>NC_090449.1:437241996-437892995 GCF_031143425.1 Pleurodeles waltl
AGAGTCATTTGATTTGTTGGCAAGTGAAGGCAATTGATGAAGTTGTGCCGTATGGAAAGTACTGTAGTGATGAGATTGAGTTGAAACAGAGAAAGTAGAAAAAAAGGCAATGGTGATGCAGATTAAAGCAACACGAACTGGAATGCAAGGAAGTTTTCCACAGCAGCAGCAGGGAAACGTGTGGTTGCAAAACCAGGTAAAAGGTAGAGGTCGTGGTGGAATTGGAAATGTGAACCCTGGTCCTGATTTGAATACAGTGGTTATCCAGAATGATGTGCAAGGGATGAAAAGAATGTTACCATGTCAGGCTTGCTGAGGCCTCGGACATTGGAAACGGGAGTGTCCGATGTTAGTGCAGGAAGGTGTTGTTCAGCAGACGAACAAAATCAATTCTTTCCCAAATATGAGAGGACAGAGAATGAGATTTCAAAATCTACATTTCCAAAGTAATGTGAATCAGGTAGAAGGTTTTCAGCCTATGCAACAACTGCAAATGCTACATTTGCAGATGCCCCAGTCGCAACAAAAGCAACCCCAAGTTCAAATGCTCCCTAGGCAGCAAATTCAAATACTTCAAGCCCCAATGCAGCAGCAGGTGATGCTTCTTCAGCAGGTCACAGGTCAAAGGCTTAACCAGAGTAATAACACAGTACACCAATACCCATTACACAGTGAGGATGCAGCTAACGATGACTGGGTGAGCGAGAGTTCAGATAAGGAGAAATGTGTGTTAGCAGCTCCATTATGAGTAGATCAGAAAGGTCCATACATGAAGGGAAAAGTGATGGGTCACAAAGTCTCATTTTTAGTTGACACAGGAGCTACACACTCTACAGTGAGAACTGAAGAAGTTCCAAATCTGCCCCTTTCAGGGAAAATAGTACAGATTGTGGGAGTTTCAAATCAATATTTGACATACCCAATTACAGAACCAGTTCAGGTTAAAATTAAAAACTTTAAAGGATTACACAAATTTGTAGTTTGTGACTTGAGTCCGGTATCCCTACTGGGAAGGGACTTGCTATTCAAAACAGGATGTTCGATTACTTGTTCTAATGATGGAATTGCCATTCAGACTAACAGTGATGACGAAGATGACTCGTCCAAAGGGCCAGATTGTGACACAGTGGATGGGGAGTACCCTTTGATCAGTTTCTTTCCACTTTTCACAATGAGAGATCTTTCTTCTGACTTGCAGGGAACAGTTAAAATGAAAGCATGGGATTATGCAGGAAAAGACATTGGTCTAATCAAAGGAGTTGAGACAGTTAGGGTACCAGTTAAGCCTAAAACGATTTTCCCTCAGATTCCACAATATCACATGACCCAGGATACAACTGAAGGGATTGCACATATAATTGCAGAATTTGTAAACCATGGTGTTTTAAAAGAGGTATTGAGCAGCCCATGTAACTCACTGATAATGAGATTGCAAAAACCATATGGGAAATTTCAAATTGTTTATGACTTGAGGAAAGTAAATTATATTGTGATTAAATGTTGTCCCTTGGTACCAAATCCAGCAGTGATATTGTTTCAGATCCCATGCGATGCTGAATGGTTCACCGTAGTGGACCCGTCACAACCATTCTTTTCGGTACCTCTTCATGAGGATAGCCAAGTATTCTTCTGTTTTACATTTTTGGATCGAGTCTATTGTTGGTGTAAAATTCCTCAAGGGTTTTCAGAGTCACCGTCCATTTTCAATCAGTTCCTGAAAAAGAACCTGGAGTAATTGAAAATGACTTTCCAATCGACATTAGTCCAGTACATTGACGATTTGTTGTGCTTCAAAGACAAGGGAAGCATGCAAGTATGATACTATCGCCTTATTAAATCACTTGGGAAAGAACAGACATAAATTGTCTCCAATGTAATTATAGTACTGTCAGAAAGAAGTAAATTATTTGGGACACCTAATTGAGAAGGGAACTAGAAAAATTTCGAGAGAAAGGGTCACAGCCATACTGGAGAAGAATCCACCAGCTACACAGAGAGATGTCAGGATGTTTTTGGGAATAGTAAGCTATTGTCGACTGTGGATTTCCAATTTTTCAATCATTTCAAAGCCACTGCAGAAGCTGACTCACAAAGAAGTTACTGATCCCTTAGTGTTAGACCAGGCCTGTATGAAAGCCTTTACTGAATTGAGAGAGAGTCTGTACAAAACCCGGGCTTTGGGAATGCCTGACTACACAAAACCCTTCATGTTGTTTTGTCATGAGCATGATGCATGTTCTTTGTCTGTTCTCATTCAAGTCCATGGTGGTGTGAACCACCCAGTAGCATATTTCGGAGCTACATTGAACCCAGTTGCAGCAGCTTTACCTGGTTGTTTACGTACAGTAGCTGCGTTTGGACTGAGCCTCACTCAGAGTGAGAGCAGTGTGATGGCACATCCTTTAACTGTTATGGTCCCTCACTCCATTGAGGGTTTGCTTACCCGAACCAGGAATCAACACCAGACTAATGCCAGACTGACACAATACAAGACCATTATTTTAGGGTCTCCGAATGTATCGTTGTCAAGGTGTACAGTGCTTAACCCAGCAACCTTGCTTCCAAAGGAGAATATTGGGGTTGACAAATTGAAGGAAGTTGAACATGAATATCTGGAGTTTACTGATTTGTGCACAAAACTGAGACCTGATATTTATACTCAAAGCGTCCTGGCTACGAGGAGTGTACTCTGCACAAATGGGTGAATTGGTAGCCCTTACTAGAGCATGCCTTGTCTCTGCACAGCTTAAAGTCACCATACATACAGCCAATACGGATTTGAAATAGTCCATGTCTTTGGCCAGTTACGGTTGCAGAGAGGTTTCCTGACCTCTTCTGGTTCACCAGTTAGAAATGGTGACAGAATTCATGATTTGTTACAAGCTTTACAAATGCCTGAAAAGATTGCTGTGGTGAAATGCAGTGCACACCTGAAATCGCAAGATTTTGTTTCAATAGGAAATGGATATGCTATCAAGTCGCATTATTTTGCGCATTGAACTGTATTTCATTCAAAGACAAATAGAAATTGTTACCTGAAGAAGAAATGTGCCAAAAATGTTCACTACATGTCATAGATACTTGGGAAGAATTGAAAGCGCTCCAGGATAATGTTGACAAGAATTTAAAAAAAACTTGGCTAAAATTGAAATGTGTTCTGTGTGAGGATGATGTTTGGGTGTCCGGGGAGGGACAAGTGGTTTTACCAAACAATTTGTTGACTCAAATGGCTAGATATTATTATGGTCAAGCACATGTGGGAAGAGATGCCATGATTCAAACATTTAAGGAGTTATGGGTTAATCCAAAGTTTAAACAAGTTACCGAAGCAATTTGCCATTGTTGTGTAATGTGCCAACGAATGAACGTGGGAAAAGGGACTGTGGTCAACATGAGCCACATTGGAAGAGCAGGAGGTCCATTTAGCAGAATGCAGATGGATTTTATTGAGATGCCTGTGTGTGGGGGATTGAGATATGTGTTGGTGATTGTTGGTATCTTTAGTCATTGGATTGAAGCTTACCCTACACGAAGAAATAACAGCCTTACAGTAGCAAAGTTACTGCTTAGAGAGCTGATACCTTGCTTTGGTTTTCTGACCTCTTTAGAATCAGCTAGAGGAAGTCACTTTAATAATGAAGTAATTAAGGGCCATATGTACTAAAGCATTTTCCCATAGACACAGCATGGGTAAAACCCTTTGATACATCTGGCCCTAAATTACTATGTTCGGCTTTAAGCATTGAGCAGGAGTTGCGTTGTAGCTACCGCCCTGAAGCTCAGGACTTGTAGGGCAAATTAATGGTACTTTGAAGTCAAGAATTGCAAAGATGTGTGCATCCACAAATTTGAAATGGCCATATGCACTACTGTTAGTTCTGATGAGGATGTGAAACATACCTGACAGGAAAACTGGACTGTCGCCGTATGAAATCCTCATGGGCAGAGCAATGAGTTTACCCGTGATTCCTGCCAATGTGCTTGTGAAAATAGCAGATGATGTGGTGTTGGATTACTGCAAGGGTCTGTGGTACTGAAAATTCTGGACCCGTGTTATAAACATCGTCGTATCACAACGATTTTGGTATCAGCAGACCGAGAATGATTAGAATAGTATGCACAAGCATTGTATTCATATTCGGGTAACGAAATCACCCGAATATCAGAGTTTCCGTCCTGAACCCTCAGGTTCCATTTAAACGACAGCCATTTTGTGATTGCCCTCACATAGGCCAATGTCTAATGCTGAAAACGAGTCTGAAGGACACGTACATCTTTGCTGACTCCTCTGTGACCTGGGCAAGCTGACTCCACTGCCTGAAGCCAAACCTGTTCGGCCAGTTTCTTACCCAGTGGCCGAATGAGATTAGTATCAAGGCACAACACATCATAAAACCTTTCATCACACACAAACCATGCCTAATCTTACACGCACCTGTCCCTGTTTCTTTCTTTATGACTTGCTTTACAAGGAGGAGGTGCCTGTTTATATTGGGGGTCCGTTGATATCTGATGAAAGTACTGAGCCTTGCCGGGTAATTGATTGAGGGCTGGACAAACAGAAATATGGGCTTGTCATCATAACCCTGCTATTTCTTTGTAGTGAAAATATGTGAATGGTCAACTGTAAAATAAGGAATGTTTGCCCAAAGCATAATATTTTGTATAAAAGAGAAGGTTAGCTTTGCAAGAGCAGCAGTCTCCTGAGAATATACACCGTGTTGTACTTCTAGGATACCTGTTACTGGCTGCAGCCAATAAACAAGATCTTTGACTTCACCAAGAAGACTCTGTGTTTCTGTAGTCTGAAACAGGAAGGACTCGAAGTCTTAGGGTGTGTTCCCTGGCACCACTGGGTTCTGAAAAACCCAGTACTTCAGGTCTGGCTGATGTGGTTTGCTCTTTCTCTCATCAGGTGGAAGCCAGCACACTGCAACCATCTCAAGATCAAAGCCACAACCTGAGAGCAGGAGATTGGGTTGTGATCAGAAAAAATGTGAGGAAGACTTCCTTGGAGCCCTGGTAGAAAGGGCCGTACCAAATTGTACTGATTACTACTACAGCTGTGAAGTGTGCTGGAGTTCTGAACTGGATTCATGCCAGCCATACTCGGAAAGTACCCTGTCCATTGGATAATGAAGAAGAGTTGTTGAGAGTACCAAAAACTTTCGGACAAACCACAGGAACAGAGAAGGAAGCAGGAGAATGGGAGACTTAATATGAGCAGACCAAAAATAGTGTAAACACTCCTGTGAGAGATAAAGTGGAAGACACACAGGAGAGTGACAGTGAACCAACCACAACTGAGGTAGCAGGAGAGTCTAGTCAGAGGAGGGCTCTCCCAGAAGCAGACGGCCTTGAAAGACAAATTGAGCAAACTACAGACCCAGAGGTAGAAGGAGTTAAGGCAGATCAAAGCCAAAACGATCTGACTCCTCATGAACCAGTCACATGTACATCAAGATAAAATCTTGCAGTACCAAGAGAAGTTACAAGTCCAGCACTAAAAAGAGCATTGACAAAAGGTCCATTGAAACGAGATAAGTGGCCGAAATCACGAGCCAAGATGAAAGAAGCAAATGCCAGTGACAACGATTGAAGAAGAAATAGACACAGCAAGAAGAGAAGACATGAGTGATGGAGAGTTAAATGGAGATCGAAGTTTGAAAACAAAATGAATTGCAAATCAAAGATATGAGGGTCCTGAATGGATGTATGCAATGACAAGTGAATCGCAGAGTGAATTTTTTTCTTTTTGTTTTGATCGAGAAATTCCAGGTCAATACTTTGGCACGTGAAGGACATCAATGAACTGAACTTTGTAAAATTGTGAAACTAAGAAAAGTGCAAAAGAGACTGTTGAAAGTAACTGGAAGAGACTTTTAAATAACCTGATTTGACAATCTGATACACTGATTTTGACCAATTGCCGATTTTGACAAGGTACCTATTTTTGACAAAGTCCTGGAAGAAAGACTGAAAGCTGTAAAATAACTGCTGAAGAAGGTTGAAGATTTTTGTTTTGCTGCATGGTTATAATTTTTCTCTTCTACTTTCTGATTCTTTACAGATCATGAGTAACCACAGCCAACAGGTTAGAAAAAATAGGTGCTATAAGAACATAGGCATAGGTTTGGTGATTTTTGTGCATGATATTGTGTTTGGTGTTGATTGTGAGTATGACTCTTCTTGACAAGATTGTAGCCAACCATACTTCTGCTTTAGAGACAACTACTACACTCACAGAATTAGACAGGTTTAGGATAGACAAGAAGTATTTGCACGTAAACAACTCCCAAGGAGAATGTTCTTCTAATGTTTTCTATCGCTTATTGCGTGAGTATGTTGAGATGATGAATGTGAGAGAATGTTATGTTTGTACACAGATTCCTTCATCAGTGGAGGAAGGAATTACTTACCATAGTTTGCCCCTTACTTATGGAATAAGTTGTAGTCTTTTACTAACAAGAATCTATAACTAGTAATACATTCCGTATTTCTACTCAAATCATTATGTAGTGTTTTCATTTGTTCCTATAGTTAAGTACCTGAGTAGAGTAGCTAAGGAAAATACATAGAATTAGTGAGAGGATTCTTTAAACCTACATTAACTTTTGGCACAGCTTACGCTCACAGAAACAACCTCACATGCTTGCTTACACCTATAGAAAGGAGTTTCTTAGATCAGACTGATGACATAAGAGATGCATTAAAGGAGAAATTAGAAAAGGGCTTAGAGAAAAGAACATTTAGAAATGTTCATCCGTTTAGCGAAATAAAGACACAAGGGAAATTATCTTTGGATGCACAGCACGTAGGGAAGCTTTGTGTATTTAGGCCTAAATCTAGATGTGACACCTTATTTGTGGGAACGAGTGAATGTAGACATGTGTTTTTGTTTTAGAGTAAATGGACGTTCATGTTAAATGGACAAGACCCAGCAATTCCAGGAGTTTATTACATCTGTGGACCAAATGCATATCACCGTCTTCCAAGAGGATGGTATAGCATATGTTACTTGGGGATAGTTTTCCCAAATATTTATCAACTTGAAAACTTGAATAAAGTACCCAAAATGACTGCATTACATCACAATAGACAAAAGCAAGAATCATATTCTGGCATAGTTGGAGACATATTTGGAGCAATAATTCCTTCAGTGGGAGTTATTCTGAATTATTTGAAGATTTGAAAGTTGTCTACTATTGTGGATAATATGCTGACTAATTTTTCAGGAGTCATGATCCTAAAGGATACAGAAACAGCCATGGTAAGATCTATGACTCTTCAGAACCACCTTGCGTTAGACATCCTTTTAGAAAAGGAGGGCAGAGTTTGTAAAATGCTGAACTAGAAACATTGTTGCACATATATACCTAGCAATAGTAAAGAAATTAGAATCCTTATTAACAATTTGCCTAATGATAGCGCAGATCTGAAAGAGTTGAAAGAACCAGGAGTTTGGGAAAAGTTGGCAAAGGTTTTGCTTCTGTGGGAAATTGGCTGGGCAACTGAGAGAAAGGATAATTTTGAAAATATTACAGATAATACTCATTATTATGACTTGTATAATTGGAGCATGGGGAATTTATAAATTGTATCATGTGATTAAATTGAAGAAGTTGAGTAATGATCAGAGGAGGGAAAAAATATACATGGAAAAGTTATTTAGAGAAAATTCGAAAAGGGACAGGAAAAGGAAAATTTACAGAGAAAGCAAATTTTAGGTGAACAAAAATTTGTATGGAATAATGTAAGGCGTGATGACATTGAGTCATTAGAGGAGGGACTGTGAAAGCTGAATTAATTATTAATGATTTTCATTTGTTATGGGTTAAGAATTTGCATAGAATTAAGCTAATAGAAAAAATAATGTGTGACTTGAAAAATGTGCCCACTTGAGTGGCCTCCATATATATACATAATGCGTTTAGTAAATGCATATTATTAATAGTGAAGTGCAGATGCAGAGAAAATTGTAGTAGCATGTCATATTAATGATTTCATGCCTTGTATTTGCTTTGTTTACTATAAGCCCTAGGTTAGCGAGGTTTGGGCCTAGTCTGCACAACCTCATATTAAGCTGCATTGACTAATAAAATAGTGGGAAATGTACGACCTGAGATTTAATGCTTCTATTGTTCGCACTGTGCTGACCAAACGTTTAGCAAATGTTTTAGACTTTCTCATGAGAACCACTGCTAGAATGTCTTGTATTAGAAATTGCAACTTTGTAAAGTTTGATGCGTGAGACAGCGATGTTCCCAGGAACCAACAATGTGCACTGACTGGAGTACAAATCGTAACAAGAAGGTTACCCGACAAGTGTGACGATGGGAACAGAAGAAAAGGAGCCAATCAGCGACATGTGAAAGACAGTTTAGTTATATCTTAGATTTGAATATTAGTTTCTATTGGACTAACTGTAAACATACGATTTTCTGACCAATGACAAGGTGGGAAGTTTCTTTAGGAAAGTCTATCTTAGCCTGACTGCACACAGGAGAGAAATGATTTTTTTTCTATTCTGACTTTACCCGTAGTGGTTCTGTTTGAGGAGCTGAAAGAGTTTCTGATGACTTTACTTCTAACTTTGACTTTATTGTTTATGTTTTCTAATGCTGAATACTGATCCCTTAGATATTGTGCTTAAATGGTTCAGATAGCTTGGAATACCCTCTGCCTGAACCATTCCCTTTCAGTGCTCCCCTGCTGAAACTGACCAGACGGATGTCCAACTGAGAGAAGAGAGCAGCTTCTAGCAATCACAAATATGTGTCTGTGTATTCATTTTAGGTTTCATGAGGGCCTAGGGTCCCCAACACTACACCCTTCAGGGAAACCCACAAGCCCAAGGTACCTCTAGAATACCCAGGATGTTGGGATAAAAGGACGCAAATTTGATGTGGATACCTCATGTAGAAAAGAATTATTGGAATCCTAAGCGCAAACTACCCCAATAGCCAAAAAATAGGCTGAGGAGGGGGATGAATAAGCCTCAGCAGCCAAGGGAGTTAAATAGCGAAAGGTGCATAGAAATACCGGATTGTACCCAATCGTGTGCAAGCTTGTTATGTTGCTATGTTATGTGACGTCAAGAGGGTGTCTTCCAATAACGTGCCAACGGGGTGGGCGAAGCTTTTATGAAGGGTAGTATTTTTCTATACTTGTGAAATGTGCACTACGTTTAAACGGTTTTGGGGGGCGGAGCGAGACTGGCTGAGTCTATGTAAATTGAGAGCTTACCAATGTTATTGTTACTTGTTACGTGCGCGAAAGGTGTTCTTTCCAATGACGACTGGCGAGCGTTTCTTTGGTTAGCAGAGATGTTGTGGGCGGGACTTCTGCCAGTTTCATGGGACAGAGCATGGTCTACGAGTGACAAGATTTCTGGCGTATCGGGCGGAGGTGGGCGTTGTTCTCTCCGGTGCAAAGGCGGGGCTGGCCAGTGGGCGGATTTGTTCTCTGGAGGCTGCTGTATCTCTGACTCTGAATTCAGTCAGTTTGGATCAGGCTGTCATTTGCGCTGGACGATGGCTTCTCTTGCGGCTGCAGCGACAGGCACTGAGCGAAGTGTTCTGGTAAGAGTGCGAGGAGATGGGGCTCTTCTCTGGGTGACTATACATCCTCATTAAATGTCTCCTTGTTACATTTTTCTCCAACCCAGCAGCCGATTCCATCCCGGGAATTGCCTATTATTGGGGAAACAGCCGTGCCGAAGAAACCATCCCCTTGGCGTCATTAATAAGTCCCCTTCCCCGAGTAGGTCCGAGTGGGGGTCATGCATCAGAATTAGAAAAAAAATGGCGCCCCCCCTTATGGTATTAGCTGCTCCTACCCAGAACCTGATTAGGATACAACTGTGATGGCAGTGGTGGGGATTCTGACGTCCCCCACCCCCTTTCCTTAATTCTCGGTCTTTCTTCGACTCGCCTCTAGGCCTTGCACCTGATGCCATGGTGCTTCTCGGGCTTTCTCAGTGTAGTACAAAATCACGTTGTCTTCGTAATTAGTAACTCTGTGTAGGACGCCCTTAGAACGGACACACGTTGTATGAGTGACTCTGCGTCCCTCCGCTACCTGCCGACGCGACCACTGTCTGTTATGTATGTGTTTCATAAGGATGCTCTTAAAGGTTAACAAATTGTAGCTTGAAGACATACAGAATGTACTGAATAATTCCAAACTGAGTATCCAGTTGAAATAATTGCACGTTTCTGAACGGGGCTTGTGATTTTAAACACAACATTTTATAGACCCTATTTGAATTATTTGAAAATAGGTAAGGTTTTGTTTCCAATGGCAGACAAATGTATTCTTCTTCGCTCCCCACATTCATCGATCCATCAGTTGAGGATATTAACATCACCACTGAAATTCTTACGTGCTTTAGTGCCCCATATAGCTAAAAGTAGCTGTAGGTAATACCCATTTTTGTTTGAGAATAGTCTGGCTCTGTGTTCCTCTCATAGCAGAAACATTTTAGTAACCTTTGATCCATGTGATCTAGAAATAGATATGTGTAATCCGTGAAGCAGATGGCAAGCCTGGTAAAGTGTGATAAGTTCATAACTGTACGAAATGGCCATAGAGGTAACTGACAGTGGAAATGGTGAAAAATATTATTTTGGTAATGCTAAGCAGCTTAGACTTTTGTATGCTAGCTGCTAATTTCCTTGTATGGCTAGAGGTCAAAGTGGGTATGATCTATTGGAAAACCTCATTTCTGAGGTTTTTTTGATCTTACAAAACAGTTCCCGGACGGTTTGTTAGAACATCTGCTGTTCCAGAATGAATAATACCAGTCTTGGTGGAAGTCTCCTATACTGTCAAGGCGGAGAAGCAACATACATCCAAAGAATACGTACAGCTTTTCTCCAGTGTGCCTTTTATATGAAAGAAACTAACATGGGTGCAATTGATTAATCAAAAAATCTGAAGGCTTCTTGAGGGCCAATATAGGCTTCTAATGATTGCGTCATTTGAAGCTTCATGGTGACAGTTATTCATTTTGAGGAGTACTGTAAGTGTGTTACCGCTCCTGGAATGCGTCTTTTCAGTGGAAACCTCCAAAAATGTTTGCAATAGGTGCAGTCTGATAACTGTTATTAAATGTATAACGTGAAACTACTTTCAATCAATCAGTAATTTAAGCGTGCTACTCACCTGGTGGGGTGTCAAGGAACTCTGGGGGTGGGGGTGCTACTGCTCCAAGGTCTTGAGACGCTTCTTGAAGATCAGGAGGTCCTGGGTCAGACGTAGGTTGACAGGGAGGGAGTTCCACGTTTTGGCGGCAAGGTGGGAAAAGGATCTGCCACCGGCTGTGGTACGGTGGACGCGGGGGACAGTGCCAAGGTTGGCGGAGCAGAGCTGGCGTGTCGGGATGTGGAAGTTGAGACCCTTGTTGAGGTGGGCAGGTCCGGCGTCATGGAGAGCCTTGTGGGTGTGGATCAGGAGTTTGAAGATGATCCTTTTGTTGACATGGAGGTCTCTGAGGTGGGCTGAGATGTGTTCGTGACGAGGGAGGTTAAGGATGAGTCGTGCTGATGCGTTCTGAATGCGCCAAAGTTTTCTCTGGAGCTTGGCCGTTGTTTCCGCGTAGAGTGTGTTGCCGTAGTCCAGTCTACTGCTGACGAGGGCATGGGTGACCGTTCTTCTGGTTTCAATGGGGATCCATCCGAAGGTCTTGCGAAGCATGCAGAGGGTGTTAAAACATGAGGGTGAGATGGCGTTGACTTGCTGGTCCTGGTGGGCGATGACTCCAGAATGAAGCTGAGGTTGCGTGCGTGGGTGGTGGGTGTTGGAGCGGCTCCTAGGGTGGCAGGCCACCAAGAGTCGTTCCATGCTGATTTGTTGGAGCCGAAGATGATGATCTCGGTCTTCTCCGAGTTCAGTTTGAAGCGGCTTGCCTCCATCCAGTTGGCAATGGCGTGAAGTCCGGTGTGGAGGTTGGTCTTGCCGGTTGCGGGGTCCTTTGTGAGAGAGAGGATCAGCTGTGTCGTCCGCGTAGGAGACTATGCTGAGGCCGTGGGATTGGACGAGGTTGGTGAGTGGTGCCATGTAGACATTGAAGAGGGTGGGGCTGAGAGATGATCCCCAGGGGACTCCGCAGATGGTCTTGGTGGCTTTTGACATGAACGGGGGGGAGGCGGACTCTTTGGCTTCTGCCAGTGAGGAAGGATGTGAGCCAATATAGGGCTCTGTGGTGGATCCCGCCTGTGCAGAGTGTGTGGTGACAGACGGTGTGGAAGGCTGCAGAAAGGTTAAGGAAGATGAGGGCAGTGGTTTTACCTTTGCCGAGCCTGCTCCTCATGTCGTTGGAAGCAGTGATAAGAGCGGTCTTGTGCTGCGCTTCTTGCGGAAGCCGGACTAGGAGATGTCGAGCAGGCTGTTGTCTTCCAGGAAGCGAGATAGTTGGCTGTTGACTATCTTCTCGATGACCTTCACAGGGAAGGGCAGTGGGGAGATGGGGCGGTAGCTTTTGAGATCTTCGGGGTCGGCTTTGGGTTTTTTGAGCAGGGCGTTGACTTCGGCGTGTTTCTAGGTGGCAGTCTCTAAAGAGCTGTTGTTGATGGTCCGGAGCTGGGGAGCGATTATTTGGCTGGGTTTATTGAAGACGTGTTGGAGGCAGGGGTCAGCGGGTGAACCGGAGTGGATGGTGCTCATGGTCTTGGTGGTTTCCTCATCGTTGGTGTGGGTCCAGGCACTCAGGATGTTGGTGAGGATGGGTGCGTTGGGGTTGGAAGTTGTGGTGGTGGTGGTGGGGGTCGGCGGTTCGAAGCTGCCATGGATGTCTGTGTTCTTGCGGTGAAAAAAGGTGGCAAGGGAGTCGCAGAGGTCTTGCAAGTGTGGGGGGTCGGCAGAGCAGGGCTTGGGGTTGGTGAGTTTCTTGATGATGCTGAATAGCTCCTTGCTGTTGTGTGCTTTGTTGTCAATTCGTTCCTTGTAGAAAGATCTTTTGGTGGTACGGATGAGCTGGTGATGTTTGCGGATGGCAGTTTTGAGGGTGGCATAGTTGCTTTCTGTTTGTTCTTGGTGCCAGATCTTATTGGCTTTACGGCATTCCTGCTTGGAGGTCTGAAGTTCGGCGGTAAACCAGGGAGTTTTCTTGCTGGTGCGGGTATTGGTGGTTTTCCTAAGTGGAGCGAGGGTGTTGGTGCAGTTGTCGAGCCATTGCTTGAGGTTGAGGGCGGCGGTGTTGGGGTCGCTGGTGTTGGGTGGCGGGGCGTGGGCGAGGATGGAGATCAGATGGTCCTTGGAGATCTTGTTCCACTTGTGGTGAGGGGTCCGATGCTGGTGGTGGTTGGCGGTGGGTTTCTGGAAGGCGAAATGGACACAGCGGTGGTCGGTCCAGTGGATTCGGTGGTGTGGGTAAAGGTGATGTGGCTGCTGGTGGAGAAGATGGAATCGAGTGTGTGACCGGCTGAGTGGGTGGGCGTTGAAACTAGTTGCTTGAGGCCGAGGTTGTCGAGTAGGGCTGAGGAGTTGCTGTCGCCAGTGTTCTCCAGGTGAAAGTTCACGTCGGCGAGGAGCATGTAGTCCATGGAGGCGAGGATGTGGGTGCTGATTGTGTCGGCCCTGGCGTCGCAGAATTGTGGGTGGGAGGCCGGGAGACTGTAGACAAGGGTTTCTCTCAGGGTGGTGTTGACGTAGATCAGGAAGTGCAGGTGTTCTGTGGCGTCTAAGGCATCATGGGTGTTGGTTGAGATCCTGATGGTGGTCCTGGGGACGATGGTGATTCTCCCTCCTGGTTTGTTGGTGCGGTCTCTTGGATGATTTTGTAGCCCTCAGGAATGGCTATGGCGATGTCCGATTCCGAGGAGGGGTTCATCCAGGTTTCTGTGAGGAAGGCGATGTCTGGGGAAGTTGATGTGAGCAGGTCCCAGAGTTCGACGGCGTGCTTGTGGACGGAGCGGGTGTTGATGAGGATGCAGCTTAGGTGGTTGTTGTGAGTGGTGTTGTTGTGGTGCTTGGTGGTCTGAGCGCAGGTGAAGTTGCACCTCCAGCACGAGAAGGGTCCGTGGGTGTGCCTTGGGCAGGCCTGGATGCAGGCGGTGGGACGGCCAGGGTTGAGAGCGAGGAGTTCGTTGGCAGTGTAATGGTGTCTGGTGGCGTGGGGAGCGCGTGGTCCAGGGCGACTGGTGCTGGGCATGGTCCGGGCGCAGATGGGCTTGCCTACTGCGGACCAGCGGCGCTGCCGCCATTGGCGAGGTGGAAGGGAAAAGCAGCTGGGAAGCGGTGGGCAAATGGGGGGCGGGGACGGAGCGGGGAGAGCGAGAAATTCATCAAGAAAGGCTGGATAAGGAAAAAAGGCCCAAAACGGGCGGCAGAAAAAGGCACAGGAAAGGCACAAAGGTGCGACAGGCACAAGGCACAGAAACTGCACTAGGCGCAAAGGCACAACCAGCCCGAGAACGGTACAGATATAACAGCTAATACAAAGGCACAACGAAGAGGAGAAACGGCACAAATTACAAAACTACAGAGTACAGGACAGACACACAATACTTAGGGCAAACACTAGACACCAGGGATTAGGCGCAGGCGGGTGCCTGTGGGTAGTGCAGGGCCTCAAACTCGCAGCAAGGGTGGGGTAGGGGGCACAGAGGCAGACAGGAGGAGCTGCGCGGCGTGTAGGGTGAATCCTGGCCTTACATCAGGTCAGGGGTCACTCTTAGCACCGCGCAGCGGCTGCCATTAAGAAGGGGAGGTGGGAGGGAGGAGCAGCTGGGAGGCGAGGAGCGAAAGGCAAATGGGGGCGCGAGGGAGGCGGGGACGCATCGGCGGGAGCGGGAAGAGCGAAAAATCTGTGACATTCGGCGAGAGGCTGAATAAGGAAAAGGGCACAAAATGGGCAGCAGAGAGCAGAAAAAGGCACAGGAAAGGCACAAAGGCGCGACAGGCACAGAAACGGCACTAGGCACAACAAGCACGAGAACGGTACAGATAATACAGATAATACAGCTAATACAAAGTCACAACAAAGAGGAGAAACAGCACAAATTACAAAACTACAGAGTACAGGACAGACAAACAATACTTAATGCAGCCACTAGACACCAGGGATGAGGTGCAGGGGGGTGCCTGCGTGTGGTGGAGGGCCTCGAACTCGCAGCAGCGAGGGCAGGGTCGGGGGCACAGGCAGACAGGAGGAGCTGTGCATCGTGTAGGGTGACTCCTGGCCTTAAGTCAGGTCAGGGGTTACTCTTAAGTAGCGGGCACCATTAAGAAGGGGAAGTGGGAGGTAGGAGCAGCTGGAAGGCGGGAGACGGGGAACAGTGGGCAAATGGGTGCGGGCTGCAGGGGAGGACGCAGCAGCGGGAGCGGGGAGAGCAAAAGATTTGTGAAATTCCGAGAGAAAGGCTGAATAAGGAAAAAAGGCACGAAACGGGCAGCAGAGAGCAGAAAAAGGCACAGGAAAGGCACAAAGGTGCGACGGGCACAAAAGGCACAGAAACAGCACTAGGCACAACAAGCGTGAGAACGGTACAGATAATACAGCTAATACAAAGGCACAACAAAGAGGAGAAACAGCACAAATTACAAAACTACAAAGTACAGGACAGACACACAATACTTAATGCAACCACTAGACACCAGGGATGAGGCGCAGGCGGGTGCCTGTGGGTGATGGAGGGCCTCAAACTCGCAGAGAGGGTGGAGTCGGGGGCACAGAGGCAGACAGGAGGAGCTGCACGACGTGTAGAGTGAATCCTGGCCTTAAGTCAGGGGTCACTCTTAGCACCACGCAGCAGCCGCCATTAAGAAGGGGAGGTGGGAGGGAGGAGCAGGCGGGGAGCGGTGGGCAAATGGGGGCAGAGCCGCAGGGGACGCAGTGGCAAAATCGGGGAGAGTGAAAAATTTGTACAATTCAGCGAGAAAGGCTGAATAGGGGAAAAAAGGCACAAAACGGCCGGCAAAGAGCAGAAAAAGGCACAAAGGCGCAACGCACAAGGCACAGAAACGGCACTAGGCACAACAAGCACGAGAACAGTACAGATAATACAGCTAATACAAAGGCACAACGAAGAGGAGAAACAGCACAAATTACAAAACTAGAGTACAGCACAGACACACAATACTTACGGCAACCACTAGACACCAGGGATAAGGCGTAGGCGGGTGACTGCGGGTGGTGGAGGGCCTCGAACTTGCAGCGAGGGCACGGAGGCAGACAGGAGGAACTGCACGGCGTGTAGGGTGAACCCTGGCTTTAAGTCAGGTCAGGGGTCACCTTTGAATATTGAAACACTGAATGTTGTGCAGCAGCGTATTTAGTACTGTTTGCAGCCTGTCTTATGCAGTGTGTATTATATTTTCTTAAGCCAGCAGCCTTTCTTGCACTGTGTGTAATATTTTTGAATGAATGACTTGGTTATCCACAGTACTTTTTGTCACAGGGTGGGACGTCGTAGCACCATACATACGCACATCACTATTCCTAGGGCTTTAAGTGGGGCGGATCTTGCCCGGTCTCAGATCCACCATTCATTTAAAAGCATTCTTTTAATGGTTGCCTATCTGGTATTATATTAATGTGCTTAACCTTTCAGGCAAGTTTTTCAAAAAGAAAAGTTCTGAATTGCCTTCATTAAAACAACATAAACGTATTCAAACTTTATCCTCTTAGACGCAAAATTACAGTAGTCCGCAATTAATTTTTTGGTGCTGCTTGTATATGTCCTCTGCTCCAGAACACCTCAGTTGAAACTGTAAATGATGCTGTGTACCACTTCGTATACAGAATAGCCGTGCACACTTTTAGGGCAAATCCCAAATAAATCTATCTCAGGTCAGTGTTTTATCTTTGAATATGAATATTTATTAATTTATTTTAAAGGTAGGTCTCTTCCATCCACAATAATTTGATCCATTAGACATGTAAATAATAAACAATGTAAATTTACACTAGAAAATCATGGCAACGTTGTACCTGTCGTAATCCTAGTAATGTTTAATACTCCTCTCCAATGCATTTTGGGCAGTGGTTTGCCCTTCTTCAGGGAGAAAGAAATGCCAACAACATTAGTAGTAGGAGGGGATACCTTCCATCAAGCTTTTGACAGGTACCACGCCCGTGCGGGCGCAGGCCCTGACGTAGGCAGTGACGTGGGTGCCCCCGCCACATGCTGATGCAGGCCCTGACGTAGTTGAAGGTGTGTCACATGGTTTGTGACATCATGGTGTCACATGTTAGCCCTATGCCAGGGTCCTAGCCCCTTGTGTTTAGGTCTATTGGCTGTGTAAAAATGAGGGCCTTGGTGGTGTGCAACCTGTTCCAGAGCCTAAGATTACAGGTCTGGACATATCAGACATTCAGGACCAAATGGCTGCTTGGGGGCCTCCTCACAGGGCAGAGCATTGGGAGTGCAGGCCAAACCTCCTCACTGCTGGCTAATCCAAAAAGAGGGGTGGGCAAATGCTGCAAAAGCCGTGACATGTGATTAGCACCACGTGTAACCCCAGCAGCGTATTAGAGCATCACGGAGAGCATGTGACTGCTATGAGTTGTAGAGGTGTACGCCCTTTTTGAACCATAGAATACGTATAAGGAGTCTGTTAGAGCAGCATGCCAAACCGTGAACCACTGCTGAAATAGGTTGTCTAGGCAATATGAAGAGATACAATCCGCTCACCAGAAAAGCCACGACCTCAGGAGCCCAGAACCCATCAATAGACATTATCGGACCCTAGCACCTCTTGTGTTGGATGAGAATGCACAGCACACTGCCCCTAAAGAAGGGTGTTCCGACGTTACGGTGTTGCAAGAGGAACTTTGCCAGTGGCTTGAAAAGCTCAGCCTCAAGGATTTGCCGCAACTTGTATCCCCCATCAAGGTTGATAGCAGCAACAGTGAAGCCTCGAAAGAGGAATTAAGTGATGCAATTAACTTCAACGACACTGAAGAAGGTGTAGCACCACCAAATTCGCCAATCTACGAAGACTTGGGCTTTCTGGAGGACCCCGATCCAGAGGCAGTCGTGGTACAGCCGACAAATGTAAATTCCGAAGTCACTTATACACCAATGGACCAGTGCGACTCAAGATTTCAGAACAGCCGCTGAGTGTAGCGAAAATGCTGAGGTTAGTAAAAACTCTATAGACAATTATCGTGTATACGGCAATATCATCCTTTTAACTAATAGTATGTCTTTTGCTTTCTGTTTGAACCGTAGAAAACAACGACAAAAAGAGATGCTCTAAAGGGGTCTACGCCAAAGGTTAACAACGTAAATTTTTACTGCTTATGCTGTTCTAGACAGTCTGAAAGTATTACAAGCCAGAACAAAGAGCAGCGTAAGAAATGTGTCCGCACTTACAATAGCACCGATTTTGAAAAGGAAACGCCGGGCGCACCCTACGAAGCCTTATGGCCTGTTAAAGGTTTTGCAGTGACCGTTGTGAACACATGTTAAACGTGACTATTATAACCTGTGTTGCGGGCCTAAAATTAATGAGCCACAGCAGGAGGCTCACAACTGTCTATACGAGTCGTACACTGCAAGAACAATTCGACACATATGTAGCTGGTTAGACCCACACAAGGTATATAAGTTGTTACGGGTGGTGTACGGGTTGTCAGCTGTGAAGAAAGGTGTCCACGTCGATATGATTACGGTCTTGGCAGCAGCGGTCCATAAGATCCAATACGCTGCTGAGCCCTTCTCAAAACTCGAACGTATGCAGGGGCTGTGTACCTATTTTGACAAAAGCTTGATAGGAAGGGTCATAGAAAGAGGAATGTGTGATATTTAAAAATAGAAGAATGAGGACTTTAAGCCCTCCAAAAGTTGTTTAAAAAAAAAAAAAAAAGGTCGTGGATAGCAGACCATAACGGTGTTACTTAACGCTACAACTTACTTACTTTTTCGACGACAATCAGAGTGTTTTGGTGCAAGAGGTCTATGAGTTACATCCAGGCTACATCTTTATCGGGAGATTGATATATGTGCTGGTTAAAGAGAGAATAGCTGAAATACACCCTGTGACTCTGCGTTATCTGAACATTACGGAACCTCCGGCTACGTTGCAGTGCGACAGCCCTGTGGGTGTCGCAAACTGGTGTATTAATGCATGGCTACCCGCAGCGGATAAATACTGAAGCTCGGCCTAAGACCATGCGCATGAGTTAAGACTTTCACCACTGAACGGGCTACACTGTGCTTTGGAACTCCTGACTGAAGATTATTTCACAAATAAAGGTCCTGTATTGTCCGATCTAGAACTGTATGAACTGTTGAATGCTGTCAGTGTCCAGAATTATAGGCGGGGGAGCGGGAAGTCATGTCTAGAGCTATTGAGCGTATAGCTATAAAAATATCAAAGCTTGTGACGCTGGGACCTAGTAAAAGGAACTGCTCTGAGTAAGATGTATCATACTATGTTTGCGTCGTGGAAAGGCGTCCAGCAGTGCCGACAGCTATAAGCTATGTACCGCAAAAAATATCAAGTACACGGTGTTTATGTAGTGCTGACCCACTTTTTTTGTTTTTTTTGTTTTTGTTTAATAAAATGACCTTGGTTGCGGTGTGTGACAGCATGATGGGACTGCTTTAAGGAAGCTTTATTACGATACACAAGGGGTTTGAAGCTTCAGAGGCTCCAAAGCTCTATTTAGAAAGGCTTGAGTTGAAAATGAATCTGTAAACCGATCAAGGGTGAAGACTTGGTTAGCTGGGGAAGAGGCGTATTCACTCCACAAACCAGCCAGGAGAAGTTTTAAGAGGAGGGTCACAGTTGTTAGCGCGCAGCTAGATTATCATTGGCAGTCTTAAAGATCTACCAAAACATAACGGCGTAATGTATATATTAACAGTCATTGACGTATTGTCCAAGTACGCCTATTCAGAGGCGTTAAACGATAAAATTGGTACCAGCATCACCGCTGCCTTTTAAAGACATCTTCGCGAGAGGTCGAGTACCTCAAAAACTACAAACAGATGCTGGAAAGGAATTTTTAAACAAACATTTTCAGGAATTATTAAAGCAGCACGCTGTTCAGCATTTTGTAACGCACACTGAGGTAAAAGCGGTGGTTGTCAAGTGTTTTAACAGAAGTTTAAAATCAAAGATATGGCGATATTTCACAGCCAGCAATACCTACAGATATGTGGATGTTCTAGTGGCTTTTACAGATGTTTATAACGGCAGTTACCATAGGACCATCAAAATGTGTCCCGTGGAGGTAACGGCGAATAATTCGTTAATGGTGTGGAGAACTGTGTACGTAAGTCGTCTCGAGGTGAAGGTCAAGAAACCGGCTTTAAAAGAAGGGGGATCATGTCTGGTTTTCAAAGTTGAAGGGCGTCTTTCACCAAGGTCTACCAACAGACATTTAGCGATGAGATATTCATAGTAGAAAGTGTGGAGCTTAAAGAAAAGGTATATATTTACAAGTTGAAGGACTACGACAGTGAAATGGTAACAGGTGTCTTTTACAACGAAGAGTTACCAAAGGCGCCCTACGATCCGAACAGGGTGTACAGGATTGAAAAGGTTCTGAAAAGGAAAGGCAACAGAGCTATGAGACAGGCGCTGGTCAAATGGCGGGGGTGGCCTGAGAAATTTAACAGTTGGGTTTTGGTCCGCTCGCTGCACGGTGTGTGAGGTCGTGCTGTAAGCGCAGAGATGGAGACCTCACCTTTTTATATTACGCTACCATCCAACGCCTCGAAGGACATGTTCCCTGACAATCAAATTCATAATTATACGGTAAAACTGGCTAAACCGGTGGACCTGAAAGGGTCCTGGGAGGTGGCCCTAACGGAGATACAGTACCCTAGAACATGGAATACGTTTACAAAGCACAAGGCTAAATTTCATATGAACCACTCTCAGGACTTCTTGAGCTTCCCCGTGAGTTTCCCACACCGGTATTACACCACCGTAGCAGTGGTGGTTGATGCCATCAACAGAGCCATAGCCGGCGTTGAAGAGTATACGAATATACATCTGGTGTCGGATAACGTTAGAAGAAAAGTGTTTCTTAAAGCCCCCAAGCTCTATACCAGGTTTACCTGTACCTGTAAATTACAAAAGGTTTTAGGGACCGTACAACATGTGAAAAGACAGGTGGATCCACACCCTACATGCCCCAATATTAATGGCGGATTTTATACACTCTACGTGTATAGCGACATCGTAGAACCTCGGAGGATAGGGGATAGTTTTTCGCCATTGTTGAGATGGGTCCCGGTGAAGGGCGAAAATAACACAATGGTTAATATACAACATCACAAACCCGACCACGTAGCAATTTCCCAAAAACATTTTGACACTATAACCATCATGAACTATGACGATCAGTCAGAGCCGGTGGCCTTTAAATACGGGAAAGTTATTGTTAAGCTTCATTTAAGGCCGCGACGGTGACTATTAGGCAGTTGCAGTGGTCATTATGTAAACATATGGGGATCCCTCTATGTACAGGGACTATTATAGAGTTCAGGCTGGCTATGGAGGACCAGCGCCCTACTTGCAAAGGGCCCCTGTTATGTACGGTGCCGGATTGGGGGGCTTCTTTTGGAGTTTGTTTAGAAGAGCCATGCCATTTTTGAGAAGAGGATCCGAAATTGCAAAACCTCACGTTAAGGCGGCTGCTACGAACATATCCCATGACGTCCTGGGCTCTGTAACGTCTGCTGTCGCCGAGCGCATGAACAAAGAGCCCCAGGAAAGAACTGGATTGTTGTACAAGGCACGTGCGGGTGTTAAAAGGAAGCGAAGGGCTTTGAGGCGTAGGGGCCCGACAGTGCCTTATAAAAAAGGGAGGACTTCTTCGAAAGGCCCACACAAAAGAAGAGTCGTAAGACGGTGGAGATCTTCCAAGAAGAAGAGCCCGCGCTTCAGTGCGAAATATTTTTTACATCCGCTATCATGGCCTTCGTACACTGCGCCTTGGGTGAATGCGCAAAATCTGAGATAGATTTGTTTCCTCGTAAACCCACACAGATCAGCATCAAGAACAGTTTTTTCATGGAAGTATTGCCTTTAGTGGCTCTGACTCGGGCGCGGATAGAGTTTTATGTGTCAGGGTCCACGGATATGTATTTGGATCTCAACAACACTTTGCTACACCTCATCTGCAAAATAACCAAAGTGAACAGCACCAACATCAAGGCTGATGCCCCATCGCAATCATGTTTAATCAGGTGGATATTAGCCTGTGCGATCGACTCATCACGCAGAGTGATAACATGTACGGCTACAGGGCCTACACAGAGAGTATTCTAAATTACAGTTGTGAAGCCCTAGACACACAGCTTTCAGCGGGACTCTTCTACAAAGATACTGAAGCGCAACTTGAGGACACGGCAATGGACTGGGGTAACGACGGTCTTAAAAAAAAGAGCCAGCATCGCTACAGGCAGTAGGCAGTTTGACCTCCTGCGGCACATACATTCAGACCTTTTCTTCCAAGATAAACTTCTAGTTAACGGTATAGATCTTAAGATCAAACTCAACCGCAACAAGGACGAGTTCTGTCTCATCAGCGGTGATGTGGAGCAGTAAAAAACTGGCTATACTGTCCGCGAGCCTGTTTGTAAAGAGAATGAAAGTGTCACTGAGTGTTAGACTGGCCCACGCTGAAGCTTTACAACTATCGAACGCCAAGTACGCCATTGAAAGAGTGGCTCTGAAGATATTCAGCATCCCAGCCGGTACTAGATTAACTCAGCAGCAGAATCTATTTCTGGGGCAACTACCGACATTTAGAAATTTTTTTAAATCTGTATTCCGCCGATGTAGTAAACAATGATGGTATTGCTATGAAATATGTGAATGAAAACACCAGGCCCATGTCGAGCATTGTTAAAACAGAATACGGTGTTTGTCAAAAGTGAAAGGCCTTGTAAAGCCTCTATTTCTACTGACTGCTGTCCACAATTAAAAAAAACATTTTAAACACAAATTCAGACTATGCATTTTTATTCACCCACCACACATTTTTTAAAAGCATTTTAAAAAAGATGACTGACGACTGTTGAAAAGTTAAGTGTTTATTACAAACCAGTTTTCAGCACAAACGTACACCGGTAAAGAAATAAATGAAGTATAAATCTTTTGAGATGTGAACCTTTTTAACAAAACTGTACAACGGTTCAGATTTCTTGGTTACATTAGAGCGGTAACCATGTGTTCATTTTTAACAGTCTCTTTTTATATGTAGAGCGTCTCTGCTCATAGACGGTGTTAGCTGAGCGAAGAAAGGCGACGTCAGCACAGTGGGACTCAGGGTAAAACACCAGGGTTCGGATCTTTCAAACTTTCAAGCCTTCGCTGGTTGTCTGCGTTACCAACGATCGTGGAGGGGATGTTGAGTTCCGCAGTGGCGCATAGGAACTGCTCCCATCCTCTAGGAGTGTTTTGTGTTGATGGGGTTTTACAATACATGACACCTCTGACCAGATCTTACATCTGTGATCCAGCAACTGATTGTCCCTTGTAAACAAGTTCACCCCGGTCGTTCCAAGAGGTCAGATCTTTAGTTGCAGTCACTCTTCAACAACCGCATCCATGGAGACCGTGGGACCCGGGTCTTGAGGGTCTACGGGGTCTACTGCTGGCAGTTCTGTGGCAGGGGTATTCAGAGGCAATTTGTTTTTTTCAGATACTAATTGTTTGTAATACTGTAAAAAGTTTTGAAGGGCTCCTGAGTAAAGCCCCCGCTTTGTCGTGTGGTTTTAAATCGGTTTGGTTCAAAATGGCTTTGATCTCAGCATCAAGACGCTGCGTCTTGTTTCTGCGTATGTCCCAGGTGACGGCGGTTGAAGGGCCCAACTGTTTCAGCTGGTGGCATGGCACAAGGTACATTTTTTTTGGGAGTGCTCCATCATGTCCTCAACAGGAGACCTTTTATTAGGGGTATAGCTATACCCAGCAGCGCCCCTATAAATCCTCCATACTGTTTAACCAGTTTCCTTTTAGAAAGGAGCGATGCCCTTTTATTACAGGACATTACCTTTTAGGGTGTTTAGGGCTATTACTGAAATGGCCGCCACTAAAACATCCGAAGCTTCGCACAAGATGGCCTTTCTTTTCAGGGGGCTGGCTCTGACCAGCAATTTTTAGGAGGTCGAAATTGCGCCATAGCCGCGCAGACATGGTGGTGGCCTTATATTACAAGGTTTAGAGTGTAAATGTTATAAAAGTCTTTTTAATAGGTCTTTTAATAAGCTTTGGGGACTGTTATAGGCGTGTAAGTGACTGGGAAGTTAGAGGCAGAATACCGGGTGCGTAGTTTGTAGTCTTCTAGAGTATTGGGTTTTAAATCTACCAGTAAGTAGCCATGGGGTTCTGCGGTGGCGTCGTTAAACGCTTCCATGAAAAACTACGTGTTTCCAGGGTTGATCTGTTTAGCTATAATTGATATCTGAAGCTTGTCGCAGGGGTTTTTAAATACGACCAAGACTGAGGCGTTGAGAGTTATAGAACAACTGCTTTTACCCTTGTAAAACAAGTTCTGCACGATGTAGCACGTTATCAGATTACTATGATGGGAATATTGAGTAAAAGCCCTCTCGATCTGGGGGTGGTTCCCACCTTCGCGCATGAGATCGTCTACAACGACCATGTTTGCAAGGTGTTTAGTTAACAAGTTGTCGTCGTTAAGATTACTGGGGATGCCTTCTATAAATCGGATGTGTGGGAACTTTAGGGAGAGTTCAGTGTAAAGATCTTGCTAGCAAGAATAAAGCCATACAATATTGTTAGGGGTCTGAGATAAAACACCAGGAGTGTTTTCTAACAGTTTCTTTATAAAATAACTTTTACCGCTATTCAAGAGACCTGCTAAAACGCAGGAGAATGGGTGTTGCAGCCTGGTGTCCATAGCGTTTGGGGTTCGCCACTCTAATGTCTTTTAATAACCGTGTGGCAGTGTTTTGTAATCCTCGGTGAGGACCGGTTTATCAGTGTTTTATATAGCGGCTGTGTTGTAATTTCCCACCATTTTTTGGAGCTGATTATGCTAGAGTGGTTTACGACTATTGCTTTGCTATTTCGTGGTTGTTCGATGCGTAGTATTGCTAACGTTTAAAGTGATACCTTTGACTTTCATGCAAACCCTGTTGGAGGTTTTGTAGCTGTAGGTCTTGGGTCCTGAGGAAGTGTATTCAAGTATATACT
Source organism: Pleurodeles waltl (assembly GCF_031143425.1). NCBI lineage: Eukaryota > Metazoa > Chordata > Amphibia > Caudata > Salamandridae > Pleurodeles > Pleurodeles waltl. The sequence goes on from NC_090449.1 coordinate 437,267,125, forward strand.
CCTCCTTTTTGAGCTCGCTGGTCAAATCCCCTAGATAATCACCCAGCGGAGGATCTTCATCACCCTCTTTACTCACAAAAGAGTCAGTGTCATGGTACAAACACCTATCCTGAAGCTTATCCAACAGCCAGTAAAGCTCTAAACGATCGTTAGCGGTTGTGAAGCACGCTATGAAGATGCTTATATTGTTACACGTTGTGGGGTACTCTTTGGCGTATTTCCAGCCTAGAACGGCCGTCTCATCGTCTATAAATTCACAAATGGACACGTCGTAAGATGGGGCACATAGATACTTAAAAAGATCGTCTGGATCTGTGACAATGGATGTGTTTGACAAATTGGTACGCTGTGTGAATTTTCCCCACAAGGAATTGAGACGGAACTTAGCTAACTGACGTCTGGCTGGGTTAACCTTAATGAACTCAGGTCTTAGCGTAATACCCTCGTGAGCATGGTACTCAGCGATGTACTTGTGCTTCGAGGGTTCATCGACGCACCAGTCGGGTTACCCCGATGCCTCCTGTTTGTCTCTGAGAAACAAGTTGATGTACTCAGAAAAGAGTCGGGTTGTGGTATGTGGAAAGTGCCAAATTTCCAGCATTTTTCCAAAGCAGTACCCTTTCTTGAGGAGGGTTTCTACCTCGATGGTACACCGTGTCCCCTCCAGCAGCCTTTGCTCATCACTATGTCTACACTTGCTAGTCTGTTTACTTTCAGTGCATGTTTGACATAGGGGGAGCGTTAGCTTGCAGCTGACTCTGTACGGAAGCACCGGGAAGTAAAGCTTCCACGGAGGGTGAATTTGACACTTAACGAGGCCAAAGTACTCGTCGAGGGACTTAAAGTTCCTATATGATTCTAGGATGCCCCACTGGGTATAACTTCACTTTGTTCACAAAAGGATACAGACTGGTGAAGTCGTAGCAGTGTACTTTCTCATCCTCACCAGCGACCAGGTGCAGTTGTATGGCGTTTGTACGGCCGCCGAATAAGGCGTTGCGGGTTTCTAATGGTGCTGGTAACTGCAGACTCTTAATAAAAGTAACCAGTTCAGCATCTTTTGTTACCTCGTCTAACCACTCGTGTTCCCAGAGGGTTCTCAAAGCAAAGCCGCTGCTTTCAATCTACTGCGCCTTTGCCAGAGTACGACGATGCAGATGTTCAAACGTGGTTCCCTCTAGCCTATTAAACTCGTGGGGTTTGTAACAACGTGGACACCTGTGGTAAAAGCAGCCGTTGAACTCAAAGGTGGTTGGTACTCTGTTAATTAACGCATACTCGTCTAGGTAGTAGCGGCCCAAGCGGTATTCACCGCCCGGCAACGCATGTTGAATGAAGAGGTTCTCTTTCTCTGAGATGTATATGAGCCACTGAATAGACAGGGTGGAGTAACGTTTCTGTTTACCGTTATAGAGGTCCGGCAGTACTAGAGCAATGGTTTCAGGTTTTATGTGCTGATAAACAGACATGCACATTGAAGCCAGAGTAATGTTCTTAAATGGGTCTAGGTATTCCATTTTTTTTTTTTTTTTCTCTTACGGGATTTGGTTTTAATAATCCTAGGGTGTTTACAAGAGGTGACCCTGACATTTCACCTAATAAGGGCGGGGATCCTTCACAATGTTTTGGGTTGAGCCTGCTCTGAACTTTACCCCTTGAGGCCCTATAAATGCCTATATTCTCTCCTAACTTTATATTTTGAGGCCCTATGGGGGAGTGTTTTAGGTGTTGAGGGTTCTGCTTTTAGGAGTTTTAAACAGTTAGGGGCTGGCTCTCGCAGCTTTTGGGTTTTGAATGCTCTTAAAACATGCAGAGCTTTACTGAGTACATCCTGGGTCTTCTTTTTATATTTAGACCCAAGGACACCAGTATTAATAAATGTGGCTTTTACATTCCCTAGGTCTGTCTGCATGCATAGTCACACAGGTATATTACTTATGTCTACAACTGCTGAATCCCAAGATTGGACCACCTTGTTTCTACACTGTGCCAACCTCTGTATTAAAGCCCTCACAGTAGCTCTGGAGGATGCCAGTATTGCGGCCCTTCTTACCCGGTTTTAAAGTCTTTAGGCATAGTTTGAATTTTAGCTGTTTAACAGATTGATATATTTCTTTTATTTATGTGTCCAGGACTCAAGTACGGTCCGAAGCGCCGTGTTCTGGGTCATTACTTGAGACATTAGATGGATGATTGACATTTCCCTGAGCTGCCCGAGCTACAGGACCCCGGTTAACATTATTACCCCCTTTCTGAATGGATGGACTAGAACAAGTAAAAACATCAGGGCTCCAATGTGAACGCCTGGGGGTTTGGGAGGCCTGATCATCGCTAGATGGTATTCCAAAACTCTGATTTTGTGAACCACTACATCCTATACTGCTGGCGTGGTATATTGAGGAGGAGGGTGAAGACCACTGTGCGCAGGCACTTGGTGTCGGGCTCGTGGTGTCGTATGCTCCAGGGGGGTGTAACTGGTGACATAAGACATGGAGAAGTTAAATGTTGGTCATAATAACTAAAGGTCTTGGATGCCTAGGAAGTGTTGTGGATGGATGATGGCGATTGAGACCCTGTTGATTTCAACCCTGCGGTGGACGCATTTGAAGAGCCACGGAGCGTTGCTGTGGCTTCAGAACTCTCTACCATACCTGATAGCGCCTGGAGAAGCCCTATACACCTGGAATAAGGATCCTCTATGGAGTGATCATTTTCCAATTGTGTGTCCCAAAGACCATGAGGGATAGTTATACCGGTTGTTGGTGCTAGATCGCCGACGGACCCTCCTATATTAGACTCCGCAAGCGTTGAACATTTAGAACGTTGGGGGGTGGGTGGAGCAGTCTGAGCCTTAGCAACTTTTTTAAAAGACGAGTCTAAAGGCAAGGCTTGTAGCTCAGGGGTCTGTAGGTTCTTCTTACGGTTCTTTAAGGACAACCAATTTATTTTAGGATTGTTGCACTGCTTAGGGTCTCCTCCAGAGGTTTTACGTGGTATAGGCTGGTGTGTGTCTGAGGTTGTAAGCGTGATGATGTCTGAGTGTCCAAGCCCCTCCACATAGGTAGTTGCTGTAGAAGTATTTGCAGTACTCCGCACACCCTATAATACTGTTGATGCGGTGTAGTTCAGAGCTGTACCTGGGCCATGACCTCTATCTGTAGAGCGGATGCACGTTGGTCCTAAGGTCCTGCGATGTTCAAGAATGCGGCTGGTGCCATGGGATTTTGAAGGGTCGCGTTGTTGACCCTTAAAGGTGACGCCGTCCGCTTAGCCTGATGGCAGACTCCTCCAGAGCTCTCTTGTGATGACTCTAGGATGTAAAGATAACAAAATACATATTAGGTGTTGTTACAGCTGATATACCATGGTGATGAAAGAGGTTTGAGACAAACTAAGGATTGAACTTATCTGGCTCTACTGTTTCTAAAAACTCACCTGAGGTGTTCTGTTGTGAGAGACCTTTCTTAATAGGTGGACCTTCCATAGACGCTGGGGACTTCCTTTTGCCGACTGTCTTTTTAACGCTCCCTACCACATTCTGGGTCGTTACCACAGGTGTCGCTTGTACCTCAGGGGGGCCTAGAGAAAAAAAAAAAAAAGATTTAAATGTTACATTTACAATATAATACACAGACTATACAAGTTCTCTGAGGGTTCCTTCGATGCTGCGTTTATTGGGGCTTTTTAGATTTTCACAGCGTTTACACAAGAACTCCTTTTATTTACCTGCAAAAGCTACATCCTGAGACATTGTGCTTGGACCATATTGAGCCTGGAGGAATTGTTGTAGAGCACCAACCGCAAGCTGTAGTTCTGCATCATAACTTGTAAAAACACACAAACAAATAGGAAACCTTTAATGGTAAAATAAAAAAATAACAATCATGACATCTTTGTTTAGAACAGCCGATGACCCGTATCTCTGATATACCTTGTTGCATTGCCTCCATTCCCTCTGGGGACACGTAGGCTCTTGGAGATCCTTTGCACAAAAGAGACAAAATTAACTTTAAGCATAACTCATTTAACTACACTAATTATATAAAATATATAACTCAACACAATTTAAAAACAATACAGTTCATTTAATTTGCACAATAGACTGGAAGCTGGATCCTAGGATCCATGCCATGTGTTTGCCCTAGCTCTCCAATGCTCTGAACCATGTGTGGGGGTGGAACTCCATCTAAACTCCAGCCTCCAGGGTGGAGCAGATAGGCTGAGCCAGCACCAGAAACAGCAAGTACAAATTAAGCATTGCCTCCACCCTCCAAAATGAGTGCAGACCCTCAAAAATGTGTGCAAATGTTCAGCACCAGAACCAACCAGTACAAATTAGGCATGACCTCCACCCTCCAAAATAAGTGCAAATGATCAGCACCAGAACCAACAAGTACAAATTAAGCAATGCCTCCACCACTCCAAAATAAGTGCATACCCTCAAAAATGCATGCAACGGCTCAGCACCAGAACCAACAAGTACAAATTAAGCATTGCTCCCACCTTCCAGAATAAGTGCAGACCCTCGAAAAATAGGTGTAAATGCTTAGCAACTGAAGCAACAAGCACAAATTAAACATTGTACCCCCACATCTCGCCACAGGCCTCCTCCAACATGCTTTAATATAATTTTAAAAAGTATTTGTAAAGGTAAGCTTTACCTAGCTGCTCACCTATCCCCATATAGTTCTGTTCTTCGCAGTCTGCATCTTAACCTTCTGTGCTACTTTACAAATCATCAACACACCCTCTAAACAAAACTCAGGCTTGACAGTTAATTACAGGCTATATATTAACATTATAAATGCATCCTAAAGACAATTTAAAGTATGTGTCTTTACATTGTTAGCTTCATAAGTTATTGCTAAAGACAGCGATCCCTGAGACCTGTGCCCCCATGTCCACATCACCACCAACTCCAAAGTAGACACTGCTAATAACTTTTTTAAAACATAGTATTTGATAAACCTATTTTATAAAAAACAACTGAGTAATGAAATTGTGTTGGCCTAAAATACATAGCTAAGTATTACAATATTAAAAACATTTTAATCATCATGTATATTGTTCTATGAACGCAGACACTTCTATTTTTACAACAACCATTGTTTTTACACCTTTAAACATACTGTACACCTCTACATATTAAACAACTGTTTTCAACACTGTATAAATGTATGTCTGAAAATAACCTGTACAAAAACATGCGCATTTTACCCTGCTAGTTATAGTTAAAAAAGGTTGGGGCTAACGTCTATGTCAAACTACAATATAACATATTCAGGCATCACATTGTTACAGACCTCAAGTAGAAGAGGTTTTGCATCACCAGTCTGTGCTGTGCCCTTCATATTTTTCTCCTTGGGGAGGGCTCTGGAAGCCCAAGCTCTCTGTAAACGTCCAGTACATAGTTCAGAAAAAGAGCCCTGTGAATGTGGGGGTGTTTTTATATGGCTCACACTGAGTTGATTAGGCATAGTCAGTCAAAGATCTTTATTCGGCAATTGCCATAAAAGTACAAACAAAATCACATATCTTAAAAACAGGACTACAGGATGAGAAACAATTTAAAAACACAACTCAGATACCATAACATAGATAAATTACCTAAACAACCCAAATTCATCTAATCCAAATTCCCCTTTCACAAACAGGAAACAGATATACTAAGTATGATTTTGATGCCACTTAGAAATGTACAAATTTACAAACATTTACTAATATCCTAAAACAATAAAATGTAATACCGAAATTTTTGAATAACCTAAAAATTTAATGAAATCCTCACTCAATATCAAATCACAAAAGCTGTCAAAAACAACATATAAAATTTAAACAGAAATATGGGAGATAACGTAAATAATTTACACTTTGTTAATACTGATAGCAATAGAGGATCTAATAAAATGTAATACATGATAACAAATTAGAATTTCTGAAAATATATTAGAGCTTCCTTATAGTGGATGGGTCTTAATTTATGTAAAATAGGTCATATAAAAACATTTCTAGGGGTAGCATAAAGAGAACCGAAAAGAAAAAAATGAGAAGTACTCTGCTTTGATCTAGCATCACGGGGGCAAGGTGATAGATCTTTTTGGCAAATACACTGATTAGGAAAGGCCACCTTAAAATGAATCAAATTGAATCTGAATAAAGTTAAAAGAGAATATATTTTTGGACATGAGAACCAAGTCAAATAGGGTTCCATGTATAAGGCCGTAACAATCTGAGTATAGGAATCAAAAGATTTCAATTTCAGAGAACTATGAAGTCTTAGATCTGAAATATACTCAGAGTGACGTAATTTCAACAGAGACCTTGCATTTGTGGTTAGCAATTGTGGTTCTTCAAACATATACCTAAGCCCAAACTTTCCAAAGGATGTTCGCAAATACGAAAGCCAGGGAATCCTATTTGAATTGGCCAACTGTAAACATTCAGTAACACATTCCTGCACAAGACTTGCCGCTGGATTCATCCAACATCTAATCCACAGCAAGAGAGGGGCAGTAGAGACCGTATCCTCTAAAAAGCATCGGCCCACCTCCTCATGGCCAATGATGTTTGCTATACACTTGGGTACCATCATTAACCTATGCATACATTTATTTTCAACACGTTGGAGAGTGGGTACTTTGACGTAGCCCCAAACACCTGCCCCATATAGGGCTGCTGAAACCACTTGGAGTTAAAAGAGCGTTATAATCTGAGAAGAAGGTCTATGGCCTAATTTACGAGTAAAACGGAAAATCGCTTCGATATTCCTTGCCATTTGCTGGGTCTTAAAATTAAGGTGAGTATTCCATAACATGGAAGAGCTCACATGCATACCTAAATAACAAAAATTCTTCATCTTAATAATAATATTGCCCCCCATAGTAAATTGTTTAGACGTAGTATTTCGAGGGCCACATGTCATAACAACTATTCTAAGGCATTTAACTTTCAAATCAAGGTCCAGCATAAAATTTAAAAACAGGTCCAACAGGCCTTGTAAACCATTTGCATTGCGAACAATTAGTACAGCATCATCTTCATATAATAAAACTGGAAGCAATCTCTGGCCAATCTTTGGTACATCATTCCCATATTTTATAAAAAAAATCGTAAAGTCCATTTATATATATCAAAAAAAGAAAAGGGGCTAAAATACATCCTTGTCTTACTCCCCTAGTTGAGGAAATAGGGGAGGATCTCTGACCAGATGGGCCAAACTGAATTGACACTTTTAAATCCGTGTGTAGGTGCTTTATGAGCTCAAGTAGGGTCGCATCACACCCCAGAGTTCCCATAATTTGCCATAACTTCTCCCTAATTACCAAATCAAAAGCACTAGTTAAATCAATAAATGCCATATGAATGGACTCCTTTTTGTCAGTTACGTATTTACTAAGAATAAGGTGCAAGTTTAATACTTGCTCAACTGTGCCTAAACCGGGTCTAAAACCAAATTGAATTGGAGATAAAATCTGTGCCCCTGTTGCCCAATCCTCCAGGCGAGATAAAATCACACTGCCCAGAATCTTGGCCGTATAATCAATAAGAGATATTGGTCTATAACAAGAAGTATCTTGTCTATTGCCCTTTTTGAATATAGGAATAATAGTAGCCAATTTCCATGAGGAGCGTATATTACTTTTAACAAAGCTTCTCAGCACATTTGTGACTAAGGGGCCCCAAAGATCAGGCATAGATTTAAAGATATCAACAGGAACTCCATCAGGGCCAGGAGCCTTCCCCTGCCTTGATCGATTTATGGCTCTGAGGACCTCATGAAGATCAAATGAAATATCTAGGGCATTTGTATTAGAGTCTATATTAATCTGTTTAGTAATATTATCCTCCTTAATCAAAATATCATTATCATCATTATCTGGATAAAATACTTTCCTAAAATGATTCATCCATACATCCTCTACAATAAGACAATCATCAGCCTTGATGTTACTATCCGAGAAATATGAGTGATTTACCACCTTCCAAAATTTTGAAGTGTCCTTCATGTCGGAGGCAGCCGATAGCTCTTCCCATGCCTTAGTCCTTATTTTTAGTTTCCTTTTTTCCAAAGTGGCCTTATACTCGGTCCTAGCTAATTTAATTAAATAACAAGAAGGAGGAACTATTTTGAGGACTTCTTTTAATTTTTTATGGGCAGTTGAGCACGCGAAGTCAAACCATCAGTGGGCGACCGAACCCAAGGGAGGCCTATCCGCCACCAAAGCATGCGAGATAACATTACTTAAAAGTTCAAATTCTTGGACTATATGGTCATGGTCTAGCTTCTGGGACAGACAAATATTAATAGAATCTAGCCTAGATCCTATAAATTACTGATTAAATGTTGTTGGATTTATTTTGTCCCATTTCAGACGTAGGCCAAAATTTGTATGGAAAGTGGTATTTCTTTTCGCTCCCTTATCCTTAAAAAGGCCTGATTAATATTTAAATCCAGTTTAATACATAAGGGATTGTGGTCACTAGCACAGTGAGGGATAATCTTAAAATCACATATTAAATGATAATCCGGGGAACCAATAAGAAGAAAATCAATAATACTCCCCTTCCAATTCCCTGTAAAAGTAGGGATATTTAAGGTATCTAATGCCACTTTCTCCGTTACATGAACCAGATCAAACTTACATAGGAAAAAATTCAAAGCTTCTCCTTCAGTTGAATGAATAAAATGGGTTTGCGACTCTCTGCCCTCAGTTGGGATGGCACACAGTTCTGAGGGTTCCTGACAGCATAGGGGAGTGTTAAAATCACCAACCCATACAAAAACTAAATCTTCATCCTGCAATTCGATAGATGAGTCAATAAAATCTACTACGTCGTCTAGGTTTCCCTTAAGGAACGATGTTATAAAATTTTTAAATCAAAATACCTTTACATCCCCTAATAGTTTAGGATTGTTTTATTATCTAAGGTGAGGACCAGATGAAAGACACATTCGATAGTGGAAGTTGTAAGGATACAAGAACTAAAAGACCTCCTCGTGCCCTTCCTTTTGAAGAAGTTAATGCCGGTTGATAAAAAGATGTGTACCTATCCAAGAGAAGCGTATCTTTTGACCAAGTCTCCTGTAAACAAATTATGTCAAAAGATGATATAAAACTCGTCCAATCCTAGTTATTTATTTTAGACCAAAGCCCCGCAATGTTCCAACTGATCAGTGTAATGGGTTTGGATCCGAGACATAATACCGATTTATCGATTATTTTCAAAAGGGGAAGTATCAGAAAAGATCTCACTTTCTTCCTGTATAAATTTATCATGGTCATAGTCCGTTAATCTCGGCAAATTTTTGGATCCCGGTTTTACGGTAACCGTGAGTCAATCATTCTCGTCAAGAGAATTGAAAGCCAAGAAGCAATTACTAGTAGGAACATTTACCTGAAAATGTGGCCTAACTCTGACCAGACTGTGATTACTAGGGTCAACAATAGAACATTGTGGTAAAAGAGAATGATCATAAAAATGGCACATTGAATGTATTTGAATCCCATTTTCTGACCTATTCAGGGGTGTGGAATTTATTAAAATATCTACTTGTCCACGGGACAGGTTGCTTCTCAAATCTACTTGTCCTGTAAAAAGATCTACTTGTCCCTTTGGTGCCATGTAGTGTGGCGCCAAATTATGGCAGCAATCTAATTATGTAAGAGCTCTGATAATAGCCTCTCTGATTATGCCAGGGCTACTACCAAAGTAGGGCTTGAATACTTGCAGTTTCAATCCCTACTGTAGCAATTTCCATTTTTTTCCACCTTTGTACAGATCTGCATACTGGGGCTGGAGGAAGCAGTAAGCAATAGTTCCAGGGCTGGAATGCCTTTGAGTCTGCAAACCTACTAACCTGCATGTTTTAAAGATCTTCACCAGCTTCTCTCTAATATTTTCCCATAATAAGAAAGGTTGGACATTTACTCCTGACAATGGTAGAATTGGAACTTCTTCCAGGGTTGGGAAGAAAGTGGCTGGAGGGAAAATAAACTTGCAAATGCTCAATAGATTTTCACATGAGCAAATCTACACATGCGTATTTACCCATGCTAAAATACAGTTCACAAATATTTTATAGGGGTACGACATATACCATGGGTGCACTTTTGTGACTTTCTTTAAGAATTTGGGGCCACATGTAGGTAGGTTCAGATTTGCGACCCGCAAATTGCGAGTTGCAAATCCGAATGTAGGATGGTGTCCCTGACACAATCTGTGATTCGCAAGGGCTTCGCAAATGCACACCTCATGAATAATCATGAGGTGGGTCACAATTTGCGACCCCCTTGCGAATGGCGGCTTCACAGGGATGGTGGCCTGCTGGAGACAGCAGACCACCATGTCTGTGACTGCTTTTCAATAAAGCAGTTTTTTTTTTTTGTAATGCAGCCCGTTTTCCTTAAAGGAAAACGAGATGCATTACAAAAACGAAAAATTAAACGTTTTCGTTTCATTTTTTCAGAGCAGGCAGTGGTCCTGCGGACCACTGCCTGCTCTGAAAAAATGTTTACAGTGACATTCCCTTTTGTGAAAGTGTTAGCACCCATTTGAAATGGGTGCAAACTGCAATTGGTTTGCTCCCGCGTTCGCAAAACAATCCTACATTGCACTGCGAGTCGCAATTAGGAAGGGAACACCCCTTCCTAATTGCGAGTCGCAAACCCGTTTTGCGATTCGGTAACCAGGTTACCGAATCGCAAAACTGGGTTTGTGCATCGCAATGTGCTTTTTGCACGTCGCAAACAGCGAAAGTCGCTGTTTGCGACATGCAAAAAGCTACCTACATGTGGGTCTTGGTCCCTAATTAGGTCTGGTGTTAAAGACATTTTGTTTTTATTAAACTTCTATTTCGGCTGGCTTTACTGTGAGTGATCGCATTCTTCTCTTCTACAAGGAGCATATTGGCACACAAAGTAGTTTTGTTCAGTGTCAGGAACTACAGTGGCAATCAGTGACGTAACGAAACTCGAGGGTGCCCCTTTGCAAAGAACATGGAGGAGCCCCCTCTCCAGACTCACTCAGGGCAGGTGCTGTGCTGAAGGGGCCGCCTGGAGGGCGGCTGCGGGGCCTTTGTTATGCCACTGGTGGCAACGTGTGCTTTTAGAGTTCAAAAACGTTTTGTTTTTTTTTTGCCAGTGTTTGTTACAATGTTGAGGGCCTGGTAGCTCCCACAACAATAAAGTGTTACAAAAGCCATGTCAAAACAAGACACGCATTGATGAAACTAAAAGACTTATAAAAATATGTCAGATCAGTTGGCTTTGTCAATGTTTGTTTATTTTCATGCTTCCCATAATCGTGTTGAAAATGGTTACACTGATTTTCCATTAGAAATATTTTTGGGAAATACTAGCATGCATCAAAACATTTTACTAAATGACACCTCATTTGCATCTAATCAGAGAGCATTCTGGGAGCATTATACTTAGCCTCATAGCCTAAACTTTTCAAACATGTGTACACACGTTTTTTTTATTTGTACTGGAACCAACGTCAGTAGTGAAGTGTGACCTTAAAACATTTATTTACAGCACTCACCCTAATAATGAAGGTTTTCAAATAATGAACCATAAATACAAGTTCGAACAGCATTATCTTTTGGAAACACATTACCTCAACTGTAGAGAGTTCCACTCTCTGTAAACAGGCAGCCAAAGGGTTTGTGCTGCAGAGGGTTGGGCCTACTTGTCCCAAGGACAAAGTAAACATAAAAACTTGTTGCCCTTGACCCCAAACAAGATGTCCCGGGCGTCGGGCTATAGGAATTCCACATCCCTGCCTATTACAATAGACAAAGTTAGCCAATAGATAGTCAACTGAACAGGGATTAGCAAAATTAATTACGACACAGTCTCCATCATCCGCTTTTCTTAGGTAGCCAACCCACTTCACTCTACGCGCCATAAGGATCTTGTTATTTGGATGATAATTAGATTTAAATTTAGATTTCAACCAGTGAGCAGACTTCCTGATTAAGGCTTGTGTATCTTCTTTTTGGTTACTATCCAAAGGAGGCACATTTGTTAACACCAAAACATACGGAATACAATCAGGAGGTAAATGCAATAATTCTGCGTGATTTATAGATTTGTTAAATAGTGGAAGGTTTGGCCTGAAGGAATAAACTTCCTTAGACTTTTCTTGAGGCAAATCATTCGCAATATTAACTTGAGCAAGAGTGACCAAGGAATTGGCGAGGGTATACCAGACCCTTGAGATGACAATATAGGTGATAGATTATCTTTGTTTACCACTTCATGACTGTGAACATTTCCCACACTTGATAATCTTAAATTAAGTGACTGGGAAAGAGTGCTAATCACATTATTACAAAAACAATCAAGTCTTTTAATTATCATAGTAATAAGTTTCTCCTCTAAAGTTACACAAAAGGATTTAGGTATGGAATCTATTGTGCCGGAGAGATCACTAGGAGCGTCCTTGTTCATAGAATATTAATTGGTGGAAACCAAAACAACTGATTCATTGGCACTTATTGCCGGTGGAGTATGAGTTCTCTTTTTAGGGCCCGAGACCTTTTTTTTATATTCTTGGACCTTTTACCCGCTCTCCTCTTCTTCGGTGGTGGGGGGGGAATCTGCCTGAGAGCATTCCAAGGATGAATTAACACTTAAAACAGGGGTTTTAATTAAATCTTATGGAGGCATATCACAGTGAACAGACTGTGTAATATTGGTAGATGAAACCCACGGAAATGACCCAACCTTTGGATTAGTAATTATATGAACAGAAGGCTCCAGTGGAGGCTGCTGAGCAGATTTCTGAACAGCCCCAATCTTTTCTTCTACTTGCTTCAGTTCAAATTTAATAGCCCCAATTACAGAGGATAAATAGCTGGTAATTGAAGGTTGGACTGAAGAGCCCAGCCCACATTCCCCTTTTTGAAGACTGTTCTTTCTTTTCCCCATGGTGTATAATATTCTCACACACCCCCTAGAAAAGGAAGGACAACAACAGTACCTTCTGTCCCCAATGTGTTCACCTCAGATCTGAACTCTATTTAATAGTTTTGTGTTACAGCCAAAAAAGGGGTAGCCCAGCTTCAAACAGGCCCACCCTTGTCCCTCACCGCAGGGCAACGCGGCACTCTGATAAGCACCCGCGCAATATTAGATTCCTCCCCAGGGAGACACAATGAATCCTAGGACAAGGAGCCCCCCTAACACAGTACAGGTGCCTTTAAACGAAATTCCTGGTGGGCACACGTTTTCAGGACCCAATATAGCAGTGGAGATGTCAGGGGGGTGGGGGGGGCAGCCTCTTCCAGTCGATGACGGGCGAAGGATGGGCCCACCCTTGGCCTAGGCGCGTCCCGCAAAGCGGGAGCGCGTTCAGTGTTTAAAGGGGCTCTGGCCCCGCCCCGCCGCCAGCCGAAGTTCCCGCAAAGCGGGAGCGCGTTCATTGTTTAAAGGGGCTCTGGTCCCACCCCTGTTCAAACGATTGGGCATAGGATTTTTGTTGTGGGGGCTGGGCTTAGAAATAGATATCTGTTTTAGGGGGGACATTGCTTGTCTTCTGTCTATTTCAAAACATTTTTAAATCGCCTGGTCACTTTAGACTATGCCATATGCTGATCACCTTTGAACTCACGTCTGGGAACTCTTAGGGCTACATCTGTTTTAGGCTTGTAGTGTCTGTCTTCTGTTCATTTCAAAACTTTTTTTTTAATTGCATGGTCCCTTTAGACTCTGACATATGCTGAGCACCTTTGAACTATGGCCTGGGAACACTTAGGGCTATATCTGTTTTAGGCTTGCATTTCTAAATTGATTGGCTGGCGCTAACACAATTAATATTTACCCACCTCTCTTTTTAGATTAGCCAGCAGTGAGGAGGTTTCGCCTGGACTCCCAATGCGCCGCCCTGTGAGGAGGGCCCCCCCCAAGCAGCCACTTGGTCCTGAATGTCTGACATGTCCGGACCTGTCCTCTTAGGCTCTGAAACATGTTGCACACCACCAAGGTCCTAATTTTACACAGCCCATAGACCTAGACACAAGGGGCTCGGACCCTGGCACAGGGCTAACACTTGACACCACTATGTCACGTGACACACCTACACCTACGTCAGGGCCTACGTCAGCACAGGGCAGGAGCACCCACGTCACTGCCTACGGCACCACGGGCTGTGGTACCTGTCAAAAGCTTGATGGAAGGTATCCCCTCCTACTACTAACATTAACAAAGTTTCGAAATGTAATGGCCCTCACTGTCTCCAAATAAACAGGTTCACAAATGTGACCAATAGTATCACAAAAAAACAAACGGATGGCAATGGGCTCTCAGCTTCACATCTTAAAACCAAAACTCAAAGTAAACCGCGAATATGGCGATTCCAGAATAAACCATGCATCTAAAAACTGTCCTTCAGTGAAAACGACATAAACTAAAGAGAGAAACACAAATTCTTAGTGTGCCTGCTGACATTAAAAACAGCGAGTTAAGCCTTGCATAAGAATCTATTTAGGACAAGGGCAGCAACTAAACAACAGATAAAATAAACATTGCCATAGCCTTTGTAATCTATTGGTTTGATAATTGCTTTTAGCAGGACCGTATACTAAAAACTATACTAGCAGTTTATTTTTGTTTTTCACTGGAGCAAGCATTAATATTACTTCGTCAGTGTTTGTGTGCGAATGTCACACACTGGCAGTATGGCGTTCGGTTAATGATAATTTCTGATTAACAAACCACACATGTACACTGAGTGGCTTATCAGTGACGCAGTACTGATTAGCGGAACAAACATTTGTCTGCTCTTATTTTGTTTTCACCATGGCCACAGTATATAGTACTAAGATAGCTCTATCAAAATAGTTCGAACTTCAATGGCAAGCTTCTTTTGACGTTTGAAGTACAGCGGGTTCAGGACTTAAGGATTAGTATTTCAAATGCAAGAAGAAACTGAACCCTCTTCGCTGGAGATTTGCTGCACCTTCCTCAACACAGCCTCTTGATGGAGAGCCAAGCCTGTCCTAAGTCAGCGAGAACATGCAGAAGCAGCAGAGCACCGAACAGAGGAGGATGCCCACAGACCAAAGCAACTGAACACCTATGTGATGATGCAGGTGAACGCCAAACAGATATTGGGAGAAAGAGGACCCAGGAAGGGCATCAATAGCATGACGCTTGACTGATGTTAAAATGGCCCACATCCAGCGGAAGCCTTGCTCATGCACAGAGATAGATGGGAGGTTGTGCTTTCCTCTCTTCCCTGATGGGTAGTAACTCATAAAAAACATGAAACACGGCGGCCATGAATCAGGCACAAGTGTGCGCCATA
Source organism: Pleurodeles waltl (assembly GCF_031143425.1). Taxonomy (NCBI): domain Eukaryota; kingdom Metazoa; phylum Chordata; class Amphibia; order Caudata; family Salamandridae; genus Pleurodeles; species Pleurodeles waltl. The sequence goes on from NC_090449.1 coordinate 437,282,437, forward strand.
TAGATAAAAGTTAGGCACGTGGTGGCCATGCTGAAATATGAAGCGCAGCAGCCGTCAAGCGGGTGTTGTGCAGTTTACTGAATCTGAGGTTGGAGCGACTGGAAAGATCACACGCTTGTGTGCAGTGCTCCTCGCCAAAGAAAAAAGTAGTCCCTTTATAGTTACTGTAATGGGACTAATGGAAAGGTACATGTAATACGGCACTGCTCTGTGGGAGAAAACAATTGGCCAAAAGGTGGGACAAAGAGCAAACATTATCCATTCAGAAGCAAGGACTTTTAACCACCTCGCTGCCAAGCCTTTTCCCCCCTCAGGTGCCAGGCCTTTTTATAGCTATTTAGGGCAGTTCTTGCTCAGACCTTCAAACTTTTTTGTCCACTTAAGCTACTCACGCCAAATTTGCGTCCTTTGTTTCCACCATCCTAGGGATTCTAGAAGTACCCAGAGTTTGTGGGTTCCCCTGGAGGAGACCAAGAAATTAGCCAAAAATACAGCTACAATTGAGTTTTTTTTTTTTTAATAAACAAAATGGGGGAAAAAAGGCCTGCAGAAGAAGGCTTGTGGTTTTTCCCCCCTGAAAATGGCATCAACAATGGGTTTGCGGTGCTAACATCACCATCTTCCCAGCTTTCAGGAACAGGCAGACTTGAATCATAAAACCACATTTTTCAACACAATTTTTGCATTTTACTGGTACATACCCCATTTTTACTATTTTTTTGTGCTTTTAGCCTTCTTCCATTTAGTGACAGAAATGGGTGCGACACCAATGCCGGAAAGCTAAACATTTCTGAAAAGTAGACAGCATTCTGAATTCAGCAAGGGATTATTTGTGTAGATCCTACAAGGTTTTCCTACAGAAAATAACAGCTGAAATAAAAAAAATATTGAACTTCAGGTGAAGAAAACCGTAATTTCTCTCCATGTTTTACTCTGTAACTTTTTCCTGTGATGTCAGATTTTCAAAAGCAATACTCCGTTACGTCTGCAGGAATCTTCTGGTTTCGGGGATATATTGGGCTTGTAGGTTCATCAAGAACCCTAGGTACACAGAGCCAATAAATGAGCTGCACCTTGCAATGGGTTTTCATTCTATACTGGGTATACAGCAGTTAATTTGCTGAAATGTAAAGAGTGAAAAATAGGTGTCAAGGAAACCTTTGTATTTCAAAATGGGCACAAGATAAGGTGCTGAGAAGCAGTGGTTATTTGCATATCACTGAATTCCGGGGTCCCCATACTAGCATGTGAATTTGTGCATTTCTCAAATGGACATCTTTTTTTTACACGCTCTCTTGCATTTGGAAGGCAAAAATGTAGAGAAAGAAAAGGGGCAAACTCTTCTGTATTCCCCCAAGTCTCCAGATAAAAATGGGACCTCACTTGCATGGGTAGGCCTAATGCCAGCGACAGGAAACGCAACATGGACACATCACATTTTTACATTGAAATCTGACGTGTTTTTTGCACAGTGCCTAACTGTGGATTTTGACCTCTAGCTGAGCTGGCACATAGGGAAACCTACCAAACCTGTGCATTTTTAAAAACTAGACACCTAGGGGAATTCAGAATGGGGTCCCTTGTGGGGCTCGCACCAGGTTCTGTTACCCAGAATCCTTTGCAAACCTCAAAATCTAGCAAATAAAACACTTTTTCCTCACATTTCGGTGCTGCAAAGTTCTGGTATCTGAGAGGAGCCACAAACTTCCTTCCACCCAGCATTCCCCCAAGTCTCCCAATAAAAATGGTACCTCACTTGTGTGGTTAAGCCTAGTGCACGTGACCAGAAGTGCCCCAAAACACAACGTGGACACATCACATTTTTCCCAATGAAAACTGCCTTTTTTTTTTGCAAAGTGCCTAGCTGTGGATTTTGCCCTCTAGCTCAGCCAGCAGAGAAACCTAGAAAACTGTATATTTTTGGAAACTAGTCACCTAGGGGAATTCAGAATAGGGTCACTTGTGGGGCTCACACCATGTTCTGTTACCCAGAATCCCTTGCAAACCTCAAAATGTGGCTAAAAAAAACACCTTTTTGTCACATTTCGATGACAGAAAGTTCTGGAATCTGAGAGGAGCCACAAATTTCCTTCCACCCAGCATCCCCCCCCTAAGTCCCCTGATTTACAAAATGGCTCCCACTTGTGTTTGTAGGCCTAGTGCCCGCGTCACGAAACGCCTTAAAACGCAACATGGACATATCAATTTTTTTACATTGAAAACTGACATGTTTTTGGTAAAGTGCCTAGCTGTGGATTTTGGTCTCTAGCTCAGCCAGTACCTAAGAAAGCCTACCAAACCTGGGCACTTTTAAAACTAGACACCTACAGGAACCCAGGAGGGGGGTAACGTGTGGCGCTCTCACCAGGTTCTGTTACCCAGAAACCTTTGCAAACCTCAGTATTTGGAAAACACTTTTTCCTCACATTTCGGAGATAGGAAGTTCTGTAATCTGAGAGTAGCCACAGATGTACCACAGCATTTCCCCAAGTCTCCCAATAAAAATGGTACCTCAGTTGTGTGGGTAGGCCTACTACCTGTGTCAGGAATAGGTCACACAACGGTCAATGTTGGTCCTAACATGAGGGCAACTGTTGACCCTGGGGTGATCCATTCCTGATGCAGGCACTAGGTTCAGGCACTCAAGTGGGGTGGCATTTTTAGCAGAACAGGTGGGGAAACACTGGATGGTAGGAATTTTATGGAACCCAGCATATTCCTGTAGTTTGTGTGACAGAAATGCAAGAAAAAATTGAGTTTTTATTCAACATTTCAGCTTTGCAGGGTATTCTGGGTAAGAAAAGTTTGGGGAATCCACACAAGTCACACCTCTGTGGACTCCCCTGGATGTCTAGTTTCCAGAAATGTCTGGGTTTGGTAGGTTTCCCTATATGGCTGCCGAGCCCAGGACCAAAAACACGGGTGCCTGCCTTACAAAACCAGGTTGTTTTGTGTGTAGATCATTTTGATGTCTCCACATTACATTTTGGTCAGTGGAATTTGGGGCTGAACTAAATTGGGGAGCTCCCAAGAGAGCACACACTCTGTGCTTGCCATCACACGCACCTGCTCTCTGGGTTGGGCTAATCCGCTATTGTCCCGCTGCGCAGACTGTACTTGCGAAGGGACAGCAGGACTGTCTTCATCACCTACCTCATAATCACTGGAAGAGGAGTTATCGAATGGGAGTCCTCTGACTAAAAAATAACTCCCAGAGTCTGCACCATTGTCCTATCCCTTAGGTGCTGTCTCAGTATCTGCTGTCTCAGTCTCTGATCCTATGTCAGAGCAGTCCTCTATAACCAGAGTTAGGGCTTAAGCAGCAGTCATCCAACGAAATGCCATCTCTGCTACTGGCTAAACTGTCGCTTTAAAACACTAGCCTATGTCGACAGTCACAAAATTGCTGGTGGTTGTGTGTGTGATCCCTGCAACAGTAGAGGTTACCTTACCTTCTTCCCTCAATCAGCATGTTCTCTCAAGACACTCAAAAAAACAAAAATGACACACTATTATTTCACCTTGTCACATACCAATTGTCACAATCATTATTGGTTCTCCCACTCCCATTACCACCTCCTTTGATTCCCTCACTACCACCTAGCAAAAGTGCATTTAATCTCTCCATAGCCCCCCTCGCACATACATTTCATTTGTATTATAGCGCAGGTAATGGCTGGCTTTACTAATCCACACAGCTATTCACATATAATACGGTTTTGAGCCTTGCAGTAGGCATATAAACCTTCTGCGCTACTTTATGGCATCGGCCATGAGGCAAAAGTCAGATCCTTTTCTAGCAGAAACATAATCGCAAGAGTTACTTGACTTTTTATTGATGCTTAAAAGCTACAGTTGAAGTATGTGCATTGCTTTCAAGACGCATGCTGCAAGAGAACTAGTGGTGAATGAATATATAATATATATATTTTTTTTTTTAAAAGACGGTGCAACTCGATAAAACACCAAAAGGCTGCACAGTATCCAAAATATCCAAACAGGCTCGTGGAAAGTAAAGAGTGAATATGATAATTAAAAATCACTCATATGCAAAATCGTCGGCTCCATTTTATTGAAAGAGTTCATATAAAAGGCAAAAATAAATAAATGGCACTTCCAAAAATTTCTTTCAATGAAAAATCCGTAATGTGCCCACAATGAACAACAAACACACGCTGTCCCAGCCAAATGTCGACGCGTTTCGGCAACAGCCTTCAACTGGAGATATATATATATATATATATATATATATATATATATATATATATATATATATATATATATAGGTGCAGTTTTCCTCGCAGCCCCCAGGGAAACCACACACGTTGACAAAAGTGATTGCTATAGATATAGATAATTAGGTAGATCTATCTATCTATATTTCTTTTTTAACAGCTGTATAGTGGTCCCCAGGAAAACTATACAGCTGTTAAAAAAAATTATTGCCCCCACAGGGGATCGCCCTGCTCATGGGCGACCCCCCCCCCCCATCAATTTCATCGTATTTTTATTTATTTTTTTACACTCCTGGGGGCGCGATTGCTCCCCCCCCCCCCCCCCCCCACCCCCGGGGTAATCCTATATTTAAAAAAAATAAAAATAAAAATAAAAAATCCCCCAAGAGAATTCCCAGGTGTCTAGTCTGGGTTTCCTGGCACTGCAATCGAGGGCCAGGAAACTCGTTCGGGAAGGCTTCGTTTGAAAGGGGATAATCTTCCCTTTCAAACGAGGCCTTTCCAAACTTCAGGAAGGCCTGTTTGGGCCTGCTCTGGTCTGGAAAACAGATGGTGATGTCAGCGCGCCCCGTGGCGTGCTGACATCACAAAGGGGCGGGTTAGACACGGAAGATCTTCCAGGTTTTTTAATTTAAAAAAAACAACCTCCACCGCAAAGCATTGGAGGATTTTTTTTAACCCCCTCCCTGGTGTCAGCCACTGTTTGTGACCCGCACCAGGGAGGTAGAGCGGGTGGTTAAGTGAACTAACTTACATTTTACCTGTTTTAGTTCATATTCTCTAAGAATGTTTTTACAGATGTTGTGTTTCAGTAGTTTATGCAGTATACTGTCTATAGTATAGTGCATTCTGGGGATAGAGTAGCCCCATATCTCTGGATGAATTCAGGTTCTCAGTGGTTATTCATGATTGGGCACAATTGTAAGCTCTCAAGCAGAGGTTGATGTCAGTGTGGGTTTCTCACAGTGCGTGTCAGTGGGTCATAAAGGTTTTCAGACAACATGCATAGCCAGTCCTTGGTCTCTCTGTGGAGTGTGATGGTCATATGTGTCCATTGTGATGGTGATCCTATTAGAACGTTTGTTAAAGGGGTAGTTAGCTCTTCAAATAAAATGATTGTTAGTGATTTATTTGATACTGCTAATAAACATTGTCAATGTCAATAGGTTTAGCTTATTTTAGGCTTATGTCTGTTGTGTTAAATATCTGGATGCAGTAACAGAAAACTGTTCAGTTGGCACACTGTGTGAAGCACAGGATTTTAAGCCTTTTGTTAATGACATAGGCCACTCCTCTTTGAAAATATTTCCAGTTAAGCTTCTTTGGCCACACCCATTTAAAGTGCCCAACCCTACCTCTCAATCCCACTTAAAGCACTCACTGTTCCCAACTAAGGTTAAAATCTGTGACCCTTCTGATAGATAAACCGACATCTGAGGTGACTGCAATATACAACAGAGCTTCCCTACCAGGACAAGGCATTTTCCACAGATTAGCTTAACTTGTATTTACTTTTCATTAAAGGTGTGTGCGTTATATTTGAGTGAAAGGTTAATAAAATGGTTAAACCATTTTTTTTCCTGTTTTTCACATCTCACCCTGCTACCACAGTCACTGATCCACCCCCAGTTGTACTCAGGATAACAATCCCACATACAGTTTTATGAGCTGTTTGACCACTTGACACAACCTCTGCAGCCATGCAAGGCAATAAATATGCTGTGACATGATAGCAAGAAATGCTTGCTGGTCACTCACTAGTTACGGTAGAGGTGAGCAAGAAAACAGATTGACTCAAAGTATTTGAAAAGCTACCACTACTTGGATGGGTTGCTTGGTATTAGTATTAAAACAAGCATTTGCAAATTTTATAGGTATTGCTTATGTTAGTGCTCTTGACTTTGCCAATGTCTTTAGCCATGTTGTACAGCAGTGTTGGTATAGAGTGGCATGGCACAGAGTGGCATAGAGTGGCAATGTGTGGATAGAGTGATGTAGATCGCCGTAGAGTTGAGAGACCTGTAGTGTGTAAGAGTTGCATGGAGTGATGTAGAGTAGCTTGGAGTAGAGTGGCATAGAGTAGTACAGTCCTGATGTAAGTAACTAAAGTGTCAATAGAGATGGCTGAGCGGGTGAAAGCAACATAAAAAATAAACTGTATGCCAGTGTTAAAAGTAGGAAAGTACGTGCAACATATAGGAATAATCCTACAATGCTTATAAAATTTAAAAAATGCATGTTGCAAAAAGACAAGAAAGAAAAACGAGGTAGGACACATACTTGGTCAGTGTTCCAGCGATGAGCTAACACAATGAAGGAAGTGAAATTTGCAGGAGCTAAGCAACTGAAAGATTGCAAGACAGTAATCATTAAAACAACTAATGGGATGTGGTGGGCACGTTGTAAGCCCGCTGAATTGTAAACAGCACATCTTGCTGCACAACACATGCTCTCTGTTGGTGAGACCTAAATACTGCTTCACCAAACGTGCTCACCTTCAGCTTTTTCCTATTGCTAACTAGAGAGGGTTGACAAGCTAAAGTCTGTCGACAGTGCGTTCAAGTTAGAGAACGCCTGCACAAGCAGAGATAACTTAAACTTAAAACAGCCGTTCACATGGAACTCGTGCAAATAGAAAATGTAATGGGACAGAAAATAACTGCAAAGAATCAGTCGGAAACAGAACATACGAGAGATAACCAGTATGGTGTTGTAGCAGTCAGTTCATACAAATTACATTTTATTATAAACACGGAATGCATGAGGAAGGTTTTGCAGTTAAGTGACATGTGAAAAAAGGTTTTGAGAAGCCCCAATTGAAAACAACCATAACCAAAAAGGGAGAGTAGTGACAAAATATGTGAAAGTAAATGGTACATTGGTATGAAACTGACAGCCTTATTCAGTGGATACGTAAGAGTAGTACAGTGCCACTAGGGAAGTTCCATGGTATATATTTTGTAACAAGGTTTGTCTGTGATCGAGTTGATGGTGTTTTGATCCTACAATGGGTAGAAGGGTCTAATTAGGGCTGTGGATGACCTGGGGGACTGATGATATAAGGACAATGAACGCAAGGGCTAAGTGATGGCAGTAAAAGCTGAATGTGTCAATTACTTAATATACATACTGGCATGTCAGTAAAGCAGAGCCTGTGTACAGGGCGTCACTACTGAACCGCTGGAAAGTGCCAAAGGTATAAGACTCGTGGTGTCTATAGAGGGAATAATTATATGTGCAGCATTCATGATGGAGAAGCTGAGCAGAATGCCGCTAGCATAGACAAATTAAAAGTACAGGTAGTTTTTACCCAAGGCCTTATGAATAATTATCACCAAGGTGCAAGGGCGAACATATATATATGTGTGTGTGTGTGTGTGTGTATGTGTATATATGTGTGTATGTGTGTGTATGTATGTATATGTATATATATATATATATATATATATATATACATACACACATTATTAGTGGAGCAAGCTATACAGTGAGTTAAGATATCTAGCCGAATGCCTCAAAGGGGGGGGGCAAGAATTGGTATTGCTTGAATAACCTGAAGTGCGGCAGGAAAAGTGAACTACCGATCTGAGATTTGCCAGCACCAAACTGGTAGGCGATCATCAGTGTCTTCTTGATCAAACAACAGATATGGCGCCAGACACCAGAGCTAGGCTTGAGCCGCATTGTGTCCTTCTGGACGAGAGGAGGCATGGCCACAACGATGGGCGTGTGGAGGTGTTGTCATAGTGAGTTTTGGTTACATGGGCACCTCACATAATCAATGGTAGATCCGCATAGTATTCAGAGACAATTATTGACCGGGCATAGATGTCTGAAGCCCTTTGTAAATTGGAGCCAACAATAACAAAAAACAATGGCGCAACACAACCCAATAGTGGGATACAAATTAAATTATATGCTTAAACTGAAGGACAGTATGACGGTGAAGGTAAACGGGCAGAATGATATTTGAAACGAGCCGAAGGAAAATTGTCTCAATGTATAGCGGATTCTCCGCAGGTGGGAAGAGGCATGATCGCACAGTTAATATTATATTCAAGAGGCACGTATTGGGGGAAACATAGCAATCCCAATTTTCGCACCAACAGTTTGATACAAGAAAGACCCGTATTAGGGGGGGGAAGCACTGCCAGTATCCCTAACAATGAATGCAACCCCCCAGACAAGGAGCAGATAAAAGCAATAATAGTGCTAAACAAGTGCACTCAGGTTGTGACTATAATAATGTACAGACAGTAATGATTTAACACCAGATCTGGTGAAGAGTAAAAGTAATTGCCACATGTGAGTATGCCATGGATGAATTGGCAAGTTGGCTATAAGGATGCCGTAGCTGCAGGGCAGGCACAGTGGGTGCTAGGGTCACCCATAATTACCTATAAAGACATTAAAAATCACAAATACACATGAGTAACCTAAAAATACGATCAATACAAGTCTACAATTAATTAAGGAGAGAAGTGATATTCATAACAGAAACAGGCTTGATGTAGGAAAGTACCATCTTTTTAGGCATGTTACCCCCATTTTTACCTGTATGTCAGTATGTTTTTGCCTGTCTCACTGGGATCCTGCTGGTCAGGACCCCAGTGCTCATAGTTTATGGCCCAATGTGTGTGTTGTGTATAGTGTTTGACTGTGTCACTGAGGCTTTGCTAACCAGAATCTCAGTGCTTATGCTCTCTCTGCTTTTAAATTTGTCACTATAGGCTAGTGACTTAGTTTGCCAATTTTAATTGGCACACTGGACCCACCCTTATAAGTCCCTAGTAAATGGTACCTAAGTACCCAGGGCATTGGTGTTCCAGGAGATCCATATGGGCTGCAGCATTTCTTTTGCCACCCATAAGGAGCTCAGACAAACCCTTCACACACCGTGCCATTGCAGCCTGTGTGAAATAGTTCACACACTATTTCACAGCCATTTTCACTGCACTTAAGTAACTTATAAGTCACCTATATGTCTGGCCTTCACTTGCTGAAAGTTAGGTGCAAAGTTACTAAGTGTGAGGGCACCCTTGCACTAGCAAAGGTGCCCCACATAGTTCAGGGCCAATTCCCGGGACACATGTGCACTACATATAGGTCAATACCTTTATGTAGCTTCACAATGGTAACTCCGAATATGGCCTTGTAAGGTGTCTAAGATCATGGAATTGCCCCCTCATTCCAAATCTGGTATTGGGGAGCCAATTCCATGCATTGTGGGGGCTCCACTACGGACCCCCAGTACTGCCAAACCAGCTATCTGAGGTTTGCAATGCAGCTACAGCTGCTGCCACCTCACAGACCGAGTTCTGCCCTCCTGGGGTCTGAGCAGCTCAGTCCCAGGAAGAAAAAACAAATCATTTCCTTTGGGAGCAGGGTGTTACACTGTCTCCCTTTGGAAATAGGTGTTACAGGCTGGGGAGGGGTAGCCTCCCCCAGCCTCTGGAAATGCTTTGAAGGGCACAGATGGTGTCCTTCTTGCTTAAGCCAGTCTACACCGGTTCAGGGACCCCTAGTCCCTGCTCTGGCGTAAAACTGGACAAAGGAAAGGGAAGTGACCACTCCCCTATCCATCACCACCCCAGGAGGGCTACTTTTCCTCTGCAACTTCAGCTCCAGCCAGCAACTGCAACAGTTTCCACGGTGTGCATGCTCTGGGGACTCCCTGTCTTCACCCTGCACCAGAAGGACCAAAGAAATCTCCTGTGAAGTGACGGAGTCACTTCCCTGCTCACGCAGGCACCTTCTAAGTTGGCGACCGGTTCTCTTGGACTCCTCTCCTGGCGACGAGCGTGCTCCTTGGAACACTGAGGGTGGACCCCATCGACACAGACTGTCCTGAGGTCCTGCTGTCCTAATTTGGAGGAGGTAAGACCTTGCCATCCTGGAGAACAACCCCTGTGCACCGCGTCTTCCTCACCTTCTGAGGCCTCTGTGCATTCTTTGCAAAATTCCTTCGTGCACAGCCTGGCCCAGGTCCCCAGCACTCTATCCTGCTACGCTTAACTCGCTGAGTTGTTCTCCGGTGGTGTGGGATCTTCCTTTGTAGTGCTGCACCAACCGCATTTTGCACCTCCTTTGTCCCAGTGTCGTTGGACTCCCGTGGGTGCCATCTGGTGTCCTGAGGGCTCGCCAAAGAGCTGAGAGGCCCCTCTTCCTCCTCACACAGAGTTGAGGCCCCCAGGTCCACCAGGGCCCAGATAGCACCATTTTGATGCAAAACGTGACTTTGCCGGAACCAAGGCTTGTTAGAGAATTCCAGCGCTAAAACTCGCCTGCATCCAATTTCTCTTCGTGGGACATCCAGTGCATCATGGTGACATCTTCCATGGGTGCATTTCTGCAGTCTCCGTCCAACCGGGGACTCCTCTTTTGCACCCTCTTCTGGGTCGGCAGGGGCTCCTGTCCTTCCTGGAACTTCTTTCGCCTTCGGGACTTGGTCTCCTTCCTTTGCAGGTCTTCAGGTCCAGGAATCCACCATTTGTTGTTTGCAGTCTTGCTTGGTTCTTGCAATAACTCTAATCATGACTTACAGTGTGTTTTAAGGAAACTTGCAGTACTTTACTCCTACATTCCTGGGCCCTGGGGTGGAGTAATTTACTTATTTTTACTGTATTCTTACTCTCCCAGCAATTCTGCACACACTACACTTATCTAGGGGGAAATTTGTGATTTGCATTCCACTTTCTTAGTATATGGTGTAGGAGGCTGGCCTGGCTTATAGTGGGTACCCTGTGATACTTACACCCTGTGCCAGGTCCAGTTATCCCTTATTAGTAAAACAGAGGTGTTTCTAGCAGGTTAGGCTGATAGAAGGTAGCTATGGCAAAGCAGTTTAGGCTGAACTAGGAGACATGCAAAGCTCCTACCATACCACTGGTGTCATATGCACAATATCATAAGAAAACACAATACTCAGAGTTACTAAAAACAAAGGTACTTTATTTTTATGACAATATGCCACGAGTATCTCAGTGAGTACCCTCAGTACGAAGGTAAGTAATATACACAAGTTATATGTACACAAACCCAAAACAGGCAAGTAAGAGTCAGAAAAGTAATGCAAACAGTGTAGGATTACAATAGGTTGCAATAGGCAAACATAGGTCTAGGGGCAACACAAACCATATACTCCAAAAGTGGAATGCGAATCACGAATGGACCCCAGACCTATGGGAGCTTGTAGAGGGTCGCTGGGACTGTAAGAAAACAGTCAGGGTGTCCAAGATACCCCACCCCAAGACCCTGAAAAGTAGGAGTAAAGTACACCTACTACCCCAAAAGGACACAATAGTCTTGATAGGGGGATTCTGCACAAACACCAGCAAAGCACTGAAGACTGATTCCTGGACCTGAGGACCTGCAAGGCAAGGGGACCAAGTCCAAGAGTCGCAATAGTGTCCAGTGGGGGCAGGAGCCCAGAAAACGCCGGATGAAGGTGCAAGGAAGCTGCCTCCCGATGGAAGAAGCTTAGGATTCTGCAACCACAAAGAGAGCTAGGAACTTCTCCTTTGGATGGAAGGTGTCCCACAGCGTGCTGAAGGTTGCAGAAGTGTTCCCACGCAGAAATGCCGCAAACAAGCCTGGTTAGCTGCAAGGGTCGCAGTAGAGGTTTTTGGGTGCTGCTGGGGACCAGGAGGGACCAGGATGTCGCCCCTTGGAGGAGGAGACAGAGGAGGCGCTCAGCAACTCAGAGAGCCCCCACAGAAGCAGGCAGCACCCGCAGAAGTAACCGAACAGGCACTTAGAAGATTTGTGATTCGGAGCTGGCTCAGAGTCACAAAGGAGGGTCCCACGATGTCGGATGCCAACTCAGAGGGTTGAGCACTGCAGGACGGAGTGCTGGGGACCCAGGCTAGGCTGTGCATGTAGGAAATCCTGGAGGAGTGCACAAGAACCGGAGCAGCTGCAAATCACGCAGTACACAGGTTTGCAGTCTAGCGTGGGGAGGCAAGGACTTACCTCCACCAAACTTTGACTGAAGGATCACTGGACTGTGGGAGTCACTTGGATAGAGTTCCTGTGTTCCAGGGACCACGCTCGTGAGGATGAGAGGGGACCCAGAGGACCGGTGATGCAGTCTTTTGGTGCCTGCATTAGCAGGGGGGTGATTCCGTTGACTCACTGGAGATTTCTTCTTGGCTTCCAGTGCAGGGTGAAGTCAGATGACCCCGAGAGCATGCACCACCAGGAAATAGTCGAGAAAGCCGGCAGGATGAGGCGCTACAATGTTGCTGGTAGTCGTCTTGCTACTTTGTTGCGGTTTTGCAGGCGTTGAAGAGGGAAGTGCAGAGCAACTCTGGTGAGCTCTTGCATTCGTTATCTGAAGAATACCCCAGAGGAGAGACCCTAAATAGCCAGAAAAGGAGGTTTGGCTACCAAGAAAGGAGGATTAGCTACCAAGAAAGGTAAGAGCCCATCAGAGGGGGGCTCTTACGTCACCTGCTGGCACTGGCCACTCAGAGCAGTCCAGTGTGCCCCAACACCTCTGTTTCCAAGATGGCAGAGGTCTGGGACACACTGGAGGAGCTCTGGGCACGTCCCCTGGGAGGTAATGGTCAGGGGAGTGGTCACTCCCCTTTCCTTTGTCCAGTTTCGCGCCAGAGCAGGGCTGGGGGATCTCTGAACCGGTGTAGACTGGCTTATGCAGAGATGGGCACCCTCTGTGCCCATCAAAGCATTTCCAGAGGCTGGGGGAGGGAGGCTACTCCTCCCCAGCCCTTCACACCTATTTCCAAAGGGAGAGGGTGTAACACCCTCTCTCAGAGGAAATCCTTTGTTCTGCCTTCCTGGGCCAGGGCTGCCTGGACCCCAGGAGGGCAGAATCCTGTCTTGAGGGTTTGGCGGCAGCAGCAGCAGCTGCTGTGGAAACCCCGGAAAGGCAGTTTGTCATTACCCGGGTTCTGTGCTAGAGCCCCGGGTGATCATGGAATTGTCCCCCAATACCAGAATGGTATTGGGGTACAATTCCATGATCTTAGACATGTTACATGGCCATGTTCGGAGTAACCATTATGACGCTATACATAGGTAGTGACCTGTGTATAGTGCACACATGTAATGGTGTCCCCGCACTCACAAAGTCCGGGGAATTTGCCCTGAACGATGTGGGGGCACCTTAGTGTGTGGCACCCTGGCACTAGCCAAGTAACTTGGCATCCAACCTTCACCAGGTGAAGGTTAGACATATAGGTGACTTATAAGTTACATATGTGCAGTGAAGAATGGCTGTGAAATAAAGTGGACGTTATTTCACTCAGGCATCAATTGCAGGCCTGTGTAAGAATTGTCTGTGCTCCCTATGGCTGGCAAAAGAAATGCTGCAGCCCATAGGGATCTCCTGGAACCCAAATACCCTGGGTACCTAAGTACCATATACAAGGGAATTATATGGGTGTACCAGTATGCCAATGAGAATTGGTAAATTTAGTCACTAGCCTGCAGTGACAAATTTAGAAAGCAAAGAGAGCATAAACACTGAGGTTCTGGTTAGCAGAGCCTCAGTGATACAGTTAGGTCCCACACAGGGAAAACATACAGGGCACATACTATGAGCACTGGGGTCCTGCCTAGCAGGATCCCAGTGACACAAGGGCTAAAACATACATACATACAGTGAAAATGGGGGTAACATGCCAGGCAAGATGGTACTTTCCTACATATGGTTTGTGTTGCCCCTAGACCTATTTTCTCCCATTGTATTCTATAGCATTTCCTATTGTTTGCACTGTCCTATGTCTAAATACTTACCTTATTTTGGTGTCTAGTGTGTGTATATATTGTGTATTATACTTACCTCCAGAAGGAGAAGCTAAGATATTTTTGGCCTTGTGTCACCCAAATAAACTACCTTTATTTTTGGTAACACTGAGTATTGTCTTTACTTGTGTATAAGTACTGTTCAACTATAAGTGGTATTGCGGGAGCTTTGCATGTCTCCTAGTTCAGCCTAATAAGCTGCTCTGCTATAGCTACCTCTATCAGCCTAAGCTGCTAGAACACTATTACATTTCACTAATAAGGGATAAATGGACCTGGTGTAAGGTGTAAGTACCCAAGGTACCCACTACAAATGAGGCCAGCCTCCTACACTTGATCTCGCCGTCAGTTGGCTATTTAGGATTATCAGAAACTTTTTTAATATTGGCACCAGAGTAAAATTTAATTCATGAGTGCAATGAATTTGCGCCACTCCACAATGGAATTTAATCTGTTTTTATAGAGTCACATTTGTCAGTCCACTTACACTTCACGTGCCATAGCGTGTATACTGTGTCTCTGCCTCTAGATGATGGAAGAGACTTCTCAGTGATTTGCCATCTCAGGTTGTCCACAGAGTGATGCTTTGGCAAGTAGAGTAGTAACATCTGGGCAGTTTCATTGCCACAGCGAATGCAGCTTCTGTGCTAGCCAGTCCTGCCTTTAACCTGTTGGGATGTCTGCCCAATATAGATCAGTTTGCACCGGCCCCAAATACAGTAGATCACATTGCTGGATGAACAGTTAGTGTGTTATTGTAGAGAGATCTATATGGTTCCATGTATGAAAATCTTAGTGTTCTGTGTGAACTGGCATGCATCTCAGTTGCCACCTTTAAAGTGGCCCTTGATAGGGTCTGAACCCCACGAGGATACAATTGTTTCCTGTGGTTTAGAGAGATTGGAATTGGCATGGACCCAGTTTTTACCTGTTTTATAGGAAAAAAACAAACTTTCTTTAAAACCCTGCATGTTTTTCACAATAGACCAGTGTTTTCTGACGTTTTCAACTATCTTAGTGTCCGAGCAAACAGTAATAACACAGGCAATCTTATCTGATGAGGGTGTTTCTCTGGTCTGTAGCATGGCCTTTCTCTGGCTATTCCACGTCCTTTTCATGGAGGTCTTGATAAGTGGTTTGGGATAACTCCTGTGTTGTTGTTTTTTTTTTTTTTTTTTTTACTGAGTCTGACTCCTTCAAAGAAATACCCCATGAGGATGCAGTTTCTGCGGAGCCTAAGGAATTAGCCGAAGAGGATGCCATCCTTGAGTGCTAACGGGTTAAAGCTTTTATGGTGTAGGATGGTGTTGCGCTCTATAGGTTTCCTGTCAAAGGAAACAATGAGGTGACTCATTTGTTTTAATCTCTAGATCAAGGAAAGGTATGTTTTGATGATCAGTATTGTGAGTGAATTTAAGATAAGGCTGGTAATTGTTAAGATATTCTATTAAGTATCAAGATGTCAGTGGGGCCTTTATAGATCATAAAGGTATAATCAGTGTATCTTGTCCAGCAGTGAATGCTGTTGAAAAAGGGGTTATGACCTGTGGTAACAAAGTCAAGTTCAACCTGGCCTACATAGAGATTACACAGATTAGGTGCAAAAATGGCTCACATAGATGTACCAGGGCATTGCTTATCGTACTCCTTTCCAAACTTGAAGTAGTTGGTGGTGAGAGCAATTTCAAGTCGTTCCACGATCAACTTGGTAGGAACATAAGGGGCAGGTCATCTGTCGAGGGTCTGTCTACTTCCTCTCTGGGAAATGTTGGTCTGTAGTGACTCTGGAGCCACCAGCAGCAGTATAGATAGAGCACAGTTCAGCAGGCCTTCTCATTACTCAGGCCTTCTGATACGAATATATTGATGGCCGACAGGAAGGTATCTGATGACTGAGGCACATAAGGACCAGGCAAGCTCTTTTAGTCCTAATGCAGTTTGCCATTGGCAGGCAGTGTAGTGATCTACAAGCTCAGAATAAGTCTTTTTCTTAGGACAGGCATGGTATTACTGCTGGTGTTGTAAAAAATGGCAGGAATCTGTCATTGTAGGTTTAAAATAACCATACCACTGAGGAGCATTCCAGATTGGTTCACGCTACACCCTCCCCCCACTCCCCACTAATCCCCCCCACCCCCGCTGCCCCTCACCGACCCACACAACCTCTGAACTGTGTGTCCTCCGGTTAGACTGTGGCATCCTGGTGCCAAATCAGTTGGGCATAGAGGGACCCAGTATAGCCTCTGCCATTTGACCTCACAATTTGGAAGACAGTAAACAAACTGCCTTCAGCAGGAGATAATTGATAAACATTCCACACCTATAGCTGTTTTATGATGGCAGCACCGGGCGACTGTTTCACTATCCAACACATACACTGCACACTAGTTGTGAAACCACCGCCTTTGGCTCCTCCTAAGGCGCAAACTGCAATGTTTGTCAAGTATATAGACTGAGACAACATATTAAACAAGCCTGTCAGAAGTGATACGTGTTCCTTGATTTTTATTTTTTCCAGATTACACAAATATGTTCTAAAGGCTGTGGAATCCTTTCTAGAAGTCTAATTGAAACTTGGAGCAATGAAGATTGAATTCTTATTGTTGTACCCAGCCAAGATGAAAATAATCCTTAATAACAACTCATACTTCGGACACACCTGAAAGTTAATGGGATTGAGTGGCTGGGAAGGGGTATCGGATACAGCCCCAAATGCCATCAGAGCAGGGTGCAGTGAGGTCTTTCTCCCACAGGGAACAAAGTGAAGCTGACTGCAGTTGCAGACATTGCTGCAGTTTATGGGCTGGGTTCCTTCCAGCTGCTTAGGGGGCAGATAGAGGAAATACGGAAACAGACAACAGATAGTTTGACACAGACCAGGATCTCACTTTGGCCCATGAGCCATAAGTAAATGATTAGAGAAATTGGTAATGGAGCACGTCAGTACTTCCAGTGCACGTCTTTCGACGCTGTAGCCTCATTACTCACTAAAACTGACACACCTGACACCATAACTCCTCTGATTCAAACCCTCATAGCTCGTGCAGTGAATATCACTCAGTGGTGGGCAGCGAGCATTCTGATCAGAATTAAATCGATATCCTAGATGCATTCATTTGCCAGGATTGTAGTCATTGTTGAGATATGTTACTGGCAGACCTTTCTCACACTTGGGCAAATTGGACTAGGTGTGGAGTCACACATATACATAAAGTGTATAACATTAACTGTTTGTAGATATTATCATTATGATTAGACTATTAGGTGACAGATACTTTTGGGGAGTTTAATTTCTGTATTACCTTTTGGAAGGTTGTGTTTTTTGTCACCGCAGCAGATCAGGTTGATTCATTCAACCTTTAGCACAACAAGTTATCACATGGCGGCGAGTAACCTCGAGCTGACAGAATACGGTGTCATCTCGTGGAATGTAAATGCCACAGTCGCTGTAATAAATGAGGAGCTGTGTTGCAATATGTTAAACACTGTTCCCTTGAGATGGTTCTAATACGAAAAAACACTTCCGAGGCATGGGTTGCAGCTTCCTGTGGAAATGTAAATATTCCTGAATTTTCTACTCAGACTTCATTAAGAGTGCTAGACAAATGGCGGCTCTATTTCCTAAATAATTCACAATTCCGATCCCTAGAGTAAAGTCAGATACTCTAGGACAGTGGCTCTGGCCAAGAGAAGCATTATGCTCATAACAGGCCTTTGTTTTAAGCTGAACAAAAACGAGTAGCAGTAAACCGCTGTGTAATGGGCCATCACTAACGTGTTTTGTCATTTATATCCAAGTTGGGAGTATGTGTCAAAAGGGAAGGGACCCCGAATACCCTTCAAAACCCCCACCCTCTGTTCTAATAATCACACAGTGGATACTTTTACACGTTAGTAAGGCCTGCCTGCCTGACCAGAATAGTAGGTTTGATATCCTGTATTTGATTGCCTTTAAATAGTAACAGAACATAACTGGAATGTTTAAATGAGTCTAGACATATTTAAACATTGGCCATATAATAAAATAATTGCGAAAAGTTCGAGGGGGGGGGGGGGGTGATTTTACCTCCCCCCCCCCCCCCCCCCCCCCCCCCTTGTTTTCAGGGGGGTCATGGCATTACAAAGTTTGAAGATCACTGCTCTAGGACATGTGTATCCCCAGGACATTCCTTAGTGAGTACTCCCCATCAACCCTAACTGCTAGACCAAAAGTCTCAACTTTTAACAGCTAACTCCTTGTCCAAGAGGGAACTTAACTTAAAACTAGCCCCTCGGGTAAATGAGAATCTTGGATTGGAGAACATATTCATATTACAATTAATCTTTAGTCCCAGGCAAGCATTCTTACCTCACCCCACCCTTCCACACCGAGAGCCTAGAACAGCATCTGTTAACTTTGGATTCTATGAAGTGTTTCCATAGCTCAAAATAAACTTATAGGCACCCACGTTAATTTTAAGGCTGTCTGTTGGAATGTTGGAGGTTAAGAATCCAAACTACTGAACATTGATTGGGGCTCTCTTATTGCTGCTTTTGGTGTTTTTTTTTTTTTCTTTTTTTACAAGAGATGAGTATGACCGCTTGTGTATTTAGACCAGGTTTTAGAAGATTCCAAAATATGGCTAGGAATTGTGTGGTGGGTCGGGCAGTGAGTGAGCTGTGCACATCGGTGAAAACAACTCCAGTGCACAGTAAAGATTTGAAACCCATGCTGGGATATATTAATTTTAAAGTAACTTTGTGCAATGGCAAAGGTATATTGCTGATCAGTATATACAAACGCCCAGTCAACAGATGTATAGAATCTCCTACTTTAAGATATTGGTTACTGAAGTCCGGCACTAAAGATGATGCACTTATAATAGAAGGGGATGTTAATGCCCCCCGAACCTTCTACACTTTCTGATGATTTAGCTAGTAATAATGATGCATGCTGCAGTATACCTGTAATTGATGTCAGTCAATTTAAACATTTGACTAAGACTGCCCTACAGATTATTGATTTTAATCTTGTTGCCTGGCTTCAGTGCATGTAATGGCTAATCCTCTTCAGACATTAAGCCTGCTCCAGCTTTTAAAAGGGGAGAGTACAGAAATCATTTAGATTATTTTTCTTCTTCAATCTAGAGTTGTGAAGTGAGCTGGTTACCAAGGAATGAGTGACCACGACTCCATAGTTCTCCTTATGGCAGGCCCATTGATAAGTAAATAAATTACTTGTTGATTCAACCCAGAGAAGTAATGACTTAATTGTAACTAATAATATGAAAACTGTAAAATGGACATTTGTAGAGTCTAATGATATAGCATTAAACTCTATTCTTGCAAGCAGTTGTACAGAACTCAAGCTTTTCAGAGCACTCATAAGCTGCCCAAGTAGGGTCCTTAAGAAGCATATTGCACTTTTTGATGAGATTAGAGGGTGTTTTTTCAAACTCAGGACTGGGAAATCTAAACAGCAAAAAGCCCAAGAATGGTTTGATTAAAATTGCTGCATTAAAAAAAGAGTCTAGTTAATGCTATTAGGCCTGGCAAAAGATGTAATAAAGAAAGCTAGATCTTCCTCCAGAGTAGCCATGCGGGCAGCCAAGAAGACATGGGAGAATTCTGCTATGGAAAATCTGTTAGAAGCGGCTAAAAACGAAGATTCCAAGTTCTTCTGCATCTAGTTACACATGGGATTAAGAGGGGGTAGACTAAGCCAGAGACACATTTTAACTAGTGAGTAGGTGGCACACCTTGAAGCACTGTGTTCAAAAGAGGTTGTTGGAATTATCTTTCACCTCCAATAATGATCAGTTTCTATGTCGCAACTCCCTTAGCACTTAACAAACTCTTACCTTTTCTATGGACAACACTGCAGCAGCCCTTAGGGCCCGAAAACAGGAAAGCCCCCCTGGCCTAGATAATGCATTTCTGCAGGGAGGCCCAGTTCTAGATATGTGGAAGGGCGATGAGATGGTTAACATATTTAAGAAAGGATCCTGTAACGAACCAGGCAACTATCGGTCAATCAGCCTATTAGGTAATTTGCACAAAATATCCTGTAAACAGATTTTAGATAAACTAACTGCTTATTATACAGATTTCCGATAGCCAGGCAAACTCCAAGCTGGTTTGAGATCTAAAACAAGTACAATTGATCAGGCCTTTTTATTCCAATTGATTATGTGGAAGACTGTGAACATAGAAAAGGGCAGCTTGTTTGTTGCCTTTGTAGACCTGCAGGCAGCGTTTGACATGATCCCAAAAGTCTAACTATGGCACATTTTGACAGACCGACCTGGGTATTCCATTTGATATGCTAGCCATCATTAGAGTCTCCATTCAGATAATTATCCTCGGGTGCGCAGTGGGTCAAATGGAAAACTTACAGAGAAAATAGAAATCAAAAGAGGGGTCAGACAGGGCTGTGTGCTGTCACCAACATTATTTTTACGTTTTATAAACTGCTGCATATAATTGTTGCCTAATTCTGAGAATGATTCGCCCACATTGACAGGCCAGAAAATCCCAGCATTACACTTTGCTGATGACACTATACTGATCTCCAAAACGCAGAAAGGTCTCCAGACTCTGATTGAGAAATGTGGCTAGTTTTGGAGAAACAACAGTCTAGAAATAAATGCCCAGAAAACCAAATTTATAACATTGAACGCTAAAAGACCTATATAGGTGCTATGTAATGGTAGAGACTAATACTCTGGCAAGAATTAAAGACATCGGCTACTTAGGCATTAGATTGAATCTGATAGATGGGCTAGCAAATTGTAAAAAGTAAGCGTTTGTTGAAAAACAAGGCATGTGCTATTAAGTTGTTTTAGGGTCTTTAGGAACAATCCAGTTTCTCTTGCACTAGAGGTCTATAGTGCATGGGCCATCAAAGAGGCAATTTACGGAGCAGAACTGTGGGGTCATTGCGGAATAGAGGCTCTTGCACCAATGGGGAATTCTTTATACGATCTTTACTGAGGCCGCCACACAGTACCCCTCTTCTATCCCTGTGCTTGGATCTAGGCTTGCATCATATAAGCATGGCGCAAGGCTGAAACCAATTTTATATTGAGTTGGAACGTGATTCATTGACGAATTAGCCCATAATGGAGCAGGGCTGTGTGATGTAATTAATAGACCTCAAGCATTAAAGATTCCATGGGTAGCACATTAAAAAGGTACTAGTCAGCTCTGGCTGGGAAAATTTTGGTTTGACCCAGCTTCTATCACCCCCCACTACCCATTGCGTCTTCTGTTGTAAAAAATAAGTATTATGTCGGGGGGGGGGATAATTCATCTTCCAAGGGGGATTAACTGACTCTTTTAAACACAGACTGTTTATACATTTGAGGAATTCTTACACTATCTTCAACCGTCACTCTCCAGGAAAATGTATATGCAATTACGGCTGGTTACCCTCCCCCTGGTAAGTTATGGTACATGCCCTGTATGTAATACTGGTTATGAAAACGTGTACTATTTGTCTGCCCTGTGTAGTAACGTTTTATATGAAAGTGGATTAAACCACTTTGCTTAACCCTGGGGATTAGGCACTAATGGGAGGCCCTAAGGGTCTGTAAACCACATATGAGACCCATGATCGTGTTTCCTGTATCCATATCTCTTCGGTCTAGTTTATACGATTAAAATAGCTTGGTATTAAACATTAATTTGCACTTTAGTATTGTCACTTTAACATCTGTATAGCACCCTTGTCTTGGTTGCTTATTCGAAGCAGAAACAAATATTTTACATGTAAAACTAGTGAGGAATTATTATTGGAAAATAAAATGTCAATGTTTTTAGCTCTAGTTTGTATTTATTTATTTTTTTGCTTTTTCAACTTATGCTTTAAAAAAATAATAATAAATATCATATGTATTGTTGAATCAATGGAATTCGAACTGACAAAATACTAAGATGGTACACTTAACCAACCTTCTGAGTCACCCCCCACCAAGGGAAAACAATAATTGGGGGTGATTTCCACACCATTATGAATCCTGATTGTGACTCGGAGTTTTTAACAAAAGGTGGCAAATAAATCAGATGCCCTGTCTGGCTAGGTTGCCTCACTGGAACTGTGCAACATTTGGGGGGTATAGCGAGAGAAATAGCGAGAGAGGACTAAACTAGACTAGACAACACAGGCCTCTGTACAGATGTTTTCTCCAGGCATCTCCGACCACTCTGGCTGTAAAAAGGTGGTTTATTACCTCCTATGGCATTTGAATGTTTGGTGGTTGACAGCTGCAGACTTCTTAGCATACCCTTCGAAAACGTAAATACATTATTTCCAACAAAATATTGGATCACTTGTTGCTGCAGTATTGTGGGAAGTCTTTCAGGCAACCCTCTGTGGGAAAATTGACTTTTCTGTGCAATAGGTCATAGGAAAGGAAGAAGCCCATTAACCACAGAGACAGATGTCCTTGCCTAGAACAGAAATGCACTTCCTCCCAAGATGAATCGACAAAGATTCAACTGAGATAACTGGCTTGAGACAAGGCTAGTTTCCCATTGTTACCCATACAACATCACACCTATGAGTTGGGGGACAAAGTGGAGAAAATGCTGTACTGACTCGCCAGTTGCAAGTGCAACACTCTGCAGGTATAGCTTAAATCTTTGGCCACTGCAGCAATACCCTGTGCGTAGCACAGCACCCCTGGGAGGTAGAATTGGTTTAAACCCACACTAGTGAACTCTCAACATGAGCTCTGTCAAATTATGAGCGAAAAGATATAGATCTTTCCATATCTCCAGAGGAAGTTCTCAATGCAGTAAGTGGGACACAGTTGGGCAAGACTCCTGGCCCAAACAGCTTTCCTGTTGAATTCTTTAAAAAATGTGAATCCCTCCTCATGCTGCACCTTTTGGATGTATTCAGAGATGCACCACAGAAAGGCTTCCTCACATTAGACCGGAGAGGCATACTATTTTTGCTCTGGTAAAACTTAGCATGGCCCTGGAGCAATGGTTTGAAGAATAAACTCATGTTTGAAACACTATTCTGGTAGGCTACATGGTTGGCCGACACAGGAAGTTGTCCAGCATTAGGACATGGTATCTCAAAGCTGGGAGCTTTGTGGAAAGGACAATACATGAAATCTTTCGAACTGTTAAATGAGGATTTTGCTGTTTAAAAAAGAAAAAGAAAAAAAACATACAACTTTACAGGTAACAGTAGCTGTGACATGCCGTGGAATAATATTGCGTTGAACTGCACTCACTTTCTGGTGATGAACTCTCCAGACCACCTAGGACAGCTTTGCTCTCTGTAGGTGTATGATTGAGGCCCCATAGGCGAAGATGAGCAGACGGAAGCAAAGATGGCTCCCTGAGTACTGCCAATCTGTGTCAGATTACGATTAGTTCAGTTTAAATACTTCTAAAGAATGTACTTTACACCAGAAGAGCCAGCCTCCTCTTTATAAGGACCATGGGGTGGTGGTTATAGCCTTCCTACATATCGTAGGGAGGTTGCCCAGTGAGCACCCATTGTGAGAACCCCACATCTGATCAAACATCCCGGGAGGACCTCAACCTTAAGTCAGTGCTCCTAGGACTCGCAGGGGTTCTGGATGGTACATGGGGCTCCCAAACTTAGATAAGTTTGGGTCTCCTCATTGCTCTGGGAACATTATATGAGGTTCAGACAGGGCAAGGGTACACCCTCAGTAGCACAACAATAATGGGGTTATGTTGGGTACGCATTTGAACACCGCAGTGAGGGGCTCACAACCCCAATAACTACATTAATACATGTGGGAGCAGAACCATATGCCAATAGTTGACACCCCAACATTTCACCTGTCCCACAAATTACCTTCTCTGGGTTGATCTTGCATGAAAAGGCACCCTCCTCAAGATCAATTTAACAGAGTAGCAAAATAAATCCTTAAGACTTCTCAATAATTACTTCTGGATCAGAGGAAAAGTTAAAGGGTTTTATTATAGAAAATTCTCAAATCAAGCAGTATATAATAAATGCCATGAATGCTCAAATGTAAACCTATACTGAGTAGTCAAAACCAGAAAAATTCTAAGTTCTAAATGAGGAGCAAAATAATAAGGAAGTAGAGCAGCATCCCTAGTAGAATAAAAATGTTTTCAAAAACATTTCTATGTCAGCCCTAAATCGAGGCATTCTTACACACAATTCTGGCATAGCAGCTTGGGAAAAGAGCAGATTCATTGTGGTATGATCACAAGTAACAACTCTCTTGGCAAATCCGAAAAATACTCTTTACCTAAGAACATAAGCACTATTCCATTGTTAGGAAGTCCCCCGTATCTTCCATGTAGGTGTGGAAGAGAGGAGTTCCTCGTCGAAAGTCATCCACCAAACACAGATAAAAATGGATATAATTCAAACATACTCCCCAAAACCAAAATAAAGAAAAATAGTCATCTTATTTGTTCAAATAAAGTACTATAAGCTTTGAATTTCTATAACCTGAAGTCCTTGTTTAAACGCGAGGATGACTTTATTAAAAAATAAATAGGCTTAAAAAATGGATAAAAATGGAAAGAAAGAAACATTGGCAAAATATTGTCCCACTAGCCCTGGCACAGAAGTATACTTGTCTTTAAGCAGCTGTGCATGTGATGAGCCAAGATACTGTCACAGTGCTAGAGAGCCAATGGCTGAATTTTAAAGTATTTTAAGTGAGTAAGACAGAGGGGGCTAACTCCCACTTCCCATCTTCGCCTTGATCCAGTCAGTTTCGTCCTGCTCACCAACGTCAAGCTATCACATTTCTCTGTTTCAAACTGGATTCCGGGGATATAACGGGTAAGGATTGAAATAGCTGCAATATTACTTTCCCCAGATCTTCGGTATTAAATTTGTCCTCCAAGGGACTAAATTTTGGGGATGCTATCAATGTATCCCCTTAACCCTCAGTGCATGCTCCATTTGGGGATATCTGAAGTTGGGTTTTTGTGTAGGTGGAAATCTGTGGCCAGGTATTGAAAGGACTAAACACCATCAACTTGCTTCTCTTTGCCCAGCAAGACGATGTCTGACATGTCTCATTGCCGGAATCCTTCCAGCTTCACCGTCTAAGCAAAGCAGGAGCCCCGCCATAGCGGAGTCATTGCATTGGGTTTCGCATACCATTGAATGTGCTTAAGTGCCTCTTGCCAGCACAACAGTAGGTTTCTAGAGGCTGCCGGTAATGTTCTAGGGATTACCTCACCATATACTATGTGAAATAAATCAAAAATGTCTAGGAGGCCCAATCCTTACCTATTCTGGGGGTCTTCTCTGTCCCTGAATATCCAATCACTAATGGGGATGAACTGAGTAGCCCTGTAATAGAGCTGAATATCTGCAACCCCAGCCCATCATCGTAAGTGTCTTTGCCTATGCTTTGTGAGGGAGACTCCCGGGACCGACCCACCCCAGAGGAAACCACTAATCTGAGATGGTAAATCTGTGAAGACGGTTGGTGGGGGTATAAACAAAGTGCGGCAAGAAGATCATTTTATGTGAGGGGAGAAAGGCCTACGAGGCAATCTCTCTTCAGTTTGTCTAACAGAGAAGCTATATTAATTTACCAACCTCGTTGTTGGCTTGCCATAAATTACGTACCCACTTACTTGAAATGGTCACCTGCGGTCTGAAGTGGTGTCGAGGCCTGGAGTGAAAAGCAGCTCTGGCAGTGGGCGCATATATGTATTTCATTTCTCCAAGTTTTCTTGGAGGCCAGAGGCCTTGCCATATATTCGAATTATGTTCATGAAGTGGGGAATAAAGGTCTGGGGTATTTGAAAATACAACAGTATATCATCAGCATATTTAGAAATTCTATCCTCGTCCCCGGTTGCCCAGTGGACTCCCTCTATGTGGGCGTCTATACATATTCATGCAGTGAGAGGGGCTCAGCCACAAGTATAAACAACAAAGGTGAGAGAGGGCACCCCTGTTGCATGTGCTTCCCCACCCCTCCAAATGGCGCTGTCATTGTTCTGTTTACTCTGACCTGTGCCCATAGTTCCGTCTAAAGGACGTCAACAAACCTGCAGAATCGCCCCAGAAAATTCATTTTCTCTACCACCTGATGGAGGAAGGGCCCATGAACAGAGACGAACACCTTCTTCATGTCCCGCATCAGCAGTGCACAGCCCACTAGGTTCTTGTGTGCCTGTACAAGGACCAAATCACCTTCTGCTGCGTTTGGTGTTGTGACCAGGAATTAACCCATACTGGTCATGATGAACCAAAGAGATCACCACACCAGAGTGTGCGTATTTATATTCAATATTAATGAATGATATGGGAAGATAGGAGGAGCAGTCGTGCACAAGCTTGTTAGGTTTAAGGATAACTGCAATAGTAGCTCCATGTAGGTCGTATGGTAGAGAGCCAGTCTTGAATACTCCCTCAAACACAGCGAAAGTGGATGATCTTTTAGGAAGTGTACTTCAAAAAAATAATAATAAAAAAAAAAACTCTGCGGAATGCCATTGGGACCCGGGGTTTTCCTTAAGGGCATAGCTGTTATTGCTTTCATCATTTCCTCATCTAGGAGCAAAGATCTATCAGTGAGCGACAGCTTGGGCATAGATAAATCGTGAACAATTTGATGGGCGCGTTCCTCATCCGGGGTCATCTACAGAGGTATAGTGATTGATATTAAGTGGCAAACACCTCAGTATTGCCTGCCGATGTAGTAATCCACCTACAATCCTCAGCATAGACAGAGGAGATTGTTCTCTTTATTTGATCCTTACTGGAGAGCCAGTACAAAGGCTTGCATACTTCATTGCCCATCTCCTACACTCTATCGCAGGACGCCATCCATCCTGCAGAGTCAAGCAGTCTTTGTTTCAATTTAGCCCTAGCAAGGGCAAACGCTCGGACAGCGGATGTGTTGGAGGAGACAGCTGACAGTTTCTCAAGAGCCACTATGCAGTCCCTCAGACCTGATGACTCCCTAAGCCTATCCTGTGACATGCCCTCAATTTAGGACGTTGTATATCCCCTTATGGCCATATTGAACTCCTACCAGAATGTAACTGAGGAGGGTACCAAGTATGCATTAGGGACAACATATTCAACAATGTTTATGTGGAGGAGTTACACTAGGTTATCATCCTGCAACCATCAGGTGTTAAAGCTCCACACCCTGCTGTGTCCACCATGGGCAGTTCACAAACTAAGTTCAATGGGAGAGTGGTGAGACACCCCATGAGGTAGAATGAGGGTGTCCTCTATGCCCCATAGTGTCCATTGAGTGGAGTCCAGGCTGAAGCCAGAGTGATAAACTTGGTTGTATCCATAACAGCCTAGAAAGCCTCAGCATGTGCCTAAGAGGTGCGTCTTTTGAAGAAGAAATTATAGCTGGGGCAACTTGCTTGAGATATAGCATAACTGCTCCCTGCTTTACCTTGTCATTCATACCATTAATGTTCCAGGACATCACTTGGTATGCATCTGGTCTGTCACTTGGAAAATTAATAACCTCTGGCATCCCTAGCAGATTAGGTACAGTAGAAGTTATAAACTTGCTGGTGACTCATGTAGAAACTACAACAGATGCAAACACCACTACCCCCATCACACACTTCCACCCCAGAAGTATCCATCAGCAAGACACTTTAAGTTCACTTGAAGCAAGTCATAAAGGAAATAAGACCGAAAACATGAGGGGAATCAGAAAAATTGATAAGGTGGTAGGGAGCACGCAGCAGAAGCCAAGTAGAGTACAAGTGCTCACGTCTGCCTCATACATGGGAGGTGACAAGTGTACTGTTTAGATGGCTGAGTCACAGTAGGCAGTTTATTGGTCCTGTAGGGGCGCAGACCTTGAGGTAGGAAACGAAGGATTGGAGCACCCCATGAGTAAGAGTATTGGAGGACAAGAGATTGTCTCCTTGTCAGTGTATATGGAGTTTCTCACACAGGATTGTGAAGCCGACCCAGATGCGCCGCACAGTTTTGTATCCATTCAATGTGGCGGTCACCAGTCAACTCAGTTGGTCTGATGGAACACCACAAAAGGCTTTGGGGGGTTATTCTAACTTTGGAGGAGGTGTTAATCCGTCCCAAAAGTGACGGAAAAGTGACGGATTTACCACCAGCCGTATTACGAGTCCATTATATCCTATGGAACTCGTAATATGGCTGGTGGTATATCCGTCACTTTACCGTCACTTTTGGGACGGATTAACACTCCTCCAAAGTTAGAATAACCCCCTTTATCTTTATTGCTCACTGACTTGCCATCCCTTACTCAAGATTTATGAGATTGTGGTCTTCAGTGACTGCACATTCTCTGCACCTTCGTTCCTTCTGCCCTGAAAAGAGACTTTGAATGCTAATTTCTCCTCGAGTGCCACGTGTAGGGTAGGTCATTCTTCCACCCAGTTCCAGGCTTGTTGTGGAGAGACAAAGAAGTGTTTCTTTTTGTTGGAGAACCTTCAACTTTACTAGATACAGTAGCATGTAGAGTAGACCCATGGCTCTCAGCTTTTGTTTGACCTGGCCAAAAGTATGGCGCTGCTGCTGGATAATGCAAGTAAAATCCGGAATGGTGAGTGTTTTATGTGAGTCAAGTATGAGTTCTCAAGGCCAGTGGGACGCCTTTAGAATGGAGTCTCTGCCCCAGTAATCAAAAACGTGCAATCACTTTTTTTTTTAGTATTATAAATTTTTTTTTATAGTGCGAGCTCGACCCTAAGGTATTGGAGCACTTTACATGAGTACCAGTTGCAGTACACAATGTCACGTTCGTTTTTAGGCATGGGAATAACTATTTATGTAGCATTTTCTAATAAGTGTTAAGTACCCAAATTAACCTGTTATAGCAAACTGACTTACGTTTAGCAGGTTTTCTCCTCAATCTTATGTATTGTGGGTTATATACAGCTCTTAAATGCAGTGCATGATTCGCCTGTTAACAGGATCGTAAGGCATGACCTGCATGTAACGCAGTGATAGCTGCAACAAAACTAGTAACTCACCGAGCTGTTTTATCATCCAGTATGAAATTGTTTTTTGCATGCTGCAGTCTGTGCTCTACAACTGGCACATTAACCCCCGGTGCTGTTTTATGTTGCGTGAAACGTGACTGGATTTCGCATGAGTCTCCCCGGCAAGAGTATCAACCACGAGAGTTATCTTCCAGCTATTAAATACCGTGACCCTAGCAAGATACACCAATATCTCTACAGTACATTCTTTAACCTTTTATCTTAAAATACAGCGTGTCACCATTTAAATAAGGCAGAACAACGAAATCATGACATTTGCATTTTTTGCCAATTTCTTTGGGGCAGAATTAAAAATAAAATAGTGTATGCGCTGTCCGTCATCAACTGCTCTTCCAGGGGCCCAACTGTTCAGGAGTCCGCCCTTTTCTCCCACCACCTCTGCCCTGCCGTTTATGGTTTCCTTTAATAAAGGTGTCCTTTTCCGCCACTGAGGAACCTGCCAAACGTGACTCCGAAGTCGATTAAATGCAGAGGGATTTCGCAGTGTGATACAGTGCTCTATATCGGGCGTGAGTGGTCCGTTCGTGCTGATGAACATTGCATGTTGCTTGCCCCATGTGTTGCTGACTAATGCGTGCGATTGGGTCCACGCTGAACCAGGAGTTGTGTTTAACTGAAACTGCAGTTAACTGGCACGTTCAAATCATTTCTTCTCTTCCGATTCCGTTTCATGACGGTTTCTTTGCAAGTATAAATGTTGTCTTGTTGCAACCAGTTGTGGGTCACTTTTCTCCTGCTCGATCCTCTGCAGTGCTGGTAAGGAAACAAGTTGAGGCTGTGTTTGCCGTTCCCCCCTGAACACTTGTTGTGTAAATAGTGGTGTGTTTATCAAACGCTGAGTAAATTATACACAGTGACCCCGGCTGACGTGTACTGGTTAAGCAGGAATCTGTATTTAGCGTCTCACAGCTTCTCACAATCACTGCAGGTTCTGTGCACTGTCTCCTACCGGGAATTAATTTTGCTGACTTTTTGTGCTAGAGTCAGGTAATGATGAGGTTGGGTATGTTCTTAAATGCTCCAAGTTTTCGTCCATTAGGTACAAAAGTATAATGACATGGCAGGATCCCTGAATTGGGTCAAATGAAGAAGCTGCTATTTATTATGACATGCTCCTCTTGGTAAAGATTTTACGCCTGACAAACGGCACTGGGGCTTGGACACTTCTTCCTTAATCGCAGCTCCTAGCATTGCACTCCAGGGAGGATTCCACACACTGACCGCCAGGGAGAATTCCACACACTGACCGCCAGGGAGAATTACTTGTTTTCCACTAGTCAAACCTCACTTATTTACATCTATTTTAGGCTTTTGCGTCCCGTTCCCCCATGCCCACCCCCTTGATAACTGTTCGTGGTTTCCCCTGGTGCCTGTTGGCCACCAGTGCTCGTTTAGAAAAAAATATATATAATTACATTTTGGGGTTTCATATCTATACTTAAAAAAATATGGTAATGGAGAAAGCAGCCCGACCAACTAAACAAGCTCCCAACTGAACAAAAGATCAAGGGGTTGCTTTCTAAATTGGTAAAAGATAACTGTAATTTGTAAGAGGTTTTTATTTACTGAAGCTCGCTGCATACTGGCCTGAGTGTAAATGCATATATTCTGGAGTATTTGTAGAGTTCATTTACTGGCATTTACATTTTGCTGTGTACTAGAAAAAAATATCCTACATACAGCCTTTCTTTTCGCACCTTTGTACCCAGCAAGATTGTCACATACATCCTCACACTTTGCATTCAGAGAAACAAAAATAAACACCAAGCTTCCTCGGAACGCAGGAAACCTTTTCAAATAATACAGCATAAAAGGGAGAAAACTGAAAACACATGCACACTTGTGGTGTGCTTGTGGAAAAATTAAAAGTTCCCTGAAAGTGAGCTTGTGGAAGAATAAAAGGAGCCAGTCAGGTGGTAAACAGGCTATGCACATTATGAGATTCAAAGATATGCTGGACAGCCTGAAACTAATAAAGCTGGCAAATGGAAAGCAAGCAAATGTGACTTACAAAACACAAAGCAGTATGCAGAACGTATTCATAAGGAAGCGTTCAGCATGACCCCAGTATGTGTTTGCAACCAGACAGTCGCACTGATTGGTAGACTTCACCTAAAAATTAAGATAGCAGCAAGCATTGGTCTGTGTCTCTGCCCAGGATCACGTGGAACATCAGCTTTTGAGACATTTCCACTGACATCAACAGATGAAGATGTCTGTAGTTCAAAACACAGAGCAGTGGTTGTTTGGAAAGTTATTGCTGTGATGCTAATTTCATTGCATGTTAAATGCAGTTACTTACAGCTACTTTGTCAGCTGACTTATGAGGCAAAGAGCCAGAGAAACCTCTATGCTCATCAGCTGTTTATATATCAAATGGAATCTGGCCGGGAGCAGTGGTCAACTCTTGTATGCTTGGTTGTTTTCTGCAGGAGTTCGAGGGAAAATGTAGAATATAGAGAAAGTGGTGAAATAGGCAGAAATTCACCTAGATGTATATAGCGAAGAATTGTAAACGTGAGTGCAGCTGATTAAAGAGTGGAGCATTGAAATGCGGTGCCTGTAATTCGCATATTAAAGAAAGTGTAATGTAGCCTTTTGGATTGTGTGCTGCTAGAAGGTGTTCTGGAGGGTTTTTTCACTCTGGTTGGTAAGGGTGAGAGATTCTAGCATTAGTTGAGCCAGTGAGTTATTTTGGGGGTGGGATGGGTCATTTGCGACAAGACCTGTTAAGAGGGAGATTGTGCAGGGGGAGAAGCAGTCAAGAGAAACAGTGTAGGTGGATATTTAGAGGGAACACACAGGAGAGGTCTGTAAAACACTTGTACTTACATGGAGTGCTTAAGCAAAAAGAAAAAATAATTCTTAAACGTGAGCAGTGGATGGATAGAGTCCAGCCAGTCAGAGAGATGGTAAGTGGGGTTTGCTCAGGGGAGTGACATCTTAAAGATCTAAAGCTAGGGCAACAAGCAATTGAGTAAGAAGCAAGAACATGAGTGGCAGTACTGTTAACCAAAGTTAAGCAGTGGTTGGACTGCAAGCCCTTTTGAGGTCAAGCATAGCAGGGCACAAGCGCTGCTCTTCTCGACATGTTGTAACCTATTCTGTGGGCTTTAACCATGTCCATCTCACACCCATCACTTTTATTTATTCCCGGGCCTCCCTTTCAAAAATCCTTTGACCTTGTTGGTAAATGCTTTTGTTTGTCCCGCCTTGAGGCACTTTTGTTACCCTCTTGGAGACTGACCCTATTTCATGGATTATTGCACGATGGGCGAGTTACTGTAGTGAGGCGCACTAGTTTTTTATTTTACTTCGCGCTCCAGGCGGTATGTTGTTACTTCCTCTTCCTTGGTTTAGGGCATCTTGCTGTTTTTTTTTTTTTTTTTAGATGTTTGCCAGGTGTGTTTTTATTTTGTGCAGTTTTATGTAGCGCAAAATTAATACATTGGTATTACAGTGATTTACAAGAGCACAGGTTACATTAAACAAGAACACATTCAGTTTTGATAGCAAGGGGAGATTTTGTGATGTACGCAGAATCACAGGATGTTGAGCCAGCGCGGAGACTTGAACCATATTGCTCAGCTTCAAAATTGGCAGGTCTGGCCCTTACTGCACATCCTCTCCCCCAAGGGTTCTTTGTCTGGTGCATGTTGGGGCAGTCTGAGAATAACTCATTTTTGAATTTTTTTATTTCGTTATTTTTTGTTTTTTTGTTTTTAGCGCTTGGAAATACAGGTTCTGCCATTTCATAGCGCTGCAAAGCAGGTGCCACTCTTAACAAAATTGCTAAATTTCATTTGCAGTTAAGCTGCCTTTTCTGTTATTCGCTTTGTATGCAGTCGCTGTTTTTAAAAGTTAGGCTGGTATTGCCGATGTAGAGGAATAATTCCCTTAAAAGTGTAACACAGAGAAAAATATAGCTATCCCCTTTTCTTTGCTCCTAACTCTTTTGACCCACTCATTCTCTGGGTTAAATGCCACAAAGGTGCCTCTTTGTGACTTCTTTGGTGCTATAAAAGTTTAGGTAAACACACTAGAAAGGGTTGCATCTCCAGGGTATCAGTCAGTCTGTAAGAATGAGGCAAAAACACTCCAAAGATTGCAGCCTTGTTGTGTCCTTTCTCCTGCAGCGACAGGCCTGGGAGGGTTGCTGTGGCACCTGGCATACATCCACTACACTCCAAACCAAAACACATAGGTAAAAGACATCCTAATTTACAACGCCAATAGCTCTAACTCTCACAAATACAAGACCTATTGCATTGCAAATGCTTGTTAGTTCATGGTAAGCTCACAATAGGTCTTTTGCAAGCAGGAGCTTGTGCTCTCTGATAGTCTTGGCCTAAAATTCAAATGAATGTGGGGATATATAATGAATACTTGATGTTTGGGTTCCACCTGAAACTTTTACTTCTGCTGTCTAGGTCAGGAAGTTTTTAGCATCAAGGTTATCTAAGGGATAGTGTGATCAGAGGTTGAACGATTTTGTTGATGTTGGTCCTGGGACTGGTCATTCTGTCACTCTGGCATTTTCCTGGTGGGCTACAGGCCTGGGACTGCTTTCTGAGCTCGATGGGGTCCCATGACCTAACACAACCTCTCCCCCCTCCATCTCTTCCCTACCACCCATCGCGGGGCATCCTGCAAATTAGGGCTTATTTGAACTTTTTTTTTTAACAGGGGTGCCAGTTTCCAGATTACCTGCAGGGACTTGAGGCATGAACTTTGAGGAACATTGCAATGTGAAAGAACCACTTCACAGATAGAAGTGGGAATCTGGTAAAAGACTTCGCGTAAGCCCGCAATTATAGCTTGTTTGAACTCGATAGACACACAGCTCCGCTGCAGGATCACAAAATACTTGACTTGATCAGAAAATCAACCTCCTAACTCACGCCACAACTCTTGTGACTACCCAAGCTCTTTGAACAAGCTCTTATATAAGCCTTTCTTTTAATTTGTGCTGCACCGCCATTTTAATGGAAACTGGAAGTCTAAGATTTACGCCGTATTGTTATCTTATG
The DNA here is from genome assembly GCF_031143425.1 of Pleurodeles waltl. Lineage (NCBI taxonomy): Eukaryota > Metazoa > Chordata > Amphibia > Caudata > Salamandridae > Pleurodeles > Pleurodeles waltl. The sequence goes on from NC_090449.1 coordinate 437,316,467, forward strand.
GACAAAACTGTCACACCAGGCACTTTAAATTTGCAATAACCTGCAATATGTTTTCATTTATTGCCACTATTTAAACTTTTTTTTTTTTTTTCTTTTTCAAATAGTCGATAAGGTCCAGGCACTAGTAGGCTTCCTTTACAAGAGCGAACCTACATACTAGGCTCCTTATTTGATACTCTTTTGCAGAACTGCTCTTGTTTTTCAACTCCACACTGATTTCTTATAACGCAGCGTTTTTCTCAAAGTTTCTATTTTGAAGGTTTTATGTACGCAGTTAGTGCAATGATTTTAATTAACTTCGTACTTCAATAAAATTAAACTTGACTTAGCACGCTGTACCATAGTTAGTACACACCATAGATTCCATCATCAAGGGGCAAGACATTTGAGGGTGGGGTGATGGCAAAACCAGGTGGTGTAAGCAGAAAGGCAACTTTCCTGGTGAATCATATGCATGGCAAATGAGTTGGGAGCGGTCCTCCTCCATCCTCATCAGCCTTACGGGATGGGCAGGTTGTCATCAGCCTGGCTTCTGATCTCAGAGGAGCCTGAAAATGATGTCTTCACATGTTAGGCTGCCCTCTGCTACTGCTCTTCCCCTGGCGCTGAAAGGGATGGTGGCTTGTTTCTATAAGGCTGTGGCCTTCAACAGAGAGCCCCCTGCCCCCCACTAGCTTTCTCCAGGTCTGGAATAGAAAATCAGGGAAAACCTCTTAGATGTGAGCAAGGGACAGTCTATTGTCACCGATGCTGTTCTCATTCACAGTCAACATGTATCTGACTTTAACCTATGTGTCCTTTCAAGATCTATTTGAGTACTGTCATTATGCCATTCCAAACTTAAACAAATCAACATGACATTGGGTACCTTGAATCTCTCGACTTTCAAAATAAAATAAAAAACAAAATCCTCAAAAGTGACCGGAGAGCTTTATATCGGCATATTCCTGCATTATGCCTCGATTGTGTCAACCATCCATGCTAAACAACACTTATCGAGTACCTGCCTAATTCCTGCAGCTTTATGGTTTTGAACAGAGGATTCATTTTTTATTGACATTGATAATTTATTTTGGGAGAGTTCCTATAGGAACCATGCAACTACTATTAATGTAAACAAAACTACAATTTTCAAGACCACAAAAACTCTTTAGTTTTCAGCTTGCTTGTTGGAATTGTAAATATGAGTGTTAGAAATGGTGTTCCTGGTTGGCTAAGTTAGGCGCTTGTTGGAATTGTAAATATGAGTGTTAGAAATGGTGTTCCTGGTTGGCTAAGTTAGGCACCTAAGCCAGTCAGTAACCACTATTCTAGCCAGCGCAAGGGAGCTACTCGCCTAAGATAACCCCTGCTCACCCTTGGTGGGTTGGCATGAGCAGTTGGGCTTCTCCCAGCTTTCACACAACACACAGAAACCAGTGGCACAATAAATACACCACAAAGAAAACTCCACAACAAGTTATATACATATTAACTGTTTTGCATTTAAAACATTGGACCCAAAATAACATAAATCAGTAATCACTTTGCCAAACAGGCAATTATCAATCCAACATAGTGCAGAATAGCTAACTTTTTCACATTGTTTATGCCTTAAAACAGTGTCCTCTCAGTGCCTTTATTGCAGATCCTGAAATAGACTTGTTCCAACAGCCAGACCAAAAAAAAACAACAGAAAAAACAACATAACCAATCGGGGCATAACATCCAGCATCAGTAATGGGGTCATTACACTCCATACGGGGATGGTAGACCCAAAGGAATCATCCCCGAAGCATCACCATATACATATGGACACCGGCCGTCTCACTCTGAGACACAGCTCTCCTGCATTCTTTTTGAAGATTACACAGTACCATGTCCCTGATGTAGGGAGTAGCCAGAACTATGCGCCTACTAGGGAGCATATGGTGGTAAAACTCAATTGGCAGGTCCAGGACCTCCAATGAGGAATACTTCCCACCCTACCAGCTGATCCAGGACTCCCCCCCCCCCCCCCCCCCCCCCACAAGGTATACACAAACAGGGGAGTGGGTGTACACACCTCCCTCCTCAGTGGGGAGATCTCTCTGGATGCCCTGCATGGGAAATACTAATGGGTCGCTTGTGCCCACTGCAGGCTTCTCCTTACTAGCAGAAATATGGTATCCTAGAAGCACCTCCGGACTCGGGTGCCTCATTGGGTGCAAAACTGACACACTGCCTCGTCTGGGTCCGTCTGGGGGCAGTAAACCTCTGAGGACATGGTTCTCCTACCCTGCACGTCTCCTTGACCTGCCTAGGGGAGTAGGGACGGCCACAGCCTCACAGGGCCCTGTTCAGATGACCAGGGCTACGGCTGTGTCTTAATAATAATAACACAGGGTGCGAGAGGCAGCCGCCTTAGGCAGTGGGTGCCTTCTTGTCCCCTGGGTGCACAGAATAGTGTGCGTCTCGCCTGCTCACGTCAGGGTGACGGTCGGTCGTAGCTGCACTTCTCTGTCCTCCTCTTGCCCCTCCATGGACAGGAGGGGGAAAACAGCAGCCCTCACCTGGCACTAGGCCTCAGAGTAGCACTCAACACCCTCTACCCACCGGCCCACACACTGCTTCTCGGCCTAACAGAGCGCTCTATTAGTGCTCAAGCAAAAAAAATGGAGCACACGCCTTGTGCTAATACTCAAAAAACAGGGGGAAGGGGGCCCACCACCCAGCCCCTGGAGTACACTGGGAGTACCAAAGCAGGGTGCAGGTAGGCCAGCACAAAGGTCCTGAGAACATGGAGGCAGTCCTTCTTGTAACCTAGCAGGCCACAGGTCAACCCATCAGCAGGACATTTCCAATGGCAGTTCCTGGCAAGTCCTTGCAGCAGCAGCAGCATCTGGTGTCCATTCCATACTATGTTTGGGAAGTCCAAGTCAGGGAGTACTGGCAGCAGGGCAACGAGCAGAAAATAAATCCTGACAAGTACTTTGTGCTACTCAGCAGGTGCCAGGCAGCAGGGCAACAAACGGAAAAGTGGTCCAGTTGAGTCCTTTGTGCAGTCCAGCAGTCCTTCTGGCAGAGGCTCAATCCTAGTTCCAAAAGTGCTGTGAAAATCCGGGGGCTACAGCCTCTTTAACTATACTCGGAAATGCCTTTGTCCAGGGGGTAACTTTCAAGTGAAGCAAAACACACTTTCAACCGTTCCTGTCTCCAGACATCAGTAGAGGTTAATCAGTCCATTATGTGTGGCAGGACACAACCTATTCACATGTAAGATGTGAACGACCCTCCCTCTCCCCAGCTCAGGAAGACTATCCATCTGCTGATGCCTCTTCTGTAACACTCCGTCCTTCCTGTGTTATGGCTGTCTGGAAGGTATGCACCAAGTGGAGCTGTCACTCTGCCCCAGATGTGGATTTTAGTCAGGCTGCAATGCACCAGAGTTATAAGCACAGAGAAATGTTCCCTTTCTAAAAGTGGCCTTTCTAAAATAGTAATCAAAATCCACCTACACCAGTAAGCAGGATTTCTCACTACCATTCCAAACATATTGAATATGCCCACGCTATTCCTCATAGATTCCAACATACCACTTAGACATATGTAAGGAAATTTCCAATGCAATCCTATGAGCGGGGCAGCACTCACAGTAGTGAGAAACTAAATAGGCTGTTTGTCAATACTAGGGCATGTAGTACATAATGACATATGACCTTTTACATACCTACCTTTTACATACAGAGTACCCAGGCTATCTAGGCCTACCTTAGGGGTGACTTAGGTGAAGCAAAAAGGGAGTTTAGGCCTTGGCAAGTCAAAGTGCTTGTGTGACAGTAAACTGCGCATGCAGGCCCTGCAGTGGCAGGCCTGAGACAGGTTTGAAAGGCTACTTCTGTGGGTAGCGCAATCTGTGCTGCAGACCCACTAGTAGCATTTAATTTACTGGCCCTGGGTATATGGTATACCACTTGACAAGGGACTTAAAGGTAAATAAATAGGCCAAACAGGTGTAAACCAATTATACCAAGTTGTAGGGGAAAAAGACCACATGCACTTTGCACTGATTAGGGGTGGTAAAGTGCCCAGAGTCCTAAAGCCAACAAAAAGAGGGTCTGAAAAATAGGGAGAGAAAGGCAAAACGTTTGGGGATAACCCTGCAGAAAGGTCCATTTCCAATAGGAAAATATTTTTATATAGCGAATGCTGCCCCAGTTTTGCAACGTCTAAACACTATTCTAAATACAGTTCTTAAAACGACCTCCATGACACTCGCTTTACTCCATTCTGAAGGTTAAAAGGCTAAGCGGATGTGCTACAGTGTAGCTGGTGCATAAACTCACTGAGGTATAATAATGACCTATATTTTGACAGTGTGTCGGAGGTTTGCAGATATTGTCAGTCAGTCCGGTCTACGCATTGGATGTTGAGCGTGGGGGAAGCGGGTGAAGAAGGGGCTGAAGTTAAGGGGTGACGGAAAGGATTTTGCACGCAGCAGCCGTCTCTCTGTGAGGGAGTATCAACGGGTCCAATGGGGAGATGAGCTAAGTAGCTTCTCTAAAGGCAGCTTCTGAAGTAGGGTCTGGTGATGAATGGGATTTATTTTTATTTTTTTATTTTTAAGGGTTTGCAGCAAGAATAGTTACATTATAGGGCATGTTTAGTGTCAGTATTGCTGTATTCTGTCACTTTTTAGCACACACCCATACACAATTCAAGGCGAAGATTTCTTTCTTCAGATCGCAAATGCGTCAGTCTATAAATTTTCTTAAAATCTTTTGACATTGTGAGACAAGACTCTATATCCATTCAAACTTTAGATGTCAAAACGCAAAAGAAAGCTGTGCAGCATTCTCTGAATTATTTGACGAAAAAACTTGCAGACAGAGGACTCTCCACCCTGTTCCAAATAACCATGTGCTTTGGAATAATTTAAGAGAAATTACAGGAAATGGCTAGTTTAAGGCCCATAGTAAATACTAGCTCATGGCTCACTTGTCAGACCGATAACCATCACCCTACCAAAACAGATCAGCTGATCGCTTGCCTTGTATTGGGTGACTTACCAATGGTTCACTTGCTTGGAAGTCCTCGACCGTCTTTCAAATAGATGTGGTCAGCCCAATTTTTGTAAACTGGTGACTATTCAGAAGATCTAATTTATTCCATCCGATATCTATTCATCATTTTTTTTTTTTGCAAGCTGTGTAGTCCCTACTAAACTCCAATGATTTATAGGACAAATACTTTTTTTAAAATTTGTTTATTTGAGTTCTGGTTTTAGTGGTGACTCGAAGAAAATTGTTGATGAATTGCTCAGCTTGTTAGACAAAGATGAATTGTCTACTAATCCTACTTAACTCTTTACCAGTGTTTGATATAATGAATTGCACCACCCCTCTAAACATACTCAAGGTAAGATTGTTTGTAAATGGCAAATTCCTGAAATGGTTTTCATCGTACTGGTAGATTTGATTCCAACAAGTGAACACCTTCCTCCAGGCCAGGGAGTGCCACAAGGTTCAGTTCTATCCCCCAACTCCTCATACGTTGAACTTAAAATCTCTGACCCCTCTTCTCCGTCTAATATTGTTATACCTAAAAGTCTCCTCCCCTGAGCAGATACTTTTTAAAGGCAAACTCTAAAAAGCATTTGGGGTGGCCTTTCGTCACCCATAGTTACCCCGTCTTAAAACTGTATTCCTACTCCTTTCCCCATTTTAGAGTTCCGTTCCAGTATAATAAATCCTGCTACAGGATTAGACACCTCACATCATTGAATGCACAATGTTTTAGCAATAAATGCTTAGTATTCACTTAAACGTCTTCCTGAAAATAAATCTTTCATTTCAGAGTCAGGCTTGGAAACGGAGGTACAATCACTGGTCAAGTTGAGATTCTACAAAAAGAATTACTTACTCGAGGGCATACCCAAGTTACATCTGACTCCTATAAAGACCACTCTTCATGTCACAGCAGAACGGATCTCAAGAATGAAATGCTTTGACCATATCGCCTTATTCTTCATTACTCTCAGCCGGCTTCCCATTGCACTGTGAGGGATATTCCAATTGCCTTGTGTCACTCAGAACCTTGCAGCTTAACATCCTGAAATATTTGAAACTAATATTAACCACTTATTTAGGTAGCTTCTCATTGTGAAGTTCTGCATTATCACATTGATTAAGAAACCCCATTTCTCAGTCGTTCTATGGAGGTACCCCAAGCGTTTGAAGCTTTACTCCTCTTATAGTGCACATACAGAGCCTCTTTTGCGATATGGAAGAAGTAACCGAAACCTCCAGCTGTCCATTGAAATTAACAAGGCTGACGTAGTAGTGGATAATGGGTGTTCCTTCACATAAAGTAAATATCAGACTATCTCATATTGTGTCTTATTGTACATTTCTCAGTTTTTCTGTGTTATGGTTTGTTTTTTATACCTGATGCTTTTGTAAATGATGATTTAAAAATGTTAACTAGCTCGGTGTTTACTTTTCTTTCCCGGACTTCAAAGTGAGAGGATTACTTGCCAGATACTGGGGATAGGAAAGTTTTTTTTTTTTCTAGCACAGCATGTGCATGTATTTCAGAATTAGGAACACAAATGAAGCGCGTTTCGTGTTATTTCTGAAGTGTGTTGGAAATAAATACTTTAATATGAAAAAACAAATCGATACACAAGGTGATGTCATTTTCACACACTATCGTTTACTGTATAGTTTTATTAGAAAAAAAAAATATGTCTGTTCCAAATGGGATGGTAATTTCTATTGAAAATGTGCTGTCCGTAATGGCAGTGTGCTACCACCCCATGCATGGGCCCCTCCATGCTACTAAACACCACCCCACGCCACACCACTGCACTCTACTCTGCAGCATTTCACTTTACACCACTCCACTGCACTTTTTTCCACTTTCCACCACTCCACTGTATGCCAGTGCATTCTATGCCTCTCTTCTTAAGCCAGTGCACTCTATGCCACTGTAATCAATGCCCCTGTACTCTTTGCCATGCAAGTCTAGGCCACTCTAATCTGTTCCACACAACTCCACTCTACGCCTCTCTGCACTCTACGTGCCACTACACTGTATTCCAATACACTCTAAGCTAATCCACTTTACTCTGTAACACTCAACTCTATGCCTCTAAATTCTATGCCAGTCCACTGTATGCCCCTCTAATCTACTCTGGCTCAGAGCACTCTGCCACTGCACTCTACGTCACTTTACTCTACACCAATACACTCTGATTCTGTACGCCACTGGTCTTTACTGTGCATCAATCCACTCTATGCCACTTCACTCTACTCTGAAACAATCTACTCTACGTTACTGCACTCTTAAGCACTGTACTCTTATTTTGCTTTCACTAATGACCGAGCTGACAAAAATCTCTGGAATGCACTTCTCAGTTCAAAGAAGACATTTATTATTATTTCACCATGAGGTTACTAAAAAGAGATTAGTAGGTCAAAGCATTTGTGTAAAAAATAGTCACAGCAATGAAAGGAAAATATATCAAAATGTTTCTCAACTGCAATGTACACAGCAAATATATGTGATTATAGCATAATTGCAAAGCAAAGAATAAAGTAAAAATTCATCACTGTAAGGCCTGCCAAGCTCTTCATCTTTCTCATGCCAGCAAGATGACGACCCTGTTCAACTGCGAGAAAGAGATATCCACCTCACGGGACAAGTGTCAGGCATTTGACGTCCAATCCTGACTGAAGTCTTGGAAATTGCCTCGCTACTGAGCAGGACCACCTTTATATAGCTTTAAAGAACCGAAAGGGCTTTCTGGGGGGAAAAAAAATCCTCCTTTCAGATGGAAATATTCAAACATGCTGGCTTCTGTAGGTCAGAGTTGGAGGAAAAACGTTGAAAACTGGCCAACATTTCAAGGCTCTCCTCCCAAGGCCTCACCGTTCCCTGCACTGTCCTTTCTTATCATGTTGACTGACTAACTGTTCGGTGAGAGAAAATCCGAAAAACAGGCTCAGTTTACGATGTGGAAAAAAACAGCTCAACTACAATTAACGCTACGATAAAGCCAATAGGCAGCTAAACTGAATACAAAATGTAATCTGCAACTGGTGAACACTGAACAACTAATATGCAAAGTAGTGCAACACAAAGTCAGTGGTCAAAAAATATCTATTTTCATTACAACTCTGTGCCACTCCACTCTAAACCACTACACTATACATCACTGCACTCTGTGCCACTACATTCTACTTTATATGACTGTACTCTATGCTACTCACCACTGCACTCTACGAAACAACTCTGCACTACTGCACTCTGTGCCATTGCACTCTACCCCTCTACACTGCACTCTGTGCCACTGCATTCTACTCTGTACAAATGTACCCTACGCCACTCACCATTGCACTCTGTGCCACTCTAACACAACACTACTCTACTGCACTCTGTGCCATTGTACTCAACCCCTTTGCACTGCATCACTGCACTCTGCACTGTTGCCACCTGCATTACTCCACTCTACACTCCACACTACACTCTGTACCACTCTGTCACCACACTCTACCACTGTGCACCACTACACTCTGCATCACTGTACTCTATTATGCATATTCTTTGAGACAGCATTGCACGCTGCTGTATTCTATGCCGCTGCACTCTAAGTCACTATACGCGCAACACTCTGTGCCAGTGCACGCCACACCAGTCCATTCTATGCCACTCCACTCTGCATGAGTGCTCTCTGCTCTGCATGACTGCACTCTACTCTGCACCACTGTACTCTACAACACTACTCTGTAACACTGCACTCCAAGCTGCTTTTCACTGCACTAACGCATTCTATGTACGTGTACTCTGTGCCACTGCACTCTGCACCACTTCACTCTACTATGCACTGCTCTAATCTTCCCCACTGCATTCTAAGCCACTGCATTGCACGCTGCTGAATTTTATGCAGCTTCACTCTACTCTGCACTATGGCACTGTGCCACTGCACTCTGCTCTGCATCGCTGCGCTCAACACTGCTGCGCTCAACACTGCTGCACTCTGACAGTTTACTCTGCAACACTGCAGTCCAAACCACAGAACTCTATGCCACTTTACTGTGCAGTACTGTATTGTATGCCAATGCACTCTGCGCCACTACAATACTCTATGCCAATGCACTCCACTCTTAGATATTTCACTCTGACACCCCACGCCACTCTCCTGTACGCCACTAACTTTTAGCCATGCTGATCAGCAGCAATGCTGGTGAACAAAATGGCTAATACTATTTGGAAAAGCCATTGCATAGGTGAGACCTATTCGCTTTGCCAGTGTTTGCTTCCTTTGTGTTTAAGCACTTCCCCAGAGTGCGTCGTTTTCAGCTGGGTCCCTTGTGTACTTCTGCGCCTTCCATGGCCCCTCTCTGCTTCTCCCGTTCATCTGTTTACCCCACCTGACCTCCCTCCTCCTATTGTTGACCGCTTGTGTGTGTGTGTGTGTGTGTGTGTGTGTGTGCGTGTGTGGGGGAGGGGTTGCAGGGAGGTGGGAAGAGGAGAAGGGGAGAGTAGGGAGTAAAGGGTGTAATCCCAGGTGCACTGGTGGGATGGTGGGCCCTACATCGTGTTGCTCCGGGACAGTGGAGTGGGGCTTCTACTCTTGTACAAAGGGCTGCCGTGCTACTCGCCTTAAACTTAAGTTGCACCAGCATATTTAGTTAAGAGCTTTGGTGGTGTAAATATACAAACTGTATGATTCTTATGGCCCTATGCACTGTTGAGTAAAAATGTTGCCTTTGACTTTTGTTTGCATTGTGGGGACAGTTGTGATGAGTCCAGGAGACTGATGTGTATGTGGTCAGCTAGTGGGCCAGGTTGTGGGTGCCTCCTTAAAAAAAATATTTCTGATGTTTTAAGTGAGAGTGCCTTGCAGTCGGGACGTATAGTTTCAGGTTTTACCATTATAAATAGGGATACATGTGCATTGGTGCTGGAAGTAGAGGTGCCGGGAGTGCTGCAGCACCCCAGAAATAACCAGGCTAGTGTTCGAAAGGTGAATGAGCAATAAAGGTTGATTGAAATGTTTTCTTTATCTTGTAAACAATTGCTGTTTGTTCAAAGCCAGAGATCAAATGTTATGGTATGTCCTCTGACAAATTGCTGCTTATTCGTTTAACATGGAGATTGATGTTTGCTTTTTGTTTTCTGACTGCAAAATGAGAGGATTTTGTAAAATGAACTATGTGGCAATCTTGTTGGGGTACAAGGAGTGTGGAGGGGAGAGCTATAGATTGTCATTTTCTTTTCTGGTAACATAAAATTTTAATTAATGTCAGTGTACAAATATGTCAAAATATACCAGCACTAGAAAGTGCAGATGAATCACTGTTTTTGTAATTCTGAAGTGTAATGGAAGCAAAGATCTTTAATAGGGTCAAAATCAGTTAAGACACTTCACTTGATGTGAAAATGTTAGCCATTGAAACCTGATTTCCACTGATTGTCATTTGTGGTCTGTATAATTTTATCAGTAAAACTGCATTTAGTGGCCATTTCGGTGGAAAATGTGTGGTCTAAAAAGGACAGTGCACTACCATACCATGCTATGTAAAGGATAAAGTATGTCCTGCTGTATGTTATAAGGATATTGCAAGTCACTGACGAGTTCCATAACCATATGGAGGAATGAGGCCGAAGGCTGAGTTCCTCTATAAGGTTTTGCAACTTAGAGGTGACTTCCAGTGCCCTTATGATGTACATCAGGGGGTACTTTATCCCATACAATACATAGTCATACCGTCACCTTTCCCACAAACCACTTAAAACATTGGTGTGAGCTCTTTCTTATTAAAGAGCGAGCATGTTTGTAAACATGAGACTAAAAATAAAACCTCAAGTGCAAAATTACACACATCAAAAATCTGTTCGATATTTGTTGCCATCCCGCCTGCACCTCATCCCTGGTGTCTAGTGGTGCCGTTAAGTATTGTGTGACTGTATTTTCCATTGCTCTTTGTCTCCTTTTTTCTGCCTTTTACTCCTTATTCTTATAGCCTTTTTTCCTTCTCCTTATCCGTTTTCTCCCCTTTTTTTTTTTTTTTTTTTTTTTTTAGCCATTTTTCACCTTTCCTCTGCCTTCGTGCTCTGTTGCCCTCTCCCGCTGCTGCGTCCCCTGCGGCCTTGCGCCCCCATTTGCCCACCGCTCCTGCCTTCCAGCTGCTCCTTCCTCCCACCTCCCCTTCTTAATGGCGGCTGCGGTGCGGCCACACAAGGGAAGTCCGTCTGCACCCGTCCGCGCCTGGACCGCGGCCAGCGCCAGACTCCCTGGCCCCCCCGATCCCCACGCCGCCCGACGCTTCTACAGTGCTAACTCCCTCCATGCCCTCAACACTGGCCGGTCAGCCACCTGCTTCTAAGCCACCCCAAAGCTCACCCACGGACCCCTCTCCTGCCGGAACTGCGGCTTCACCAGCCTCTGAGCCACCGCCCCTCCTGCCAGAACCGAACACAACCACCTCAGATGCATCCTCCTTAACACCCGCTCCGTCCACAAGCACGCCGTCTAACTTTGGGACGTACTCATCTAATCCTCCCCAGACGTCGCCTTCCTAACCGAAACCTGGATGAACCCCTCCTCGGAACCCGACATCGCCATAGCCATCCTGGACGGCTATAAGATCACCCGCAGAGACCGCACCAACAGACCGGAAGGAGGGATCGCCATAGTCCACAGGAACGCCATCAGAATCTCGACCAACATCGAAGACTCCCTCGACACCGCTGAACACTTACACTTCCAGATTCACATCAACGCCAACACCACCCTCAAAGGAACACTCGCCTACAGGCCCCCCTGGCCCCCGGCCGCAGTTCAGTGACTCCATTGCCGACGTAACCAGTGCTCAAGCCCTCGCTGCTACGGACTAAATCTTCCTCGGCGACCTGAACTTTCACCTCGAACGCCAACAACAGCAACTCCACCACCCTGCTCGACAACCTCGGTCTCAAACAACTCTTCACAACACCTACCCACTTCGCCGGCCATACACTCGACCCAGTCTCCTCCACCAGCAGCCACGTCACCTTCAGCCACACCATTGAACTCCACTGGACCGACCACCGTTGCGTTCACTTCACCTTCAAGAAACGCACCACCACCCACAACAGATTTCCCCGCCGCAGCTGGAACAAGGTCACTGAAGACTGACTGATCTCCACCCTCGCCCGAACCCCACCACCATCAACCCCAACTCAGCCGCTCGCAACCTCAGACAATGGATAGACGACTGCGCCGACACCCTCACCCGATCAAGAATCCCTCCAGCAACCGGACCAGCACCAAGACTATCTGGTTCACCGCCGACCTTCAGGCCTTCAAACGGGAGTGCCGAAAACTCAAGAAAAAGTGGCACCACGAACAAACAGAGATCAACCACACTGCCCTCAAGAACGCCATCCGCAGGCACCACCAGCTCCCCCCGGACCACCAAGAGATCCTCCTACAAGGAACGCATCGACAACAACGCACACAACAGCAAAGAGCTCTTCAACATCGTTAAGGAACTTGCCAACCCCAGGTCCTGCTCCAACGACACCCCACCTTCGCAAGACCTCTGCGAATCCCTCTCCACCTTCTTTCATTGCAAGATCACAGACATCCACGACAGCTTCAACACCTCGACCCCCATGACAGCTGCTGTCACCACAAACCCCGACTCACCGGACCCCAGCCACACTAATTTCCTGCTCTCCTGAACCCACATCAGCAACGATGAGACCATCAAAACCATGAGCACCATTCACCCCGGCTCACCCTCCGACCCCTGCCCTCACCACATCTTCAACAAAGCAAGTTCCATCATCGCCCCCTAACTCTGAATGATCGTTAACATTTCCCTCAAGACCGCCACCTTCCCGGAAAGCTGGAAGCACGCCAAAGTCAACGTCCTGCTTAAGAAACCCAAAGCAGACCCAAAAGATCTCAAGAACTACCGGCCCATCTCCCTCCTCCCCTTCCCGGCGAAGGTCATTGAGAAGATCATCAACGGTAAACTGACCCACTTCCTTGAAGACAGCAAAACTCTGGACACATCTCAATCCGGTTTCCGTAGCAATCACAGCACCAAGACCATCCTCATCGCTGCCACCGACGACATCAGGACCATGCTAGACAGAGGCGAAGCTGCGTCCCTTTTCTCTTAGACCTCTCAGCTGCCTTCGACACCGTCTGCCACCACACCCTACGCACACGCCTTCACGATGCAGGGATCCACCACAAGGCCCTGAATTGGATGACATCCTTCCTCTCCGGCAGAACCCAGAGAGTCCGGCTCCCTCACTTCCTATCTGAAGCCACCGAGACCATCTGCGGCGTTCCCCAAGGATCCTATCTCAGCCCAACCCTTTTCAACGTCTACATGGCACTGCTCGCCAACATCGTCCGATCACACAATCTCAACATCGTCTCCTACGCCGATGACACCTAGCTGATCCTCTCACTCACCAGTGACCCCGCCACCTCCAAAATCAACCTCCACGACGGCATGAAGGCCATCGCCAGATGGAGAGCCGCCGCCTGAAACTGAACTCAGACAAGACAGAGATCCTCATCCTTGGCTCCAACCCCTCCACCTGGGACGACTCCTGGTGGCCGGCCACTCCAGGAACCGCACTGACGCCCACCAGCCACGCACGCAACCTAGGATTCATCCTGGACTCATCGCTCACCATGACCCAGCAAGTCAACGCCGTCTCATCTTCAAGCTTCAACACCCTCCTCATGCTCCGCAAGATGTTCAGGTGGATCCCCTCCGAAACCAGAAGAACGGTCACCCAGGCCCTCGTCGGCAGCAGACTGGACTACGGCAATGCTCTCTACGCTGGAACCACGGCCAAGCTCCAGAAAAGACTGCAACGTATACAGAACTCCTCCGCACACCTCATCCTCGACATCCCACGCCGCAACCACATCTCAGCCCTCCTGAGAGACCTACACTGGCTCCCCGTCAACAAGAGGATCACCTTCAAGCTCCTCACCCACGCCCACAAAGCACCCCACAACGCCGGCCCTGCTTACCTCAATGAATGACTCACCCTCTATACTCCCAACTGTCAACTCCGCTCCGCCAACCTTGCCCTCACCACCGTTCCTCGCATCCACCGAACTACAGCCGGCGGCAGATCGTTCTCCCACCTCGCCGCCAAGACCTGGAACACCATCCCCGTCCACCTACGACAGACCCAGGACCTGCTGACCTTCAGGAAATGCCTCAGGACATGGCTGTTCTAGCAGTAGCATCTACATTGCCCCCCCCCCCCCCTCCCCCGCCCCCCCAGCTGGGAGAAGTTTTGTTTTAAAGGCCTAGTTTCTAATACCATTGCAGTATGCCTGCTAGCCCTACAAACGCCCTCTAGGGGCTAAGTATATGGTTATACTGCATTACTTTCTCCTGTTTCTTTCATGGGGCTATGCCCTCTAGGGGCTAACAATATGGTTTCATGACCATGTTTGTTGCAAATTGTATTTTTGTTATCGTGCCCACTAGGGGCTGTTTTGAGCATTACAGTCTAATGCCAAAAGTTTATTTCTGATGAAGGTTTATATGATAATTGTATATATTTAAATAATCTTTCCTTATTACAATTATGACCATGATTCAGGCCAACATAACATCCTTATTACACGATGACTGTTTGAACAGTCTTGATATGTTTGGGTGGCACTTCTAGTTTATTTTTCCTCTGTGGTTGTCTTGTGTTTTTTGTGGGGAATTGTATTAGCCAGCCAGCAACTCTGATGGTGGGGTGGTAAAAGTAGTATTCCTTTAGAATTAGTATGGCAGGTTTAAATTAGGATGCTAAATAGCAACATTTCGATTTTTTTTTGCTGCAGTTAGATGAAGAAGGTAAATGGGAGTGCTTTATTTATATGCACGCTATTCAGACAGAGCAGAAGAAAGAAAAGCAACATTTCATTTGTGTTGCTTTAAACGGCTACTCCAGTTATGCTCTGTGACTTGTCCTGCCTTTCATCTCGGCTGCTGTCTGTGACAGCAGGCATTGTGACGTCAGAACTCGACTGTAATAATACACGCGTTCTGATGTCTTTTCTTTGTTTGGCAACTGAGTGCGTCACTATTCACTGATTATAGAGAGATTCAAGACATGCATTTATACAAGATTACAGAATGCCATGTATTACGTTTATATATTTGCTACAGCCTAGAACACCGGCTACATACCAAACCCTTACTACTCTCTTGCTGATTGGACATGGATTATTTGCTACACTTGTTGTTTGAGTGATGCTTAGATTTTTCACAATCCTTATGATGTTGGTGATGCAACTTTGATGTCAGTTTCTCCCCCCAGACCCCCCACCTGGGACACTTCTTACAGTGCCACTGCACATGACTCTCACCAGGCAAACTCCTGTTATATTAGAATTTTTAAAAAAAGTAAGAAACCAAGCATGGTGAGTGTGCCCTTGTGCAGTTACAAATACTTAGTAACAATAGCACATAGAATGGATCCACTCAGGGCTGGCTTTAGGGCAGTGTGTCTCTTGCGGCCCTAGTGGATGCTGACCTGGGGACGGGGGGGTCATGATATTGGGTTTAAAGGTCGGGAGGGGTACTGTGTTTAGCAATTATAATTTAAAAATGCCTGCTGCAGAGTTCCTTGTACATCAAACTTTCAGGCAGTTTTGGAAGCTGGCCCTTTATGTGGTAGGTGATTACCGCGTAAAGGGTCCCAGGATTTTCCAGTGAGTGGACAGGGCTTGCTATGCAATCCCAGAGTGCCCTTTTTAGGGGTAGTGTGGTCGAGCAGCCTTAGGCTTAACACAGAGGAGTGAAGACTTCTACAAATACACACAATTGTCAGTAAATGAGACACACGACTCAAGAAAGAGATCCAGACCAATTTATAAAAATAGCAGGTATCTTTTTAAATATGTTTAGGCATCAGAGAAAAATTGTTCAGATAAGTACGTTTTTGAATTGGAATTCTTTTCACTTTAGAAAGTAGAGACAGTGCTATTTCGGAGTTCTGCAATGTTATCCTCTGAGAAGAAAACAAGTGTTGCAGAGTACAGCGACTTACAAGACCAGTCTCTTGGGGTTAAGGTGAGTAGTGGGCACGATCGAATGCAGCACACACAGTACACCCTCAGCTGCACAGGCTGGCCGGGTGCAGAGTGCAAAACAGCGTTGGGTTCCCAATGCATTCCTATGGGGATTGGTCACTGTGAAAAGAGGCTGCAGGTTAAGATTGGGCGTCCTATTTGGGTGAGCCACGGAGTAGGCTCAGGTCTTGCAAGGACATAGGGACACTAGTGCTCCTCTTATCCTCTTTTTGGGGCGTCCGGGTGCCCAGGGTTCATGGACTGTTGGGTGTCCGTCACTAGTGGCGTTCGCAGTGGAGGAGTGTCCACAGAACATGCTACAGGCGTGTACTAGGGAACCAGTCTGGGTGTATCAAGTGGGCTCAAGTCTCACGAGCCTGGGGGACGCAGAGACCCCAGTGGTCCTCTTCTCCTCAGTCTGGGGTTTCCGGGTGCAGAGGTACAGAGGTGCAGTGGACTGTTGGGGTTGCCATCACCGGAAGCGGTCAAGGTTGAGGGGGGCCTCCACAAAGAGGCCTCAGGGGTCTGTATGTAGGACACAGTGGGGAAACCCACAATGGACTTATTTCTGGAGAGACTGGGGACCAAGTTGGCACTGTTGACCCACTTCAACACTGGCTGGGGAGCTCGTGTGCAGTGTTGCTGTCCAGGGGCAGTTTTGGCGGTTTTTTGAGTCCTCTTCAGAGGTTCTTGGGCCCCTGCAAGGATGCAGGGGAACAGCTTCACTACTCCATGGGAGTTCCTTGTGCTAGGGTGAAGGCTGGCAGTCTTCCGGACTTTTGGAACTTCGAGCAGCTGGAGGACGAGGCGCCTGTCTCGCAATTGTTGAAGTTCATAGGCAGGCTGGCAGGGTTGGTGCAGAGTTCATCACAAATCTTCATTTCTTGCCTTTTGTGTATCTGGAGTGTTCTCTTTCATGTCAGCAGGGATCTGCTTCTCTGGTGCCAGGGGCTCCCCTAAATACTGAATAGGGCTCCCCTAAATACTGAATAGAAGAGGAAAGAGTCAAGGAAGTGTTATTTGGAAGATCATAGTAATAAGATGAGTTTTGGGATGTGTAAAAGATAAGATGTAGGAGGGAAGAGTCTCTAGAAATGGATTAGGGAGCTCTTACTAGTAAAATGAGGGTTTGGAATGAGTCAAAGGAAGGATACATGAGGGGAAAAATAATTTAGAAAGGGCTCTGGAGATGATAGTAGTAAAATGAGGCCTGGGATGATCCATGGAGGGATAGAGGAGAGACTGGTTTAGACAGGGTTATTTCTGAGATCATAGTAGTAGAATGAGGTTTGGGATAAGAGAGTTGGAGGTAGAGGATATATTGAGAGAGGTATAGGGTGAGACATTAAGTGGTGAATTAGAGGGAGTCAGGGTTTTTTTTTCTTCTACAATAGGAGAAAAATAATAAATATATAGGTACATATAGACGGTGTACATGTATAATAAAGAGAATATATCAATATTTGAAGTATTTAATACTCAGGCTTTCAAATGTTGCTGCACTTTAAGGTAATTTATTTGTGAATGTTTACAACTACAAATTTTATTTTTGATTTTTTATATTTTCCTCAATATTTCAATAGCAAAGCACTTACAGATAAAATAGTTATAATACTATTTACATATTGTGATACATAAATAAAACAGAGACCCATAAGCATCTATTAAAAGAACTTGTATGAAAACTATGCAGTGACCGTATACATGTTACGCATCAAATAATATATATATAGTTATCTTTAACCTTAAGGAATATATACATTTGTTAAGCAGTCCTAAAGGTTATCTGCATATTTTCAAAACCATCATTACTATGCATATTTGTACAAAGAAATATGCCTATCTAGATACATAAGTATTATCAAATTACATCAATGTTTATATAAACATGGATGTGCTGTACATTAGTATTTTAATGATGGTGGTCATGTAGGAAGGAGCCAACTCTGGAATAATCTTTTGAAGATAAGATAGTTATCTGTGGATCTTATATTTTGGGGTAATGAGTTCCATAGTTTGGCTACTTGGACAGAGAAAGATGTACCACCTATGTTTTGTTTTTCCTGAATGGTGGAGCGGAGTTTCTTTTGTTGAATGTATTTGGTGATTTTATATCTGATGAAAAGTGGTCCTGTTCCATGTATTGCTTTGTGGGAGATACAGAACAGCTTGAAGGTAGATCTTCTAGCAACCGGTAACCTATGTAGGGTTCCTCAAGGCCTGGGAGATGTGGGCTTATGGCTTTACATGTAGGAGTAGTCTGACAGCAGAGTTCTGAATCTGTTGTAGTCTTTTCATAGTTTTATATAGATGATCTTTGGTAAAAGCCATTATAATGATCAATTTTAGATGGTACAAGAGATAGTACCCTAGACATTGTGTGAAAATCCCAGGTGGGGGAAGATGCGTTGTAGTTTTCATAGTAATGAAGCTTGATCTTGCTAATTTGACAATTTGGGCATTCATTGTTAATTTGGAGTCCATGGTAATTCCAAGGTTTCTTACTTTCTTAGATACTGTAGGAGGTGGTCCCAGATCATCAGGCCTGGTGCAGAGTGGGTCATCATTTTCCATTCGCCACATGTTAGTATTTTAGTTTTGGAAGCATTCAATTTGTCTGCCACTGATGAACTGCTCTAAGGCAACTGAAGATTTCTGAGTTTCCAAAGTCTTTGAGGGGTTCTGGTTTAAGGGGTATTTGTGTGCCATCTGCATAGTTACAGCATGTGAGTGGAAATCCATTGATCATTGTTGGTAATAAATTTGTGTAGTTGTTGAAAATCATGGGTGCGATGATAGAGCCTTGAGGGGACCCCTGCTTTTGTGAAGTATGGTTTTGATGAGAAAGGAGGAGTATAAATGACATTTGTTCTGTTTGAAGGTAGGCTGTGATCCAGTCGAGAACAGTCCCCCTCAATGCCAGCTTTGTAGAGTCTTTGTGTTAGATTGTCATGGTCAGCTGTCTTGAAGGCAGCTGAGAAGTCCAAGAGAAGTAGTGCAGTGACCCTGTTTTGGTCTGCTGTGTTTCTAAGGTCATCCCACATGGTGATGAGGGCAGATTCTGTGCCTTTCCTGGGCAAAAACATGTTTGGTACTCAACATATGGAGTTACCTTCAATGAATTATGACATGTGGGCGAATGCTACTTTTCTACGATTTCCTTCTGTGCATTTAGGTTTATGAAATTCAGTGAGAATTTTATAAAATTCTTCATTTGCGCATTTAGCGTTGTGAATTGTCTGAATATTTTTTTTTATTTTTTTTTTAGCTTTTTTGATTTGTTGACGTGTATGTTCGGTTAAGTTTCTGTAGGTGAAGTTTGTCTTGGTTGCTGTTTGTTTTGAGCCAGGTGTGTTGCAGCTTTCTAATTTGTTGTTTTATCTTGTTTAGTTCCGTATTTCTCAAAGGTGCTTGTTTTCTTTTGTCCGGTTTTGTTGTTCTTAGTGATATTAGGATGTCAAAAATCTTCCTGTATCTACCCATAAAGCTTATGAATGGAATTTATTGTGTCCAGATCTGTGTTGGCCGTTAGTTGTGCTTTTAAGTATTCAAAATTTGAGTTTGTTCCACGGTCTATAGGTGGATGCATGTACGGTGTCCTTTGGTCTGTTTATTTGTGGTGCTTTATGTTGGAAAGCTAGCAAATGATGGTCTGACCACGTGACTGGAGTAATTCTTTGAAAGGTAATTAGTTCTGCATTGGCAGTAATGGCATCTAGGATGTGTCGGCGATGTGTGTGGGTTTGTGTACAACCAGAAGTAGGTTCATTGTGACTAGTCCAGTGATGATGGTATTTGGATGGGGCGTATTGGGTTTGTCAAAACAAATGTATAGATTGAAATGTGTTGTTAGAAGGTTTGAAACTATGTCTGGGAATGTTGCATTGCTAGGCCGTGGTCTGTACATGAGAAGGATGTTACAGGAGGAAATTGGTGTAGAGTTGCTTTGGTGATGAGGGCCTCATAACCTTGTATGTAAACATTGTCTACTTTGGTGAGATTTATTGTTTGCTTTGATATAACAACTAGTCCGCCTCCTCTTTTGCCTACACAATTCTATGTAATAGTTTTATAACCTGGAGGAACAGCTTCATGCTATATTGGGGCCATGTCACCATCCAACCATGATTCAGTGATGAAGAGTAAGTCAGGTTGTGTGTCTGTGAGTAGGTCATAGATATGGTGGTTTTTGTTAGAGTGACTTGACCATTTGTTAGTAGGCAGTTTAGAGATTGTGTTTTAGTGGTGGTGTGACTTTGTTTTGCAGAAGAGTGAGCAAAATATTTTGAACTCCTAGCCTTTGTGTCATTAGTGCTGGCTGTAAGAGCATAGCAATAGTGTTGCTTTTCTATAGTGTATTCCTCATCCAGCAGACTTGGAAGGTAATTTGCAGAGTATGCTTGTATAGGTAGTGGAGATTGTGGTTGAGAGTGAATTGGTGAGCTGTGCTGTTTTTGTAGAGTAGCCTTGGTGTGTAATAGAAATGGGTATGCAAAGTTGTGAAGAGTAGGATGTTGGTTTTGCTTTGTATCTGTTTAGAGTGGAAGGTGTATGGGTTAGGGGTGGTGGTGGAGCATGTGGGTCTTGCTTTACGGTTCTAAATTGTTCAGTGGTTGAGAGCCGGATGATTGAGAGTTGTTGTGTTTGCATATTTGTGTTAGGTGTTGGTGAAGAGAGAAAATGTGAGAGTAAAGATGGTCTAGGATGTGTATTAATTGTGTAGTCAGGAGGCTGTGAGTGGGTGTATGCTTCTGATTTGTGACAGAATGTATTATGAAATTGTGTGTGAGATTTTGATGTGCTTTTTTTTTTTTTTGGTAGTGAGAGGTGATACTGATGTAGTGAATTTTCTGAGAAGGATTTGTATGTAAAGTACTGTTGGTGATTGGGAGTTGAATGGTAAAAGGGGGTGGTGGTGTGTTTTGGAAAAGTGTATGTGGTGTGTGAGAGGGTATGGAAAAGAGTAATAAGTGTGTGTTTGATGTGATAGCTGGAAGTGGTAATGTGTGGTGGAGTGTAAGGATTGTTTGGTTGTGTGTTTGATATGCGGATGATATGATGGAAGGCTGAGGATAGGTTTGGTGATGATAGAAAGGGGTCTGTTGGGAGCAATAAGTGGATAGAGATGGTGTTTTATATGAACAGGGAGCATGTGTCTTGATGGATTACAGTTATGTATAATGTGGCATTGTGTTGGTGAGGTGTGGATTTGTTAGTGGAATAGGACAGAGTGGTGTTGTGTGAGTGTGCCATTGTGTCGTAGTTTTTAATAAATGTGTAGAGTGCATTTAAGTGTGTTCTGTTTGTGGATGGGTTGAGGTGGTGCTGGTGAATGGAAAAAAGGGCATAATTTCTGGCCCTTAGCCTCAATGCCTCTGCAGAGGCATCCTGAGCCCTAAAGTTAAATATCCCTACGTCAGGTGACACCTTTGGCCAATTGGAACCCTAGTCCTAATGAATCAGAACCCTAATCCTAAACCTTAGGACCAATAGGAGATCTTGTCCATGAATTGGTCAGAACGTAGCCCTAGCAACCAATCAAATGCTGAGATTGAAGTCCAGTAGAAGCCCTAGTAGCCAATTAGAACCCCAGATCTGTTGGCCAGACAGAACTCCAACTCTTTGTCCAATAGAAACCCTAGTCCTAAGAACCAGTCGGAGCAAAGATGCAACAACCAGTAAGAAGCTTGTATATGAAGGGCATGTGACCTTAAGCACAGGCTGGTGCGGAGGAATCTACTCTACAAGTCAGACTATCCTTGGATACAGACAAGCTCAATCCACACTTTGCAGGCCATGTTCAACCTTGCATCTAAAGCCCCTACAAATACAGCTTTTTGTGCACTTAAACAAATCACCTTTTCTAGCAAAAACACGTGCTACATACACTTTCCAAAAGTAGTTTAGGCCATATAGCAGACTAAGCAGTCTCTTAAACACACTGTGCTTAGACTCTGAGATTTAGTTTGCCTTTTTACCTTTAAAAAATACAGGGGGGTGGGGTGGCTTGCCCTTTTACAGGCCTTCTTTGCATTCTAGATGTTATTTTGGATTCTAGGCAGGTCTGATCTTGTGGGTCCAGATCATAATGTATGACCTAAAACTATATGTCTGAGAATACACAGTGTACCTGCTGAGGTGCCAGGCCTGAAAGGAGGTGTTAGTTGGATTCACTTTTGGGCAGGCCCTCATTATTCAGGAGTAATGTTCCAGTGCCTTGGCTGCGGTATGATGTGCTACATAAATGCAATTACAATTCAGAGGCTTGACTATTAAGCAGATGTTTATCATTTATATATCTCAGAGATTTGATTATATACCACAGTTAGTGAGTCCGTGTAGATGCAAATGAGTCCCATGACTGGTCAGGGAAACTGGTTAGCACAGAAACAGTGTGAAAATGAAACAAAACAAGACTAACAAACAAAGACCACTCCCAACACAAATTAACTAAAAGGAACATTCTAAACGCTAGATAGGTGAGTATGTTAAATGCAAAATATACCTGTGTTTATTGTGGTTCCAAAGTTCTTGCCCCAGGAGACTATGACCCAGAGTATCCGTGATGAGAGCTGCCTTCTTTTAAAGTAATGACTACTTGAAGGTAAATAGGCTTCTTCTCACTTACCACCACATTGTTTGATCAGCCTGAAGTGCCAGTTCTTAGCTGGCATTGCCTCCCTCCAGTTAGTCACAGGAGTTGTTGCAAAGAACCCAATGCATTATAACTAATAAAAATAAAGTCAGTGCACCGTTTTGGGATACAGAACCCAGACGTAATGCTCGATCAGATCCCTTCAAAACAGTTCACTGGGATGTTTTTCTGAAACTAGACGTGGTCCCATATTCACTGACCTCGTTAAGTGGAAGCCTACCATAGAGCTGCGCTGTCTGGTTTGCTAACTATTTCTTGTGGGCATTCTGATTCTGCCCATTGCTTACCATTGTCTGTGTTTTTTGTAACTCAAATCTGCTTGCTTTCTATTTGCTGGCTTTATTTGTTTTAGGATATCCATCTTGGGTTTGTCCCTCCTGTGGAGCATTGCTTGTTTACTGTATTCCTCCAAGTACTCGCTTTCTGTTAACAAGCCTTTAAATCTTAGTCTGATCTTGTCACATTTGCTGTGCATTCAGAGATGGCAGTCAAACATCAGGCTCTGTGTTGCAAGGGAACACGGTGTTTAATTTTCTTTCTCTGACTTTAAAGTCAGAGAATTTATGTGACAAGGAAAGGCTTTTTCTCTAGCCCAAAAAATTTAAATGTCTGTAAATGAACTGTGGAGAGATGTCAGAATTAGGAAAATACAAATAAAGCACTTTTTTTGTACTTCTGAAATGTGGTAGAAACAAATATTTGAATATACCCAAAACACATCACTACACTATGTGATGACATTTCCACACATTGTGTGTACGCGCAGTAGAACTGTATGTCTATGCAAATATACTGGGCATCTCAATAGAAATGTGTTGCCTGTAATGACAGTGTGCTACCGTACCGTGCATATTCCCCACTGCTCCACTCTACACCACTACACTTTGACCCTCACACTACGCTACTCCATTCTACAGCACTTCACTCCACTGTGCACTCCTCCACTCTGCGACATCCGCTCTATGCCCCTCCACACCACGTACCTCACTCCTCAATCTACCCAACTCCAATTTACCCCACTACAGTCTGCCCATATCCATTCCAGTATACCCCAATATACTGCACTCCCGTCTACACCACTCCGACCTCCACCTCCCCATTCCAATCTCCTCCACTCCGATCCTACTCAACTTTGATCTATACACTCCAGTCTACCCCACTACACTCATTCTACCCCTTTCCACACCAGTCTACCCCTCACCAGTCTACTACACTCTAGTCTACCCCACTACACTCTACCCCAAATTACCCACCTACACCTTACACAAATCTACCTCACTCTACTCCAGTGTACCCCAATCCAGCTTACCCCATCTACCCCACTCCACCTCATACCACACAGTCTACTCCACTCAACTTCAGTGTAACCCAATCTACACCACTCTAAATTACCCCAATATACCCCACTCCAATCTACCAGTCTACACCCCACTCCAACCGACGTCATTCCAATCTACCCCATGCAATTTCAATATACTGAACTCCAAACATCACTCTACGCCGCCCCAAACTACCCCACTCTACTCCGTCCCAGACTATCCCACTGTATCCCACCACAATCTACCACACTCTACCCCACTTCAATCTACCCCACCCTAATTAATCTCCCACACTGTACCCCACCCCAATCTACCACACTCCACCCTATTCCACTGTTGGCCATGCTGAACAGCAGGCACACTGGGGTACATCAGGGTTAAAACTCATTGCCAAAGGCAGCAGCTCTCACAAAGGCGAGACCTATTGGCTTTGTCAATGATTGTTTTGACCTTAGGAGCTTTAGTGCTGCAGAGAGTGCGCTGCCTGAAAGATAAGACCACAAGGATTTTGACCTTTTACTTTTGAAATACGAAAGGTCACCCAAGCAGGAGGCTCAATACACAGCCGGTGAAACTGTGGCCCATAAATGGTACCTACAGAAAAGGTGGCACCTGCACAAAATATCTGTAAAGTTTTGCTCTTTTGCAGACTGCTTTACCAATTATCGAGTAACATGTACTGAGCTTGCAGCCAGCAGGTTGCGGTTAAAGAATGCCCATGTGCTTCTCCCCACCTGCTCCATGTTGATCCCTTATCCGTTGCTTCTCCAATCCACCCAACACCTGGCTACTTGCGTTGCTTCTGCCCCCCTCGCCACCCTGGCCTCTCATTTTGCTTCTCACTTTTACAGGCCCCATGATGCTTTCACCCCGAAAGCACTATTGGCTGTGCTCATGATTGGTATGTGTTACAGCTGTATACTGCAGTTCTCTCACGGTGATAGCAGATGTTCAATTAACTAATTCAGCGTAACCACCCTCTTCTCTTTGTTTCAAGCAAGTTAACAAATTATATTGGAAATATGTTTTCATTTTCTTATCCCAAAACAGATACTAGATCTGTGGCCCTTCCCGATCCATTTCAAACACCTTTCTCGAAATGTGTGGATTGACATTTGTATTTTCGTAAACTTGTTCTCAATTAAGGTAATTGACTGTTGATTGGTAATTTTCGGTTCTAGCTTGAAAGTGCTTTCTAAGAGAGTCAGGTATGTATGCTGGAGTGTATACTAGGTTGTAAGTTATTTGAGGGTAAATTGAGTGGTGTCACAAAAGCTCCCGTAGTGCCAGGGTGGGCCCGAGCTAAGGGGGCGCCCTCTGGCACTGTGCAGGGGGAGTGACCCCTGTCTGACTACTCATGACTGGGTCCGGACCGTGGGGGGGGGGGGGGGTCAAAGAGTTCATAGAGCACAACACTTCTATATGTTTAGTTAGCTTAGACATAGCCACAATTTATCTCTGTACATGGTGGTTCGCTTCGCAGATGGGTAATTGTAAATCCTCACTGAGCTGCACGTCATAAGCATATTTATATTTAACTTGATCATTGACCATTCCGCTGTTTACCATTTTTCCTTTTCCCCTGGATAGCTCATAGTATCCATTTTATTTTGATTTAGGGATAAATTATCATTATCCTTAGAATATCGATCACATGTAGTATCAATGTTTTACTGAGTACTCACATTCCTAACCAAAAGAACTGTCATTACTCTTTCTTTAATCTTTGTGTTGTAGGTATTATCTATCTGGGCAATATTTTCCGTCATCACCAGATGGAGTTAAAATTTAAGATTATCAAAGCACATTCTTGCCTTACATCTTTGCTTTATTTAAAGTCCTCTGACATCTTCTGCTAATCTTTGCCATCTTGCCTTCCCTGCTGTTTCCTGGCCTACCACTGCTGGTTTCCTCTTAATAGACGTTTGGAAAGGCTGTCCTCTTTAGTTCCACCCACAACAGCGGCCTACTAATTGATTTGAAGGCTTGACTGGTCCATAAAACATGTATGCAGTTAGTTGCCACTTGTTACCATGCATTACTCTGCCAAATAGACAAAAGTAACCTATGTACCAAGGCAGATCAATATTCACTTCAGGTGATATCAGAATCGAGTCTGTCCCTTGCCTGGTTAACATAGCTAGTCTAGGACGTGCTTTGTCATGATTTTACATGTCGCATTAACAGTGTTACAAGCCAGTTGCACTCGTGATCACTTGTCTACTTTTTCATTTATTGGTACATTAGTTAATTCCTCAGCCTTTCAGAATGTGTTTGCTTTCTTGTAATGATGCCCATCAAGTTCTTAAATACTGAAGCTCACCATCTTAATTTGGCCCTTTAGATATCTGAAGAAATCCCATCAGGTCCCATTGTTTTCCTGTAGACAACCCATTTAACTTCCAGTGACTCTTTAAATCCTGAGAATACTCCAGACTGCTTTCTGCCTTTTCCTCCCGAGTGCATACTATGTTGCTACCACCTTTGTTCTGTAAGTCCTTGTCACTGTTAAACAGAGCCCCACAGATCTAAAATCTCTTATACATTTTATCAGAAAGCTCAGTTCTTTATGCATGTTCATTCAGGCTTAATGACTTCGCATAAACCTTCTCTTTGTGGTACCTTGACATTTCAGAATCTTCTGTTTCCTTTTTTTTTATATGTATTTTAGTCTGCAGAAACCTTTTAACCTGTCACAGTACCGTTGTTATACTAACGTTTTCATTTCAGTACTGTTCTTTTACTGTGTTTGCTTTCTTAGTGATACACAATACCCTTTCATCGGCATTTTTAAATAGTTTTCTTTTGTCACAAGGACCTATTTCCCCAAAACATGTTCCACATTGTTCCACAAATCTGTAGTCCCGTCTAGTATTTTAATTTCCTGAAACATTTCCTTTGACTCCACGTTTGTTCTTTTTTGTGCAAGCCAATCCTTCAATAATTGCAGTTTTCACCTTTCACCCTTCCACACAAAGAGTAGTGTATGATGAGCACTCTGCAGCTTGGGAACGGCCCGAAAATCTACTTCCTCTTCCTTGCCTCAACACAAATTACTGGAGAGATATCAGGATAACTGCATTCTGACCCATAAGGTTGGCCAAGGCTTCTCCCTTTTGGATCCACATTGTCATTTAACTTTAGTCCCATCTCACTGTCTGTGTACTCTCACCATTCGTGTACTCACTATTCGTGTACTTCTAGACATTTCATGGTCAGATGGGTTTTAAAATGACATGGCAGTAATAGCCTTTTATTTGAGTTTTTATGTACTTTATTTAGTCAAGATTGACTAGAGCATCTCAGCTTCTGTTCACTCTTGTTTGTTTCTTGGGGTAGGCTATTACGCAGAGGAAAGGTGCTTCTTAAATTTATCTGAAAGCACCCTGGTGTGGAGGAGCTGTCTCTGCAGTATCGGCGTGACATATAGCAGCTAGGCCACGGCAACAACCATTGCCAGCTGGGTCCATATGTTGTTCATGTGGATTATTACCAACCCGTAACAGCCGTAAGAATGCTGGAGCATTCTGGTACTCTACAAAATGCAGGCGATATGTAGCCCCCAGGTTGGAGGGACTGAAGTGATCCAGAGAGAGAGTAAACATTTCGGGCCCATATTTCTGGAATTTAGACTGCAGTCCATCGTAACAATTGTGGTGGGACACAGTGCTCTGCAGTTCAAAACAGTAAAATCTTGAACTTTATCGTAATCTGGGCTCTGTAAAAGGGAGTCTGCCATATGTAGGCAGTTTTCACATGTTTGTCTCCTGTACCCCCTTGGAATTATAGTCCATACCTACTGGTGTATTCTGGTAGCATTTTCTCTCTAGCTTTCTGTTTCACCACCACGTCGCCAGCATGTTCCCCTTCATAGGTAACTCCCAGGGGTTCAGGATGCCTCCAGCTACACAGATTTAGCCAGGAGGGTGACCGGACCATCAGGAGCATCAAAAGTGGCTGCCATCTCTTATCGCAGCCTAACTTGCAATATTTAAGATAAGGCATCTGTTTTGCTATTGCAGTCATAGGATCTCTGAAAAAAACAAAGTATCTTGAGAGCAGGGAAAACGGAGCATATATAGAAAGAAAGGTGTCATGCACTTATCTGAATAGACAAATGCTCAGGTGGGAACTGCCGCCTTAAAAGAAATCGCTTATCAGATTGAAAAATGTGGAGGCCCCAGTCCATCAACATGTCAGGCTCTGGTAGCAGGGTTATTAAGGAAAGACGTACATGCATAAAATCTGCTTCGGCTATCTTTCAAACAGGCAAAACAGGGTAAGTGCTGTTCTAAAGAATTATTTGCATGAACAGAGTGCAAAGCTGTCACTTGACCTTATATCATGGGTGTTTCAAAGCCATTCCAGGTTATTTAAGATGGCATCGCTGAGCACGCTGGGACATGTAGGACCATTCGTATGAGGTTGGAACTAAAACTACAAGTCCTGTCTTGTTTAGTGCAGATGGCTCATACCTGGCAGAAAGTCACTCATTGAACCAGATTACAACTATTGGAGTGGGAAATGTTAGGTTTTTCATCTGCATTTGCTTTGGTGAAGAAGAAAGAGTTGCGTGGGTGAGCGTGTTTAATAAGATGCATTTCTGCGATGTTAGGTTTGAATCTATTTTTATTGACAAACCCCCTCAGCTCCTTGAACTCTTACGGGTGAGTAGCTGTGCTTTATAAACACTGATTTGATTTTGACATTCAGAAATCCCAACCCATCCTTTCCCAGTCATCCTCCATTCTAACACCTCCATATGGACGTCAATTTACCAAAATGCCTGGAGTAGCGGAAGTGACATGCATTTCATCTTTACTTTACCTCATACACACTTGCTTACAAATAAACATACTTTCACTCACACATACACACTCTTACATCAGCACACACTCACCCTCAAGAATGCATGCAGCATACATTTAAAAGTGTTTTTTACTTACCCCCAGCTCCCAAGAGGGTCATTTTCTAGCTAATGGAACACTATTTTTTATTAAACTATTAGTGAATAATGTATTATTATTCTCTGTTAGTGTAATTAAAAAACAACTGACTGAAAACAGGGAAGTGGAGTCCCAACTAACGTCCATAATAACGAGATGTCCCTGTATTCCTGCACTGATTTTGACACCTCTGAGGCCAGGGGACTCCAAGGCCGTACCAGGAGTCGCAAGGGACGAGCTTGAGGTCGCAGCTGCAACCCCTAAATGACGTCTATGCTTTTCTACCCTATAGTCTCAACTAGTACATTCCATATTCAGTACACATTCCTTCTAATGTCCTCATTTACTTGGGCCTTAACAGGCTTCCTGGAATGCATGTTCGCTTACCGTCCCTTCTTGAGTGTCTACTTGAATAGTCAGCAGCCACAAGGTCTTCAGTCAGAGAGGTTCATAAGTACCTCATTAGGTATAGTAAGTTGGGGCCCTACATCTGTTGAATTTGTATTCACTCCCTGAATTTCTTTCATATATAAATATTGTATTCAGGGCGAACCCCTTGAAAGAAATAATCAATAATGTTTAAGTACATTCTAGAATAAAATTCATTAAACATAAATAAAATGTACACACATTAAAATCGCCAACTTTGGCACTAATAGAAACTACTTAAATCAAATAATCCAAATGTTCCATTTAGATATTGATCAGCCTCCTCCAAATAATCTACATAGACAGTAAATATGTTGACACAAAAGATTCACTTGTATCACTCTTTAATATTCTCAGGGTATCTTCATACCACATCATCTCTGGGAACTAACCATTTATTTCCATCGTTGACATACTCTTTACAAAAAAAAACAATATGAACAGTACCTCCCCTCCCCTCCCCTCCCCCAAACAAACTGACTGCGTCACCTAATGAGGAGGCCGTATGTGTGTGACTGCACGTACAAAGTGTAAAAGACCCTACAAGGACTGTCTATGGGAGGCGGATATGTTGATATTTTTACTGTGTCTCACATCTCATGATCATAAACATGATATCTGCAGTATCTTTGGCAGAAAGAAAGTGTAGCTGTACGTCGTACTAAAGCATCTAACCGAAGGAAGTGTGTTTTAGCCTTCTCCATCTGGTTGCAATATTTTGTGCTTTAAATCCCTCCACTAGGGTGTCCAATTCAAGTGATATGGGTTTTCTGCAGAGACCCCTATACTCCTCCTGTTGCAGAGCTCTGAATTCGGCAAGGCCCCAGTCCTCCCACCTTTGATTCCCCCTCACCCCCCCCCCCCCCCCCCCCCCCAAAATGGAGCCTTCGAGGATTTCCAGTGTCTTGGTATGAGCCTCTTTGCCGGCAGCAAGGCCAGGTTAGCAATCTGTATGGTTACCTTGGAGCGCCTGGCCCAGTGTTGTAGACCCAGAAGACATTGAGCTGGTGCATTCCATTGCTCTAAGCCTGTTGGTTACCTCAGGGCTGCTGAAATACTTTCCTAGCAGGTGGGGTGGATTGGGGGGGGGGGGGGTTGTTGGAAAAGTGCACTACATATGTAAACGGTTGTCATCTACAGCTTTACAACTGGGACATGTGGAAGAGGCAGACGAGAATTTTGTGTCACTACTGTGTGGTGTTAGATACGTTCTCTGTTATATGGAGAATTGAATGAATTAGAATCTCGAATTACGTGACACTTTCTTGGGGTATTTCAGTAAACGGGCCCAGACTCTATCCGATATTTTTCAAATTAAGTCTGTCTCTTCTTTGGTTTTCAAGGAAATAAGGGGAGGTCTTTAGGTGTGACCTGAGCCCACGATTAAGCAAACGTATAAGCTGCCTGCTTTCCCCATTGTATGCAATACCTGAAGCACCTTTTGCATGATGGGCTACTTCCCATCTGGTGCCCACTGCTACTGTACATAAGCGTTTGCTAGCATGTGCTAAAAAAAAGAGCCCTTGGGAGCCCATGTGTGTGTACAAAGTCAGTGTTCAACATTAATGTACCATCCTGGAACGAGTCCACCGGTGGTTCCCCTTCCAGTTTCCAAAGACCCAAAACTGCAAGTTTCTAATGTGCCAGAGGATATAGGGAGACCGCGTAGCACAACACTTGGTGCATAGAGTGGAATCGAAGTGGTGCATATCAGAGCCATTTACCAATAAGCCAGGGCCACACGCAATAAGAGAACTGACCCATGGCAAGGTCGCACCTGGGCACAGCATTCTATGAAGTTGGCCCCTCTCTATCTGTTCCGCCATGTAGCCTATCTCTGGCAGGTTGTGCCCGCCAACCAATAGGACAGCCACTGCAGCTGTCCCACTAGACAGTAGGCCTTAAAGTCTGGGGCCCCCATGCCAATCAGTCTGTCGGAATCTGTAATTTAGTGAGACTAACCCCGCGGCGTCCAGGCCCCAGGCGAGCTCCATCAGCATTGCATTTAACAACCTAAACACCCACACCGGCACCACTACTGGGAGTTTCACAAAATAATACAGCAGATTGGGTAACATTGGTAACTTCACTAAGGCTAGACGGGCTGCTACGGACAAGGGCAGAGTAGTCCAGAAAGCCACCTGTGACTTAAGTGAGGTAATCGCTTGCATGAGGTTGCCCTTCAGTAAGTCGTGTCTCACGATAAATGGGAATACCGAGATAGCGGAAAGTTTGGGGCACCACCTGGAGACCCGTATTACCAAACTGAGGGCCCAAATAGGTAATGGTAGATGAAAGGCGCCTGATTTGCCTATGTTTATATGGAGACCGGAAAGCTTCTCAAAAGTGGTTGGCTATTGAGCTATCCCCTCCATCCCTGTTCGGAGGTCCTTTAAGTATAGGATCATATAATCTGCATGTAAAACTATGGAGTGGATCGTACGATCCACAGGTATCCCCCATTCCTTTGACTCTTGGCTAATATGTTGCACTGTAGGTTCAGTCGCCTGTACAAATAGGAACGTCGAAAGGTGGGATCCCTGCCGAGTCCCACGAGACACCTGATAAGTGTCTGAAATGTGAGGCCCAGTCCTAGCTCTGGACGTTGGCGCTGTATACAAGAGGTTAAACCACGGATTATAGCCTTGGGGTATTCTGTACCAAACTAATGGTGCCAACATAAAGTCTCACCCCATGGTGTCAAAGGCTTGGAGGACATCCAGTGATATAGAGCCAGCAAATGGATATTGCCCCCGAACCGCATCCATTATTTGAAATATTCCGGGAGGTATTGGGCTGAGAGAAAAAAAAACACACGCACACACATTGGTCCACAAGTAGCAGCCGCGGGAGCAGGGAAGTAGTCTGCGTGCAAGAATCTTGCTTAAGATCTTGTGTCTGATGTTTAATAGTTATAGCGGCCTGAATAGGGAAGCTTTGTGGGTGGTTTTCGGGGTGTTAGCAGGGAGGTCACCAACGCATCTCTGGTGGAGGGTAGAAGCAAGCCCTCTCCCAAGGAGGAATTGTATAGCTTTTCTAACTGGGACACCAATCGTGTTGCATACATGGAGTAAAACTCTATTGGAATCTCTTCAGAGCCTGGTGTTTTATTCCTAGGAAGCTCATAGATAGCCCCATGTATCTCACTTACTTAACTGGGGGCACCAAGGGCTTCACTTTCCTCTGCAGGCACTCTGGGAAATGTCTGTGGGGTCCGGAGGTGTCGGGCGGTGTATAAAAGGGCATAGAAGGCTCGGAAAGCCTCATTGAATCCCAACTGTTTCAATTGCACCCGTGTCGGCGTGTTTATGTACAGAATAGGCGTAGGCGAAGTGTCAGGCCGAATTAGACGAGCTAGTAGCGCACCTGATTTGTCTGCGTCCGTATGTATTTATGCTTTATAATCGATCACGCAGAGGCGTTAAAGGAAGCTCACCGTAAGCAATTTGAGCCTCCTTCAACTCATCCACAGCCTCCGCGTTTTTGATGGCTGATTTTTTTTTTCCAGTGGGCCCAGCTTGCATTCTGTGTAAGTTCCCGCTTCTCTCCTAGTGCCCACTACCGTGTTAATGGATGTACCCCTGATCACCACTTCGAAAACCTCCCACTCCAGTAGTGGAGAGGAGGCAGTACCAGCATTTTCGGAAATATGTATCAATGGTGGTGGCAAGTGTTTCTCTAAAAACTGCATTTTCGAACAGACGCAATGTGGGGGTCGGGCCAGTACTCGTCCCTATGATAATGTTATTTCCAGCGGATTTTAGTTGGAAATTGACATTCCTAAGTATGTTGGATGTGTTCTGCTAGGTTGTAGGTTGGTGTAGTAAAGAAATAAGTCATGGCGAGAGTGTATTGAGGTGAGAGTAATATGCTGTTTTTCGACTAGGCCAAGCATCCAAGGGACATCAACCCTCCATCCATTGTTTTACCACTTTAGCCTGATGCACCGGAGCAATACCGGGCAGGGAAGGATGCGACCAATCCAGGGTCGTATCTAGGACTGCATTGAAATCAGCCCCCAGGGGTATATTGTCAAATCCACCAGTATTGAACACAGATGGGACAAGAAGACATCCTGTTCTGTGTTGGGTACATATATGCACCTCAACACAATCAGTGCCCCATCTAATTTTCCCCTTAGCAGGACATAATGACCCTGTGTGTCTATCCTAGTTTCCAGCACTTCAAACAGGACACCAGTCCGAAGTCATATCGCAGGGCCCATGCAAGAGGTATGAAATTGTTGTCCCCTTCATTTTTTGCACAACTTCAGGGCCTCCTGGTTGGTGAGGTTTGTTTCTGGTATCAATGTTGTATGCACAGCACCTATTCAGGTGTGCCAAAACCTTATGTCACTTATATACAGAAATTATGCCCGCACATTCCAAGTGACAATGTTATAAGCATTCAAAATTGTGTTCATCCCTTCTGGAGGAACTCCTCCCCCCTTCCAACAGCAACCATCTGCATTTCACATACTGCAGTGTACCCCAAATGATAAGTTGGGTGACAGTGTCAAACAGTAAACACCCATCCCGGAATACTCATATCAGCGATATTTTGTCTTTGGAGCAAACAGTATAAGCAGCAAGAAAATATAAACCAATGAAAAACAGCCTTCGCACAAGGGATGTGCAGTTCCTAAATCTTTTGGGTAAATTGCAATTACATGGTGTAGTCGTATCTACCGTTGTGGGTCATGTGGGCCTAGTGCTATACATGATGCAAAGGCATATAAACAAAACCTTATACATCATTAACAAGGGCAGTGAATAATCTGTGCATCAGGGCCATATCCAAGAGAATTAGCAAACATCCGTGTTGCATGCATCTCGACCAGCCCATGAGCGGATGGGGGTGATCCCATACACCGGAGCCACAAGCAGCACCCTGAAAAGAAAAACATCATTGCATATATAGTACTTAAGATATTCAACTCAACAGGTCATGCGTCATCTGCGGGGTAATCGAGGAGAACAGTGCCATACTGCCAACAGAGTGAGGCACTGTCCTATGATGAGCTGGAACTGATGGACTTCTTAATCAATCAATCAATCAATCATAGTATTTATAAAGCGCGCTATGTACCCGTGAGTTGCAGAGTGGTTGACGACCAAATCACTTCCTGCCTCCTCTCCAGGGCCTGCTCTGGGCAGGGAGCTGCCTCTGAGCTGTCCGGATTGGATGCCCCCAGTTGCTGTCTCTGTGGAATGCATTGAGCCTTAGGTGGCTCGGGTCTCGGCTGTTTACGTCTCTGGGAATTGGAAGTGTTGATCCAACCAGTCCCATGCTCTTTCTGGTGTACTAGAAAAGATAGAATGTTGCTCATGGATCACCTTGAGTTTGGCTGGAAACAATAAAGCATACTTGAGGCCATGTGTGCAGATGCTTTTTGACCTCCTAGAAAGAGGAGGGCCTGCGTTGGACAGTAATCATATAGTCCGGGAATAGAGAAATCACAGTATTCTCCTTGAGGATGGGTTCCGACCTCCATGGGGTGTGGCGGGCTCCTGGTATTAGGCCTTCTTATGTTGAACTGGTGTGCTCTTTCTACCCTAAACAGTTCAGACAGGCCTGATGGGGCCACCACAGTCAGGAGCCAGTCCTCTATGAATTGAGTGGCATGGTGGCCCTCCGGATCACCCATGTTTTAAACATAATTTTTTTTTAGCTCTCCCCTCTGCGTCATCCACACTGACCTGAAACTGTTTTACCTGTCGCGCCGGTGGGTGATTTGTGACAAGTGAATCCACTTAGCATGGAAATAGTGCAGAGCGGGACAGTTCATTTCTTTGACTATCAGCTAACTTGCTCTGGTCATCCTTGAGACGGCTGATGTCAGTTGTGATAACCCCCAAGTGTTCCTCAGTCGCCAAGCATGAGTCCCGTATTTCCTGGAGAAGGGCATCCAGTTTTTCTATATAAGGATGGGGTACTGTGTGCGGGGGACATAGTCCTACTGTGTCTGATTCAATCATTTGTCTGAGGTGGTGGGCCAAGAGCTGGAGTGTTGAGCTGGTTTGTTAGCTTTATTTTTGGTGCGTCCAGTGGTGGTTGCAAATGGTCCTTGGCCTCAAAGCAGAGGGGGAGACGTGCGCTTCTCCACACACTACTCCGTCGTTGGAGGTCACAGGTAGTCCAGGAGGGCCCTCGGGCTGTAAGGGAATAAGGCCCTCAGCAGTAAGGTGAATTAACTTGTCTTGGGGAGAGAGCAGTGAGGAATCTGGACAGGAGTGTGAATCAGGACTGTGCTCCAGGTCGCATGCGCAGCTAACTGGCAGGCCGGCGGTGCTCCCTATACTCACCGGAGTCTCCAGGCACAAGCACTTCGCAGTGTATAGCACTGTATTTACCTCCCGGGGCAGTGCATAGCACTGTATTTCAGCTGTTCCTGTGGGCAGCACTCAAGATTGGCACTCAGCTGAAGACTTGCAGAGCTGCAGCCAGTGGGACACATAACCTTCTACAGTGTACTCTGCCGTGCCCCCACCAGTCTGCCAAAAGGTGAACTCCGTCTATCACGGGCATCAGT
Organism: Pleurodeles waltl; assembly: GCF_031143425.1. Lineage (NCBI taxonomy): Eukaryota > Metazoa > Chordata > Amphibia > Caudata > Salamandridae > Pleurodeles > Pleurodeles waltl. The sequence goes on from NC_090449.1 coordinate 437,352,408, forward strand.
GCATGGTCGCCACAACTAGGTCAGGACCTCCTATGCAGTCCTCGGTGCTAGGGGTACAGTTGCAGGACTCGGTGAGGTCGCCGCCATCAGCCACCTGAGCCCCACTTCAGGGACACCTCGACATACCCCAGCGGTGCCTCCCTTTATTCAGCGCAATGGTGCCACTGATGAATCCTGTCAGATGGCGCTCATGTGCAATAGAAAGCTGGAGTGGGCCCCTAAGCAGCCAATCTCTGAAATCGTCCCTGGGCCTGGCGTGCCACATGTGCTACCGCCATCGCTTGGCCGCATGGGCCCTCTTGCCAATACTCGCCCTTCTGCCTTTATGTTCATTGAGCCTCTAGGTCACAGCAGTAAGTCAGGCCTTATGCATGGGATTCTTGCCGGTGGGGACTGCTTCAGGCAGGTGAGTGCAGTGGCATTCCATGAGGTCGCAACTATGTAACAGCCAGCAGGGCCCACAGGCCCACATGCCCGTCTGCATCACCCCCCCCCCCCCCCCACCTTAATCCCTAAGGCGACACAAGCAACCGGGCACCTGGACTGCGCCCCGATACCCTGTGGGGCGAGGTCAAACCACCAGGTGAGTCCTCGCAGTCACCGCTCCCAGACCTTCACTCTGTTGGGGAGTCAGGGTTTCATGTGGATCCGCCCGCCAACTTTGTCCTGGCCCCCGAGGGAGCAGAATTCAGTGCTCCCTGCTGTTCGCGGCACATCAGCTGCAGACCGGAGTCCACCAGCCCTTCAAGCTGACTAGTTCTGAGTTTCATGGCCCGATGCAGCAAATTCAGAGTTTATTGTTGCAATTTCTGGGTCCCGAAGCCTCAGAGTTGTGCAGCAGTCATCTTAGGCAATGGACCACACCCTCCCTGTTCTGCACCATTCTGCCCTCGCCACTCTGCTGTGCACCACTTTACTCTTGACACTGCACTCTACACCACTCCACTCTGCACCAGTCTTCTTTATGCCACTACACTTTACTCTGCACCACTCTTTGGCACTCTACTATGCACCTCTTTATGCCTCTCTACTCTGCGCCACTGCACTCTGTACCACTCTACCAAACTACATTCTACTCTGCTCTAACGTACGCCAATGTACTCATGCCACCTAACTCTGTATCACTCTACTCTGCACCACTGCACACTGTATGACTCTATGCAACAACGTTCAACTCTGCTCTGCACTAATATATGCCAATGTACTCATGACACTCTACTCTGCACTACTGCACTCTGTACCACTGCAATCCACTCTACACCACTGCTCTCTATTCTGCACTAATCAACACTAGTGCACTCATGCCATTCTACGCTGTACCTCTGTACTCCACTCTACGCAACTGCACTCTACTCTGCACCACTTTACTCATACCACTGCTCTCTACATTATATACCACTGCACTCTGCCTCTGCTCTGTGCCACTGCACCCCCACCACTCTACAGAACTGCACTTTGTGCCACTCTACTCTGCACCACTCAATGCCATTGCATTTTGTGCCACTCTGCTCTGCACCACTCTACCCTAGGCTATTACATTCTACACCACTGCACCCTATTATACTCTTCACCACTCTACACCAATGCACTGTCACTCATCTCTGCACCACTCAAGCTACTGCACTCTTGTAGGAAAGTACCATCTTGCCTGGCATGTTACCCCCATTTTTCACTGTATATATGTTGTTTTAGTTGTATGTGTCACTGGGACCCTGGTAACCCAGGGCCCCAGTGCTCATAAGTGTGCCTGAATGTGTTACCTGTGTAGTGACTAACTGTCTCACTGAGGCTCTGCTAATCAGAACCTCAGTGGTTATGCTCTCCCATTTCTTTCCAAATTGTCACTAACAGGCTAGTGACCATTTTTACCAATTTACATTGGCTTACTGGAACACCCTTATAATTCCCTAGTATATGGTACTGAGGTACCCAGGGTATTGGGGTTCCAGGAGATCCCTATGGGCTGCAGCATTTCTTTTGCCACCCATAGGGAGCTCTGACAATTCTTACACAGGCCTGCCACTGCAGCCTGAGTGAAATAACGTCCACGTTATTTCACAGCCATTTTACACTGCACTTAAGTAACTTATAAGTCACCTATATGTCTAACCTTTACCTGGTAAAGGTTAGGTGCAAAGTTACTAAGTGTGTGGGCACTCTGGCACTAGCCAAGGTGCCCCCACATTGTTCAGAGCCAATTCCCTGAACTTTGTGATTGCGGGGACACCATTACACGTGTGCACTACATATAGGTCACTACCTATATGTAGCTTCACAATGGTAACTCCGAAAATGGCCATGTAACATGTCTATGATCATGGAATTGCCCCCTCTATGCCATCCTGGCATAGTTGGCACAATCCCATGATCCCAGTGGTCTGTAGCACAGACCCTGGTACTGCCAAACTGCCCTTCCTGGGGTTTCACTGCAGCTGCTGCTGCTGCCAACCCCTCAGACAGGCATCTGCCCTCCTGGGGTCCAGCCAGGCCTGGCCCAGGATGGTAGAACAAAGAACTTCCTCTGAGAGAGGGTGTGACACCCTCTCCCTTTGGAAAATGGTGTGAAGGCAGGGGAAGAGTAGCCTCCCCCAGCCTCTGGAAATGCTTTGTTGGGCACAGATGTGCCCAATTCTGCATAAGCCAGTCTACACCGGTTCAGGGACCCCTTAGCCCCTGCTCTGGCGCGAAACTGGACAAAGGAAAGGGGAGTGACCACTCCCCTGACCTGCACCTCCCCTGGGAGGTGTCCAGAGCTCCTCCAGTGTGCTCCAGACCTCTGCCATCTTGGAAACAGAGGTGCTGCTGGCACACTGGACTGCTCTGAGTGGCCAGTGCCACCAGGTGACGTCAGAGACTCCTTGTGATAGGCTCCTTCAGGTGTTGCTAGCCTATCCTCTCTCCTAGGTAGCCAAACCCTCTTTTCTGGCTATTTAGGGTCTCTGTCTCTGGGGAAACTTCAGATAACGAATGCAAGAGCTCATCCGAGTTCCTCTGCATCTCTCTCTTCACCTTCTGATAAGGAATCGACCGCTGACCGCGCTGGAAGCCTGCAAACCTGCAACATAGTAGCAAAGACGACTACTGCAACTCTGTAACGCTGATCCTGCCGCCTTCTCGACTGTTTTCCTGCTTGTGCATGCTGTGGGGGTAGTCTGCCTCCTCTCTGCACCAGAAGCTCCGAAGAAATCTCCCGTGGGTCGACGGAATCTTCCCCCTGCAACCGCAGGCACCAAAAAGCTGCATTACCGGTCCCTTGGGTCTCCTCTCAGCACGACGAGCGAGGTCCCTCGAATCCAGCGACTCTGTCCAAGTGACCCCCACAGTCCAGTGACTCTTCAGTCCAAGTTTGGTGGAGGTAAGTCCTTGCCTCACCTCGCTGGGCTGCATTGCTGGGAACCGCGACTTTGCAGCTACTCCGGCCCCTGTGCACTTCCGGCGGAAATCCTTTGTGCACAGCCAAGCCTGGGTCCACGGCACTCTAACCTGCATTGCACGACTTTCTAAGTTGGTCTCCGGCGACTCCTTTGTGCAACTTCGGCGAGCACCGTTTCACGCATCCTCGTAGTGCCTGTTTCTGGCACTTCTCCGGGTGCTACCTGCTTCAGTGAGGGCTCTTTGTCTTGCTCGACGTCCCCTCTCTCTTCAGGTCCAATTTGCGACCTCCTGGTCTCTCCTGGGCCCCAGCAGCGTCCAAAAACGCCAAATGCACGATTTGCGACTAGCAAGGCTTGTTGGCGTCCTTTCAGCGGGAAAACACTTCTGCACGACTCTCCAAGGCGAGAGGGATCCGTCCACCAAAGGGGAAGTCTCTAGCCCTTTTCGTTCCTGCAGAAACCTCAGCTTCTTCTGTCCAGTAGAAGCTTCTTTGCACCCGCAGCTGGCATTTCCTGGGCATCTGCCCATCTCCGACTTGCTTGTGACTTTTGGACTTGGTCCCCTTGTTCCACAGGTACCCTAGATTGGAAATCCACAGTTGTTGCATTGCTGGTTTGTGTCTTTCCTGCATTATTCCTCTAACACAACTTCTTTGTCCTTAGGGGAACTTTAGTGCACTTTGCACTCACTTTTCAGGGTCTTGGGGAGGGTTATTTTTCTAACTCTCACTATTTTCTAATAGTCCCAGCGACCCTCTACAAGGTCACATAGGTTTGGGGTCCCTTCGTGGTTCGCATTCCACTTTTGGAGTATATGGTTTGTGTTGCCCCTATCCCTATGTTTCCCCATTGCATCCTATTGTAACTATACATTGTTTGCACTGTTTTCTAAGACTATACTGCATATTTTTGCTATTGTGTATATATATCTTGTGTATATTTCCTATCCTCTCACTGAGGGTACACTCTAAGATACTTTGGCATATTGTCATAAAAATAAAGTACCTTTATTTTTAGTATAACTGTGTATTGTGTTTTCTTATGATATTGTGCATATGACACTAAGTGGTACTGTAGTAGCTTCACACGTCTCCTAGTTCAGCCTAAGCTGCTCTGCTAAGCTACCATTATCTATCAGCCTAAGCTGCTAGACACCCTATACACTAATAAGGGATAACTGGGCCTGGTGCAAGGTGCAAGTACCCCTTGGTACTCACTACAAGCCAGTCCAGCCTCCTACAACTCTATATCACTCTACTCTACACCACTTTACACCAATGCATTTGATGCCAGTGCACCTTATGCTACTCTACTCTGCACCATTCTACTCTATTGTACTCCAGGCCACTATACTCTGCACCACTCTATGCCACTGGCCTCTACAGTACTCTACACCAATCTGTGCCACTGCACAGTATGCCATTCTACTCTGCCCTCTACTCTACACCACTGGCATCTACTCTACATCACTGCCTTTTACTCTACACTACTCTGTGTCACTGCACTCTTGCCACTGCAGTTGACTCCACTCTATTCTGTGACACTTTACTACATTTTACTTTACTCTGCATCACTGCACTCTATGCCACTGAGGTCTGCATCACACTATTCTAGGCCACTGTTCTCTAAACCACTGTGCTCTGCACCACTGCACTTTATACTACTCTACTCCACTGCACTTTATGCTACTCTACACCTCTGCGCTGTATGCTACTGCGCTCTTCGCCACTGTGCTCCACACCACGTTGCTCTACACCATTCCATTCAAGGCCGCTTTACTCTTGACCACACTACCCTACACCATCCTGCTCTGGGTCACTCTGCACCAAACCACTCTACTTTATGCTGCTGTACTCTAGCCCACTTTACTCTACAACACTGCACTCTGTGCCACACCACTCGACTCTGTGCCAATGCACTTTGCCACTGCTCTACTCTGTGCCACTCTACTCCACTTTACATCACTCTATTCTACACATCACTCTACTCTATACTATGCCACTCTGCTCTACACCTTATCACTCCATTCTATGCAACTTCAAGATACTCTAGGCTGATGCACACTACACCACTCTACTCTGCACAATTCTACTTTAGGTCACTGCCCTCTAGGCCACTCTTCTGTTATCCTCTCTATGCCCCTGCACTTTAGCTACTGCACCCTGCGCCACTCTACTCTGCACCACTACACTCTGTGCTGCACCACTGCACTCTGTCACTGCGTTCTACACTACCCTGCTCTTTGCGACTTTAATATATACACTCTGTGCCACTGCACTCTACGCCATTCTTCTCTCCTCTGCTATGCTCTATGCCACTGCACTATACGCCACTGCACTCTACGTCACTCTGCATCACTGCACTGTAGGCCACTGAACTGTACGACACTCCATTGTACGTTGTACCACTTTACACCACTCCACTCTGTGCTACTTTCCTGTACTCTGTACCACTGCACTGTGTGCCACTCCTCTCTGCACCACTGTACAATTCACTACTCTACACCACTGTAATCTATGCCACTAGAGTCGACTCTGCACTGCTTTAATCTACAATACACCACTGCACCACACTACTACAATCACTACACCCTTAGTTACTCTACTGTGCACCACTCCAGTATACATCATACTTATCTACGTTTTACCACTCTACGCCACTTCACACATTTCCACATCTCTATGCCACACCTCTGTACCCCAATTACTTCACAGTACTACATTTCACTCTGCCCCACTTCACTCTAGGCCAATCCTCTCCACTGTACACCACTCTACTTTGTTCCTCTACATAGACCACTCCAATGTGTGCCACTCCACATTACACCATGACACACCACACCACCTTGAGCCCCTCCACTGTATGCCCCTTCATTTGGCGCCACACCACTCTATGCTACGCCACTCCTCTATACTTCGCCACTCAACACCACACCACTCTGTTAATCTGTACCACACCACTCTATGCTACTCTACACCACGCCACTATACACCACTCGATGCTACTCTACACCATGCCACTGCACGCCACTCTGTGCTGCTCTACACCACGCTACTCTGTGCTGGTCTACACCACTCTGTTAATCTACTCCACACCACTCTGTGCTACTCTACACTGCGCTACTCTATGCTGCTCTACACCACACCACACTACTCTATTCCACTCCACTCTACTCTATGCCACTCCACTCTACACCACCCCACTCTATGCCAATCCACATTTCTTTCTTACATAAGACATTGGCAAAGTCGATAGCTCTTGTGTAGGTGCCAATGTTTGTTTCATCTATGTTCTAAAACAAACAAACAAGGTTCCCTTATCATGCCAATACAACATTCAGTACACATAGAGATTCAAATGAAATCTACATGGATTTTTCTTTTTTCATATTGCAATTGTTTATTATGAACAATCTAACAAAAATAAGAAAAAAAATACATTCAAGAGGAAATTAGAGTAAGTGGGGGAAAATACAGAAAAATCTGTCACATATTATGATTATACAAAATTCAATCATCAATACTGCATTAAGTCATTGTATTTGGACAATACCATTTTTGTTGGATAGTATACCACCGCCTCTACATAAAAACCAATTGTAATTCCGCAATGATTTTTATGGTTCAGTTGTAAGACACAAGCAACCACTACAGAAAATAATGTGTTGATTTAGAAGTGTACCTCTACTCCTACAGTGAACCAATTGTTATGTACACAGTGAGTTAGGGTACAATAACAGCCGACGTTTAGGTCCCTTAAGGACAATGTGCATGGGACCATCATCAGGACTACCCAATAGTGCCTGAGATTGCAGCTGAAAGAAGCAAAAGAGAGAAAAAAGGCAAAATAAAGTGAATAAAAGAAATTCAGGAAATTAAATTAAAGTAAGGATTAAAGATTTGTCTGGTTGCAACAATCAATAACTACATATTAGTCCAGGAGATCAGGCCCTTGAGATTATCATACATGTTAGTGCACTCCCCAGACCTGTGTGAATATTCGTACTCCTGCAACGTGAGAAGTGAAACCGAAAAGGACTCAAGGTTACCAACCTCGTGTAAGGTAATGCCAACATACACGCCATACCATAGTAAGGAAGATAGAAAAGTCGTGAGGGGGGAACAGTTCCACACCCATCAATACCTCGAAAAACACTGATCTACAGCAATTATATCACTGCTGACGGCTTGACGCACCGTTCTGTAAGATCACAGAATCTGCACACGACAGAAAAAAACGCAGTAGGCTGTTATGACCTGAATCATAAACTAGGTCGTATAATATCAAGACAGGCAACTCACCCATACAATGCTAGCATCAAACAGTATCAGTTATCAGCTGTTTCTAGAGGGTGAAGGCATAAGAAGCATACATTTGAATCATTTACAAAATAGATATTGTAATACAACTACCCTAAAATCACATAGTTGTCCTCTTGCACATCAAGTATTGTTCTTTCATCTGCTGGTCTTCTATGCCTTCTGATGTTGGTCCTCCTCTCGGACTTGGTCCACGCCCTCCTTTTCTGAGTTGTTTTTGTCTTTCTGGTCCCCTTCCTGGTCCTGGAAAAAAGTACAGGCTGTGCCTAGAAACTTCTTCACCCTCCAGAAACAGAGGAATGCAGGCAATACACTTCTTCTGTCTGGGGAAGCTGCGTTCTTTCTCCATCATGTGCATGCTCCCTAAGGGGCATCCAAAATGGATTCCCATTGGTCTCATTACTCACACAGCGCACATTCCTGCCACTGTACATACAATGGTTAGAAAATGTACCCATTTAAGGGCCAGATGTGCTTTATTTTGCCTTCACAGTCCCTGTGATTCGCAAAATCACAATGTTGTGGGCCTTAAAAAATCAATTTGAAGATGTATAAAATCTCTTCTGAGATTCGTTCCACATAACGATGTGCTGTATCAGTAGTTAGCAGCCACAATTGCTGTTGCTAGCCATTGAAATGGTTCTAGCTCTTCAAAGGAGGTGGCAACTGATTTGAAAAGGGGGCTACCCCCATGGGGTGGCTTTGGGGGAACGGACTGTTGTCTGCTCTCCTCCGATATATTCCCAAACAAGAAACATTTGTATTTATTATTTAAAGCAGCATTTGTCCCTTTATCAGTCATTGGCTGCTTTAAACAGGAATGGTTTGGGAAGGCAAACACCAGAACGGTGGTCTGTTCCCTTCAGGCCACCATCAATGGGTTTGTAGTCCATTGCAGGGGCCTGTAAATAACAACCTGCCTAATTAATATTCATTAGCCAGGTCATTTTGTGATGTCCCTCACCTGTTCCACCTGGAAATTTTGCATCATGACCTGCAAATACAGAGATCACATTTGTAAAATTAGATACAGGTTGTAAATAGTAGGTGTAATGTTTGGGACCACCACTTGAGACCTGTCTTTGTTTCTCTGGCCCTCTCTTCACTGTTATAGAACACCCAGCCTCCTTCTCCTGTACCTCTCTTCCTTCTGGTCTCATCTACTTGAGATCTTCAAGCATCCATTGTACAGAAACTCTAGCCTTTCTTCTGTATCAGGCCTCTGAGTCTCACTACTGTGCCGTTCACCTCCGCACCCTTCCCTGCAGCAGAAACACCCTCTATTGCTCCCATGGTGCAGCCCAGACTAGCATTGTAGTGAAGTGCTCCCATTTGCAGTCAGTTTGTCACTGGTTGCAACATGCTTCGTTAACTGGCTAGTGGTTCTGCATAGCTCTTGTAATTGTGCACATCTGTTTGTGTGATTGTAGTCAGCCTCCAGATCGCCGAGAGCACTGGGTTGTTTATTACCAATGGAATAACACAACCCATGCCATGATGACATCTTGATTACTAAACTGTACTTGAGCAACCACAGATACTTTTCTCGGTATCCAAAGTTGAATTCTTTAGCCAGGGGCGTAGCTTGGCCAGTAAGATTGGATGGGTGAGAGCTTAATATTTTCCGACAATCAGGCTGTCATATAATGTTTAAATACATATGACAAGCAGGGGACCTAAGGGGACATTAGGGGCAGTAGAATGAGAGAAGAATGTGGATTGGTAGAGATACTAACTGAGGGGCAAACACAATATTTTGTAAAATGACCAATATATTTGACGACTTTAAACACTGAGAGGGAGACTGTGTGTATTTGTCTGAATGTACATACAAATTTGTGGTGAAATCCGGTAGACATCCCAATGTACCTGACTGAAAGCATTTGTACCCAACTATTTATCAGAAAATTATTTTGTTGGAGGGGTATAGCAACCCCCCCAAAGCTACGCCCTTGCTTATAGCCCCATTTGTGCCTGCAATTTTTGAATGTCTTTACTCTAGTGTTTGAGTGATAATGCCAGGCCATCAATATTCTTTGCAATTTCTGAATCTCTCCTTGTGAAAGACTATAATAACCATGCACTCCAAGATGTGACTGTGGTGAGGATATATGCCACTAGGTGTACCTGTTCCATAATCAAAACAAGTTGTCTCTTCAGTCTGTTTCAACACCTCCCATGCTTAACACTGACAATGGAATACATAGTGTTAACTAGTATTCAGGTGTATGCATGGGATGGGTCGAGCTCGTCAGCAATTTTCTGCCCTTTGGTAAGGTAATGTATGCAGCAGAATGACAAGACAGAGGTTGATTAAAAGGGCCTTTTGCAACCTTGATATGTGCATCAACAGCATTATTGGGGTATCTTGGAAAATAGATTTAGGCCTTTACTTTTTTCCTGGTTTCTTCAGCACTAAAATTCTTTGTGGTTTCACAGATGTAAGTAGTCTCGAACTCTGGTTGCTTCGAAGTCACTAGTTTTTTTTTTTTTTACAGCATTCACCTTTGATCATTCATGTTTGTATTGCACATCTTTATAGTTTGATAGTTTCCACATGTTTCTTTGAAAATGTATAGTGCTCCAGCACTGGATCTTTCATAAATTCACATGCTTTATCATGCTTACGTTTTGAATACTCCTCATAATGATCTAAACAATGGTCTATGATATGGTGAGGCTTTGAGGTCCAATCTCGCATTTTTTCATAGCTTCAGATTTTCCACTATACCAGTGAATGGGTAGAAACGCTTAGGAGTTCTGCTTTTAAGCTAATTTTTGTAGGCTTTTACAGCAGAGAAAATTTTACTTTTAACTTATTTATTCTGGGATTTCATGTCCACCTCTGGCAGGAGAGGAATAAATGTTTCTTTCCTCATTTTTGGGTGCTTTTTTTCTCCATACATCATGGGTGATTCTTCAAATAAAACCAATCTCTATTTAAATCCTGTCAAAATTGGATCAAAAAAAGCGTTACAGGGACGACCTCCGTTAGCTGCCTTCGTCCAGACAAAAATGTGAGGTACTCCGAACATTTTCCTTTTAGGCTCCCAAGGACACAGAGTAGAGAGAGAGAGAGCCTCATTCAACAAAGGTCACTTACACTTTTAGGTAAGTTTACACTTTTGAATAAGGTACCTACTGTTCTGTATTAATAAACTCTGAATGTAAGTTAAATAAAAACAAACTGTAGAAAATCCAGCACTGCACATGGCCAACCACTGGTTCCGCAACAACCTCTCATAGAAAATAATGGGTGCAGTGATTTAAAATAAAAATCTATAGAAAGCAGTGTTAAATTCAATGAAATTATTTGAAATAGTTGAAATATAAATAAATATAAATTAATGTAACAAAAATTATTAAAATAGTACATATTTAATTATAAAATATTCTAAAAACCAATTTGAAGGTGTAAAAAAAACAAATGTAATCAATTCTGTACATACCTTTTAATAACTGAAATTAAAAAAAACTTTCTATTGAAGGGATTTGTTTTTTAACTTAAACTTTAAAAATAATTTTAATTTAATATATTTCAATTAATTAAAGTTTTAAATCAAAATGACTTTTAGTGTTGTAGCATTTTTTATTGTGTTCTACATTTAAAATACATTCATACTTTTTTTGCATAAATATTTAACATAAAAATAATGTTTAACATATATTTTTAAGTTAGGTCAAACATTTTATAATTTCCCTATTCTTTACCATAGGGAGACTGCAGTCCGACATAGATCTACACATTGTAAAATATAGGTCAAATAAAAAAAATAATAACTGTGTTTCAGTCTCCAAACATGTTTTTGAAAGAGACCAATTAATCTCCAATGTTTTGACAAGTTTTGGAAGTAAGGTCTGGCAACAGCAACAAAGTACCTTGACTGCCTCGCAAGGACTCCATGTACCACAAGGAAACATATACTCTATACTCAGAAGGGTTGCCAAATTGGCAAGCACCATCACCTGAACAGACACACAACCCACTGAAAGTAGCAAAGAAAACCTTTGGACAACAGTAGAGTCTGCTTCTTCTGAAGCAGACTATTGCAAACCTATTAGGAATGTGAATGCCCTGTGAGGATGCAGTTAATAATTTTGTGAACAGAACAGCCTCTCCGAGGCTAAAACAAACTAACCTAAAACAATGGCTTCCCTGATTCAGTGATAAACTAATCAAGCTAAAATAATTTTGTACACTGTAGAAAGGAAACAGCATGCCACCAAATCATTTTATAGTAAATCTAGACCACAGTAGCTAGAAAGACGTACAGAGAACCAATTCAAGAGATTAAAATTAACTATGTTCCAGAAAAGAGTTGGACAACAATGGATCCTGCCAGATCATACTTAAATTTATTCAAGAGAACATTGCACATCTGAGGTCAATGCCCCTTTATCATGTCTGGGGTAAAATGCAATAATTCCTTTCATTCCGCAACTACAGAGAATTAGAAATATTATAATCCACAAAAACTCATCACCAGTGCTTCTTAGCCTAAAAACACAGAACATTTGGAAATCCTTATTAACTATTTTGTTAGATAGACGTCTCAAATTTATGAAATACCTCTGATCCACCTACTACTATAACAGTAAGCTTCTGGCAGTCTTCAATAAAGCAAACTTTCAGTACATAGAAATGAATTATTGTCTGTTGATTAATGCATTCCACGACAAGAACTTTTCCCAAACTACCTGACAACTGGATAGATATCTCCAATATTGGAGATTAGATTCTCATTTTAACTGCAAACTGGTCTCCAGGTCACTGTGGTTAAGTAGGACAATTGGGACAAGTGTTTCTGTTATCAATATCAACTTACTTTAATGAAAATTGTTTGTTGGCAGAACACCACTTTGGGTTTCTTGGTGATCACTGCCAAGAAATGACAACTTCTAAGATTTTTAGATGATGTATCCTTAGATACCGGACAAAGGCGAGCCATGTCTATTCATCTTGCTCAATCTGTTGGCAGCTTTTGAAAGTCAATCACCTTCTGCTCCTTGACATATTGGGACATTATATGGGCCTCAGAAAACAAGCTTTGAGTAAGTTCATCTCCTTTCAGAAGCTGCACTAGTTTTGAAAATTGGCACCCTACCCCAAACCAATCATCTGTGTCATGTGGGTTTCTCCAAGGCTGCTATCTGTCACTTACACTATTCAGATTCTACTTTGATTCCCATAGCGCAAGTTTAGAAAAAACATAAAACTTAAAATAAACCCATTTGCTGATGACCTACAACTATACCTAAAGATCACTTGACCGTAACTCTCCAGGCTTCCCTAAAACTCTTTCAAATCTGAATGGCAGACCAGTCACGTTTTTATTAACCAGGTTTTATTGACCTTATCAAGGAAAACCCAACTCAACATTCAGCACTTTCAGTGTATATCCACTCCACTTACCCACAACTCTGTCCACAGTGCATAGCTTAGAATACGCCAGAAAATTCCCACCATTTCCCCCATATCTTTACATGTTTCTGGGGATAGCCCATTGCCTCATAGATAGGTTCTTCTGTTCTTGCACACCAGTCCATAGCATGTTCCATTTCAACAATAGTTGGTGCCGCTGTGGGTTTTGGTTTTTAGCAGTGTCCCTCTTGGCAAGTAGGGCACCCATTTCCACTAGAATACGATCGTCCCTGTGGCTTCCCAGCACGTCCAGAAGCCCCGGTGGCAGTTGGTCAACTGGGCCCTGGAGTACCCTTGACAATATAGTAAATAAGTCACGCCAATATGTGGCGCTAACCGGGCACACACACACAAACACACACCACATCTAAGAAAGTGCTCATTGGTTCAGGGCATCAGAAGCACTCTGGCGTGGGGTGCCTCTTTGCTCGACATAGTAATTTTGGTGTCAGGTAGGTGGCATGCATAAAGTTCATCCGGATCAAGCAAGAGGCAGGACGAAATGGCCAGGATCCATGGGGCCATCCAGACCTCTTTCCAGTCAGTCATCTAGGTGGCCCGTCCACACCTTCCATTTTTCTTAGGTGTGAAGTGGTCTAGAGAATGTACCCCCTAGAGATTTATAAGTGTGGGATATCCTCCACCCTCCTCGCAATGGCCCCTTGAGAATTTTTGCTTCTAGGGAGCTGAACTCAAGGTCATCTGACATTGTGTTGCGTAGATTCTCATTATCCCAATGAGTCTACTGGATTTGGGCGGCACAATCACACAGAGTTTGGGGTACTAAGCACAATTCCACATCATGTGACGCCTTTTGGCCTAATCCAGGTTTTCCTGCTAACTAGCAGTGTCTCATCTCTGTCCAAGAACAGGGATGATTGTGGCAACCGGGCACATCACAGTAAAGACTCCTTAGGGGAATCATGGTGGATCAGATCTCGTCCCTTTCTCTCAGTTACATTAGTCTCACACAGGCAAAGACAAACAGGCAGAATATAGTTCAATAAGGATTTATTGAAGTAAGTGCATCTTGGATAAAATGGCATGTATTGCAATAAATAGGAAAATAAAACGCAATAAAGGCAAGGTCGTGACAAGGAGCATGAAACACAAAAGCAGTCCCACCACACTGTTAATAGGAGTGATATATAATTCTCCTACCTAAGCTATGTTAGAGCACAGCATAATAAACCTTAAACAATCCTTCTGGCTTCCCCCCCGGGAAGACATCATCCCTCACACCGTCTCCATGTAGGGCAGTCTAAGCAAGCTGCTGTAGTGAGGCAGTCAGCATGCAGTCTTGGTCATCTGGCTGGAATCTCCCTCTAAGGTGTATGGGACAAAGGAGTGTTTTTATAATAAAACAGTTGACATGTTAAGAAAGGATCCGCGCATAGGAATATGTGTGTTTCTGTGGATGTTGGAGACTTGGTGTACCACTTTTGCCGGCAACCCTATCTGACTGCTGCCTTGAGGAAAGCACAAAGTGAAATGAATGTCCTGCTGAGAACGTATTTCTTACCTAGCCGAAAGAACAATTAGATATAGAAAAATAAAACAACACCGCAAATGTGACTATTGCTAGAAAAGTAAAGCGATGCTGAATGAAAATGTAGCTGGGCTAAAGTGCACACCGGCAGGCCTAGTTTGCTAAAATAACATGTCTAAAATATGTCTAAAATTGCTATACAACATTTGCGTCTTGATGTTGGGCCACTGCAGGACTTAATTGTAAATATTTATAGAACTGGGTCTCGTGCAATTTATATTCCCGTTAAAAATCGTGATAGGATTTAATCTGTCATTGCCGGATGTCTCCTACCCTTGTGTTTCCATTAAGGTCCCATTTTGACAATCCCTCCAGCCTCAGGCAGTGGTGTAGCCATTGTCCATGCCACAGGGGTGTCTCCACCCCTACACTGTCCATTTCAGCACCGCCCACCATGCGTGCAGCACCACCCTGGTGGCCTGTGGGAGGCCCATGGGGATAGGCGGGCAATATAGCACATCTAGAATCCTATTCCTTTTCATCAGGGCTATTTCAAGACAAAGGAATTATGGTATACATTATCCATATAACTCAAACATATTAATGAATGATAACCAGCACACAAGAGTTTAATTTCTTTTGTATAGTAGTCATAAAACAATTGAATTGATATGATGCCTTCTGGATTCTTAGACCTCTGTTCAGCACCAATTGTTATGCAATCGTCGGCCTTGAATACTTTTACACAGTTCTCAGGGTATAGATAGGGCAAGACAGTATGTATTGTTGATGTTTCAACTCAGTGTTGTGTTTTCTCTACTGCATCTGAAGGACCTTCATCAGGACAAAAGACACAAATCCTGCTTAATAGAAGATATTAAGATTTAAGCCCAAGTGTTTTGGTGAACTACTGATCATAAATGTACAGAATGGTGGCTTAAATAAAGGCTCACCTGGAGTCAAACGAACTGTGACCCCACACCCCCACTTCCCCACCTGAAAAACCCAGTCCAAATTAAGATCACAGTGAATGTGCCGGATTCTGTAAATCAGCCTTTCCTAGTCAGAATGAGGTAAAAAAGCCTAGATTGAATCGCCTGCACATCAACAAAAAAAAAGTCCAAAGTGGAATTAATCACAGGATCACAAGGCATTCTCCTAAGTAGGGCTTATTTCACAAGAAATAATAGCACTATTATCTAATCTTTCCAGAAAAGTAGAAAACACTGTGAGTGCAGCACTTCACCAGGGTCACAGGACGTATATAAAGGACAGTAACCACTTGTCCAATCTAAAAAAAATAATGGAGTATCAAACAATCAAAAACTGACTTTTTTAAAAACAAAAAAACAAATCCTCCCTTGATAGTAGGCAGGAACGGAATCTTCACCCTTACCTAAAGCAACGGTAGGACGGGCAAATCATGGTTACTCCACATTGTGCTGTAAATTAGTCGTGGCCAAAGATTGCCATAAAAGCGGAGTAAAGAGGGTAACAGTGGCATAGGTGTGCACATAAGTTCCATGCCCAAAACCCCTCCCACCAAGATGGCTGACTTGACGCAGTAAAGATGCAACAAAGTTACTAGCATCCATTTCTAAAATAGAATCTCCAACAATTGTGGGTGGATACAAAGTATTCAAAAAGTTGCTCCGCGTGCATGTTTGAAAGGAGCAGATGAATCGAAACTCAGGAGGGGAATAAAAGAATCTGTCTCCAACAATTAGCAAATCTCGGCTTGTGGTATTCTAAGGAATGTGCAATAAAGGAGGAGAAAAGGAATCTTCCGTTATTAAACATCCAACTCAGTACATGTGATATCTTATTTACAGTTTGTAGGAACAAAGACAGCAAAATCAAATGCATTGAACAATTCCCAAAAATCAACAACATTTACATTAGCCCAGTGTTCATGAATACTTGAAATGACTTGTGATATTTCCAAACTGCATACCAGGCACCATATTATTGACAATGCATTAAAAATATACATTACCAGATGTTGGCAATGCCCCCCCCTTTTTTGCAGGGTTATCCCCAAACACTTTGCCTCTGACCTCCTGTTTTTGATCTTGTGCTGAATTTAGTTTTTGCTGGCTTTAGAACTCTGGGCACTTTACCACTGCTGACCAGTGCTAAAGAGCAAGTGCTCTCTGTCTAAATTATATTAGTAATTGGTTTACCATTGATTGGCATATTTGATTTACCAGTAAACTTTAGTAAAGTGCACTATGTGTGCTGAGGGCCTGTAAATCATATGCTACCAGTGGCCTGCAGCACTGACTGTGCCACCCACATGAGTAGCCCTGTAAACATTTCCCAGACCTGCCACTGCAGTGTCTGCAGTTTTAAACTGCCATTTCGACCTGCCAAGTGCACCCACTTGCCAGGCCCAAACCTTCCCTTTTACTACATGTAAGTCATCCCCGAAGGTAGGCCCAAGGCAGACTCATGGGCAGGGTGCAGTGTATTTTAAAGTAGGACATGCACTGGTGTGTTGTACATGTCCTGATAGTGAAATACTGCTAAATTCATTTTTCACTATTGCAAGGACTATCTCTCCCATAGGGTAACATGGGGATTGCCTTGAAATATCTTTCAAGTGTAATTTCCCATTGGGAGCAGATACAGGTCAGGAGATTGGGGTCTCTGAACTCACAATGTAAAAGTATAACGTTTGGTGAAGTTAGTTTTTAGATTGTAAGTTGAAAAATGCCACTTTTAGAAAGTGTGCATTTTTTTGCTTAATCATTCTGTACCTCTGCCTGTCTGTGGAATACACGTCAGGGTCAGGATGACAGTTGAGCTGTTTGTGAATTCACTCTAGACAGTCACACAAAGGGAGCAGAAATGTGCCTTGCATATCCTGATGAATCTTCCTGAGCTAGAGTGGTGGGAGAAACTGATAGTTGCACCTAAATAGGGCTGTGCCTGTCCTTACACAAAGCAGGCTCCAACACCTTCATGTGTGTCTGGGGCCAGGGCAGGAAAGGCTGGGTCTTTTGAAAGTTTGCCTACTTCAAAGGCAGAAATGG
Source organism: Pleurodeles waltl (assembly GCF_031143425.1). NCBI lineage: Eukaryota > Metazoa > Chordata > Amphibia > Caudata > Salamandridae > Pleurodeles > Pleurodeles waltl. Next base: position 437,370,047 of record NC_090449.1, read on the forward strand.
GTATAAATACTGGACCTTTGACCCCACAAAATTAGAACCCTTCTGGACTGAGGACATTATGCCAGGAAGAACAACTAGATGCGGTAGAAGGAACTGCCACTCTGCCTGTTGCTTTGCTGTGCTGGTATGATTCTTCTATCCTGGGAGTGAAAGCACTAGACTTTGGTTTCTACATCCTGCTTTCAAAAGTTATCTAAAGGCTTGGACTGAGCTTCCCTCCTGTTGAAAAGTCTCAGGTACTCTGACTTGCCAAGTGGTGCCAAATCCAGTTCATAGGCCCTTGGAAGTAAGTTCTTGTGTAGTAGAAAATACTTGTATTTTGGCTATGAAGCCATAAAAGTGCATATCACAATAAATAAAATACATAAAAATCTCGTTCATACTAACATCAATTAAAATTTGTAGAATTTGCCATGTCGAATATTTGCAACAGTCAACCCACAATAAATTCAACAAAAACTTGGGATACTATACCAAAGATGTACATAGTGTCTATTTGGGCCTGCATAATTACTGGGTCTTTTGAGTACTAGTTCAGTCTCAATTTGCAATACCAGTGCAAATAAGGAGACACTGCAGATCATGTACATACTAAAATCATTTAAAATTCATAAACTTTACTATGTCGAATATTTACATCAGGCGACCCACAATAAGTTCAACAATCATATAAAATGCTATACTAGAGTCATATTTAGATTGTATCTGTTTGGGTCCACATGGTTACTGGGTCTTTTAAGTAGTAATTCTCAGTCAGTCTCCAAGCCCAGTGTAAATAGCGAGAAACTGCAAACACAATTGTTTCTTGGGTTTCACTTTTTAGGATTCGTAACATTATCTTGTATTGTCTCACACACATTAATTTGCATATTGGAATTATCAATTTTTTCCGCGCCTGGGCGTATTCTGGACAAAAAAAGAAAAAATGTGCCTCTGATTCATTGAGCACTAAGCAGTGTGGGCGGGAAGATTGATCGCTGAATTTTTTCCCCCAACTTGCAGTGAAGGACTTTAGGTTACGAACCCCACATCTGAACAAAATATATAGTTGTTTTGCTTGGAAGGGAGTGATTCTGTCAACATATGGTTCAAATTTTGGAATACACTTAGGAAACAAAAACTGTGCAGTTAAACTCCCATTTTTCGTATCAACCCAGGCTCTTAACACAATGTGATCTCAATATTCTTTTTTTCAATTTCTGTATAGTGTCTTTCCCTATTGACCAAGGCCTGCTCCACAATTCCTCCATTTTTAACATATCCATTAATTGTTTTACATGTTTTAGCCAGGGTATGCGTACTTGTGAGTCTAAGGATACCAGTCCGACCAGTGATTTTTCTATATAGAGAGGATTCCGCAGATGACAACAATTTTACCCATTACACTGTTGTGTAGCCATTTTGGCTAACATTTTATACATGATATTTGAGCAAACTAGGCCCTCCGCTGTGCACTTTAACCTAGATATATTTTATTCAGCTTTTTTATTTTAACATTAGCCTCATTTGCTGTCTAGTTTTATTTTCTCTATCTAGCTGTTCTTCGCCTAGGTCAGCATTGCGTTCCTAAACGAGACATTTCTTTCACTCTGTGCTTTTCTGAAGGCTTCAGTAAGATAGGTTGCCGGCAAAAGTGGTACGTTTTGTCTCCAATGTTCACAGAAACATGCATACTCTTACGTGGGGATCCTTTCTTGGAACATCAGATGTTTTATTATAAAAACACTACTTTGACCCATGTACGTTAGAGGAAGATTCCATCCAGATGACCATGACCAAGTGCTGATTGCTTCGCTGCAGTTGCTTATGTAGACTACAGGCCTCTTGCTCTGGTATGAGGGATGATGTCCTCCCAGGGGGAACCTGGAATGCAGAATTAGAGCTTAACACGCTGTGCTCCAACATAGCTTAGGTAGGAACTATCCCTACAGACCTTAGTGAAGGTCTAGTAGCATTATTCTTGTGTTTTCCTTTCCTTGTCACATTTTAATTTTATTGTGCTTCATCGTCCTAGTCCTTGCAATACATGCTTTATTATCTAAGATGCAGTTATTGCAATAAAACCTTATTGAGCTAGACAGCGCAGCAGAGGTCACAGTAGTTCGCCAGAATCTTCAAGAGCATCTGGAGGTGAAAGCAACAGATGACTTCTTACAAGTTGAAACTGCGGACATGCGTGTCTCCACGCCTGACTGGGTGTACAAAGTAACAATACAGTTAGAAGGAGACATTGAACGCACAATAGACGCAATCTTTTGGGACCGCTTCGTTAATATTTATGATATTTTACTGGCTGAAAAGTATTGGCCACCTGAATTTGTCCGTACTTGCCCATACGAGGAGGAGATTATCAAACCTTTTTTCTTGCCTCTTGTTCCCGACAAGCTCGTAGAATCCTACCCCATTCATTGGGCATTGGTGCAGGCACCCGCATTATATCGCAACCTCATAGGGTGGGATAGAGATTCCCCCTATCATGTAATTCCAATTAAGAATCAACCTCAACCCCAATACCTAATAAAACATGATGCTAAAGCACCCGTGAGGAAAATCCTCAAACAACTAGAGTACCAGGGCGTAATCGAACCCTGTGTCTCACCAATGAATAATCCTTTCTTCCCTGTAGCTAAACTGGACCATTCATATAGAATAGTCTTAGATTACAGACACTTAAATAGTCATACACGCACATATGCTATACACAATTCCCATAGCACAGCACTTATGAACAATATAGTACGCAAAAAAATACAAAACAACATTGGATATTTCCACTGGTTTCTTCTACTGAAATATAGCATCTGAGAGTAGAGACCTAACAAGTTTCAGTGTACTAGGCTCCCAGAAAAAATTCTGTTGTTTACCACAGGGGTACAAGAACAGTCCAGGACTGTTCGCGGCTCGTGTAACTTCAATACTGCATGGCACTGGCCCTGAAGCATTGTCCTTTGTAAATGATATCTACCTTATGGACAATGAATTACTGTAACATCTAAGACGGGTTGCCTGCATTGTTGTGGGATTTGCTGAATTAGGCTATAAATTCAACTTAAAAAAAAAAATAGCCTTCCTTAGTGTCCTGTTTCTGGGATATGAATTATCAAGTGAAGGAAGGAGCCTAGCGCCACAATTCCTAGAAAAATATGCACAGTTAAAACCTCCAAATTCCATTAAAAAACTCCAATCACTATTGTTTTTTCTAAATTTTGGCAGAATATACTTTCCAGATTATGCATTGCGTGTTAAACCCTTATTTGACTAGACTTTTCCAGTAAATTCTGGACATTCGAGCACACGCATTCTAAGAACATTGCAACAAGACATGCTTGCAGCGCAACACCCATACACATGGGGTCAATAAAAAAAACATTTGGTCATCATAGTAGTTGCTGGTGCCATTGGTTTCACCTATGTAACATTCAATGAGGGTGAGACAGTCCCGACTGCATACAAATTACATTTGTATTCAACATCAGAACAACGTTTTGCTCCGACTGAGAAAATTCTCACTGCTGTTCAGATGGCTGTCATTAAAGAAAGACCATTAGCCCAGGGGAAACGCATTATTGTCATATCTCCAATTACAGACCTTGAGGCTGTTACCAAAGCCAGAATTCCCAACGCTAAAGCATTACATCCGCATTGGATCCAATGGGCAACGTTTCTGACAGCCACTGATGTTGACTAGATTTTTGACCCAAAGTTACAAACTCAAGAATTTTTGCAATATAAACTAGAATGCCCAATTCCGGCAAATACATTACCTATTAATATCAAAGAGTGACGTACACCGATTGCTCGGCATAACCTACTATAGGCACAAAGCATCAACACTCCGCTGCTTGCTCAGTCATAAGCGGCTATATGGAGAGTAGTAAATTCTATCAACAACATACCTATATGCAACCCCTAGGGGATTGCACGGCACAACTAGCAGAGCTAAAGGCTCTGTTGATGGCACTGGAACATACGGATCCTGACCAGCTAACACTGATTGTCTGTGATTCGTACTATGGTGTCCAGTCCTTTAATGAATATCTGAATTATTGGCGCCAGAATGGGTTCAGAAATTCCAAAGGTAACACCATCAAACACAGACTTCTGTGGGGAAAAGTAGCTGATCTGAAGGAAACGCTACCAAATGTCTGTGTAGTACATACACCAACGTGTTGGAATAATCGTTGCTGGGAATACACTGGCTGATGAAGCAGCCAAATCAGCATTAGCTACGGCTTCTGTTGCTTCAGTAACTTGATCTAGGACGAAACAGGACAATGAAATACTGGCTGCCGTGAAAGCCTCGGCTGACGACACACCATTACCTAAAGGAAATCCCACTAAATATTCCTACCGGATGGGAGGTATGCTTGATGCAGAAGTATAAATACCAGGTGTGGGAGTTTTAGTGATTCCCTATAAAGACCTAAGACCAGAGTTGATCAAAGTGGTGCATGAGGGAATTGCTTCTGCCCATGCAGGTGTGGCGGCTACAATATCAATGTTGCAGGCTCGTTATTGGTGGCCAGGTCAATACAAACAGACCAAGCAATATGTCCTTTGTTGTCATATCTGCCAACAAATTAAGGGGTCCACCGTTAAACGCCCACCGCAGACATCCCTCCTAATTTCTAACAAACCATTACAATGAGTGTATTTGGACCATTGCGGTCCTTTGACACCTGACAGTGCATACAAATACACCTGACAGTGCATACAAATACATTGTAGTTGCTGTTGACTCCTGCTCCTGATTTCTATGGTTACGGCCACAATGCTCGGCTTACGCTCGGACTGTTATTAAAGATTTGCAAGTCTTTATCGGCACTTATGCAGTTGTGACTTTCCACTCTGACCAGGGCCCGGCTGTCGCCTCAAGGGCACTCAGGGACATCATGGCTTCATTAGGGGTCCCACTCCATTACTCATCTCCATTTCACCCGAAGGAGATAGTGTTGTGGAGCGATGAAGCCGAGATTTAAAGCAATTCTTAACAGCCTGAGTAGTAGGTAGGGTTGTAGTTGGCCTAATAACCTATGTGGAGTCCAGAGAGTACTCATTAATCTGCCTAGAAGGTCCCTGGGTGAGGGGGTTGGGGGGGGGTCGTACTTCATACGAGTCCCTGTCTGGAACTCAAATGTATGTTCCAGATCTTGATGGTCCTGGCGTGGAGGTGGCAGAAACACCCTTTCAGATAAACACACGTGTCATTGTCTTACAGGAATTACAACAGTTCCGTGATGACCACGTCCTGCCAGTGCTTCCTCCTTAGGAATTAAGGAGGTACCAATAACATCTACCGGCTGGATTTCAAAGTTTGGGGATCTAGTACGTGAAAAAGTTGCTTTGAAAAAGGAGCTCGGTCCTTCTTATCGTGCACCAGTTCCAGTCCTAGGGATACACGGTACCATAACTGTTATTCTACCACTGGTGGCTAATTCTAAATAAAACCGCTTTGTCTCCATCGGCAATGCCAAGTTACACCATGTGGCCGATCCTGCACAGCAGACCAAGAGAAACAACTAGTAGTACCTGAATCCCTCTCACTACTGGTCAATGCTGATACCTCACCGAGCTTGGGGAAGGCAGAAAATGATCTTTCATTAGTTCCACTAGCATCCTTTGCAACAAGTAATCCAGAAAATGTTGATCAATCATTCTCAAATTCTACACAAACGGATGGCATTGTCTATTACGAACCACCGCTGGAGACCACTGTTATTTCTCCTCTTCAAAATAGGGATCCAGTTTTTGCACGAACTGCTTCTGGATACTTTGCCGACATCACTGACACTTTCTCTGACTCATCTGCCTCTTCTGCATCTGAACTGTCAAGAACACGTAAGATGATAATTTGGCTCAATACAAATTACTTTGTTCTCCCATTTAACTATCTGTGGCTTTCCCTGACTATATTAGCTTTCCTCCTTTTGATTGGCTTTCTTATTACTTTCTTTCTACTAATACATGGTCATTACCTTCCTGAACGATCAGTAGTTGAACTGTTGGATGAGGTCCTGAAACCCCATTTCTCTTCTCACAAGGTCCGCAGAGACTTGTCTTAAGTGAACGTTTCCGCTATACCAATTCCTGATGGTATTCTTTGGGATAAAGTCACATTTGATATGTATACGGCCCAACAGAGGTCATTCAAATACCATATGTATTTAAACTTTCAATGAATGATGTAATAATACCTGGCGATGTTTCTGATGACTGGGATGTGAAAACAGTTGATTCTATGATGACTGAGTTACAGTATTTTGCTGTATTTGAAAGTGAGGATGTTATTAATCCAAGGGGAATTATGGAGACCTGTTCTGTTATAATTATTATGGACACCATTTCATTCAAAGAGCAAGTACCCCCGAAAACTACTTTTAATTACACACAATGGGAACATTGTCCAACTCCTCCACAAGGAAGTTCTAAAATATATTCTGGAAAATTTAAAAAAAATTCTGGGCACGATGTTAGAAATGCTGAGTCATATTATTTCAAATTGCCATTTATGGAAAATGTACATATATTATTGACAGATACAAAATTCATTTATTCGGATCACTTTGTATCCCGGTAGGCTATAGAAGGCTAAGAACATTGGTTGAAGTCGATTGACTTAAAAAGTGTATGGGGAACAAAAAATTGGCAAGTAAGGGGAAAGGAATCTTTATTTAGAGCATGCCTCATACCTGTTCAAATGATATTTTTAAATGAAACTGCACAACAGACAAGTTGTTTAGGCTTAGCAAAAATTAATGATTTGAATGCGCCCAGTATACCTGCCCCTGCAAAAGTTTACAAATGACAAAAATGTATCAATGCAACAGAAGATCAGCTCGATGAATGGGTCCAAAATGGCACATTTAATGCTTCACTTTCACGTCCTGGTGGGTGGGTATTGTGGCCAATAGATACCAATGGGGGTCATAAACTTTTTGTAAACTTCACGGGGGTTTTAAAACAAGAAGGCCTGACTCTCGCTTTGTCATCTGAACACTTGGGAATAGTAACAACATACAGTGAAGGGAAACCATGCTAGCAGTGCTTGAAGGGTTACTCACTGGATGCTGTTAAAGATCATCTCAGTCTCCTGCCTAATAATACTGATTTACAGGATTTCCTGTTAGGCCCCAGAAAATAACACAGAAAGCGCTTCTTATATGCAGTCTATAATGAAATTTGGAAGCTTTCTCAACAAGAAGCTGCTGCCCGGTTAAGGCAAATATATATATACATAGTACAGAGCGGGAAGTCCTCTTTACACCATGGACCGTCAACTAAGATCCATTATGCAGTTAAGTTGGACCGTACAAACACCGAAAGCAGGTTGCGTTCCCTGGCAACACGTTAGTTTAATTTAACGTGACAACAACTAATGGCTAAGAAGGAAGCAACTTATGTCATGTTATATATTGAAAAATTAGAAAAGTTGCCTTTCACTGTGGCTGAAATACCATCTGCTGAGTGGTTAATGCAAGGGGTCATCAATCTGCCTATTTCAACACTTAAATTGACAGCCTGCTTAAAACATATTCCAGTGGGCAGACATGGAAGGCTAGGAAATAGTTACATACACAAGGTGTGGGAGCTGCCCTTCATGTACAAATGTCTGTGGCATGAAGGATGTCTGTCTTAGCGGTAGTGAATGCAAGACTTATGTCAGCCATTCTCGATGGTTTGTAAACAGCTGTCCTTGCACAGGGCTTGTTATATGAAGGGAGTCCCCTTGATTAGACCTGCGTTCAAGGTGCTCTCAAATGGTAGCTATGTGCTTAATAGTGAGAGCTGTTGTGGGATGCAGGCCGGAATAGTTTGATATTTCGGTCTCCAAAATTGTTACATGTTGCGGGAATGTACTTTTTCCCCCTACACGAGAGAGTGAAGTAGCTGAGATTTGGCCCCATATTGCTACTTCAAATGTGAATTTTGACAAGTTGAGCAGCCTCAAGGCTTTATTGTTTCTTTAACATGTGGCGCTTACATCTGCACGGGAGACCTATGTGCTTCAAGTTGCGAGGTCATCCGCAGAGATACAGTCCCTTTTAAGTACTAACTTTCTGAGACACTTTGGTGAACTCGTGGGTCCGATGTTTAACGCATCCAGTACTACTGGAATCGCACATTTCTTTAAGGCTGTTGGTTCTGGTTTCGTTAACACATTTTCCTCCATATTTGGCTTAATACCTTCAGCCATACACTCAATATTTTTCAGTATTTTGGGGGGATTTCCTATAACTTTGGCTATAATAGGTGGCATTTTGCTATTGCTGCTTTTCAGCACAATGGCTGTCCCGTTAAAACAAGGAGGACTGAAAGTGCTTCCACCAGCGCAGCTGTGTTGTGAACACATGATGCAGTACTTTGGAGCACCACTCCTGGAGCGATTGGAGTATGACTGGTCTCTGTCATTCAGACCGGTTTTGCATTGTGTGCAGCCCGTGTTTCGGTGCATTTGGTGCCCTTTTGAATGTGCACTGAAAGGTTGTCTTTCTACGCAGAGCATGCTTTCATTGGACGCTGATCGGTTGATGTTCTCGCTGAGGGCTCATTACCAGACATGCGTGTTGAGGGTGTGTTTGCTACAGGAAGCTGTTTATGAGTTGCCTTTTGTGGATCAAGCGGATCTAAACTCATTGTTGGGCACACCACGGAATGCTGCTGCCTCGGTTGGAGATCAGGCTTTGGAACACGAATGCTCCTTGGTTTTCCTTGGCGAGGAACTTTCTGCTTTACCACCTGACGAAGTGGAAGATTTCTTATCTTTAATTATCCCGGATTCAATTGGCGACTTTAAAACTGACTTTCGTCTTCCTCAGCGCCACAGTTAATATTTTAAATTGTCCTTTTCATACATGCTCAAGTGTCTTTTACTTGTCATCGTTGACTTTCCCATATAAATATGCTTTAAGATGAATTTTAGTGGCTTTTATATATTAAATTAGGTTTTGAACTGCCTTTGAACCGGCAAGAGGAGGGTGTTGTGTAGCCATTTTAGCTAATGTTTTATACACAATATCTTAGCAAATTAAGCCTGCTGCTTTGCACTTTAAGCTAGATATATTTTATTCAGCTTTGTTATATTATTTTAACATTAGCCACATTTGCAGTCTTGTTTTATTTTCTCTATCTAGCTGTTCTTCGCCTATGTCAGCACTATGTTCTTAAACAAGACATTTCTTTCACTCTGTGCTTTTCTCAAGTCTGCAGTAAGATAGGTTGCTGGCAAAAGTGGTACGTTTTGTCTCCAATGTTCACAGAAACATACATACTCTTACGTGGGGATCCTTTATTGGCACATCAGATGTTTTATTATGAAAACACTACTTTGACCCGTGTACGTTAGGGGGAGATTCCAGCCAGATGATCGCTTCGCTAAAGCTGCTTATGTAGACTACAGGCCTCTTTCTCAGGTATGAGGGATGATGTCTTCCCAGGGGGAACCTGAAAGGCAGAATTAGAGCTTAACATGCTGTGCTATAACATAACTTAGGTAGGAACTATCCCTACAAACCTTAGTGACAGTATGGTAGCGTTATTCTTGTGTTTTACTCTCCTTGTCACAATTTAATTTTATTGTGCTTCGTTGCAATACATGCTTTATTATCTAAGATGCAGTTACTTCAATTAAACCTTATTGAACTTTACTCTGCCTCTGATTGTCCTCGCATATGTGAGACTAATGTACCTGAGAGAAACGGATGAGATCTGAGTGACCACGATTCCCCTGAGGAGTCATGTATGTCATGCGCCTGGTTGCCCCAATCATCCCAGCTCTTGGGTGGAGATGAGGCACTGCTAGTTAGCTGGTACAAACCCGGATTAGGCCGACGGGTGTCACATGTTGCAGGATCAGACTCAGTAACCCAGTACAAGTGATTCTGACACCCGAATCCAGTAGTCTCATTAGGATAATGAGAACCTATGTGACATCACAAGGGGTCTCAAAGCAGTCAAATGATTAATCCTCTTTAGGGACAGGTCGTAAATTAGTGGTAGAAGGGGAAAACTCATTGAGAGACCAAACAGCCCTGACAAACTTATTTTCTGTCTGTGACAATGGTGTTACGTTTGCATAGCCCCAAATCTCAGCCCCATATGTGGCTGCTGACACGGACATAGACTTTTGTCTAGTTGAGATCCCAGGTGCATGTAATCTGCCAGCCTTACCCCCAGGTAGTCGAAACTTTTGAATTGTTCAAGTGGAGCTTCACAAATTATCGGCTTCTTTCTGGAGGACCGATGTGGGTTGGTAGTCATAAACTTGAACTTGGGCGGATTTAATTCTAAACCTCTTTCATGGCAGAAAGCAGCAAAGGTATCCAGCTCACATTATAGTCCCATAGGAGATCTTGATATTAAGTGTATCATCTGCAAACATAAGGAGTGGAACAGATACTCCAGCACTTTTAGGTGTATCGTGCCTACATTGTAACAGCCTTTTCACTGCGCCATTTATGTACAGGCTAAACAGTGTTGGCGCCAGCATACACCCTTGTCTAACGCCTTGCCTAATGGGGATTTTAGATCGAAGATCCCTTCCTCTGCTTCATCTGACTCTTGCGTATGTATCTTGGTGCAATACTCTCAGGATCCACACGAGATTGCCAGAAATTCCATATGCTTCTAAAACGTCCCATAAGGTGTCTCTCGGTACCAGATCAAATGCTGCTCGTAAGTCTATAAATGCGACATACAGGTGGTCCTACCTCAAAGATACATAATTCCAGCATATAGTCATGAATCGAAAAACCTGGTCAAGGGTACTACTTTTAGCCCTAAAGCCTGCCTGTTCCTCTGCAAGGATCGAGTTATCAAACCAAGATTGGAGTCTAGCCAGGACCTGCCTACAGAAGATCTTCTGGCATTGTGTCACTTAGGCTTATGGGCCTATAATTGGCCGGCTTGTCTCTATTTCTCTTTTTATACATTGGGATTATCACCGCCCCTTGCCACGACGAAGGAATACTCTCACCCCTCAAGATACCATTATTGAGGGAGTTGAGATAAGGGGATCAATATGTCACGTTGGGAAAGATACATATCACACAAGATACCATCAAGACCAGGGGCCTTTTCCCTTTTCATTTGTTTTAGGGCGATAGCTGTATTATTTAGGGTAAACGTCATCGCCTCCCTCTCTCAGGCGCCCAGTAGGTAAGCTTTACATTTAGGAACACCATGCTCGCTTGCTAAACCCCAGTCATGTTTCTGTGGCCTACTCCTTATATTGTACCACTCTGCATAAAGGCCCTCAAAGTGTGTCATCCACTCCTCAGGAGTAATTACTAGCTCTAGATGGCTATCTGCCATATGTGTTCCATCTGAGATGCCTTTCCAGAAGGTTTTCACATCACCTTGTGTAAGGGCTTCTGCTAGATCACCCCCCTGAGTAATTTCCCATTGTTTCTTTGCCTCTGTCAGGGTAGTTTTGTAAGCCTTCCTGGCTATTACAATCTGAGCCTGGCAGTCTGACTTAATGGCTTCCAAGAGACTATTATTGGCAATCCGACACTTTCTGGTAAACCACCTAAGGGACAATTTGGGACAAATACCTCTCTTTACTGTCTTTATAAATAGTTTGCTTATATCTCTCATCAGTTGAGTTTGCAGGTCCGGGAGATTTATTCTGCCTTTGTTTTCATAAACTAGTCGAGAAAGCTTTACATGAGGCTATAGATTTTGGTCAGGAGCATACTGTTATTCATAACAGCTGTTGATTTTAAATTCCTCCTACTCGTAGTAACCTGGACTACATCAACATTGCTAGTTGGTTTCAAATTTGCACATTTGAAAACACAAAAATCCAACATGACGCTTAATGCGTGTTGGTCACCATCTAGTCTAGCAATTACTTCCATATCTATTAAAAAGGGCCACAAGTTATTTAGCGAAATAATCTATATGAGTTGTTATTGCTCCTCTTTTTGGGCACGGGGGCAGTCAGATCTTGTATTTCCATTTACTGTTATCATACCATGTGCCATTCCTAGGTCCATTAATTGTATAGCATCATTGGATGAGTTTTTCCCAGTAACATCTAGGAGCCCTAGTCTAGAAAATGACTCAGTCTTGCCCATCTTCGGGGCTATTTGTGTGTTATAATTTTTACCGCTCCCTTGTGTAGTTTACCAAGCATGTCAGAAAGTTAGTCAACCATGGTAGAAAAGCAGCTTGATGAAACAGATCTTACATATGTGTTCATTATGCCCACATACTTAAAGCCTTGCTTGGTGGATATACATATTTCTATGCCTAAGAGATCACTACTCTCCGAGCAAACAACCTTTACTGAGGGGAAAAGGTCCAGCAGTAACCAGATCAAGAGTGCCCCTGAGGCCCTTCCTGCGGACGAGGGGATGTCATTTTTGTAAAGTTCATAAAGCCAGGCCTATGGACTTTATCGGTAGCCCACGTCTCCTGTAGGAGTATTATATGATGTAATTCTTTAAAGTTTTCCCATTCAGGATCTCCAAGCTTAGCCTTTATCCCAGCAACATTCCAGGGCAGTATTCTTTTGCAGTTGGCTTCTACCATGGGCATTCCCTTATCGTCAACAGCTTTAACTTTGATCTGGTTCTCCAAGTACAATTTACTAGGCCAATCTGTTTAAAGATTTGGGATAACCTCTGGGAGAATTTCTTCCTGCCTTATGGTCTTCAAGCTTACCATACTCTCTTCCCAAGATTTCCCTGTGAGCAGGCCCTACATTACTTGCAATTAACTCTTGTCAATCAACTTCCTGTGGTCCATTAATCCAGCCTTATGCAAGATTGGTGGCATCTAGAGGCCTAATTTCATTTGAGTCACTAAGTTTGAGTCTTATTTGTGACATTTTTGGTAGCCAAAATCTCAGTTTGAGCACCATTAGTCCCTCCACCAAATACTGGGACTTTTATCCCTGTTGTGTCATGGGAAGTATTTGTATTGTTAAGGCACCTTGCAAAGAGAATGTCTTCTCTGATAACAGACTTGCAGCCTCTAGAATGTCTTATCCAGTGGATCAGTTTGTTGGTAAGTGATTCTTATGATTCCCTCCCTTCCGGTGGCAATTTGGGAACATTATTTGTGAATATCATATTGATCATTAAAGCCATTATTCTTCCCAAATCCTCTGTTGGCTATGTGGATAATTCCCAAGTAAGTTTTCCTTTGGTCATGCTGTGGGTTGCCTTTTTGTCAATTCCCTATGTGAATTGATTTGACCATGGACCTATTGCCCCTCATATCCCTAGTTTCAGTCAAATCTTCTTTGGCTGTGCTACTGTGGTCAACATGAGGAGCCAAGTTCTCATGTTGGTAGGATTTAGTGTGTGGGGGTTGTTTTACAAATATTTGTCCCATCTGTCTCACAGAGCTTCCTTTGGCTTACTCGTTTCCCTGACCAGTGTTGTTAATTTATTCAGTTTGCTATTTAAATTGTCAGCTAATCGATAACTGCATATTTTAATTCTTTAGGGATTGCAACTGATCGATGAGAGGGATACTATTTCTTTTGTGGGGTGCCTGAAAGCCATTGTTGCTACCTCAGTGGGCTCTCCGTTATCGAATGCCGCATATCTATTGGAGCATTCCACTGTGTTAATTTTAGATGATAAAGTTGTGATTTGCTCAGACACGCAGTCCGAGTATCATTTCAGGGGATGTCGAGTTGGGTAGAGGGTTAGAGATATTCCTACTTGATGCACCCTTACTGTTGGGGGTGGGGGGACCGCACCTTTTAGTATATTGGTGAAAGGGCCTAATTCTCTTGTGGAGTAACACTTTGGATTTAACCTTAGGAGTACACCCATTACCTTACTTTCCATGGAGTTTGTCTTTATGAAAAATTAACCCCTCCACCACCTCAGTTAACTCATCAATCTCTGCCAAAGTACAATTCTCTGTCGCATGTCTAGGGATTTTCTTCACTCTCCCGCGCCCCATGGATCTATCCATTGATTTCCGTTTTACCATGACAATACCTTCCTCTTTTGCCCCTGCACTCTAGTTATCGGTATAGCATAAAAAATTGAATAAAGATAGTCTTGATTTGACTATATGAATTTGTGCAATAGAGTTCTAGGTACTGGTACAAGATCATCACGCCAAGCTATTGCATTACCTTGTTTCAATTGCACTGGACACTCCAGACCAGTGGTAAGAACTTTATATGACGGACTGGGCATGTAAATCTAGTATGATAAGGACAGAGTGATTGACTAGCGTGAAAAATAGGTGCCTGGGGTCGTGCAGCCCCTAAACCTCAGGAAGGGCCTCCTGGGGGACCAACCAGGAGGGTGGGTGGGGGAGCGCCCTGCTGTGGCTTTTCCTGGCGCTGACGGGTGCAGGATGGGCCCACCCGGGCTTGTCCCGCGTGCGCTACGGGAGTAGAGAGCTTGCTACAAAGCACCAGTAACCCAGCACAGGTGAGGTGGAGCCTTGGGTTGCCTCCAGGGACCCAAGAAGAACGCTGGGGCCTGTAGTCCTCCTGCCTCGCGATGTCTCACTGTCCCATGCTGCGGGAGTGAAGCGCTTGCTATAAAGCACCAGTAACCCAGCACAGGTGAGGTGGAGCCTTAGGCCGCCTCCAGGGACCCAAGAATAATGCTGGGCTCCGTAGTCCTCTTGCCTCCCGATGTCTCACTGTCCACTTGCTATTCACTAGAGACCCAAACCTTAAATGGATGTCCAATTGCACCTTAAGTAGGCACGGTTGACAGTCCGCAGGAGCACAGATGGAGATTTAGGCAAACCCTACCAAATTCTGTCCCCAGCGCCAGCCGACCATAATCCCACATTCTTTTTCTTATGATGGAAAATATTAACAGCAGCACCACAAAGCATCCAACATCCAAATGGAGCACAGTAGTGATTCCACCAAACGTCACTCACTGCAGCACAATGCTCCTTTTGGTGCCCGCTTCTAAACATGTGTTGTTATTCAGCTTACCGTAGGTAGGAATCCATGGGGGGAAAAAGGAAAATAAAATCACTAGCTTTCGCGAGTCGTGAGTAACGCATCCCGGGGATCTACCTTGGCCCAGGGAGTCCACACTCCCAGCTGTGCCTGTGCACTTGCATGCCAGGATCCTCACATCTCCGCTCAGGAAAAGTTTCTGAAGTGAAAGCAACCGGGCCGGGTCTGCCCATGCGGACTGAGGCGGGGCCTGCACAGGGAGACTGAGCACAGCCTCGACTGGCCTTCCGCCCTTGACAGTCGGCCGCCCCCTCCCTCTCAGCACCCCTGATACACTGCAAGTGGAACAGCGCCCTGAGGCCCTGTAGCTGCCACAGCGCTCTGGTCTCGGCGAGTTCTGGTTAACCAAGAAGAAACCAGCACATCATCTCCAGAAGGACTTTGGAATTGATGCTGCTTTTGGCTCTGCGCCGATGCCTGCTGTGGTCCCCGCTGAGTGCAACGACCGCAGCTGACACAGCAGGCCAGAAGCTGCTGCAGTGCCTCCGAAGGCCTGCCACAGCGTGAGTGCCCTGTCTCCGACGCACAATATACCTGACTCCTCCGCAGCACCTGTGGCCCTGTGGTGTGATTGCACCACCACAAAGTCGATGCCTTGGGTCTTGACCTGCTTGATTCATCGACACCGCTTTGTTGTAAGGAACTGACACCTCGCCACCTATGCCATGTCATCGCCCCTGCAACTGTAAGGAACAGACTCCTCACCTTCGCTGCCTAGCAGCAAGGAGCCGACACCTCACTTCTCCGGTAGCAGTAAGGAACCAACACCATGTTAGTTCCAGCAACACCTCTACTCCGTGCAATGTCTTTTGTTTCCTCATTTTCCAAGGTACCAGGGTCCATGCGACTGTGACTGCCCTGCACTCCCTCGCGAGTGGCAGTGGATTGTTAGGAAAGACTCTGTCAAGACAGCCCCAGATTGAAGCTATTGTGTTTCTAAGCGATTTACTAAGATTTTATTTTTGAAAAATCGTATCTTTGCTTGTGTATGCTGGATGTTTGTCATTTTGGTCTTGTTTTGCTCAGATAAATACTGGCTGTTTATCTTAACTGGTATGGAGTACTTTTGTGGTGTTTCAAGAGAGAGTTCGAGAGAGAGAGAGAAAACAAAACAAACAACTAATACTTTGCACTTTGCCTTTGAGGTAACCCTGACTGCTTGTGCCAAGCTACCAAGGGGGTGAGCAGGTGTTGTCTTAACTGTGAGGCTCCCTTATCTTGACTAGAGTGAAGGTCCCTACTTGGACAGGGTGCAAACCACTGTTAACTAGAGACCCTACCAGAAAGTGGTTACATTAATACCGTATCGATGAAGGCAATTAGTTATTGACAATTACTTACAGCAGTAAATGCAGTGAACAGAATATTGATGGTCCAATCAAGTTATCATAAGTATGATTGTGGTAAACGGAAGAAAACACATTTACATTCAAAAGTTGTAATTATTCGTAAGACATTGAAACATAAAAATTTATTTGGTAGCATCCACACAATCCTCATATGAAAACATAGCTTAAAAATGCTGCCTGTCTAGAAATCTGTGTCAAGTGTCATAGTGTCAAGTCTATGAATCCATTTGCACTCCCTGTCTCTTGGGTGGCCTTGCCGATTGGCCGACTCAAGATTGGACCGGGCCTGCGCCTGTCCGGACTGTTCTGATCACGGATCCCTGGGCCTTTGTGGCGCACAATGAATGCCCATAATTGCCGTCTGGCAAGGCAGTAGCACACAGTCGTTAAGCAGGAGCCAGAATCACACTGCACTTTTTGGATGCATAAACCAGGGCAGCACGCCCATTAATCTTCACCATGGTAGTCCTCCACAGTAGCCCGCTACTTCTCACGATTTCCCCCCATCCGAGCTGCCACTGCGAGCATGGTGACGATTGATCCTGAGGGTCAGTATGATTCTCTCTCCACTTGCTCCCCAGATGTTCTGGCAAGTCTATGGTCCCCCTTGTGCTGCACAGCAGACTCTGGCCTCTCTCGGCTGTTAGCAGCTGTTGATAGCCGCCGCCATCTTTTTATCTCTGCCACCAGTCAATTGTCTGCTGCGAGCGGCCTGAAGCAGCCTTTCTCACTCCTAATCGGCCAGTGGGTCCCTCCCACAGTAATGACCATGACAGGAGGAATTAGGGACAGGGGGGTAACAAGAACATATTTGGAAACAACCACCATCTTGCTTCCAAGCTAATTTTATTGTCTTTTTTCCAACATCCTGTGTATTCTAAAGGTGCCATGGTTTATGGATTCCCTGGGAGGGGACTGAAATAATATGCGAAATATAGGAACATTTTGAGTTTTATGAAAAAAAAAATAGGGAAAAAGTGCTCCCGATAAGTGCCTCTTTTTTCCCCCTAAAAATGGCATCCAAAAACCGTTTGCTGTACTAAAATCACCATCTGCCCTGCTTTCAGGAACATGCAGAGCTGAATCAAAAAAACAAATTTTGTACCACAGTTTTAACACTTTTCTAAGAGGTTATCTATTTTCCCTATGTTTTGTACTCTGAACCTACTTCGTTTGTGGTGGAAACCAGTATAAATCCCATGGGTGATCTCAAAGCTATAGATTTCTGAAAACTAGACAAAATTCTGAATTCAGCAAGGGTTCATATGTGTAGAACCCTCAAAGAAAAGAACTGTTTAAAAAAATAGATATATTGAAAAAGAGTAGGAAAAAATGGGCGTTTATGACAACATTTTCATCTGTCACTTTTTGTTACGATGGCAGGTTCACAAAAGCAATATATCATTACATCTGCTAGACCTTTCAGTTTGCGGGGATATATAGGGTTTGTAGGTCCTCCAAGAATCCAAACTACCCAGGGCAAACAACTGAGCTGCACCACAAAGGCTTTTCATAGAGTACCAAGTATAGACTAATTCTTCTAACGAAGTAGGCAGAGTGAAAAATGGCTATCAAAGAAACATATGTATTTCTGAAATGGGCATAAGATACAGAGTTTAGGAGCAGTGGTTATTTCTACATCTCTGAATTTGTAGGTACCCATACTAGCGTATGATTTGGAGGGTATTTTTCAAAATATCATCTTTCTTATACACTGGCTTACATTTGAAAGGCACAAATGTAGCAACATCCAATTGGTAATAACAAATGTTCTACTATTTTTTTGTTTCTACAAATCTCCCAATAAAAATGGTACCTCACTTGTGTTGGTAGGCCACTGCCTAGGAAAAGGCCCAAAACGCAAATGGACGGACCACCCAAAACTGATCCTCTTTTTCTGAAGTGGGTAGCTCTAGATTTTGGACACTTGGTTAGCTGGCACCTAGGGAAACCTAGCCAACCTGTACATTTTTAGAAACTAGACACGTAGGGGAATCCAGGATGGTGTGACTTGCGTGACTATGCTGATAAAAACTCTACCCCACTTGTGTGGCTCAACAGTTAGGGATTAAACCGAAGACAATGGGAGCACTTGCGTGGAGACCCCTATTGACCTCTGTTGCATTCCCGCCGCTAGCCCTAGGTCCAGCCACACAAGTGGGGCAGAGTTTTTATCAGTATAGGTAGGGTAACGCTGGGTGGTAGGAATTTTTTGGTTTCCTGCAGATTCCAGAAGTTTCCATCACTAAAATGTATGGAAAATGAGTGACTTCAGGCAAATTTGGAGGATGGCAGGGCATCGTGGGTAAGAAAATGGTGAGGGGTGCATTTGAAGCACACCGCCCTGGACTTCCACATGTGTCTACTTTTCAGAAGTGACTGGATCCAGTAGGTTTTTGCAGGTAGCACCCTACCCAAGCCCAAAAAGTGCAGCCGTTTACCTTTGCAAGTGGGATGATATTGGGAGTTGTTAAGCTCCCCATGCAGGTCCATACATGAAATCAACACCCAAAAGAGTCAGATCTCCTTTTGCTTGCCATTGTGATAAGATGTTTTGGGGAAGGGGGCGAGGGGAAGGGGTGGCAGAAAGACTGTGGCCATTTTGGGGGATAATAATAGTCACTGGTGCCAAGTAGGTTTTCTGCTTCCGAGGGAGGGTGGTGGGGGAGGGGCAGATTGGGGGCTATTGCCCCATCTTCCCCCAAGAGGGGCACAAAGCCTCTCCACATTTTTTGAGGTGGGGACATTGCCATGCCCATACTGGGCAGCCCCCACCAATACACAAATAAAAAAAGATCTATTCTGGTGCCTAGTGGGCTTTCTGCTCCCCCTACCTCCACTCCCAAATCCACAAGGGCAGATGGGATTGCTCCCATCCGCTTCCCATTGAACGAAATACATTTTGTTTTGCACAGCCACCGAGTGCGGTCGTTTTTACAAAAAAGTGACTGGAAGAGATTGAAAGGCACTGTGGCGTGGCACCATTTAAAAGGCGGTATGGAAGTGGGCCGGCAAAACGCCCAACGAGTCGAGGGGGGGGCAGGTGTGTGTGCCCATGTCACCCAGTGACTTTCACCCTAATTAGCTTGCTCTGTTTTAGCGCATTTATTTAATTAAATCTTCTAAGATGGCTGCCTTGTTTTGGGGTAGGACCATGTTTTAGTTTGCGTTATCAGTGTCACTGCGCTAAGGCTTCAACATCAAGCGACAAAGACAAACAAACTGTAGGTGTTCACTTTAGGTACTTTCCCTCTTCATGCTTTCGAGGGAATTGTTTGTTAATTACCGTCCCAATCACACCTTGTTATCTATTGTTTGGGAACAAACCTACGTCAGGTCCAAGTAGATCTGTATAAATACTCCTCACTTTAACAGATAGTCAGAGGGATTCTCACCAGATGCCATTGCTGCCATCAATGCTGCACGTCGCCTTGACGCTGACCCAATCTTTGTGTTCCTACGGAGTCTCAGCTACAGTCCTCATTCCAAACTAACAAGGGTTGGGGGCTCTTCTCACGGACATGGTATTGGCAGATTGAGATTTAACATATGTAGCTCTATTCTAGGTTAGAGGTTAGGCCTCTCATGCTAGGGTATTAGGACTTTTCACACACTTCATGTTATTTCATGATATTGCAAGATGGTGGGGGTCTTTGTATTAATGACTCTTGTCTTTACTATTTTATTTCTTGCACTGTTCATTATCCTAATCATTGCAGCCCATGCAACTTATCGCAGAATGTAGTTTTGCTAAATAAAACCTATTGAAACTTAACTGTATCTTCTTCATTGCCTGTGTGTGATTGAGAATGTCAGAAAGGGATAATCTCCGTTTAACCACAACGCTCCCTGAGATGTCACACTCTTGAGTCCATGCGTAAAGGGTGCCACAAATTTCCTTTTACTGTTTTGGGTTTTTGATGAGGTACTGCTTCTGAGCCGGAAGGGTTGGGACGGCAGTTGTGTTTTGTTGTAGGACTGGCATAGTCGTCTGCAAACATAAGTACTGTCATCCTTAAACCAGCAGTCTTGCCTAGAGCAAGAGTCCAACTACGACATATATATTTATTTTAGCATTTTTGGGAGGACCTGGCAGCTGCTACTTGCGACAGGCCACAGTTCATTTTGAACAGTGCTTTTGCTTCAAGAAAATGTCATGGTGTCTTTACTTACTGATCCCGGTGGAGCCTACCATCTTGAACAAGTGGGGAAAAAAAGGCCCCTGCGTTATTCTTAGGCACAAACCTACAATGTGGTGCATAATCCTACATATTTAATCATGCTTTCGCAAGCATGTCCACAGGCATGTGTGCTCATGTGGAAGGGTGTAGCTGCCAGCAGAGCAGAGTCACTGTCTTTTCTTTTTTCCCCCTTGTTTGTTGTTTTTGTTGCACATGATTTGCTTTTAGTCATTATTACACAGTGATAGTAAAAACATTGGCCATTGTTTGTTTTTCTGTGCCATCTACGAAGGCAGAAAGAGCACTTAATTCCTTAGACATCAAACCATATTTAAAATATTTGGCTAAAACTAAGAACTTCTGTAAATTAGATCAGTTATTATTTGCTCAGTTATCCTTTGCTGCTTCTTCAAAATGTCAGACACTACCAAAACTAATCTTGGCGTGTTTAATAGAAGCTTGTTTAAAATTATGTCACAAAAAGCAGGTACACCTCTAAGCTGGAGAGTGGCAGGGAGGTCCCTCAGGAAAATGTCAGACATGACTAACTAGTGCCTTTGATGGACAGTTGTAAGGCGGTGACCTGGGGTACCATGCACACCTTTCCAAATCACTACTGCTGGGGCTTCCAGGTGAAAACGGCGATTATGCTGAGACAGGTGGTGCTGCAGAAACATATCAAATAACTTGATGCTCCTCACTTTGTTCCCTTCCTTGGATATATATTTCACTGCCTTGCAGTGTAATTCAAATGTATGAATCTATGAAAGATCCAGTGCTAAAGAAATAGAACTGCTTACCTGTGACTACAGTTTTCCAGGTTTAATATCTTTCATAGATTCACATGGGCCCTTCATCCTCCCCTCATTAATGGGGCTCATCCTTCTTGTTTTTTTAATTTTACTTTGGTTAAAACCCTGAAGTAAGAGACGCCTCTGTCCAGAGCAGAGCTTAAAGAATCTCCATGTCAATTGGTTGTTTGTGTCAGCTAAAGAGATTGATATATTTCTATTTATATTTCTATTCTTGCAATGTTAACCTGTATGTTGACGATCACCACTCTTCAACATTATTACCAATAATTTCTGGCCTAATAACCAAAAATAATTCAAGCATGTGACTCTGAAGGGACACCAAGGGTGGAGTTCTATTGTTACAGATAGAAGCACTGTTTTTCCTCTCACTGCAAGTGAGCTTGGTCAAGGCTGTCTTCACCATGGTGTTCCTGGCTATCTCTGTGATCCTTCATTTCCAGTATTGCAGGTTGCTATATTTCCTTCCTGGAGTAGGCTTGGATTGGTGACTTAAAAGCTATAGTCTATCTCCCTCCAGTGAGGTATCTTGAAATACCAAAAACCAATCAAGTCACAGATACATTTGTTATGAAATACTCACCTGGTTAAGGGTGTCAAGATTCATGTGTATGTCTCCTGTTTCCAGGTAATGTTTTGAGGGTTTCCATTCTCTGTGCCCCCATGATTGGACTTTGTCTTAAGCTTTCCTCATTACTTTCTCAGTAAGTGCCTTCAACTTCATCAGGTTCTTAAGGCAGGAATCATGGGCCACAGTATCCACTCTTCTCCCTTTCTATGAAGCAAAAAGTCCATCAGTGGGTTCCTTCTCCATAACCACCTTCTCTTCTCCAAAAATAGTGTGATAGACTCCAGCTGTGTGGCCTTACATTGCTTTCAATCTGGTATTTCCTGTTAACTGTACTGCACGTCTCTTTCCTCGGTTTAAGGGCATTACACCAAGTTCATTGCTTTGCTGAATCTGTTTTTAATGAGGTTTACGCTTCCTAAATCAATGTTTGGGTCTCGATCATCTCTTCCAGTGATAACATCATCAGATTGGAGGGCCTATGGTGGAAGTAGTTTCTAGAGTCAGGCATCTGCAGGTGGGGCAGTGGGTATGTTTAACACCTAGAGAGAAATGCTAGGGAAGAGTCAGTGGTGCTTAAATCAGGGTGTACAGCGCTCTCAACGGAAGGTGACAACAAAAAAATATACTTGAGTGTAATGTTGATTAAATATGCACCCAGACCATCCATTTCTGTAGTTCAGGTGAAATATGAATCGTTTTCTCACATTACAGAATGATACCATTAATGTTTACTCTTGTGTTTGATTTTAGGAGGAGGAGTTCAAGTGGCTGTTACGTGAAGAGGTGCATGTTGTCTTGAAGCAGTTACAGGATATTTTGAAGGTGAGTAACTGTTTGGTTCATTCACACGTAATTTTCTGTAATCCCTATGTAAACTACAGTCTCCAATTTTTTTTAAATAATACATTGGATTCTGCAATCCCTGTAAAAATTTGCATCTATAATTTCGTTATACTCTGCAGCTTGGGCGCAGTCAGTCACCGATTATAAGAAAAGACGTCATAACTCAACATAACACAACTCAACATAATACACAACTCAGCATAATAGTGCAGGATCCACTGTTTGCCTCCATGCTTATCCTTCAGAGAGATGACCAATTGTTTTGTATACATGGATCATAATAGTTTGTTCTTATTTTTATGTAATACATGGGATTCTGTAATCCCTGTGTGAGCTACAGTCTCCAATTTCGTTATATTACAAGGGATTCTGCAATCCCTGTATAAATACCCATCTATAAGTTCTTTATACTCAGTCATCGATTTTATAAGAAAAGACGTCAGAACTCAACTGTAATAAGTTATTATAGTAGAGTTCTGATATCATAATGCCTTGTCAAGGCCAAAGGCAGGTTCGGCCACAGAGCAGCTGTTTAAAGCAAAGAAAATGAAACATTGTTTTTCTTTCTTCTGCTCTGTTTTTCTAGCTTATAACGAAAAGCACAAAGAACATGTTTATTTTTTGCACTCTTTACATTCTATTTTTTCTATAATAACCTTTCTACGTGTTTCTACATATTCTGAGCTGCAACAGCTTTTTATTTATTTTTCATAAAATAATTTGTTTTGATCTGTTTCAAATGTCCTTTTGTAACAAATATCTAACAGGTTTTTGATATGTCTAATTTTGTACTACAATCTCTATTTTTACTCTTCATGTATGCAAACTTATGAAAGAGCTATGCACCAAGGTTTTAAGTGGTTTGTGGGAAAGGTGATTGTGTCACCATGTATCATATGGGATAAAGTACCGTTCTGCTGTATATTACAAGGATATTGAAATCACCTCGGAGTTTCATAACCTTATAAAAGGAAACCTGCTTTAGGCCTCATTCCTCTGTATGGATCTGGAACTCCTTGGTGATTTGCAGTATCCTTAAAATATACGGCATAGGGTACTTTATTGCTTACATGATACACAGGATTGTCCCTGTATAAATGCAATTCTCTAATTTCTTTATTATTGGAGACTAGTGACATACGTGGTCGTCAACTATAAAGAAAAAACATCAGAACTAGACTACTCGAAGTTATTACAGTCGAGTCGTAACATCACAATGCCTGCTGCCAGGCATTGAGACATATCTGTGTTGAAAGGCAGGCCAGGTCAGAGCATAAATGAAGCAGCTGTGTAAAGCGAAGAAAACAGAACTTTGCTTTTCTGTCTTCTGCTCTATATTTTAGCTCACAATAACAAGCAGCGAGAACATGTACAATTTTTTGCTCTCATTTGATAGAGAAAAGCTAGACTAATTGTGCATGTTTCTACATGTTCTGAGCTTTTACAATTTTTTTTCAATAATTGTATTGAATTCGTTCTAAGACCTGTTTGCAACAAATACCTATTTTGCTGTGGAGGTTTTATTTTGATACTTCATGTTTGCAAACATGCTCGCTCATTCATATAAAAAAGCTACACTCCTACGTTTTAACTGGTTTGTGGGAAAGGTGATGGTGTGACCATGTATTATGTGGGATAAAGTACCCCCGGCATACAAAGTATATTGCAAGTCATCTCAGAGTCCCATAACCTTATAAAGGAACTCAGCCTTTTGATCTTGTTCCTCTATATGATTATTAAATTCCTAGTGACTTGCAATATCCTTATTATATATATCATTTTAGCAACATAATCATTCCTATTTTTGGGTACTACATGTATAGTTATTATAGACCAGACCAATTCTCTTTTTACCAGAACAGAAAGATAAACTGCTCTTGGACTGTCAAGATGTTAACCTAAAATTAGGATTTCTAAGTATCACACTTGCAGATTGCTAATAACTATTAAATCTCCAAACAGGAATTTCTCCCATAAATGCTAAGCTTTCTCTAAAACATATTTAACATTTACATAGACAGTAAGACAGTGTGTTAATAGGATATCGTAGAAGAAAGGAAAATGTCCTAGCTACCTTAACGGAAAGTTTAATTTCCATTAAAGACACAGAGGGGACAATTATGCTCAATCTTTATTTCCTTTTATTAACAGCAGATTTTAAAGTTAAACACTTTTTCAAGAACTCCACTGGAAAAAACTACAAATAGTGTCCAACAACCAATGAATGCTCTCCAGTTGTCCAATATTATACTCCGTCCCCTCAGGTGCTTCCTCTTTCTTGATGCAAGGTGAAAATGGTGTTAGAGTTATTCAGTTTTGTTTGACTCATTACCTGGGAAACAAATAACACAGAACGGATTTAAGAAAAACAAATCTGTTGTGAAACTACTCATATCTTCTGCATTAAACAAGATATCGTTAACAGTGTAAAACTAGTCTTGTACCCAATGACATATAATATAATTATGCACATAGTTTTATCAAAGAAAAAGTAATACCTACTCTTAATCATGTCCTGAATCAGTTTCTATTACTTCCTGGGTGGGAATTGGTCATGTAATGCCTGGGAGGGAATAATCCTCTCCTCTGTGTCCTTAATAGAATTGAAAATTTCTGTTACAGTAGCTAGGAAATTTTACATTCTATGGCAAGGATTATGCAGAGTACAGGGTGCCCTCCATCTTGAAATGACGGTAGACCACCCAGCCATTGAATTCTTTCAGATTGATGACTGGGCATTGCCCGCCATCCTGTTCGTCCACTACAAAGAGATTGCTCAGGAAGCCCCGAGAATGAAGAGAAGACAGGGCTAGAGCCACTTTGTTCAGCAGTTCTCGTACTTCATGATCCATTAGGGCCACCTGAGACCAAGAGAAGACCAAAGTATTCAGATGAGAGGGCTGAATGGGGGAGCAGTAGAACTCTACCTGAAAGCTGGGGATTGTCTGAAGAACAGAGTCGTATGAAATAAGAGCTTCCCAATTGGTAATGAATTGAGCCAACCGCCCCCCTACTGGTAGGAACATTCC
The DNA here is from genome assembly GCF_031143425.1 of Pleurodeles waltl. Classification (NCBI taxonomy): domain Eukaryota; kingdom Metazoa; phylum Chordata; class Amphibia; order Caudata; family Salamandridae; genus Pleurodeles; species Pleurodeles waltl. The sequence goes on from NC_090449.1 coordinate 437,395,788, forward strand.
TGATAGAACACTCACCAGTTTTAGATCACTGGAGTTGTCCTCAGAATGTCCCTTTGGTGCCTCTGCTACGTTGGCTTCATCTGGTGGGTAAGAATTCCCCTGTAACAGGGTTGTACTTGACCCCTAAAAGGGGCATATCTGATGTGCCACTGCCCCTGCCTCTGTCGATGGAAGATCCCCCAGTTTGAGGTCTACTTTTATCAGGAGAGCTCTGCACCTTCTCACCAAGAGGGTGCAGTTAGCATTTCCCAGGAAGATTGATGCCCTCTGAACCCATCCTGAAATTGACCTTGGAGACCAGAGCGCATACCTGAGGCTTTAGCCTGCTCAGCCAATTCCAATACTTATGTGATGGGACCCATGATATCTAAAAGATTATCTTGACAGGCTTTCCACGACCTGTCAATCCCCTTCTTTGGATCTTGAGTACATTTCTGTAGGAATATGGCCATTTTAGGGTCGATTTCTGGAGTGGAAGAGACCTTGCCGGGCAGGGAGGGTCGGGGGCACTCATCCCGTTAGTTTGGCATGAGCCTCCTTTTCCAGGGGTTTTCGCAGACGGCCATCGACCAATGCACTGACCTTGTCTGTGGGAAACCACTCTGAGGATCAGGGATGCACTAGGTCATCTCGGTCTAATATGTCAGATGATCCTAGGGAGATTCAGAAAGACTCTGGGATGGTATCCATGGCTTTGACGAGTCCGCCTCGTCATTGGACTCCCCTTGAGTCGTCCTCATCAACGTTCACTGAGAGGAGGATCGAAAGTGGGTCCCCTTCAGCATTCAAGGTGTCCAGGAAGGACAGGAATAAAGGGGGAAGTGGGCACTCTGAAAAGGCCTGCTTCACCCCATGGAACGCTTTCATATCCACTCCAGACTCCATACTGTGTTTGGGGGGAAGGAAGGGGGGGACGGTGTGATGTTTGATCGCAGGAGGGGCGGGGAAGAGAGATTCTGGGGAGTTAGGCTGATGTATGCCAATTGAAGTAAGCTCCTCTCCAGAGGTTCAATGGCTGTGGCCACCGCGTGATGAATGGAGGCATCCACGGGCCTACAAAACTCGTTGTCTATTGGAAGGACCGACGTGGTCTCTTCCTTCACATTGTCATCTGACTGCATAACTCCAGATATGATGGAGGCCAAGTGGTAAATGGTGCTGAAGTCCCTAGTTGTGGGTTGTCTGGCCAAGTGATGCCGAAGCACTTCAATGTGAGCTGGCTGGGACCAGCAGTAGAAATGTGGCAAGCACAGGTTCTTTTTTGGTTGGTCAGATTAGCTGATTAATGCATGCTTTGTGCAGGCAATGCAAACACAGGCTAGTGCAACCCTGAGAAAGTACAATAGCTAGATGCCTCCAAAGAACGAGCGGGGTAATCGCCTGGGGCCCATCTTCCTCAATTAAACGGGATCTCTCTCTCTCTCTCTCTCTCTCGCCTGGGCCTGGTCCCGCAGACGTTGGTACCGTTTGCGCGTCAGGATCTAACTTAATTTGATGATAAGCTGATTTTAAATCAAGTGTAGAGAACCAACTCATACCCTTCGTGTAAGCAAACATTTCATTAATCTTCGGTAATGGATACTGATCAACTATTACACTATCATTCAAGCTTTGCAAGTCGACACACAATCTAAACTTACCATTCGCACGTTTCACAACAACCAGTGGAGAAATCCATTCTGCTGATTCTACACGCTCTATTATACCCTCATTCGTAAGTCTTTTAAGTTTGCATAAAACTTCTTCTCTCATCGAGAAGGGTACGTATCGAACCTTATGAACTACTGGTTTGACACCACTTCTCAATACAATCTTATGAGTAAAGTTGTTCAAACAACCCACATTCCCTGAAAACACATTGGAATATTTGTGAACAATTTCATCACTATTTACCACACTTTCCATTGATAGTACAGGTTCGAAACTATTTGGGTTCAGGATTATATCTAATTTTCCTTGATCTTCCCACCCCAAAACCGAAGGACCTTTTTCTGAAATATACAATTTGCACATTGCCCTTTTACCTTTAAATTTGAATTCCATGTTTTTGTAACCAATAAAATTAATTCTCTCCCCAGTATAACTATTCGCTTTCACATCCGTACTATCTAGCTTGTCACCATAGGTTTCTTTGAATTTTTCTAACCATAATTTTTTTGTTGGTTTTGCTTCAAGATCGTTATCTGATGCAGAGAGTAAATATTCAGTAATAGAAAAAGAGATGTTGGCGTGTTCTTGGGCTTTGGTGCATTTCAGATAATACATATGGGGACTTAGAGTGATAGTTAGAACCGACCACAAGCCCTTGACAAAAGTTCTTACTAGCAAGGGGTTACAAAATGCTTCCCCGAGACTGGCCAGAATGTCTGTAAAACTTTTAGATTTCAACTACGAAGTACAATACATACCTGGCACCAAGAATAGGGTGGCTGATTTTTTAAGTCCGTTACCATTACCTTTGGCTTCTATGGATGAAGGGGATGAGAAGTTTGTGGAGGATGAGCAAGTCGCATTACTATTTGATGAAGGACAGGATGGTATCAACATAGATGAATGGAAAAAAAACATGGCGACTGACAAAGAATTGCAGAAGATAATGACTTATGCACGTTCTGGTTGGCCGAATAAAAGAATTCTCAGTGAAACAGAACGGCGTTTTTGGGAAGTTCGTTATGAGCTTAGTGAAGAGCAAAATGTTCTCTTGAGGTGTGGCAAGTTTGTACCACCAAAATTGTTACGCACGAAAATTGTGGGTGTGTGCCATGAAGGGCATTTAGGTATTTCTAAGACCAAGGCGAGAGTGAAGAACATGTACTGGTGGCCTGGCTTGGATGTTCAGGTGGAGAGACTAGTTAGAGAGTGCCTCATGTGTGACAATGCAGATAAAACACAGAAAACTTTCACACCGCCATTAATTCCTGTACCTTGCCCAAATTTGCCATGGGAAAAAATTGGTATCGATGTCATGGGACCGGTTGAAAGTGATCTGGGTGAAAAGAAATTCATTATAGTAGCAATGGATCATTTCTCTAAATGGCCAGAAGTGAAAATCACGGGTAATGTGCAGAGTAAGGATGTCGTGAAGTTTCTGGATAAGTTATTTGTTAAGGAAGGTCTACCAAGATGTGTAATTTCTGATAACGGTCCTCAATTTATGGCTGATACTTTCAAAAAATTTCTGCAAAGGAATGGAATTATACACAAATTGACTTCTGTATACCATCCAGAAGGGAATGATTTGGTTGAGCGGTTTAACCGTGTAATCAAGAGTACGATGCAATTAGCAACAAGTAGTGGCTTGAATTGGGAAAATGAAATATTCAAAATGATTTGGGCATATAGGATAACACCTAGTAGTAGTACGGGTAAAAGTCCATTTGTCATCATGAGAGGTAGGGAACCCGTGAGTAAGGAATGTGCATGGATCCGGGAAGGAAAAGTTTCTGAATGGTCCTTAGAAAATGTTTTTGAAAAAATTATTAGAAGCAAAAAAAAATTATACGTTGAATTACGATCGGAAACAAAACGTGAAATTGGTGCCTTTGAAGGTGGGAGACTGGGTAAGAGTGAAAAAAAAAATGGTATGATACGAAAGGGAGAAAGTAGATTTAGCGAACCTTTAGTAGTTAGCGAGTTATTTTGTAATTCAGCACGGTTGAGTGATGGGAAGGTGTGGCATCTAAGCCGCTTGGCTAAATGCAAGAATGAGTCTGATCTAAGTCACTTGGCTAAATGCAAGGAAAAGTCTGAGGGTGGCAGATTGAGGAATTATAACTGGATGGACGATCTATGTGAGGAAAATGTCATCGGAGGAGAAGTGGAAAGTCAGGAAGCAAGAACTGAGAATGAACATGAGGAAAATATCATCGGAAGAGAAGTGGAAAGTCTGGAAACAAGTACTGGAAATGAACATAAAGATACTATTTCTGGAGGAAGGATGGGAAGGTTTGGAAGGAATATCAGAACACCATTGAAATTGAGAGATTTTGTACATTAATAAGGTAAAGTTTTTTTTTAGAGGGAATTTGCAATTTCCATTGTGAGTTGTATAGCAAAATGTTTTATCGCTTTTTGACTTACGAGATTTGCTTGTATATAAAAATATATATATATATGTTTTGGGGGGAGATGTGTAGTAATGGGTATTAGAATGTTAATAGATTGCTTTGCGTGTTAATAGAATGTTGTGTGTAGAGTTCTAAATGGGAACTTCGGCTTGGGAGACAGTTGGAGCTGACGCTGGGATGAGACGTTTCTTGGTGTGAGGGGCTTGAAACGTTACTTCATAAAGGAATTAAATACTTAAAACCAACTCGCTTGTGCGGTAGGCAAGCTTGTTTCTAACAGGTGCATAGTAACTTCCCTGTCTTTCTGTAGGCCAGCATAACGGCTGAGAAGAGACTGAGTTAGCCAAGTGCCATCATCTGGATTTTCTTGCTGTAGCTTAATTCTTCGCTTTTATTTTTTTTGCTGTCAAATTGGAGTGTGTCCTAAAGTAACACTATTTATTGACAGGTATTTCTTTCATAAGATCACTTAATGTATGGTTCTTGGTGCTGGATGATATTTTACCTCAATTCAAAGTAATTCTTCTCTTGCTGAAAACGTCCGATTTAATTTGTACGACTTGCAGGAACACAGGGATTTTCCCCTTTGTACAGAACAAAACAAGGAGTCCTCCTCTGAAAGACGAACCTTAAACAGATGATGTTGGCTTTTGTTAGACTGCACTATATGAACTCATTTCATCTGATGAGTAAAAATCAGAGCGGCTATGATTTCTTATTCATAGAGATTTAGCCAACTTGGTAATCATTTAAATTTGCATCTTTAGGAAGCTGGCCTGGTTTGTGGTGGGTATTCGAGGTACTTACCCCTTATACCAGGTCCAGGTATTCCCTCTTAGTGAAGTGTAGGCAATTTCTAGAAGCCAGGCCCTCGAGAGATAGCTGTGGATGAGCAGCCAAAGGCTTATCTATGAGACATGCAAAGCTTATGCAATACCACTGTAGTCACACAGCACTCACACACATGAAAGAGAACACTCAGTTGTACAAAAATAAAGGTACTTTATTTTTGTCTCAGATTATCACAAAACACTAGACATATGACCCACCCTTAGGAGGTAAGTAATACACTAAATATATACACTAGCAATCAGAAATGGGCACAGAAAAGGTTAAAAAACAGGGCAAACAGTAATAACCAGTGGTGACCCTAGGGGGAGCACAAACCATATACTAAATAAATGGAATGCCAGTAAGGTACCCCCACCTAGGTAAGTAAAATGTGTGGAGGGGATCTGGGGGTATTAGAAAACCACAGAGGTAAGTAACACAGTACCCCCCAGTGACCAGGAATGCAGGAGTAAAACACTAGATTTTCCCCAAACCACCCAAAAGGAGGGAAAGAAGAAAAAGAAGACACCCAGAGAAAACTGCAAGAAAACCAGCAGTGGATTCCTGAAGAAAGAAGACCTATGGAGAGAGGGGACCAAGTCCAAGAGTCACAGTGGAGTCCAGGAATTGTAGGAGGTACTACCCACCCACCTGTGGATGCAGGAGTTGGTTTACGGTTCTGGAGAACAGGTCAGCACTGCAGCCCAGGAGCTGGTGAAGAGTTCCAGATGGGTGCAGCAGATGTCCCACGCCAGAAGAAAGATTGCAGATGGGTGTCGGTGCAGGATTCCCAGCATCAAGCCTTGGCAAAGGCAAACTCGCTGTTAGTGGAAAAGGGGTGCTGCCGGGGACCAGCAAGGCCCAGGAGTCAACCCAGGAAGGGGAGTCACAGGGGACCCTCAGCATCACAGAGAGTCCACAGGAGCAGAGGCAGCACCCACAGGAGTCCCACAGGACGGGTACACAGAAGCCACAGAAGAAGCCCATGCAGCACTACAAAACTGGACCCACGCCACAGGAGAACCATGCAGGAGGCTGGGATTTGCAGGAAGGAGTGCTGGGGACTGGAGCTGCACATCGCCTGAAGGTCCCTTGGAAGAGACTCAAACAAGTCTTGGCAGCTTCAAGTGGCACGGTGCATGGGGGTACTGTCCTGCGTTGGAAGGCAAAGGCTTACCTCCACCAAAGTCGGACAGATGGTCGATAGGACCAGGAGGACTACTCTGGACCACCAAGTGTGATACAGGATCCCTGCAGCTCAGCAGGAGAGGCAATCCACGCAGCGGGTCGTCACTTGTTGTAGGTGCCTGCGGTTGCAGGGAAGTGACTCCTTCACTCCAAGGCAGATTCCTCCTTCTTCTCTTGCAGGATGAAGAGTTGCAGTCTTCTGAGAAATGCATGGCCAGGAAACTGTTGCAGAGCTGGCAGGAGCTCTGGATACAATATTGCAGAAGAGCTTCCTTGTGGATCTGCAGCTTGTGGGTCCCTGAAGGGTCTAGTCGAGGTTCTGGAGGCCAGAAGTCAAAGTAAAGGTTGCAGAGGAGTCCTTCTGGAATCTTGCAAGCCGAATCTGAGGACCCACCCAAGAGAGAGTCCCTAAATAGTCGTGAAAGGGGGGACTGGTCACCCAACCAGGTAAGCACCTATCAGGAGGGCGCTTTGACGTCACCTGCCTGGCCTGGTCACTGAGATGCTCCCAGAGTTCCCTGCCAACCTTGGAATCAAGATGGCAGAACCGAGGGACCTTCTGGAGGAGCTCTGGGGTGGTGATGGACAGGACAGTGGTCACTCACCTTTTCATTGTCCAGGTTTGCGCCAGAGCAGGGACTGGGTTGGGAGGGGGAGGTCCCAGAACCGGTGTGGGCTGGTTTATGCATGGAGAGCACCAAATGTGCCCCTCAAAGTAAACCAGTGGCTTGGGGAGGTTACACATCCCAAGCCTGTCACACCTATTTCCAAAGGGAGAGGGTGCTACCTCCCTCTCCCAAAGGAAATCCATTGTTCTGCCTTCCTGGGCTTGATCAGATCAAGCAGCAGGCGGGCAGAAACCTGCCTGAGGGGTGGCAGCAGTACCCGGCTGCCTGAGAAACCCCGTAAGACTGGTGGTAGCAATGCTGGGGGGGGTCCACTAAGAAGCCCCCAGAGTGCATAGAATCGTAATTCTAATACTTGCAACAGTATTGGGGTATGATTCTGACATGTTTGATACCAAACACGCCCAGGTTCGGAGTTACCATTATGTAGCTGGACATAGGTAGTGACCTATGTGCAGTACATATATAAAATGGCTTTCCCGCGCTCACAAAATCCAGTAAAATGGTGCTGGAGTTCGTGGGGGCACCCCTCCTAGTGCAGGGGTGACCTCACACATGGGTACCTGCACCCTGCCCTCTAGGCTGAAAGGGCCTACCATAGGGGTGACTTACAGCGACCTAGTGCAGTGACCTGTAGTGAAACCGTGTGCGTGCACCCGGTTCACACCGACTGCAATGGCATGCCTGCTGAACCCTTTGCATGGGCTCCCTACAGGTGGCAGAATAACTGCTGCAACCCATAGGGATCCCCTGAAACCCGAATGCCCTGGGTACCTAGGTACCATATACTAGGGACTTATAAGGGGGATCAGTATGCCAGTTGTGGGAAGAAAAAGGTACAATGTAGAGGAGAGAGCAAAACTACTAGGGATCTAGTTAGCAGGAACCCAGTAGACACAGTCAAACATACTGACAACAGGCAGAAAATGGGGGTAACCATGCCAAGAAAGAGGGCACTTTCCTACAGCTTCCAATTACTCAAGACCATAGAGGAGCTAATGTGTTTCCTCAAGGGGTTTCCTGATATGTGCTCAGTGTCAGCTGTGAGTTGTGTAGGCCACATAACTGTTTTATAGGGCGAGCGCGCAATCGCTGTGACGTGCTGTAATAGATCTGTGGGCTTTTAATCACGCCCACTGCACGCCCCTCACTATAACTCGTTCATGGGCTTGCCTTTCAAAAATCATTTGTCATCATTGGTGATTGCTTTACGTTTGTCCCTCCTTGGGGCTGTTTTGTTACCGCCTTGGCCATCGACCCTGTTACATGGATAATTGCACATTTGCTAATCCGTTTGACTGCGAGCGAACTTCTTTTTTGAGTCGAACGAGCAAGCGCCCTTGTCTGTTGTAATCTCTCTGTGGGCTTTTAACCACGGCGATGTCACACCCATCACTTTTGTTGTTTCTTGGGCTTGCCTTTTAATATTTGCTTTATTTCATTTGTAAAGGCATACATGCGTCATGCCTTTTCAGGTGTCTAGCCCTCCTCGAGTGCCCCGGCAAACTACTGAAAACATACGCAGCTCCATGTTTTCTGCATGGTTTCTGGACTACTATCCCTTTTTATGTCCTACACAGCGCAATCTTGCTGGGCAGTAATCGAGTGCATGACTACCAGTTTATTCTTTGTTTGTAATTTTTCCCTTTCCCCATCCCCACCCTCACCTGCCCCTCCACTTGTTTAAAGGTACTAAAGTTCTGCAGAGAAAGGGGCTTTAGGAGTTTACAATGCTAACTCGAAATCCGAGACGCATTGCATTGCAAATGCTTGTTTCTTTTGTGTCTCTCCTTTGCGCTCACTCTCATAGAAGCCTGTGGCACTTTGCATCAGCTCGCTTATGTCAACTGTTTTACTTTCATTTTAAATTTATGTGGCAAAAAAAAATCCAATTAGGAATTTACAGTGCTAATAGTTCTAACTCGAGGAAACACGAGACCCATTGCATTGCAAATACTTTTTTTTTTTTTTTATCTAGTGGAGTCAATTGTAAACACATTTACTGTTTTTTGATAAGTAACCAACAAAGGGCACATCTTTTGGTGTTTTACAAGACTGGTTTCTTGGAAGGACTTTCAGATGGAACTCCAGGGCAAGGTAGTGCAGAGTTCGATGGACAGAACTACCTCATGTTTTACTTGAGCCAACAGGGAGTGGGAGTAGTTAGTTTCTCTATCTTGTAATGCACAGTTAATATGTCGCTAGTTGGTCTGGTAGTGAATGATTTGGTCTTTCCGAATTTAAGGTTGCTTACTTGCCATTAAATGACATCCGAGAGCGCGGCTCTGCATTGCCACGGGAGGGCAATTCAAAGAAGACCATGCATTTCAAAATATTGAACCAAGAATTTGGGCACGTGGTTTTGGGAAAAGCACATATCTTTTCAGAATGTAGGGTAGCTGATGGAATGTGGCATGTGAGCAGTTAAGAGCAGTGTGGTGGGGTAGAGTTACATGGGGTGTTTCAAAATTGAGCTTTTGTAAAACAACCCATCCAACTTGATGAAAGTGATATGTGATTGGGCAGGTTAAATAATATCCGGGTTACCTTGCTGCATGGTGAATAAGCATGTAAGAGGAATCCAACAAGTACACTTTTTACATATTCATTTTACTCATTGACAGATTATTTACCATCGACTAAGCTGCCTGCTAAATAAGGTGCCTAGCAGTGTACAAATTAAATCATTTTACATTCGAAGCAGCTTGCAATTACCATCATGTGTAGTTTTAGTAATTTTGAGGCTCTCACAGTGCAATAGCGTGCTTGCTTCAAAAATGTTTTACCAGCTTGGATTCTGTTTTTCAAATCAGTTTATTGAATGTGCTTTTTTCACTGATTCCCAAAAAAATTTACAAAAAGATGCTACACGCTAAATGTTAGAATTGCTCTATGGGACCCAGGACCTCAGATAACACAGTTGAGTTTTGTGTTTTTTTTTTATTTTTTTATAAAGTAATTTTTATTGTTTTGGGAGAAAGAAAAATTCAAACAAGTGGGCATATACAACTGCCTAAAACAATTAATACAGTTAGAACAGTTAATACAGTTAATGCTTGAGTACCCTCAACCCAATCCCACCTAGAACTCAATGTGTTGTGTCTGCGCCTCAAAGTGGTAGACAATACCCTGATCTCAGGCTCATATTAAGGTGTACAAGTAATGGAGTGAAGACCTGACACAGGAGTATTCCTGTCTCATCTCTATAGCATGTGCCCCCGCAAGGCGCAGGGCCCTGCTTCGTATTAGACCCCCGTCAAGGCTTCCCACTTCCCCCATATTTTGGCGTGTTTACTTGGGCATCCCCTGGCCTCGTATACCATTTTCTCGCGTTGTGCACACCAGTCCATCCCTCGACTCCATTTAGATAAAGATGGTGCTACTCCCGCCTTCCAATCAGTCATAATGTCTCTCTTAGCCACCAGGCATGCCACACCCAAAAAAAAAACGCTCTGCTCTCCTCATGTCCACATCTCCCTTTACCCCGAGTAGAAGTGGGAGCGGTGCACAGAGCACTTCTTCCTGCAGGGCCCTAGAGATCTGCTGAGTAATTACTTTCCAGTAGGTCTCTATGATCGGGCATGCCCATACCATATGAAAGAAATCCGCTTCTGGGTTGGGACACCGGGGGCACCCGGCCGTAGGGCGAAGGTCCGCTTTGTGCAACCTTGCAGGCGTAAGGTATGCCGTGTGGAGGTAGAAGGATTGCAGGAGACGGAATCGGGTCGACATCGTTCGGGTCCGAGGTGCCATCAGTGCCTCTCTCCATCCCTCCTCCTCTATTAGTCCCACCCATTCCTCCCATCTGCGGCGAAGTCCCTCCAGGGGACCAGAGGAGTTGGCTATCAATGAGCGGTATACCTGAGAGACTCCGCCTCTATCCAAGTCACCCATTAATACCTTTGCTTCCATGGGACTGTACTCAGGGACGTGATCACCCATTCGCGTATGTGTCAGCAAAGCGTGGCGGAGTTGAAGGTATTTGTGAAATTGTGTTTTGTTTTAAGGAGAAGAGTCCCTGAAGCTCCTCGAATGACCTCATGTGCGATCCCCCCCAGACGTCTCCCATTGTAGAGATTCCTATGTTGTCCCATTTCTGGAACCCCTTCAGACCCGCTACCTCAGCAAGGAACCTCCCGTGCCACAACGGGGTCTGTTGGGTGATGCGATTCCACCAACCTGTTACTTTCTGGGCATCTCGCCACCCCATTAAGACCACTTTCGTCACCTCCGGGATAGTCTGAGGAATCGGGCATCCATAGAGAGCGTCGAACACCCGGGAATAGCCCATGGTGTGGAGTTCGAGACGGTACGCGGGATCCGACCAGCCTCCCCCCACCCAGTCATTGATGACGAGCAGATGTGTTGCAAGGTGGTAGCAGTAAATATTGGACATCCCCAACCCTCTGTCATAGACGTCTCTCTGGCAGGTAGCAAGGGCCAGTCTGGGTCGGGTACCCTTCCACAAGAAGTAGCGTATCGTTGAGTCAAGTTCTTTAAACCATCTCTTGGGGACTGGGTATGGGAAGTTCTGTAGTAGGTAAAGGAGCCTAGGAAGAACCATCATTTTAAAGAGCGCTATTTCCCAAGCAGGTTAAGGGGCAAGGTTTGCCAATGCTGAAGGTCGTCTTTGATCCTGGTAGTGAGAGGTGTAACGTTAAGTTCCCATGCCAACTCCGGGATGAGAGCAACGTGGACCCCCAAGTATTTGAAACTATTTCGTCTGATGGGAATGTTTTGTTGCCAGTCAATGCTATCTCTCGAGGGATGCAGGGGGACCAGCAGAGATTTACGGGGTTTAGTATGAGGCCTGAGGCCTCTGAGAAGAGGTCCAGGATCTGTAGAATACGTGGGCCACTTGTAGCTGGGTTGACAATGTATAGGAGAACATCGTCGGCGTAGAGTGCCACTTGATCCTCCGGTCCGGTGGGCCAAGACCATCCCTCAACCAAAGGGTCCTCTCGGAGCAATTTTGCCAGGGGCTCTATCACGAGCGCAAAGAGCAGTGGAGACAAGGGGCATCCCTGGCGAGTGCCACGACTTATAGGGAATGGGTCGGATGTAGCTCCGTTCACCTGCACCATGGCCGTTGGATGTGAATAAAGTAACCCCACCAGTGCTCGGAATTTAGGGCCAATCCCGTCACTCTGCAGGACTTGATCCAGGTAGGACCAGTCCACGGTGTCGAAGGCTTTTTCAAAGTCAAGTAAGAGTAGAGCCTTGGAAGATTGAGTCAAGACTCCACGGTGTGCCAGAGCTAAGTGCAGCCGTCTGATACAATGCCTAGTACTTCGGGAGGGCATAAAGCCACATTGGTCGGGATGGACCAGCGACAGGAGCGTTGCCCTCAATCTAGTGGCGAGGATAGAGGACAGTATTTTAACTTCTATATTTAGGAGAGATATGGGCCGGTAGTCTGAACAGTGCCGAGACGGGGGATGTGTTTTGGGGATTACTGCGATTGTGGCTTTGTCGATCCCGATAGGGAATCGACCATTGCTCTCTGCTTCAATGTACATGTTGAGGAGGTGAGGACCTAGTATGTCACTGCACTTACTGTACAATTCTGCTGGGAAGCCGTCAGGGCCTGGGGTCTTGCCCGAGGCCAAGGTGGCTATTGCTCCTGTGACTTCCTCTAAAGTTATTGCCTCTTCCAAGCTATCTCGAACTACCTTGGAGATCTTGGGGAGGGTAATGTCGTTGAGGAGCGGGGACTCCCTCTCTGCCTGTGGTCGGGGACGTTCTTCGTATAACTGTGCGTAGTACGAAGCGAAACTTTGTGCAATATCTCTGGGTGTCGTAGCGAGGATCCCTTCCTCATCCACGATCTCTGAAATAACTCTATTAGCCATAGGTCGTGTGGCCAGCCAGTGTAGGAGTTTCCCGTTCCTGTCCCCCCAGCCATATACCCGAGCCACCGAAGCCCTCCAGGTGTGCTTGGCGGACTCTAAAACCAGGCTTTTGATTTCCTCTCGTACCTTCATGAGTTGCCGCGTGCAAGTGGCCGAGGGAGAGACGGAGTGCCGGCGCTCGAGGCGCAATGCATGGGCCTCTAATTCTCTTATTTGGGAGTTTCGCGCGCGTTCACGTATGCGAAGGAGGTGCTTGGCATGTCCTCTAATTGTCGCCTTACATGCGGCCCAGATCGGGCCTGAGGATTTCACCGATCCTAGGTTCTCTTAAAAGTTTTGTGTGAGATGACTTCTGATTGCTACTTTGTATTCTTCGTCTTGTAAATACCATGCGTTCAAGCACCATACCAGGCGGTAGGAGGAATCTGCGCCACCTAGTCGGATTTGAAGTGGTGCGTGATCGGAAACTCAGCGGGGGAGGATCTCAGCCCCAGTGATATTGATAACGTCTATCACGGGTGTAAACATGAGATCAATTCTAGCGTGCGTCTTATGGGCTGCTGAGGTATGTGTGTACTGTCTTGCTCTGGGGTGCCAGGTTCTCCAGACCTCACATAAGCCTAGGCCCTCAGCCCAGCCACTCAGTCGTGGCCCGACCAGATCGCCCGGCCGTGGCGCCTCCGGACACATCTAATTCAGGGTCTAGAACTGCGTTGAAATCTCCTCCTATGAGTGTGGTACCCTGGGGGAGTCCGGCCACTACCTGACGGAGGGCAGATAGTAAAGCATTGAATTCTGTTAGGGGGGCATATGTGCATATGAGGTTGAGTGGTTGGCCATGTAGCGAGCCAGACACTGCAACGTATCTACCCTGTGGGTCAGTTCGCGTGGCTGTGACCACCATGGGCAATGTACGATGAAGTAGTATAGCTACACCCCTGGAACCTCTAGAGAACCCGGAGTGATAAACCTTGTCGTATCCTCCCCTCACGAGCATAGGGCATCGAGCCCCAAGCAGATGCGTCTCCTGCAACAACACCACCAAAGGGGTGTATCTACGAAGGGTACTATATACAGCCGACCTCTTAATCTTGTCCAAGAGGCCGTTTACATTCCATGAGATTATCTTTGTCAGTGACGGCCACGCGTGAGAGAGTTAGGTATGTTTATGTGCCTGGTGTCTACTTGTGGGTATCGAGTCAATCGCCTCGAGCAAGAAAATAAAAAGGCAAAAAAGTAAATAAAACTTACGAAAACATTATTATGGAACTTCAATGTAAACTTGTCACCCACCCAACCTCCCGCCACCCCATACCTCAACCCTGGAAGCATCTGTCACCCAGTTACCCAACTTTAACAATACAGCCAGATGGACTGACACTGGAGTGGAGTGGTGGACCCCTCCATTTAGGCGGATCATATGCAATTTGTAAGCGGAAAACCAAACCGAGTGTAGCGTACAGCGGCCAGGTCATCGTTTTCGGATGGGTTTTCATTTGGCCTGGCTGCCGGATCAGTACAGTACTAATTAAAGGCTCAGGTAGCGCGGAACAGGTCTCGTAGACTACGCTAACCAATCGTTGGGGACTGGCTCAAGCGGTCTCCGTCCGCTACTCGATTCGAGTCTCTGTCCCCCGGGGCGGCGGCTGGGATCTCCTCGGCCCCAAGGATAGGATCACAGTCTTTGTCTTCGCATGCAGGAGCTCCAGGGCCTCTCCGACCCCCATGCCTGGATCTAGTGCGTTTTCGGCCCTTTCGCTGTTCCCTCTGGGAGGGCCGCTGGCTCCCAGAGGGGTCTTCAACCAATCTTCGAGAACCCCCTCAGGGACCAAGACCCTCTTCGGTCAACCAGTCCCAGGCCTCCTCTGGAGAGTCAAAGAAATACCCCTTTCCGGCCATGAGGACTTTTAGGCGTGCAGGGAATAGGAGCATATATGAGAGCTGCATGGCTCTGAGTTTCTGTTTTAACTGATCATAGGACCTACGCCGGGTCTGGACCTCACGAGTGTAGTCTGGAAACACCAGGATCTTGTTGTTTTCCCAGCTGAGGTCGGCTGAGCGTCTAGCCTCTCTGAGGACTGCAATCATCGGTCTCCGAGGGCTGCCCGGAGGAGGCCGAGGGGCCAGAGCCCTGTGGGCTCGTTCAATTGCAAACCAAGGCGAGAAGACTTGTTCTGGCATCCAGGACCTGATCCAGCGCTCAATGAACTCAGAGGCTTTATTGTCTTCTGCTCCTTCCGGGAATCCCACGAAGCGCAGATTATTGCGTCTTGATCGGTTTTCTGCATCTTCGGCGCGGCGGTGAAGCTCCCCTGTACGAGTCTGCAGCTGGGCCACTTTAGTTCTAAGGTCGCCTAGTTAGACTTTCGTCCTCGCGTACCTCTCCTATTTTGGTTTCCACAGCCAGTTGCGATGATTGGATAGCCAGTAGGATTGCATTCACTCCATCTGGTGCATGGCATCCCGAGGGGGCCTCACCGTCGCCTCGGGAAGTCGCTTAGGTGGTAAACTGGTCGATTTTCTGCTGGGAGGCCGGAGGTTGTTTATTTGTTCTGTCTTTCCCCATTTTGCCACTGAAATGCTTCCTATACTTCTTTATGTCGTGTGGGGTTATCGAAAGTCAAGTCTCTAGCACCTGGTAGTCTCTGAGGTCCCAAGTCCAAGAGGGTCATTTCAATGACGCATCCGCTATCACCAGCGCGGTCTCCTATCTTTCCGGACGAGGGATACTCTTCATCTCATCCGCATTCCTTGTGCAGCTGCTCCACCCTCCGTTTCTCCAGGTCCACTCTCCTCCAATGTGGCCTTCAGGCGAGCATCTAAATACACATTTTGACAAAAGGTCGGATGTGGGTTGGTGTTCTGTGCTTTTTAAACAACTCGGCCCTCTGATAGCTGAGGCCCGAGAGGAGAGATCTTCAGCACGTCGAGCGTCCAGGGGGCACCGCAATAAAAATTGTTCAGAGGCCTTTATCACAAGCCTCTGCCAGCGTCAGGCACTGCGGCTCCGCGCTCCGCATTCCAGTCTAGTCGACGGAGCCGCTTCGCACCTCCGGGGCGCCCCAGCATCAGTCGGGCCCCCAGCGCACGCGCCCCAGCGAGCCCGGCGCTGCTGGGGCAGATCCTCCTCCCGCTCCGGCTCTATCCTCCCGCAGCCGTGCTTCTCCGGGCAATCCGGCGCCCAGCCGCCTCCACCACTCTGCCTCGCTGGACAGGCCCAGGTGTAGGGCCGTCGCCCAGCCAGGCCGTCTGCCCTCACCTCTTTCAGCTCCTCGCGTGGGTCGATGGGGACCACTGAGGCCCCAGGTCGCTCCTGCACCGCTGGGCCACTGCCTCCGTCAGTCCGCCACCTCCGGCCCAGGCCCCAGTCGGCAATCTCTGCTCCGGAGGGGGTAGGCGGGGCTCACAGCTGCCGAGTCGGCCGCCTCCTCTCTCACTCCGGTCCCGCGCCGCACAGCCCCATAGGGGAACGCAGGTGTCAAGCCTCTTTTACTCCCTCCAATCGGCTTCAGCACACCCTATAGAGGAATCAGCGCCATCAGGGGGACGCGTCAGGCTGCCACGGCCCGTGCTGCCATTTTGGTCACTGGTCCAGGCGGCCCTCGGTCAGATCCAGACCTCGTTTCTCTCGGCTCCTCGGCTCCTTGGGTTCCTCAATGGACAAGGAACGTCCCAGGGCCGGCAGGCGGATGTGTAAAGTGAGTATAGGGTCTGTTTCCTCTGGCGGATGACGGAGGGGTCCAGAGCACTCTCAGAGTGCGACCGCCATCTTGACGCCCGAAGCTACGCCCCCGTTGTGGGGTTTTTACCACCTCACAGGAGCATCAATCCCGCTACTAAATTAGCTTCGCACACTATATGGCAGTGCATTCATTTGCGCTATACATTCAGACAGTCTTCCAAACTCGCTTTGCTCACTCACTCCATCCACAGGAAAATTGCATCCTTAGCTTTTATTGATCATTCACTTTCCAACCCCTACAAGGGACACTGCACACTAAAACATAGTGAATAGATGAACTGACATTCAAGGAAGATAGGAGCAAGAGTATTACAGACCAAATTAAAGAATGTACTGCCACTCTGTAGTTAGAAACTTAATAAAAAGTTTATTTAAAAAAATGTAACCATTCACACCTCACCCTCCTTTGGGTAGTAGTCAAGGCTTACTCTAGGATGTGGAGGAGGTTTAGAAACACAAACACATTATGGAATAGCAAATAACAAACTGAGATGAATGTCTACTCAATGCTTTATCTATGAAGAAAAGACTTATCTATCTACCTTTATATCATTTAGTTAAAAACAGTGCCACTGGGTAGTTCTAATTAGGACGACCTTTCCATAGGAAATAGGTTTGTTTTTCGCCTAAACCTTTAGTGCCGTTTGATGGATCTTCACAAAATGTTTCTCAAAACAAAAAAAACAAAAAAAGCCCTTTCCACCTCCGTTTCTTCCTGTAAAGTTTTGGGTTGATACATCAAGTGGGGTCAAGAAGGGGGAGAGTCCCAAAACCTGTTTTCCCAATGTATTAATGCATTTTTCCATAGGAAAAACAAATAGCAATTCAGAAAAGATGTCAGATGGAATTACAACAAATTTGGCAGAAATCTATATCTATACCCAGAAAATGTGCTGCTTGTGATTTTATGTAAATGTGTTGAGTAGTTTTTGAGAAATTAATGCCCAAAATGTATATGTAGTTTCAATGTAACTCCTATGTGATTTGATTAGCTGGCTGCAACCTCAAGAAAAAGTTGTGGCTATAATTTTAGGACTCTTGGACTTCGTCCCCGTGCTCTAGGATTTCTTTTTTTTTTTAAATAACTATAAATGGGCAGGGTAGTATTACCCAGATTGCCTGTGCCTTGTGAGTGGGTTTGGGGGGGGATCTCTTGGGGTCCAACTAGTTCCTCCTGCAATTGTGTCTGCACATCTACTGTGACTTCCAACCTGCCCCCCCCCATGTAAATGTGCGAGGAACCACAGATGCACATTGTTGTTCATCCATGGCACACACTTTCCTCCCCACTGGGCATTGGGAGCAGGCTCTGCGCCCAAATCTTCAGCCGTGTGCAGCATTGGAATAGTAAGGTATGGTAATAATGTATTACTTTACATTACATAAGTCCTACACATTTATTTAAAAAGTCAAAGGTTAACATGAGATTATAGTTTGAAATGGTAATAATACCTTAGGTGAAAATGTCAGGTAAAGCAAACATTTTAAACTATAAAAAAAAAAAAAAACACTAAAATTCATCAGATATAGTTAACTGAAGAAAGTATAACTTGCACCCTCTCCGTGAACTGCTTATGACCTTATATTCTACATCTCTTATGGCCTCACAAAGAACATTACTGGTGATATCTGAATTTACATCATTGATGACAGCACTACATGGCGGGTAGCCAGAAGTACCTTCTTCAGTTAACTAACTGGTGAGTTTCAGTGTTTTTATAATTTAAAACGTTTTGTTTTAGCTAGCGTTTTCACAATTTGTTACCACATTGTACAAGAGATGTGAAAGGGAGCCAGCAGGAGGAGACAGACAGGGCTAAAGCTGTAAAGTATCCTAATTCAGTTCAATCCACACACTCAAGTGGAGATGGAAGACAGACAGTTGCATTCAAACTACCAATGATTTTCGATCATTCATATGCATGGGAAGTGACATCACTCCTCCCATGACCTACTTAATGGCTGCCACAGCGTGGACATGTGTGCCAGAAGCAAGCCTGTCTGCACCTGTACTGCGCCCAGTGCCAGGAACCCTGGTCCTCCCGCTTCTACCAGGCTGTGACCCTCTGCGCCCTCAACCATAGCCACTGGTCAGCATGCTGCTTCCTTGCCACACAATCCAACACAGAGGGAGCATTCACCTGTGCTTCCTACAAGATAATTACTGATAGTGTTCAGCCGATGAAAAGAGAACTGACCAGGGCCCCTCTCTGTGTGTGGCATATCCCTTCACTTTCCCTGCACAATGTGCTATCTGCATTACACCAGTGCATTAAGTTTTGGATTATGTTTTTGAGCATTGTTTCTGTCCCGCCACTTGTTGGCAAAGTACTCACACATGAATCAGAGGAATAGGCTTCAAAATGCAAATTAGGAATGATAGAATTGCCACAAAAATAACCGGATTCTTCAAAAAAGCCTCCTTGTTTATATCCTGATACAGCATGCTTTCCATTCACTTTAGTATGGTACTGCCAGATTGCATTGAATATGAGTTGAATACATGTTGAATTACAAATCCCTTAGCTGCTGGGCCTTTCACCCCCACTGCTCTTTCACCCCCAGTGCTGGGTCCTTTTTTGGCTATTTGGGGTATTTCATGCTTACAGCTCCATAACGTTTTTCCACATAAGCTATTCACGCCAAATTTTCATCCTTTTTTCCAACAGCCTGGGATTACAAAGGTACCCAAGGGTTTGTGGATTCCCTTTGTGGGGACTGAGAAATTAGCCAAAATATAGCGAGAATTTGGGTTTTTGGGGAAAAATAGTAAAAAGATGCTGCAGAAGAAAGCATCTGTTTTTTAAACTGCAAATGGCATCAACAGAGGGTGCCAAAATCACCATCTTCCCAGCTTTCAGGAACAGGCAGACTAAAATCAGAAAACCAAACTTTTCATCACAGTGTTGGCATTTTACTGGGACCATTTTCTTATTTTTTGTGCTTTAAACCTCCTTCCAGTTAGTGACAGAAATGGGTTTGAAATCAATGGTGGATCCTGGAAAGGTATACATTTCTGAAACTTAGACACAATTCTGAATTCAGCAAGGGGTATTTGTGTAGATCCTTCAAGGTTTTCCTGTAGAAAGTAACAAAAAATATTGAAATTGAACTAAAAAGCTATTTCATTTTACATTTTCCTTTTAACTTTTTCCAATTATGGCAGATTTTCAAGAGCAATATACCGTTCGGTCCGCTAGACCCTTTTTGGTTGTGGGGATGTATAGGGCTTGTAGGTTCGCCAAGAACCCAAGGTACTTGGAGCCAATACATGAGCTGAACCTTGCAATGGGTTTTTATTGTGTACCGGTATACAGCAATTAATCTGGTAAAATATAAAGAGTGAAAAATAGGTATCAAGAAAACTTGTGTATTTCCGGAATGGGCACAAGATACAGAGTTTGGAAGCAGTGGTTATTTGTATCTCTGAATTTGGAGGTCCTCCTACTAGCATGTGAATAACAGGGCATTTCTCAAAACTACTTCTTTCTTACCCACTGTCTTAAATTTGGAAGGCGCAAATACAGAGAGACAATTGGTAAAAACACTTGTTCTACTATTCTGTGTTCCCCCATGTCTCCCAATAAGAATGGTACATCACTTGTGTGGGTAGGCCTAGTGCCCAGGACAGGAAACAACCCAAAATGCAACATGGACACGCACATCACATTTTTCCACTGAAAACTGACGTGTTTTTGAAAACTAGACATCTAGGGATCTCCAGGGTGGGGTGACTTGTGGGATTCTTACCAGTTTCTGCCACCCAGACTCCTTTGCAAACCTCAAAATTGATCTGAAAAAACACATTTTCCTCACATTTGTGATGCAAAGTTCTGGAAACTGAGGGGAGCCACAAACTCCAGCATTCCCCGGAGTCTCTTAATAAAAATGGTACCTCACTTGTGTGGGTAGACTTAGTGACCGCGACAGGAAACAACCCAAAACTCAGCTTGAACATATCACATTTTTCCACTGAAAACTGATGCCTTTTTTGCAAAGTGCCTAGCTGTGGATTTTGGGCTCTGTCTCAGCCAGCACCTAGGGAAACCTAGTACATTTTTTTAAACTAGACACCTAGTGGAATCCAGGATAATGTGACTTGTGGAGCTCTTACCAGTTTGTCACTCACAATCCTTTGTGACCTCAACATTTACCTAAAAACACATTTTCCTCACACTTCTGTTATGCAAAGTTCTGGAATCTGAGGTGAGGGGAGCCACAAACTTCCTTCCACTTGGCATTCCCCCAGGTCCTCAGATTAAAAAAAAATAATAATAATGATAGTACCTCACTCGTGTGGGTAGGCCAAGTGCCCATGACCACCGGGAAAGGCCCAAAATGTATGGTGGAGGTAATGATAACTAAGGTGAGTGCACTATCTGATAGAGACTTCTAGTTGCAGATTCCTTACCTTAGAATTTCCCCCAGGCATCAGACTGGATCTGTAGATTTTTCTTCACGCAATATCCTTATGCATCGGTAGGTGGCATCGGTCTACTCAGCGGACGTTGTTGGTGTTGTAGTTGCTGTGATGACGTCGGGAGTAGTATGTAGACACCGCCTTTGCACAGTGACGTCAGTTCTTTTCTTTCCATGCCACGCGCCGATCTGGAGAAGAGCTACCCTGGTCTATTTTTGACCAACTTCTACTGTTTTGTTGAGATTTTGTGAGACTTTTGGTGCGTCCAGGATGTCCCCGAAGACCGGTTTCAAGCTGTGCGAGGACTGTCACCGCACGATGTAAGCTCCTCATCGGGTTTGTCAGTGGTGTCTCGAGCGCGACCTCAACCCGAAGTCGTGCTCCGAGTGCCGGGCCATGCACCCGAAGGCTTTTAGGGAGCAGTCCCTACAGCTAATGGCGGCCCGGCACTTGACTCCACGTAAGTCACGGTCTTGATCGAGAGGAAGGGCTCGAATATTCACGGAGCCATCACCACTCGTCTTCTTAATCTTCGGGTACAGGGAAGAAGTCGAAGAGGTCCCATCGCTCTCAGACTTCACCCCATCACTCGGCTGACGCGATGCGGGAACAGCATCGACTCTCAAGGCCGCCCATCTTAAAGAGTTCTATGAGGCCATGTGCCTCATCTTTGGGCAGGCCGACCCCGATGTGGCGCCTTCGGGCCCAAGGGGTTCGATTGCGGGGCCTTTGGGTTCCACGCCAGCAGCTTCGGCTCCGGCCATCGAGGTCCCTCCGGATCCGCTTGTGGATCCGCACTGGTGGAGGGTCGATTGTCGACGCTCCTGACGTCGGTAGTGCCCACTATCAATGTCGACTTGGAGTCTGAGCTTTGTTGGCTGATGCCGCCTTTGTCTTTGATGGGGCATATTTGGCACAGGTCAGATTCGGACCCTTTTTCCTATGGGTATGAATTCGGGGAGGGATTGGAGGGGACCCTGGACCCTTATGAATACCAGGATGACCCATCTTTGGACTGGGCTCAGGAATTGGGCGACGCCAGTGGTCTGGGTACTTCTTCTGGCGCTGGCATGCTGTCTCCTCCTACCGTGGCTACGGCGGAGGGAGTGACTTATGGTATTGTGGTCAGAAGGGCAGCTGAAGTCCTTGGCCTTAAGCTTCCTACTGTAAAGATCAGGTCTAATCTCCTGACGGAGGTGCTTCAGCCTGGGGCTTCCACTTCAGAACCCCTTTTGCCATTCAATTAAGCCCTCACCGATGTCCTTTTGGGTACTTGGTCCAAATCCAGCACAGGGGCTCCTGTGAATAGGACCATAGCACGCAGTAATCGGCCCGCTCCGAAAGACCCTAAATTCCTGTCCCAACACCCCACACCTAAGAGTCTTGTCATCCAGGCTTCCTCTTCTTCAGGCGCATTCCCTTCCGCACTCCCAGACAGGGAATCAAAAGGCTGGAACAGTTTGGTAGGAAGTTGTTTTCTTCCTCCAGACTCGTGCTGCAGTCTGTGAACACTGCATGCCTTTTGGGCCGCTATACCCCCTCTTTGTGGGATATGGTTGCGCAAGTCCCGCCACAGATACCGGAGGAGGCCCATGCTATTTTTCTCCCAAGCTGTGAACGATGAGAGAGATGCGGCAAAGTTCAAAATCTGTTGTGGGCTGGACACAACCGACTCTCTGGGCAGATCAGTTACTACGATGGTAGCCTTGAGATGCCACGCCTGGTTGCGTACTTCTGGTTTTTCTGGGGATGTCCAACAGTCACTCATGGACATGCCCTTTGATGGCTTCCGTCTCTTTGGAGACAAAAGGGGACTCGGCCTTGGAGAGATTGAAGGATTCCTAGGCCACGGCTCAGTCCCTTGGTCTTTCCTCTGCCCCTCACCCCCTGCAGTCCGCTTTTTGCCACTTCCGTGGCCACGGAAGGGGCTCCCTGTCGCATCCTCCACCCAGCCAGCGTGCCACCCATGCTGTCCAGCCTCTGCGTGGCCGGGGACGCGGAATCCCGCGTGGGTCAGGGAACCAGAGGTCTGCCCAGTCCACCTCTGCCCCCGCAGAAGCCTTCAAACCCTCCTAGTCTGTCCCCTCACTCCCATCCAGTTGGCAGCAGGATTCACCCTCACCTGCCACACTGGGACTCCATCACTACGGACAGGTGGGTTTTGCAGATCGTTCAGAAGGGCTAACTCCCTCCCTTTCAAATCTGCTCCAGCAGCCAGGCCTCCATCCTTCAGTCACTTTCCAGAAGATCATTTGGCACTTCTCCGCCAGGAAGTCTCAGCTCTCTTGGCCAAGGGAGCTATAGAAAAGGTCCCTGTGCCCGAAGTGGTTGTTATTCCCGCTACTTTCTGGTGCCCAAAAAAGGACAAGGGCTTATTTCTTATCCCAGACCTTCTGGACCTGAACTACTTCCTCAAGAAGGGGAAATTCAAAATGCTCACCCTGGTTCTGTCTGCCTTGGACCTAGAAGACTGGATGATAGCGTTGGACTTGCACGACACTTATTTCCACATCCCAATCCTGGCTGCCACACAGACGTTACCTACGATTCGTGGTAAGTCACGAGCACTTTCAGTTTACCTTGCTTCCCTTCGGCCTTACCAGCGCCCCCTCGGGTGTTCACGAAAGTGATGGCGGTGGTTGCAGCTTATCTGCACAGGTTTAGGGGTGTCAGTCTTCCCCCGACGACTGGCTGAAGGCAGACTCGCCCCAGAAAGTCGTCTCCCATCTTCAGACTACGGCAAACCTCCTGCACATGCTGGGGTTCACTATAAACATGCCAAAATCACATTTGACTCCCTCTCAGACGCTCCCTTTCATCAGAGCAGTTCTGGACACAGTCCTGTTTTGGGTTTATCCTCCCGAAAAGCGAGTCCAGGACATTCAGGCTATGATTCCGATCTTTCGGCCTCGGTTTTGTGTTTCGGTGAGACTGACTCTGAGGCTGATGGGCTTCATGGCCTCCTGCATCCTGCTAGTAACACATGCCAGGTGGCATATGCAGGCTCTGCAGTGGGACCTGAAGTTCCAGTGGGCGCAGCATCAGGGGAATCTCTCCGACATAGTCCAGATCTCGGAGGGGACTGCGAAAGTCCTGCAGTGATGGCTTTCGAATCAGCATTGGGTCCACTGCAGATCCATCTCCCTTCCGCAACCAGATCTCTCAAAAGTGACAGATGCGTCACTTCTGGGTTGGGGCGGCCACATGAGAGAGGTAGCAATCAGAGGCCTCTGGGCTCCGTATCCGTGTTCTGGAGCTCCGGGCGATCAGGCTTGCGTTGAAAGCATTTCTTCACTCTCTCAAAGGGAAAGTAGTGCAGGTGTTCACAGACAATACTACCACCATGTGGTACTGCAACAAACTGCGGAGTAGGGTCCTGGACCCTTTGTCAGGAGGCACTATGCCTCTGGACATGGCTGGAACATCAGGGCATTACCCTGATGGTTCAACATCTGGCTGGTTCCCTCAGTGCCAGAACGGACGAACTCCGCTGTTGATGCACAGCCGATCACGAATGGAGTCTCCATCCGGAGGTGGCGCAAGGTCTCTTTCAGCAGTGGGGAGAGCCTTGGTTAGATCTGTTTGCCTCTGCAGAGAACACGCAATGTCTGCTGTTTTGCACGTTGGCGTTTCCAAGGCGGCACTCGCTCAGAGACGCTTTTCGTCTTGAGTGGAACTCCGGCCTCCTTTCTGCCTATACCACCTCTGCCCAGAGTTCTCAAGAAGATCAGGAACAACCGGGCCCAAGTCATCTTGGTGGCTCCGGACTGGGCACGGAGAGTCTGGTATCCAGAGCTATTGCGCGTGTCCATCGATCTTCCACTCAGACTGCCTCTTCGGGTGGATCTTCTGTAGCAGCAACAGGGGACGGTTCTTCACCCGACCTTGTCCAACCTCCACCTTCATGCGTGGAGATTGAGCGGCGACACTTGACGACTTTTGATCTTCCACCCGAAGTCTGTGATGTTATCTTGGCAGCCAGGCGTCCCTCAACCAAAACTGTATATGCCTGTCGTTGAAATACATTTGTGGCGTGGTGCACCAACAAATCTGTTGTTCCCCTCTGTCCAAGGTTCTTCTGTTCATTCTTTCTCTGGCCCAGCAGGGCTCTGCTTTGGGCACCCTTAAAGGGTATTTATCTGCCATTTTGGCCTTCCTTCGGCCCTCACTTTTTAAATCTCCTATTGTGATTAGATTCCTAAAAGAACTCACTCATTTATTTCCTCCCACTCCATTTATCATGCCTCAGTGGGACCTCAATCTTGTCCTTACTTAATGTGTACTCCCTTTGAGCCGATGCACAATTGTCCCTTGCGGCGCCTCACCTTCAAAACTGTCTTTCTTGTTGCCATCACCTCTGCTCCCAGGGTGAGTGAGCTTCAAGCCCTTTCATCTAAACCTCCATACTTGTCTGTGCACCCTGGCAAAGTGGTGTTGCACAATAAGGCTTCCTTCCTTCCAAAGGTGGTTACGCCTTTTCATGTAGGCCAGTCCATCACCCTGCCTACTTTCTACGCACCCCCACATCCTTCTCATGAAGAGGAGAGACTCCGCCGTCTGGACCCAAAAAGAACGTTGGCGTTCTATCTTAATCGTACTAAAGATTTCTGGGTGGACGATCAACTCTTTGTTGGGTATGTGGGTATGTGGGTTCAAAAAAAGGGAAGGCGGTGCAAAATCGTACCATCTCTCGATGGGTGCTTCTTTGCATCAAAATGTGCTATGCTTTGGCGAAGAAGCAACCCCCTGAGGGCTTGCATGCTCATTCCATCAGAGCAACTGCTGCTTCCACTGCGTTAGCACGCGGAGTTCCTGTGCTGGATATCTGCCAGGCAGCTACGTGGGCGTCTCTGCACACGTTTGCTGAACACTAGTGCCTGGACAGTCAGGTCCGTCAGGATGGCTACTTTCGTTGTTGTTCGTGTTGGTGGCAGGACTTCCTAAATGATCTTGGTTTGCAGCCCACCTCCGAGGATGGCATTGCTTGGGTATCTATTCTAAGGTAAGGAATCTGCAACTAGAAGTCTCTATCACATGTACAAGTTAGTTACCTTTGGTAACGAAATATCTGGTAGAGACATATTCTATTTGCAGACCTTACCGCCCACCCATTCTCCCCGCTTGCGAACTGATTTCTAGGGACAGGAATTCCCCTTTAAAGTCCTTAGCTCTGGCGCACCAATCTCAGTGTCCTTAGCGGCTCTGCGCTTTGGTGTGGAAAGTCGTTAAAAGAAACTGAAGGCGAAGGCGGCGTCTATATACTACTCCTGACTTCATCATGGCGACTATGACGCCAACGCGCCCGCGGAGTCAACTGATGCCACTTACTGACACGCAAGGGTATTGCTCGAAGAAAAATCTCCGGATCCAGTCTGAAGCCTGGGGGAAATTCTACAGTAAGGAATCTGCAACTAGAATATGTCTCTACCAGATATTTAATTACCAAAGGTAAGTAACATGTACAATTAGGAGTCCAGGGGGGTATTGCTTGTGCAGATTCCCAAAGTTTTTTTTGTTTTACCCAGGATACCCTGCATGGGTAAACCCCTGCAATGGTGAAACATTAAATAAAAATATTTTTCCTTGCACTTCTGTTATATAAACTACAGGAATATGCATGGATCCACAAACTTCTTACCACCTATTGTTCCCCAATTTGTTCCAATAAAAACTCTGCCCCACTTGTGTGACTGGGCCTAGTGGGCCTAGTGCCGACAAGAGGAGTGGACCATACAAGGGCCAATGGTAGTCCTGCATGAGGGCTACTATTGACCCTGGGTTGCTCCATTCCTGACGTCGGCACTAGGCACAGGCACACAAGTGGAGTGGCGTTTTTAGCAGGACAAGTGGAGAATCTCTGGGTGGTAGGAATTTTGTGGATCCTTGCACATTCCTGTAATTTGTGACAGAAATGCAAGGAAAAATTGTTTTTATTCAATGTTTCACCTTTGCAGGATATTCTGGGTACAAAAACATTTGGGAATCCAAACAAGCCACACCTCCAGGTGTCTAGTTTTCAGAAATGTCAGGGTTTGGTAGGTGTCCGTATATGTCCGCTGAGACCAGGACCAAAAAACACAGGTGCCCACCTTACAAAACCAGGTTGTTTTGTGCTAGATAATTTTGATGTCTCCTCAATACGTTTCGGCCCTTCCCTGTTGTGGCCACTTGCCCACCCACACAAGAGAGGCAATGGTTTTCTCTGGAGACCTAGGGGAACGCTTGTTGGTAGGAAATTTGTGACTGCCTGCAGATTCCATGACTTCCCTCACAGAAATGCAAGAAAAATTTGTTTTTCAAGCTAAGTTTGTGATTTGTAGGTGATTCTGAGTGAGGAAAAACTGTTGAGAGGCACGCAAGTCCTGCACCCTTGGATTCCCCTTGTACTAGTATGTTAAAATTAATCCACCACTCACCTTGGTTGGTGTTAGCACCTTCAGAAATTCTGGTTTCAAAGCATAAATACTTATCAAGGTATTTAAATATTGAAACCAAGCCTTCTGAACGTGAGTCATAAAGCCTCTTCACGGCACCAACCGCTTTATGCTCCCTTCACATGCCATTCACACACAACACTTTCATACTGCCGGCCCAGTCCCTCAGATCATTCAATCACATCAACTTATCGCCGCCAGACAAGGGCCCATCACGTTTATACGCCACAGGATGGAATACGTTTGACTACATTTTACCACCTGTCTATAAACCGCCTCTTTCTTGAACGTTACCGAACGCGTTTACTAATGGCTCCCGTGACAGCCATGTGAGGCTCAGGAAGACCTATATTTCATGCGGCTTTAGCTCACTCACTGTGCTAAATTCAACTCCTTTCAGTTTGTTTATGTAAGCTGGGGGTGTCCAAAGATGCCCTTTGAGGCCCTTTCATTGAACTTAGTGAGCCTATCTAGCTTTGAAACTAAGGCAGACATTCTGAGGAATTTTCGCGATGTTCCTTAAAGAGAACATAAACTATGAAGAAGGGTAGTGTTTGGCACTCAGGATAGTCCGTGAGAATGTAGCATATGCCCCAGCCACTGTTAAGTGCAGTGCTTTGACTGTAATGCACTTATCATACAGCAAATTGAACATCTACTATGTTCGGATGGAGGATGAACATGGCAAACAGGTCAAACACTGATCCAAACGTGTCATAGTAATTCAGTGTGAGTGCGGCACCAATGGGTTTGAATCCATAGGTGTTGATGATGTGAATCTATACTATCTTTACTATCTTTCTTCTACCTATGCAATATACCTGGGAAAGGCACACCTTCCTTAAGCATTTCTTACCCATTCATGTCTCTGTCCTCATCCGAGTCCTGGCTAATCCTGTATGATTGCCAAGTGAACCTATACTAATGCCTTCCATTCTTAGCTACTTGAAGCTCAAGAAAACATGTCTTTCTTGCGCCATCAGCGCACTTACTGTGCCTAATCCAACTCCTTCCAGTTTGTGGATACAAGTTAGGGGTGTCAGAGTCTGCCTTGTGAGGCCTATTTTTCGAACTGAGTGAGCATATTTGCTGTTGAAACTAAGGCACAGATGATGGTGATTACTACCTAAGGTCTTTAAAGTAAAAAGACAAACAAATATCCTGTGGGACTCATTCACCAACACTTCTACTTTTGCTTTGAATGTGAAGCTAGAAACTGAGTTTGCAAACTTTCAAACAAGTAGAAATGTTGATGAATATGTCCGACAGGACATCTGTTTGACTTATCACACTTACTCTGGTTCTCTTTGGCAATCAGGGTGGTCCTTGTGTAGCATGCATAAGCTCCCTAACAAGTACTTCAAAATTCAGTCACGCCTTTTAATTTTGCCACACAGGGTACTCCGTGACAATGTGACATAAGTTCTGTCCACTAGTATGTGCAGTGTGGGGACTATAATGCACATTAATCATCAAATGGAACACCCCTCACTGTCTGACTGTGGATAAAGGTGACGAGCAGGCCATAAGGAAGTTCATGATTTCCTGAAATAGATGAACTAAAATTCTGTGGCTGCTTGCCTAACAAAGTAGTGACCCATGGATGTTTAAGTATTCATGCACAGCCGTTGAAAAGTGTACCTAACGGCAGGGCCACCTCAGTCAACTTTCCTGAAGTTTGCTTTAGTATGATACAATATAAAGCAAGTAGAAAAACACAAGCCCAGCTGAGATGGGCCCTGGGGACCGTAAACACAACTCTCCTGCCTCTTTCCATGCTTCGCTCACACTTTACATCGACAAAATGGTCGATCTTTTTGGGTGTTTTAGGAATGCGATCAGCAAATTGTTGTTCCTGCAGCCTTGCCACACCCTTCAGAACATATGAAGTGGAGGGTGCTGCTTCTGTAGCAAAAGTGAGGTTTTCAAACACTGGCAACTAAAATTCAAGGAAAGACATGAGTCTTCCTATGCTTGTCTGATGATAAACAACATACATATTGTATGTTGCCATCTGGATCAGGTGAGTAAACAGTTTTGTGTACCAAGTGCAAGTTTCCCGACTTGCATTGCATGATTGAAGAACCTGGTCGTTCTTGTCCACTCCGCCCATGTGGGTTAGTGGGCTTGTGTACTTCAGCTATCTGACCCCAAACCATGATGGGGAAGTGCTCTCATAATAAATTGTAGTGAGAGTGCACACATCATGCTCATCTGAGCACTTGTCTGCGAACAGTTCGTTGTAACGCAAAGCAGCATTCTAGGATTTCTGGAGCTTCTTGCAAAGAAGCTCCAGCGGTAATCCTTTGTGGTGATACCAAACTGTTACACAGGCCACAGTGCCAGCTTTGTAGGGCTCACTGAGTAGCTCTACTCCTGTATAGAAATTGTCTACATAAAGCTTATAACCTTTGTGAAGGACTTGCTGGACAAGCTCCCATACAGTCTTTCCTGTGACCCCACCTACGTGGGAGGGCAACCCACAGGGTTTAGCATGGATTCCTTGCCTTAATATACACTCAAGCTGTACATATAGCCAGTACAGGTCTCACACAGCATGTACAGCTTGATATCACAGCAAGCGCTTTTGCTCGCAAGGGTCTCCCTGAATAGCAGCTGCTCTTTGTACATGATTAAGGACTCATTGACTGCTATATTCTTTCCAGAAGTATAGATCTCTAGAAATCTGGCATATAAATGTTCCACGACAGGCTGAATTTTGAACAACCTGTCATGATCTGGATGGTCTCAGGGCAATGCAACAGAATTGTCATTGCAATGCAGCATGCGCTGCAATTGCAAAAACGATCTCTGCTCATGTACGGTGCAAATATAGGGGTTACCCAGACCGTGCAAGTCGACCAGTAGCAGTGCAAGGTGGGTTTCTGCACTTACCCCACTTTGAGCGCAAGGCCTAAAAATGTCTTCAACTCCTCCAGTGAAGTGTGAGTCCACTGACATGCCCTAGAACTGGGCCATAGAGTGCCTCCATACTGCTTCAGAAATTGTTCGGCATGCAAATTTGTTTGCTGCACAATTTGCAGAAGGAAGTCAACACCCAAAAAGACATAGAGGAAGTCCATAGGCAAAAAGTTGGCCGTATCGACTTTATATTCAGCGTCACCAGTAAAAGGTGGAGTTTGGGGCTGAACTAAGTCGGGGGACTGCCAAGAGAGTACTCTGTCTGTGCTTGCCGCCGCATGCGCCTGCTCTCTGGGTTGGGCTAACCCTCTGTTGTCCCACTGCACAGACTGTGCTTGCGAAGGGACAGCACAACTGTCCTCATCGTCTCCCTCCGAATCAGTGGAAAAGGAGTCGTGGGATGGGCCTCCGACTGAAAAATCACTCCCAGATTCTGCTCCATTGTCCTTTCCCCTCAGATGCTTTTCCCAGTTAGTGTGGGAGTTGTAGCCCGCACTGTGACTTGCTGTTCCAGTGTGAGGAAGCATGGCACTTTCAGTGGGTGAGGATTTGCATCCTAATAAGGGAATATCCCTTTTCATCGTAGGTTTCATATATTATTATTATTTTTTTTTCTTTAGACCTAAGTATTTTGTTGTGTTTAGTATTTATGGTTTGGGAGAGAATACCCTCTGGTCTTTACATTTCCCTTGGCCCTCCTTTGTGTGTTAGGTATGTGTTATTTTAATCACAACAAATCATTCTCATAAGTATATCATGCAGTGTCTGTCTTCCTGTAATCATCACCAGGATGCCTGGCACCAAGTGTGCATCAGATTGATTTCTACCTGCCGGTCTAATTGGAAGTGGCTGGAAAATGCATTGCCAGGATCGAATGGCAGTCTGCCCATACGTACCCTTCCATGGTTACACGGAGTCCGTAAGCCTGTTGTGCTGCAAGCACCAGTGCCTGCTTTGTTGCCAGTGCCTGCTTTGTTGCTTTCCCGTTCGGTGCATCACTACACCTAGGCTGAGGAGAACTTATAAAGTTCCCCAGTAGTCCCGGTCCAACGTTTGTTGGATGGGCTAGGTGGTATTTCCCTTTACTTCACTGGCCCCGAGTAGGCCTTGAACTGTTTAGGTCGAAACGTGCCTATCTGCTTTTGAAGAAGTCCCATGAAGAAGAAACTTTTTAGATGACTTTAGTTATAGGAGGATTAGCAGCCCTTTGGCCCCGTACTCCCTTTGAGATATGGCTACCTTTCTGATCTGGTGATCGTTACAGGAACACAATTGTATGATATACTTCTGAGAATGTTTTGGTGAGATTAAAATAACGCATGCCCAGTGATAATTGATTTTGTCATTGTTTAGGTAAGTATTTGAATCATTCCCCACTGCTTTCTGCTTCACATTTTCTGTGGAATTATACTACCCAAGCACCCTTTTTTCACATAATATGTTTTGTGCGTTTCGAAATTTAGGTGACCTTTCATGTGGCAATAGAGTCAAAAATCTGTTGCACCATAATGTTTTAAGCAGCATGTTTTTAACCCCTTAGCTGCTGGGCCTTTTCCCCCCCAGTGCTGAGCCCTTTTTTGGCTATTTGGGGTAGTTTGCGCTTAGGGCTTCATAACTTTTTGTCCACATAAGCTAACCACGCCAAATTTGCGTCCTTTTTTTCCCAACATCTTAGGGATTCTAATGGTACCCAGAGTTTGTGGTTTCCCCTGGAGGAGACCAAGAAAATAGCCAAACAAATGGGAAAAAAGGGCTTCCGAAGAAGGCTTGTGGTTTTTTCCCTGAAAATGCCATCAACAAAGGGTTTCTGGTGCTGAAATCACTATCTTCCCACCTTTCAGGAACGGGCAGACTTGAATCAGAAAACCACATTTTCCAACACAAATTTGGCATTTTACTGGGACATACCCCATTTTTACTATTTTTGGTGCTTTCAACCTCCTTCCAGTTAGTGACAGGAATGGGTGTGAAACCAATGCTGGATCCCGGAAAGCTAAACATTTCTGAAAACTAGACAAAATTCTGAATTCAGCAAGGGGTCATTTGTGTAGATCCTACAAGGTTTTCCTATAGAAAATAACAGGTGAAATAAAAAAAATATTGAAATTGAGCTGAAAACAACAGCCATTTTTCTTTGTTTTACTCTGTAACTTTTTCCTGCGATGTCAGATTTCTGAAAGCAATATACCGTTTTGTCTGCTGGACTCTTCTGGTTGCGGGGATATAAAGGGCTTGTAGGTTCATCAAGAACCCTAGGTACCCAGAGCCAATAAATGAGCTGCACCCTGCAGTTGGTTTTCATTCTATACTGGGTATACAGCAATTCATTTGCTGAAATATGAAGAGTGAAAAAGAGGTATCAAGAAAACCTTTGCATTTTCAAAATGGGATCAAGATGAGGTTTTGAGGAGCAGTGGTTATTTGCACATCTCTGAATTCCGAGGTGCCCATGCTAGCATGTGAATTGCACGGCATTTCTCAAATAGACGTCTTTTTTTACACACTCTCTTATATTTGGAAGGAAAACATGTAGAGAAAGATAAGGGGCAATAACACTTGTTTTGCTATTCTATGTTCCCCCAAGTCTCCCGATAAAAATGATACCTCACTTGTGTGGGTAGGCCTAGCGCCCGCGACAGGAAATGCCCCAGAACACAACGTGGACACATCCCATTTTTTGACAAAATACAGAGCTGTTTTTTGCAAAGTGCCTACCTGTAGATTTTGGCCTCTAGCTCAGCCGGCACATAGGTAAACCTACCAAACCTGTGCATTTGTGAAAACTAGAGACCTAGGGGAATCCAAGATGGGGTGACTCGTGGGGCTCTGACCAGGTTCTGTTACCCAGAATCCTTTGCAAACCTCAAAAAGTGGCTAAAAAAAACAAGTTTTCCTCACATTTCGGTGACAGAAAGTTCTGGAATCTGAGAGGAGCCACAAATTTCCTTCTACCCAGCGTTCCCCCAAGTCTCCCGATAAAAATGATACCTCACTTGTGTGGGTAGGCCTGGCGCCAGCAACAGGAAATGCCCCAAAACACAACGTGGACACATCACATTTTTTCATAGAAAACAGTGCCTACCTGTGGATTTTGGCCTCTAGCTCAGCCGGCACCTGGGGAAACCTAGCAAACCAGCACATTTTTGAAAACTAGAAACCCAGGG
Organism: Pleurodeles waltl; assembly: GCF_031143425.1. Lineage (NCBI taxonomy): Eukaryota > Metazoa > Chordata > Amphibia > Caudata > Salamandridae > Pleurodeles > Pleurodeles waltl. The sequence continues at coordinate 437,429,034 of NC_090449.1, forward strand.
GAATCCAAGATGAGGTGACTTGTGGGGCTCTGACCAGGTTCTGTTACCCAGAAACCTTTGCAAACCTCAAAATGTGGCTAAAATAACACGTTTTCCTCACATTTCGTGACAGAAAGTTCTGGAATCTGAGAGGAGCCACAAATTTCCTTCCACCCAGCGTTCCCCCAAGTCTCCCGATAAATATGATACCTCACTTGTGTGGTTCGGCGTGGTGCCCGCGACAGGAATAGATCACACGACGGTCAATGTTGGTCCTTACGTGAGGCAGCTGTTGACCCTGGGGTGATCCATTCCTGACACAGGCACTAGGTGTAGGCACTCAAGTGGGGTAGTGTTTTTATCAGGACAGGTGAGGAGTCACTGCGTGGTAGGAATGTTGTGGATCCCAGCATATTCCTGTAGTTTGTGTGACAGAAAAGCAAGAAAAATTGAGTTTTTTTCCCAACATTTCAGCTTTGCAGGGTATTCTGGGTAAGAAAACTTTGGGGAATCCACACAAGTCACACCTCTGTGGACTCCCCCGAATGTCTAGTTTCCAGAAATGTTTGGGTTTAGTGTGTTTCTCTATATGGCCGCCGAATCCAGGACCAAAAACACAGGTGCCTGCCTTACAAAACCAGTTTGTTTTGCCATAGATAATTTTGATGTCTCCACAATATGATTTGGGTGGTGGAATTTGGGGCTGAACTAAATTGGATTTTGCTTTTCATAGTTGTTACTTCTAGTTGAGTTTGTTCTAATGAGAGTTCTGTGGATTGTACTCTATCTTTTAATTTACGGTGGTCAGCGCGTAGCTGTGAGACTTCCAGTGCAGCGGCGTCTATTTTACTTTCCAGCGAAGTTTTCTTCTGGTTCTTGCATTATCTTCTTTCTCGTATTTAAGTGTGTTATAGGAATGTTATTGTGATTTACTCCTGCTTTCCTGGGTTCTGGGGTGGATTCTAAAACTTGCAGCTCCCGTCTACACACTACACTTGCCTAGGTGGGAAACCTACCTTCACATTCCACTTTCTCAGTTTATGGTTTGTGTTCCCCCAGGCTCATTTCTAACTATTGTGAGTTTCAGGGCTTACCCCAATAGTTGTGGTGGATCCACAGTTGTTTAAAGCATTTCAGGAACCAGGATAATTATGAAGGAAGGAAGACCGTGAGCAGAGCTCCGAGCTCAAGCGTCCGCTACGCCCGCCATCTTGGCCACGCCCCATGCTAAAAATACTATAGACTATACTCCCTTAGGAGGTAAGTAATACACAAATATATACACTAGTATACAAAATCAGGTGGAAAAACAGTTAGAAAACAGTGCAAATAGTGAAACTCTCTCTCTCTCTCTCTCTCTCTCTCTCTCTCTCTCTCTCTCTCTCTCTGCTTGCCGCCGCATTCACCTGCTCTCTGGGTTGGCCTAACCCACTATTATCCAGTTGCACGAACAGCTTGCGAAGGGACAGCAGGACTGTCCTCATCACCTCCCTCATAATGTACTGGAAGAGGAGTTATCGAATGGGACTCCTCTGACTGAAAAATCACTCCCAGAGTCTGCGCCATTGTCCTATCCCTCAGATGCTGTCTCAGTATCTGATGTCTCAGTCTCTGATCCTATGTCAGAGCGGTCCTCTATAACCCGAGTGCAGGTAGCAGTCATCCATCAAGATGCCATCTCTGCTATTGGCTAAACTGTTGCTCTAAAACACTAGCCTACGTAGACAGTCACAAAATCGATGGTGTGTGTGAGATACGTGCAACAGTAGAGGCCACCTTACCTGCGCTTCTTCCCTCAATCAGCACGTACTTTCAAGACACTCAAAAAACACCTTGTCACATACCATTCGTCACAGTCTTTAGCACCTCCTGCGCCCAGTCCAACAATCATTATTGGTGCTCCCACTCCCTCCTCCTCGGATTCCCTCATTACCACCCAGCAAAAGTGCCCTTCATCTCTCCATAGCTGCCCTCCACCCCGCACATACATTTCATTGGTATTATAGCGCAGGTAATGGCTGACTTTACTAATGTACTCAGCTATTTACATAAAATTCAGATTTGCTCTTTGCAGTAGGCATATAAACCTTCTGCGCGTCTTTATGGCACTAAAACTGCCACTAGACAAGTCGGACCCTTTTCCCCCCAGGGAAACCACACACATATTGACAAAAGTGATATATATATGACAGCCAACCACCTGAAACTCAACTCAAGCAAAACCGAAATAATCCTCTTTGGCCCACACAAAAACACCTGGGACCCCTCATGGTGGCCCACCACGCTAGGCCCTGCACCCACCCCCGCCAACCACGCACGCAACCTCAGCATCATCCTAGACTCCTCCCTCTCGATGACCCAACAAATCAACGCTCTCACCTCCTCATGCTTCAACACACTCCGTATACTGAAAAACATTCAAATGGATCCCCACAGAGACCAGAAAAACTGTCATTCACGCACTCATCAGCAGCAGGCTTGGTTACGGAAACGCCCTCTAAGCCGGCACCACTCTAAAACTCAAGCGCAAACTACGCGCATCCAGAACTCAGCAGCACGACTCATCCTCGACCTCCCCCGACACGAACACATCTCTCCACACCTCAAATCCCTCCACTGGCTCCCCACTGACAAAAGGATCACCTTCAAGATCCTCATCCTCGCACACAAATCACTCCACAACACAGGCCCTGCCTACCTCAGCGAGAGTCACCTTCCACACCCCCACACGAAACGTCCGCTCAGCTGACCTCTCTCTCGCCTCTGTCCCCCGCATCAAACACATCACCACCGGGGGCAGATCCTTCTCCTACCTTGCACCCAAAACCTGGAACGCCCTCACAACCCACCTTCACAAGACCCAAAACCTACTTCTTTTCAGGAAGGGCCTCAAAACCTGGCTTTTCGAACAGTGAACCTCCCAGCCCCTTTCCCTCCCCCCCGTCCCCCCCTCCAGTGCCTTGAGACCCTCATGGGTGAGTAGCGCGCTTTATAAATCTTTGATTGATATATATATATATAGATCTACCTCTCTCTATATATATATATATATATATATATTTTTTTTATAGGGGAAACCCTACAACATCTAAAAAAAAAATATATTGCCCCCACAGGGGTCACCCTGCCCACGGGCGACCCCCTGTCATTTTTTGTTTTTTTTTTAATACATTTTTTTTTTTGTAAAAAAAAAAAAAAAAAATCCCCTGGGGGGCACCTACCTTTTTTTAAAATAAAAAATATGCCCGGGAGGGGGGCGGCCCGTTTTCCGAGGGGGCCGCCCCAAAGTGAAATCCCTGGCGTCTAGTGGTGTTTCCTGGCTGTGCTGCGATCGGGGGCCAGGAAACACTTTCAGAAGGCCTCGTAAGAAAGGGGAGACTCTCCCCTTTCTTACGAGGCCTTTTGAAAGTGTTTCCTGGCCCCCCGATCGCAGCTGTGCTGCGATCGGGGGGCCAGAAAACCTGAAAGTGTTTCCTGGCCCCCGATCGCAGCACAGCTGCGACCGGGGGCCAGGAAACACTTTCAAAAGGCCTCGTAAGAAAGGGGAGACTCTCCCCTTTCTTACGAGGCCTTCCCGAACGTGGGAAAGGCCGTTTTCCCCATCAAAGCAGGAAGCGGCCGCAAGGCTGCTTCCTGCTTTGATGGGGAAAACACCTTTGAAACGTCAGCGCGCCATCACAAAGGGGCGGGTGGGGGGGAGACATGGAAGCTTCCGTGTCTCCCGGGGGAAGGTTTTAAAAAAAAAAAAAAATCCTCGGGTGCGATGCACCCGAGGATTTATTCATACCCTTCCTGGTGTCGGCCACTGGTCGTGACCCGCACCAGGGAGGGTGTGTGGGCGTCGGCCAGTGGCCGACGCCCGAATCAAAAAGGTTAATGTGTGCTTGGGGAGAGAGCATTTTGGTACCAGATGCCAGCGATGTAAGATGATACGACAGAGTGACATACTTAGGGCCTCATTCCGACCCTGGCGGTACAAGACCGCCAGGGCCTGGGGCAACGGAAGCACCGCCAATAGGCTGGCAGTGCTTCATTGCCCATTCTGACCGCGGTGTTAAAGCCGCGGTCAGAAAAGGGAATCCGGTGGTTTCCCGCCGGATTTCCCCTGCTTGGGCAGAACCTCCATGGCAGCGCTGCAAGCAGCGCCGCCATGGAGATTCCGACCCCCTTCCCGCCATCCTACAACCGCCAGGAACAGGATGGCGGGAACAGGTGTCGTGGGGCCCCTGGGGGGCCCTGCACTGCCCATGCCACTGGCATGGGCAGTGCAGGGCCCCCCTAACAGGGCCCCAGGGAGATTTTCACTGTCTGCATTGCAGACAGTGAAAATCACGACGGGTGCAACTGCACCCGTCGCACCCCTGCAACACCGCCGGCTCCATTCGGAGCCGGCCTCTGTGTTGCAGGGCCTTTCCCGCTGGGCCGGCGGGCACTCCCCTGGCGGGCGCCCGCCGGCCCAGCGGGAAAGTCAGAATGGCCCGCGGAACGGCCATTTGGCGGTTACCGCCAGGCGGGCAGCGTCCGCCGCCCGCCAGGGTCAGAATGACCCTCTTAGTCTGCTTTCAGACGCACGGATCGCACGGAAGACATTCCAGCCTCTCGCCCTTCCTTACAGTGTAAAAATCTTTCTGAACTCTAGTAGGAAAAACTAGCCTGTTGTGAAGTTTGTAAAGCGCCATGATACTTTCTAAGATGTGTTCTGCAATGTATGAGCCCAGATATTATTTTAAACAGCTCTGTCAGTGCTGACTGACTCGTAGATGGATTGATGCGATCGCTGGAAAAATAATGTATCGTGTTTTGTTTATTGGCAGGAAGCATCTAAGCGTTTTACGTTGCCAGCAGGAGCATCTGAAAGACCAAGCAAGCAGGAAAACTTTATATTGGGTAGTTCCACGTGAGTATCCCGGCACGTTAAGACAATTTCCTATTTGCATACAAGCAACTAACACACTTTCTATTGTATTGAAATTGCTACAAATTCACTCCCTCATTTCTCTCCGGATTAATTTCCTCACAAAACAGGAGGCAGTGTATGGCTGTAAAGTCATTCCGTTAACTCTTAAGGGGACATATCTGACTGTCCGAGGTTACCAGTCCTGTTACTCCTCTTACTTAAATTACTGCTCTCAATAAACTTCCAAATCGGCATATAGTGCCTGCGAGTACTAGTAAAGAAATACGTCCTAAAGTTTCAGCACATTCCCCGGTCTCGTATTACTTCTCCTCTATCTGTACAAGTGACACTGTGCTTGATGTACTTTATACAGCACCGCCATACCTGTGAGCATCGACACCTGCACACGGTGTATCTGAGAGCACCACGAATTGTAGCAGCAACATTTGCTCCACACTCTGTTTATGTCTGTACATATTATACAGGTTTGTAGAGTGTAATATGCTATTTAGTATTATTGTGTAAAGTGGAGGGCCATGATTCTTGGGCGACAAAGCCCCTCCCATAGAAATGGTAATATATAGCATATTATACTCTTCTTATCAGGACTTCATGGTTTATGCCAAGGTGTGTTTTTTATTATTTGTTTAAAAAAGGTATCTAAATAAGGTAAGATCACGAAAGTTTTCTTTGTTTTTCCTTGTGTAAAGTAATTGGAGCATGCAGGCTGAGGTAGTGAGTGTCTTTCTCATATCAGTTTCGCCATACCAAGGTAATAAACGAAAATGTAAAATTTGCATGGTGTAATAAATCTGATACAGTTCACAACTTGCGCGACAGCCACGCAAACCACAATTTTCATGTTAAATGCATTAACAGCAAATTAGTACTTTTTTGTTTGCCTCCCCACCCCCTTCCCCCGGTTTGATTTAAATCTGCTCGACTTGAGAAATGTACATGAAACTCAAAATATCAAGACTAAGCTATGACTTGCAGACCTGATGTGTGAAGTGCACAGAAATATCAAAGTGGGCTGCTATGTGTTTGTGCATGTATTTATTTATCTTTTTGGATGGTAGAATCCACTGCCAGTCATTTTGCTGGTTTCCCAGGATGAGAGAGCTCAAGGCACGGGATTTGTAAATGTCCCAGATGCACTCTTCAGGTTCATGACAAAACAAAAGGCTACTATTAGCATGCCCTCAAATAAAGTTTTTTTAAATGGCTTGTTTCAGGGGCTTGACTCTCACTCCCATCCCTCCATTTATTGCTCACATGTTTATTCTCTGATCCCACACCTATTTCTGCATCTCAACATTTCACCCGGCATTTATGTGCTCAGACGTCTACTTTCTAGGCTGTTCAAAATTAGTTTGTGTTCTGCATCTGAACATTGATGGCTTGCTCTGTCATTGCACTATGAGTTTGTACTGTTACCTACACATTGGGTTTTACACATTGCGATGCTCGTGGAGGATAGGAAGGATGAGTTGTTGAAGTGATGTCATGGATAGTAATACTATGTTCTGCTATTGTCTTTTAGGGCTGATCTGGTTAAAGGAGTGTTGACCCTGCAGGGAGATGCGTTGTGCCAGGCCGTAAGTTCCTCTTTACCACTTCCCTCAACATCTGTCTATTTATGCAGCTGTGTATGTGGGGGTTTAGGGTGTAGATGCTTTACTACTTCCACTGATTAATCCCTCTTTTGTAATAGGATGTGAACTTGAAAATGCCGCGAACTAACCAGATGCTACACTTTGCGTTCCGTGATGACAAGCAGTGGAAAATGCAGCAGGTATGGCAAGTGACGTGACTAGGCTAGAGTGGGTCTCATGCAAAGTAGTATGTGCTCTTCTACATCAAGGGTCGTTTACAGATATTAATTCAGTGATTGTTTGATAGAGGTTAAGGGCATTACATTGTCTACTATCTTGTTCGGATTCCCTCTAAGTAATTACAGCACACGAAGTGAGAAAACTGTAGAAAATTTGGAATAAATTGCATCAAACTAATTGCTTTGCCACATTAAGAGTTCCGCAGTCAGTACTAGAAGATCGGTGTATGTCAGAACCCTGTTCGATTGGGCCATGGGGCAAGCAGGAGTTAATGGGCCAGTGGTGATGATGGAGGCCTTTTACTCACGATGTCCCACGGTCTGCTCTACTATGAATCCCACTTAACTGGGCTAAGCACTCCTTTCCGCACCTGACTCTGTTAGGTAGCGGAGGACGAGCAGTCAAGGCTTCATCGGGGGGGTGGGAAGAGAGAGAGTGCAGATACAGATCAGTGAACATGGCTCATAACTAAAAGTGCGAGCAGCGCAAACAGTAAATCAATGTCTAGTAAAATACTTGTTTCTGTAAAACAAAAACAAAAAAAAACAAAAGCAATTCTAACTCTACACATGCAAAGGTAAACAATACGCACAAGCAGTAACACAATCCCCTTTCGTAGTTGTCAGGCCACTCCCACCTCTAGTGCAACCTGTTCGGTGTACTTCCCCATTCACTGATGACTGCATCCAAGGAATGTAAACTGTTAGACCATACTCAAGAGTTATCCCCTTAGACTCTAAGTTAATTCTTTAGAGTCTGTGGGGTTGCAGCACCAATGGCTCCTGGGGCCCAAAAGGCCCAGTTCTTGGCTTACCTGCTCCGGGGATATGGAACCCTTCACCGGTGCAGCACAGTCCTGCTCTCGATCTCCACAGTAACACACAGTAACACCTGGCTGGCGCAGGCTCTCTCCCTCAAACCACGCTCTCGACTGGTTCTGACGAATGGAGTGGCATGTTCTCCCACGATCGTGCGGGAAGTCACTTTTCCTTCCACAGGAATGAGGGGTGGTCTTCTTGCTCTGGCCGCGTCCTGTTGATCCTTGGGCCTCCTTCTGCAGTTCACAGAATGCGATCTGGTATCGCCTTGGTCACATCAATAGTTTTGCAGTCTCAGGTGACAGCCCAGACCCTTGGCTTCAGCATCTCCAGCGGCCCCTCCTGGTGTACGGGGTCGCCAAAGTAATCCAGCACACGGTGATGGCCGATCTGTGCAGGAGTGGGTTTCTCCCACTGCGTTCCTTGATTCAGTCTACAGTGGCCCCTCCTAGCTTACAGGTTCGCCAAATCGTTACGGCACATGGGCTGCTGCCCGATCAGTGCAGGAGTAGATTCGTCACACCTCGCACAGGGAGTCCTCAACGTCAGGGTTTCCCTCCGGACCGTGCTCCCTCCAACACTCTTCTCTCCCTCACAAGGCACACCGGTCTTGGCAAGCAGGCAGTCATTGGTACTCCAGGTTCCAGGGCAGGTGGTCTTGATTTCTCTGGGTGATGTCCTTTCGCCCAGCTGGAAGACCAGTAAGCTTAGGCTCCTAGTCCTTGTCATAGGCAGAATTCTTACAAAGCTTCACCGCCTCACACAAACTGTCTGGCTGCTCAGAAGATAACGTTTTGGGGTCTCAGACTCCTTTACTTACAGTTCTATTCCAGACACAAAATGTAATTTAGCGTCTGGGTCTTTGAAGTTTTAGGTTGGGAGTTCCACTCCTTTAAAAAGGGCATTTTACCGCTTTCTTCTTCCTCCTGAAGGATGTAGGTCACAGCAGGCAGGACTCCGAAGTTGATTAAACCACAGCAAGATACATGGGAGTGACCAGAGTTCAGCCCTGGATGTCAGCCACCGTGACGTGCATCAAAAAGTTAATCCAGGGCCCTCAACCCTACTCTTTATGATTTCTTCATCAGCTCCACCTCTCTTTTCCTGAGATGTGTCCAGTCCCCTTCCTTGTGATCTGTCACTGAATCAAAGAGCCCTTAGAAATGCAGAGAGAGTGCCTGGTTGTCTCATCCTCCAGTGCAGGCCCCACCCAGGTTACAGCAATGCAGCAGTACACAAATCTGTCTGGGGCAATTCCTCTACTCCTCATGTTTTCACTAGGCAGGGCATTCCTACACTCATTGTACATCCTCAGCACACTCTCTGCCTAGTACTGTTATCCTCATGTATTATGCTACCACCAGCTTACCCACACAGAGCACACACACACAGTCTGCACACACTGTTCAGTACTGCAGTCTCTCTGTACTTGTACCAGAGTGTAATTTTAAAAATGCACACTTCCAACCCACACATTTACCAGGTGCGCATAGTACTACACTTTTTGTTTAGTGTACTTTCTTGCAAGCGCACATACATTCAGAACATTTCCATTGTGCATGCACTTCCACATCACCCTGCTGTAGGCCAGGGGTGAGTTGGACACATAGTAGCAGAACTTTAAAAAAAGTGAGTGAGCCTGTAGGCCTCACTCCAGTGACACAGGATATAATGGACCTGTTCACTACTACTGATCACTAGATGGTATGCTGCCACCACCTTGCGCTTTTGCTGCTTACCCCTGGTGAAGGCAGTAGCCTTCCACCACTATGAGGGCATCACTTTAGGCACCCTCCCAGCCTGACAAGATCGCAGTCCATGAGACATGCCTATGTCCTGGTGCATATGCATGATACGTGTTCACCTGTGAGAAAAAAATCAGCATTAGACATCCAGGCAACAACACAGTTAGGTACTCAGGGCAGGGGTACAAGTCTCTCATCGTGCAGATAACTTTTCCACCTCAGCAGCATACCTGTAGTGATTTCAGTTAGACACTGATCATCCAGAGACTTTTTTAAATACCTGAAGATACTACTAACACCAAGGGGACAGAGAGGCTACTAGACAACATGAGAGTTGGACTGGTAACAAATTGGGGCCACACCATATCCAGGCACGGTTACGAAGATTGGATTTAACTCTTCACTATGCCTGACAGGGAAAAGACTGTCTAGTGCCTGGAGGTCAGTGTGTTGCAGCCCATTTCTTTTCTCACTTTTTTCTCTGTTATCTGGTGGGCTTTCTGCTCTTCTTGAGATGAGCAGATTAAGGATAAGCACCCTAATTTGTCCATGCAGGAGGCAGAAAGCTAACTAGACCACAAGGGATACATTTAAAGAAAAAAAAATAAGCAGTTCAGTGCTGACTCTCATAACATTGTGAAGCTCCCTATTTGATGGGCCCTAGGCAGTCCTTCTGCCCCTACCAGAAGCAAATTGAGGCACTTATCAGCAATCTAACCACCCCAAGGTGGCTTGAAGACCCACTAGACTACCAGATGAAAAATTAGAAGAGGAATAGGGTGTGATGCAAGCCCATCTTGGCATCAACACCCACCCCAGTGTACTATCAGTCTATTTGTATCTTGGGCAAGGCAGAATGGCGGGATTACTCAAGCTCTGTCATCCCATATGTTAAAAATAAATCCCAATTTTCTCTGTATTGCCTAAAGAGGTGTCTGCAGTTTCTGGTCACTAACTCAGCCTCTGTCCAGGCAAACCCACCAACCCGGAGTTATTTCTGAAAACTAGGGACCGAGGTAGGTCAAGGGTAGTGTGGCTTGTTTGGATCTCCCACGTTGTATTACCTTTTGAACATCTTCAGTATGCCTAAAACACCCAGTCTCCTCTCTTTGCATGGGGGATGCGGCAGCAATTGAGCCTGGAGTCATGCAGACCTGCTCACATACTTTCAGAAAACTAGAGATCCAGGGTAGTCGCGTGTGAATGGATTCCAACATGTTTTCTTACACAGAATGCAAATGAAATATCAATATATTGAACAAAACGCTATTTTCCCCAACCTGTAGGTGACAGAAATCCACTTCCATGCACTTCCAGACAATGACAAGCCTTACCATCTTGCATTCCTACATCTGAGCCTTAAAATTGCCCTGCCCCTAAAAACTCCCCCTGAAACTGGCCCCAGCCCCACTTACCTCGCCATGTGTGCAACTACTCCATAACAGTGACCCTGCCCTCTGTTAAAAAAAAAACTTTTAAAAAAACTACAGTGACACTTCCCGACCTGAACCCTGAAACTCTGCCCAATTAAAAAAAAAAAAAAAAAAAAAAACCTGAGCCCTAAAACCCTCACCCATAAAAACTACCACCTCCACAAACTCAGTAAAACTACCCCCTCCAAACTCATCCCCAGCCCAACTTCCCCCTAACAAAAAAAAAACCGAACCCGACCTCCCCTAAACCCTAAAACCAACACCACCCCTGAAAACTACCCTCCCCTCAAACGCGGCCCCAACCCTACTTATATCTCTCATTGCTTCCTGCTTTTGACTCCTGACTGCTAGACCGTGCTCTCTGCAGTAACCATGCACATGTGTTGTTAAGGCACATGCGTGGTTAAAGCGGACATCACACCAATGTGTGGTTCAGGGAAGCTTGGCTTAGCTTGCGAAGAAACGGCACGCATAGCTCAGCCCGGGTTGTAAAGGCCGTCTCCCTCCCACAGGGGTATAAAAATAGTCCAGGATTGTTTTCAGCTCATGTTATTTCAGTTTTACATGACATTGACCCTGAGGCATTGTCCTAAGTAGATGATATCTACCTTACGGATGATGATCTCGCTCAGCATATAAAACAAGTGAGCCGCATTGTTGTGGGATTTGCCGAATCAGGCTACAAATATAATTTCAGAAAAACAAAAATAGCTTTCCTTAGTGTCCTCTTTTTGGGATATGAATTATCAGAAGAATGCAAGAGCCAAGCGCCCCAATTTCTAGAAAAGTGTGCACAATTATGACCTTGGAACACCACCAAAAAGCTCCATCCATTGTTGGGCTTTTTAAACGTAACCAGAACTTAAATTCCAGTTTATGCACAGCGCATCAAATCATTTTATGACGTAATACATCCAGATTTTTCAAGTTAATATTGGACAACAGAACACACACATTCTTACAGCATTACAACAACACATACATCCAACTAAATACTTACATACAAGAGACAACAAAACACGTCTGGTCATCAGAGTAATTGCTGGTGCCCTTGGTTTCACCTATGTAACGTTCAATGAGGGCGTTACGGTCCATATTGCATACAAATCACATCTATATTCTAAAGCTGAACAATGTTTTGCACCCACAGAAAAAATTCTGACGGCTGTACAGATGGCTGTCATTCAAGAGAGACCTCTGGCCCAGGGCAAACACATCATTGTCATATCGCTGATTCCAGCCCTCAAGGGTGTCACAAAAGCCAGCGTTTCTAACGCCAAGGCAGTACATCCACATTGGATTCAATGGACAACGTCTCTGACAGCCACTGATGTTGACTATGTTTTTGATCCTAAATTACAAGCTCAAGAATTTCTCCAATATTAACTAGAATACCCAGTTCCAGCAAACACTTTGCTTTTTGAACAATATCATACAATAATTTGTACTGATGGTTCAGCCTAAACAGCAATAGGCACTAAACTTCAATACACCGCTGCCTGTGCGGTTGTGAGTGGCTACATGAAGGATGGTGAATTCCATCCATAACATACTTACATGCAGGCTTTAGGGGACTTCACTGCACAATTAGCACAGGTCAAGGCTCTGTTAATAGCACTGGAACACACGGATCCAGGACAATTAACATTAATCATCTGTGATTCGTATTACTGTGACCAGTCCTTCAATGAATACCTGCATACCGGCATCATAATAGGTTCAGAGATTCAAAAGGCAACACCATCAAACACAGGTTACTGTGGGGGAAAGTAGCGGATCTTTAAGAAACTCTACCCATTGTCCATGTAGTTCGTTTATTGGGACATCAACGTGTTGGAATACATGTTACAGGCAATACTTTGGCTTATGAAGCGGCCAAATCAGGAGGAGGGTATGGCTTCTGTTGCTGCCAAAACTCGTTCATGGTCGAGGTTGGATGATGAAACATTGGCTGCTGTGAAAACTTCAGCTGAAAGCAAACCCATGCCTAAGGCATATCCTACAAAGTATTCCTACTGCATATCTAGCCTAAATACTGCCCTAATAACAATACCAGGGTGGTTGATTGTATTGTGTGATCCCCAGCCAAAACCAGAGACCTCAATTGATCAAAGCAACGCATGAGGGGGTTGCTTCTACCCATGCTGGTGTGGCAGCTACTATTTCTCTGTTACAAGCATGTTACTGTTGGCCCGGTCTACATAAACAGACCAAACAGTATGTCCTCTGCTGTGACATCTGTCAGCAAATAAAAGGGTCTACCGTCAAACGCCCACTGCAGACACCCCTCCTAATTTCCAGCAAACCTCTACAATGTTTGTACCTGGATCATTATGGTCCCTTGACACCTTATGGTGCATACAAATACATCTTAGCTGCTGTTGACTCATGCTCCAGATTTCGATGGACAGGTCCACAAGGCTCAGCAGATGCTCGAGCTGTTATTAAAGGTTTGCAAGTCTTTATCGGCACATTTACAGTTGCGCCTTTCAGCTCAGACTAGGACTCTGCACTCACCTCAAGAGCATTCAAGGACACCATGGCTTTGTTAGGGGTCTAATTATATTATTCATCTCCATATCGTCCCGAGGGAAATAGTGTTGTGGAGAGATGAAACTTAAAGCAATCCTTAACAGCAAGAGTATTAGGCGTGGTTCGTAGTTGGCTTAGTCACCTGTAGCGGGCCAGAGAGTGCTTAATAATGTGCCAAGAAGGTCATTGGGAGGGCGTACTTCATATGAAGTCCTGTTTGGAACACAAATGTTCGTTCCAGATCTTGATGGTCCTGGTGCAGAGGCAAAAGATACAACTTTTGACATAAATGAAGGTGTCACTGTCTTACAGGACTTACAACAGTCTGTAACAGTGCATCTGCCAGTGCTGCCTCCTTGGGAATAAGGGATGAGCCAGTAACACCAACCAGCTTGATACCAAAAGGTGGGGATCTAGTGCATGAAAAGATTGCTGTGAAAAAGGAGTTTGGTCCTTCTTATCGTGCACCGGTTCTAGTCTAGGGAATACATGGTACCAGAATTGTTGTTCTACCACCGCTGCCTGGTTCTAAAGAAAAACCCTTTGTCTCCATCAACAATGTCAAGTTACACCATATGGGTGATCTTGCACAGCAGACCTAGAGGACTCTTGGGTAGTACCCGACTCCCTCTCACTACATACCAAGACGTTCCTCTACAGGTTTTGAACAGCAGTGCTGACACGTCCCCACGCTTCGGGAGGGTGGAAAATGATCTTTCATTAGTACTACTAACTTCTTTTGCGACAAGCAATGTCCAGAACAATGAGCAATTGTTCTCAAATTCTACAAAGTCTGATGGAATTATTTACTATGAATCACCAAGGGAGATTTCTGCCAGTTCTCCTCTTCCAAACACAGCTCCAGTTTTTGCACAAACTGCATGTAGATATTTTGCCAGCGTCAACAACTCTTTCACCGAATCATCTGCCTCTTCTTCAACAAGACTGTCAAGAGCTCGTAAGCTGATAAATTGGCTCAAAATTAGCTATTTCATTCGTCCATGGAACTATCTGTGGCTCTTATTAACTGTACTTGCCTTCTTTCTTTGGATTGGGTTGCTCTTTGTCTTTTTCTTATTAATAAATGGTCATTACCTTCCTGAATGCTCTACAGTTGAACTGGTGGATGAGATCCTAAAACCGCTTTTTTCCTTCCATAAGTTCTGCAGAGACATGTCCCTAGTGAACATTTCAGCTATACCAATTCCTGATGGGATTGTTTGGGATAAAGCATCTTTTGATATATTTGGCCCGACTGAGGTTATTCAAATTCCACATGTATTTTAAACTTGCAATGAATGATGTGATAACGTCTGCAGTTGTTTCTGATGATTGGGATGTAAAAACAGTTGATTCTTTGTTTTCTGAACTAGAGTATTTGACTGTATTTGAAAGTGAAAATGTTTATCAATCAAAAGAAAATTATGGAGATATGTTCAGTTACAATTATTATGGATATCATTTAATTCATAGAGCAAGCACCCCAAAGGCTATCTTCAGTTACACCCAATGGGAACATTGTCCAACTCTGCCAGTTGGGGGTTCTAAAACATACTCTGAAAAGTTTGCATATTTTTCTGGACACAGTGTTAAACATGCAAAGTCAAATTCTCTTAAATTGTCCGTACTGGAAATGCATAATATTTTATTGACTGACACAAAATTGATTTATTCTGATTAGTTTGTTTCCCGGTTGGCTATAGTAGGCTATGAATGTGGCTGAAGTCCCTTTTAATTAAAGAGTGTATATGGAACTACAAATTGGCAAATAAGGGGAAAGGAAGCTTTATTTAGAGCTTGCCTGATACCTGTTCAAAATATATTTTTAGATTAAACTGTACAATAGACAAGTTATTTCAGCTTGATGAAAATTAAGAAATTAAATGCAACCAGTATCTCTGCCCCTGCAAAATTTTATAAATGGCAAAAATACATCCATGCAATTGAAGATCAGCTTGATGGGTGGTTAAATGGTACATTTAACACATCACTTTCACGTCCTGGTGGGCGGTTATTGTGGCCAGTGGACACAAATGGTTGTCATGTGTGTTTTGTAAACTCCACAAGGGTTTTTAGAACAAGCAGACCAGACCCTTGCTATGTGTCATCAGAACATTCAGTTATAGTAGCAACGTACACTGTAGGGAATTATGCCAGCAATGGTTAAAAAGTTCCTCACTAGATATTGTTAAAGAACACCTCAGTCTCCTGTCTAACAACACAGACTTAATTAGACTAGCATTCCAGGTGCTCTCTAATGGAAGTTATGTGCTTCTTAGTAGTGAGAGCTGTTGTGGAATGCAAGCCTGAATTGCTTATGTAGTTTCGGTCTCCCAAATTGTCACTTGTTGCGGAAAAGTCCCCCCCCATCCCCCCTCCACCCTCCCACGCAACAGACAAAAGTAGCTGATATTTGGCCTCATATTTCTAATTCAAATGTGAATTTTGACAAGTTGGCAAACTGAAAGCTTTATTGTTTCAAAAACATGTGGCGCTGACATCTATACGAGAGACCTATGCTCTCCAAGTGGCGAGGTCATCAGCAAAGATACAGACTCTACTAAATACAAACTTTCGAGACACTTTGGTGAACTTGTGGAACAATTTATTTACACGTCTAGTACTACAGGCATTGTACATTTCTTTAAGGCTGTTGGTTGGGTTTTCTTCAGCACTTTCTCCTCTATATTTGGAATAATACCATCAGCCATGCTCTCGATGTTTTCAAGTATTTTCAAGGGATTTCCAATTACTTTGGCTATAATAGGTGCCATCTTGCTGTTGCTGTTTTGTGTTCGCAACTGCTGTCCCTTCGCAACAAGGACGACTGAGGGTGCTTCCACCAGCAGAACTGTATTGCGAACACATGATGCAGTATTTCAGAGCTCCACTCCTAGTAGACCTGGAGTGTAACTGGTCTCTGTAATTTAGACCGGTTTTGGATTGTGTGCAGCCCGTGTTTCAATGCCTCTGGTGTTTTTCTGGATGTGCACTAAAAGTTTGTCTTTCTGCACGGCACTTACTTTCATTGGACGCTGATTTGTTTATGTTCTGGCTGAGGGCTCATTGCTAGATATGTGTGTTGAGGTTGCGTTTGCTACGAGAAGCCATCTATGAGCTGATCATGCGGCTCTTGCTGCAACATGTGGTGCAATACGGAATGCTGCTGCCTCAGCTAGAGCTCAGGCTTTGGAATATGAGTGCTCCTTGGTTTTACTTGGCACCGATTTGGTCACATTGCCACCTGCCGAAGTGGAACATTTCCTGAGTCAGTTGTCTCGGTTGTACTTGGGGATTTTCAAAATGACATTGACTTCTAAATTTGGCTTCATTATTGCCACCTCTTAATTGTCCACTTCAAAATCCTTTTTACTCCTCTGTGTTTTTGATTGTCACAGTTGACTTTATGTATATGTGTTAGATGGCATGTGTAGTTGCAGATACACGTGCTTTGCATTAGTTCACCATCTAGTGTTGGGCTCGGAGTGTTACAAGTTGTTTTTCTACAAAGAAGCTTTTTTGAGTCACGAGATTGAGTGACTCCTCTTCTTTGTGATAGTGCGCCTGGGCATTGAGTCCTTTGTTAGATTGTTTTCTTTCCGCCGCCAAGTTCGGACATGTTCCCTCTCGCTCCGGTAGATCTCGGTTCAATGCTATCTGAACTTCTCTATCTTTCCTTTAAACGTCTGTATCTTTTTTTAACGCGTTTTCCATAGTACGTTCGATCTGATTGTACCGTCTGGATCGGTTAAGGGGCCTTCTCGGGCCTACTGCGTCACTGGCTCATGGATCCAACTCCGTTTCGATTATGCCCTCGGTGCCACGCTAAGTTCCCCTACACCAACCAGCACTCTGTGTGTAACCTCTGCCTCTCTCCAGACCACAAGGAAGAATCCTGTGAGGTGTGCCGATCCTTCCACTCCGTGAAGACTGCGGGATCGTAGAGCGTGTCGGCTGGAGATTGGCATCGAGGTCGACCGAACAAACGCCTAGCGTTTTCGGTGAGGAACAGATGCAGACT
This sequence comes from Pleurodeles waltl, assembly GCF_031143425.1. NCBI lineage: Eukaryota > Metazoa > Chordata > Amphibia > Caudata > Salamandridae > Pleurodeles > Pleurodeles waltl. The sequence continues at coordinate 437,446,294 of NC_090449.1, forward strand.
GCGGTTTTCATTGCAGTCTCCGATTCCGATCGTGACTTGGATGGGGACAGCCAAGTTATTCCTGCGGCGCAGTGTGTGAGTACGCCAGCCCTTTCCCATCACCAAAAACATTACAAAAAGTCAACACAAATGGTCTTGGGTCCACCACTGCTTACCGGCCATGGTCAGGCCCAAAAGTTACATCTCGACGACCGGCCCTTGGGTTCGGCGTTTAAGAAGACTAAAATGCGTTTGACCGAGCAGACTGCCACGCCTGTTTCAGGATCGACTCGCAAGGTCTAGGGTTGCATACCACCTTGGAGCTGAAGCAGCCAAGCTCCTCTTCGGAGCCGAAAAAGCTCCCATGTGCTTCAGAGTCCACAATTTTGGCCCGATTAAGGCACTTAGTCATCATGCTTTCGGAGTACACAACTATAGGAAGCAGTTTTGTTCCATCTACAGTTGAACCAGCAATCATTAGGTCCATTCTTGAAGTGATGGACCATAAACAACAGAAAATACAGATTCAAAAAGATACTGGGAAAATGATTGCCTCTCCTCCTTCAGTAACAAAGAGGATACTGTCTTTCCAGGAAAGTTTGAAACCTGGGCCTTCACCTGCAAAAATATTTAAGCACAAGGAGAAACCAAAGACAGTACAATAGTCTTCTCCACCACACTCTCCTTTGCTTCCCATTCCTCCACCACCTCAGACTCCACCACCACCACTTTCACCTGCACAGTATTCTATGCAATCTCTTGTCTCTTCACATGGGGATTATAGGGGCGACAATACTTACAATGTAGATCCATGGGTTGTATATGATTCCGACCCTATCCCATCTAATGACCCTGATCTATATCCCATAGGCCATCTCCTCCAGAAGACACCACAGCCTATAATCAGGTGATTGCTAGAGCAGCCACATAGCACAATGTGCAGCTGCACTCTGAACCCATAGAGGATGACTTCTTATTCAACACCCTATCCTCTACACATAAACAGTACCAATTGTTGCCAATGCTACCGAGCATGCTAAAACATGCTGATGATATTTTTAAAGAACCAGCAAAGGCTACAGTACTCACACCGAGAGTGGACAAAAAATATGAAGCCGCACCATCAGATCCACTGTTAATAACACAATTAACTCCTGTTTCCATTGTTGTCAGTGCAGCTAGAAAGAGGGCAAACAGTCACTCCACAGGGGATGCTCCTCCCCCTGATAAAGAAAGCTGCAAATTCAGTGTAGCAGGCAAAAGAGTGGCAACTCAAGCTGCAAATCAGTGGAGAATTGCCAACTCCCAAGCTCTTTTAGCTAGGTACGACAGGGCCCATTGTGACGAAATGCAGGAGTTCCTCCAATATCTCCCTGCAGAACACCAAAAAAGGGCACAACAGGTAGTGGCAGAAGAACGCTATTGCCAACAATCAAATTAGGTCCGCCCTAGATGCAGCTGACACCGCAGCAGTATGCTCAGAAGGCATGCTCGGTTGTGGTCCTCCCTATTCAAACCTGAGATACAGCAAGGGGCCCTTAATATGCCATTTAACAAAAAGTAGCTATTTGAATCAGAGGTGGATACCACCATCGAAAAATTAAAAAGGGACTCGGATACAGCAAAGCACATGGGTGCCCTTTACACAACACCTTTTCAGGGTACTTTCCGCAAGCACCAATTCAGAGGTAATTTTAAACCCTAAACATGAAAGGTCCCTACGTCCCAACAAAAACAGGGACAACAGTATTATTCTAGGGGATCCTATAGAGGACACATCTTCAGCAGTAGGGGCAAATCCACTGCCACAAGAAATGCCTCCACCTCATCAAAGCAGTGACTTTCTCTGCATCCCCACACAGCACACATCTCCTATGGGAGGAAGACTGCAACATTTCTACCATCAGTGGCACAAAATCACATCAGATCAATGGGTACTGTCTATTATCCACAATGGTTATTACCTAGAACTCATCTCCACTCCACAAAATATTCCCCCTCGCTCACACAGGCTTTCTCCGTAACACATTCTTCTGCTAAAACAAGAGGTAGAATCACTTCTGCTCAAAGGTGCAATAGAGGTAGTACCTATCACTCAACAAGGAATAGGAGTATATTCTCTATACTTCCTCATACCAAAAAAAGGGTGTCACTCCCAGACCAATCCTCGATCTCAGACCTCTCAATCAGTACACTCTCTCAGAGCATTTCTACATGGTCACTCTTCAGGATGTCATCCCTTTGTTACAAAAAAAAGACTACATGACCATGTTAAATCTAAAAGATGCTTACTTCCATATTCTCATACATCCAGCACACTGCAAATAGTTGAGGTTTGTGATAGCAGGCAAGCACTACCAATTCAAAGTGCTACCCTTTGGAGTAACAACAGCACCAAGGGTATTTACCAAATGCCTAGCAGTGGTTGCACCATACCTCAGGAGACAGTATATACATGTCTTTCCCTATCTGGATGACTGGCTCATAAAAGCCTGCACCATTCAAACCTGTCAACAAAAAACACAATACACAATCCAAACCCTACACAGCCTAGAGTTCACAATCAATTACCAGAAGTATCACATTCAGCCAGCGCAAATACAGCCATACCCGGGAGCAATTCTGATCACTGTCAACAGTAGCCTACCCAAACCCACAAAGAATTCAAGCGTTTCACAGTCTCATATCTCAGCTACAATATTAAACTTACACAGTAAGGTTTATTATGAAACTGTTGGGAATGATGTCATCTTGCATATCAATAGTGCCCAATGCACGTCTACACATGAGACCCCTGAAACAGTGTCTTTCACAACAATGGTCTCAGACACATGGTCAACTTCACGATCTAGTGCTGTTGGACGGCCAGACCTGCAACTCTCTGCAATGGTGGAATAACACCAACTTATCAAAAGGGCTGCTATTTCAGGACCCTGTGCCACAGACCATAATCACCACAGATGCATCAATGACAGGTTGGGGAGCCCATCTCAACAATCTTATGATTCAGGGAGAATGGGACTCAATCCAGCAGACTTACCATATAAACCACTTGGAATTGCTGGCAGTGTTCTTAGCACTCAAAGCATCCCAGCCACAGATCACACACAAGACATTTTTAATAAGGACTGACAACATGACACCAATGTATTATCTGCAAAAACAGGGGGAGACAAACTCATCCCAATTGTCCCTTCTAGCACAAACAATTTGGAAGTGGGCAATTCACAATCGCATTCACCTATTAGCAGAGTATATCCCAGGGATACATAACCAACTAGTGGACCTCTTAAGCAGGACGCAGCAACAAACACACGAATGGGAGATTCACCCACAAGTAATTCAACAGTACTTTTACATGTGGGGAACACCAAACATAGACCTCTTCGCTACAAGCGAAAATGCCCAAACTTCACATCCAGGTACCCACCCCCTCGATCCAAGGGCAATGCTCTATGGATCAATTGGTGAGGGATATTTGCTTACACTTTTCCCCCTCTCCCACTAATTCCGCTTCTGGTCAGCAAGATCCGTTGCACTTCCCTCAATATGATACTCATAGCTCCCACATGGGCACGTCAACATTGGTACACAACACTATTGGATCTATCTGTAGTACCACAACACAAGCTCCCAAACAGACCAGAACAATTGACTCAAAACAGAGGTCAAATCAGGCATCCCAATCCCAGTATGCTCAACCTGGCGATTTGGCTCCTGAGATCATATTGTAGTGTTTGGATATATACAGCTTCCATCAGAATGTATGGACATTCTGAGGGAAGCACATAAACCTACAACCAGCCAGTGCTATGCAGCTAAGTGGAAACGTTTTGTATATTACTTTCAACCCAAAAAATATTGATCCACTTAAAGCATCATACAGGATATTGTATGTTTTTTGCTTTACTTACAAAAAGCAAATCTTGCATACTCATCTATTTAAATTCATTTAACAGCAATATCAGCCTACCTCCAAAACAGACAGCATACTTCTTTGTTTAGAATTCCTGCAATAAAACATTTGTGGAAAGCCTTAAGAGTTATTCCACCTAGAGCTCCACCAGCTCCTGCCTGGAATCTTACCATTGTGCTCACAAGGTTTATGGGTCCCCCATTTGAACCCATGCCTTCTTCTTCTTCAATTTCTCTTAAGGAAAGTTGCTTTCCTGGTATCAATTACTTCCTTAAGGAGAGTAAGTGAAATTCAAGCATTCACTTCAGAAGAACCCTTCTTCCAAATTCACAAACACAAAATAGTACTTAAGACAATTCCAAAATTTCTACTCAAAGTGGCTTCACCATTTCATATCAATCAGTCAGTGGAATTGCCAGTGTTCTTTCCACAGCCAGATTCAGTTGCTGAAAGAGCTCTCCACACTCTTGATTTCAAAAGAGCTCTCATGCATTATGTAGACAGAACAAAAGATTTTAGAAAAATCTAAACAACTTTTTGTGTCTTTTCAACATCCTCATAAAGGTAATCCTATTTCGAAACCAGGATTGGCCAGATGGATAGTAAAGTCTATTCAAACTTGCTATCTTAAAGCTAAAAGGCAACTATTAGTAACTCCTAAAGCACATTCCACTAGAAAGAAAGGAGCTTCAATGGCATTCTTAGGAAATATAACAATGGCAGACCTATGCAAAGCAGCCACATGGTCCACACCACACACATTTCCTAAACACTGCTGTGTGGATGTGCTGTTTCACCAACAAGCAAATGTTGGTCAAGCAGTGCTTAAAAAGCTATTTCAAATTACTCCAACTCTTACAGGCTAGCCACTACTTATTTTATGAGGGGACTGTTTTTCAGTCTATGCAAAGCATGTGTATCTGCAGCTACACATGCCATCAAACGGAAAATGTCACTTACCCAGTGTACATCTGCTTGTGGCAGGTAGTGCTGCACATTCACATGCGCCCTCCCTCCTCCCCGGAAGCCTGTAGCCGTTGTGGTACTTTCTTATGTAAATATGTATATATATTTCATGGACATCTTTTTTACTTACTGTATATATATGCACATATACAATTCTTCACTCCATACTTCACCCTCCTGCAGGAAAACAATCTAACAAAGGACTCTGACCATGCGCACTATCACCCGATCTTCTGACTCAAAAAAACTTATTTGAAGAAAAACAACTTGTAACACTCAGAGCCAACACTAGATGGTGAACTTATGCAAAGCATGTGAATCTGTAGCACTACATGCCACGAACAGATGTAGGCTGGGTAAGTGACATTTTCCTTAAGAATACTGCATTTTATTTGCTGTTAGCTTGGGAAATAGGCTGCTTTGCTACTTCTGAACTGAAAGGTAGGGTGTTGTGGAGCCATTTAAGTGATATCTGTGGGCACGTTATTTTAGCAACTAGCCCTGCTGCCTGTTCCCTTTAGCCCAGTAATGTTTAATTTTATTTAACTTTATTCTTTTGAAAACGACCACATTTTGTGGTGGTCTTATTTTCGTTTATCTTGCTGTTATTATGCGTAGGAAATCATTTACATTTCTGATCACAACATTCTTTTACTCTGTGCTTTCTTCAAGGCTGCTATGAGATAGGAATGTTGGTGCAAGTGGTACACTGCATCTCTAACATTTCACAGAAATATACTTATTTTTACGTGGTCACTTTTCTCAGAACGCAAGCTGTTTTATTATAAAAAACATTTCTCTGTCCCATGCACGTTAGAGGGAGGTTCCAGCCAGATGACCACGACCGCATGCTGTCTGACTTAGTTACAGCTGCTCGCTGAGACTGCCGCTTCCCAGTCCTACATAGGGATGGTGTCTCTAAAGATGACAGACTCATTCCCTATTATCATACGGGGTGGGTGGGGAGGAGGTTCCCTGAAGGGTGGATTAGGGCTTATCCTGCTGTGCTCTATCATAGAGCATTAGCGACGTAGGGTGGAATCCAACATCTTGCATAGTGACAGTATGGTGGGACTTTTCTTGTGTTTTACTTTTCTTGTCACCATTTTGCTTCTTTGCTTCTGGCATGTTTCATCATTTCATGTTATTTTATCTAAGACACAGCTGACTCAATATCTTATTGAACCATTCTCTGCTTCTGTTTCTCTTTTCATGTGTGAGATAAATGTAACTGAGAGAAAAGGATGAGATCTGATCCATCACGATGTCCCTGAGAAGTCACAATGTCATGCACCCAGTTGCCATAAATTGTCCCTGCTCTTGGGCAGGAGTTAGGCGCTAATGACTGGCCGGAAACGGATTAGGATGACAGCTGTCACATGGTGTGGGATCAAACTCAGTTCCCCAAAATTCAGATGATGCTGCCGCCCAAATCCAGCAGTCTCATTGGTGCAGTGGGAGCCAATGCAGCACTCTGTAACATTCTGTCACGTGAGAGGTCCTCAGGAGCAGTACCCTCAAATGCCCACCTTCTGGCAGCACTGACTCTGTAGATAAATATACCAGAGGATCGGAGTGGCCAGATGAGGGGAATGCAGTTAGGGAGGGTAATACAGAGAGGAAGACCTGGAACAGTGGAACACGGTGACTAATACCATGGTCCGCTAGCGATTAGCACTTAATCATACACATAGGAGACACTTGGCCATAACTTACCTGTAGGGGGTTTAATAATGCTTACATTTCAAGCCAAATGTTTCTATGATCAGATTCATTTTTGTGCTCTACGTTCTTGTTAGAGACACTTGCGAGTTATAACTCCACTCAGATGCTTCGATAACACAGATCTGGTTTAATATAGGCCTATGAGCATTACATTCAGCTACTAGCATAATGTGCTATCAGCGTTCATAAGGTTCGTGCCACATTAAACATCTTCATACCATCAGTATATCCATTCAAGGATCTCCGTTCACATGCTCTAAGTACAAGTCAGGGAGCGCTTGGCAAGAGTACGTTGTTGCCAAAGAAAAGAGTGTTGATGGCCCCTTGGTACAATGTGAGTATGTGAACACCAATTGGCTGTAGAAAGCAGCTGGCAGGATTGACCAGAGTTCTCAAATACTGAAACAAAGTGCTGCAGCATGCTTCTTCTACAGTGGTTCATCCCTTCTTGATGCTGCTGCACAGGGATCCATGTTCACCCTAATTACAAGCGCATGGCTCTGGTTGTGGCTTGTATTTATAATCGGGCTGTCAGCAGGATGGTGGCTGAGAATAGGAAGTCTCTCAAGATCTTGCGGGGGTGTACCTGGAACTAAAAACAAGCATGTCTTCTTTCTGCAAATATATGTGGTATCCCTGTGCCAATTGAAGCACCTTTACCACACAGCTTATCATTGCACATTGCACAATACGGTCTTAACAGTGGTTGAACATCACCACTGAGCAGTGAATAGCCTCCATCTGCTCATATGTGTCACTACACACTTTGGAGTAATGTTCCTTTACTGGGCAGGGCTCCAAGTTTTGTCCCTTTTATAAGCAATAGCATGCCATACAAACAGTGTTCCTTACATAGTGTCCCTTTAATGAGCGTGAGCAGGACATGGAATAGTGTTCCTTTCCTAGGTATTGGCACAAGAGCACAGAGAAAGCACAAAGGCACAGAGATGGCCTGAAGAACCATGACACATTCACAAAGTTATGGTCAAAATTATTTTCCTCATCATCATGGTGTGGAATGGGCAAGTGTTTCAGGATACAAAAAATTGCATTGTCTGCTGGAAATATTTTTCACTGCCAAGATTACTTGTTCATCGTTCGTCAAACAGCTGTTTGTCATGTGCTGAGTTTAATTAAGAGTCTGCATAATCTCAGCTAAATGAGGAACCATCACAATGAGTCTATAACCCATTACAATTCCTTCACTCTGTTGGATTCCAACACAGGCTGCTGCAACCGACTTCAGGCATCTGGGAAGTGACGATGCCACTGGATCTAGTGAGTCTGAAAATTAGGCCAAAGTTTGTTTCTTTTCTCCATGGGTTTGTACTAATAGCGTAAAATGTGCACCCTTCACATTCTTGACAGAATAGAAGAAGATCCTTCTCAAAGTCCGTCATTCCAGGAGCTGGCCAGCTAAAGAGTTTGTATCTGAGCTCTAGAAAAATTCATAATTCCAAGGTACTAGATCACTCACATCACTGTGAGTAGGCCCATGTAGAGGCTTTACCACTGTGGTAGAGTTAAGAATCATCTGTCAACAGTAGCTAACCATTTCCAGAAACATCCTCACCTTTTCGTGTTGTAGGAGGCTTCATTCTCAGAATTGTAGAGATGCATTGTTTGGACACTTTTTTTCACTCCCTTTTCAATGTGGTGTCCCTAATGTATGACCTCTCTCTGATAGTAGTGCAGTTTTTAGGATACACCTTATGCCCATTTTCTGCGAGGTGATTCAACAAGACAAGTGTCTAATCTGCAGCCCCATTTTGTCTTGGACACAACCAACAGATGATCGATTAAGAGCCTAAACTTCTCTCCATTATTACTTCCTGTAAAATACCCTGGTAAATCATTTGTTCAGTCACCAACATCATTCCTGACACTTCCACCGGAGTAAGCTTGTATTTGGGCATTTGAGGATAAAGTGCATCTGGTTTCACTTTTATTACCACTAGCTCTTAATCTTTTATCAGTCCAATTTATTTACCTGTACAAAATTTCCTCTTACTGTAACTTTTTAAGCCGTAAGTAATTCTTTATCAAGACAGGAACCAAACAGACATCTGTCTCTTATTTTGAAGTCTGCATCTTTGTCTTGGTTCTGAATTGCCACTTATCCAGGGTGCATAACGTAATGCAGTTCTTCTTGCTCAAGAGCTCTCTTCCCTATAAATAAACAGGACTTGTCACATATTATGAGTTAATGGTTATCTTCAATTGGACCAATCTTTACAGGAACAGTCAATGAAACTTGATTGGTTATTTACTTATTGAACATGCCTTCATCTTGGATTTTTTTTCCTGTGTGGTAGGTTTGACCTGTGGAGCAGGTAACAACTGTATCTATCAAAAATAATACTGAGTGGCTGTTCACTTAACCTTCTACATATGGGCCACTCTGGTCTACCGCTAGCCCTGCATCAAGCATGCAACCCTCCTCCCCTCTCAGGCGCATCATTGTTATGGTTTAGGTCCAAGCCCAGTAGGATTTTCAGAAGTTGTAAGAAAGTGCTGAATGTTATCATTTATTAAAGGGTTCGGTTGAAATCCTGGTATTTTGTTGAAAATGTAATCTTTTTGCTTTGAATATTTTGCTGCACTATTGAGACTTGTGCCATTTTTACGTTCTGTGGCTTCTGAATCTGCATATATTTTGCATAGGAGCTAGTTGGGCTGGGGTTGTTGACTGCATTGCCTGATTGTGAGACATTACATTTATTTTCTGAAATTGTGAATTCATCTGAACATCATTTAATATTGTGGTAAGATTCAGTCTACACTCTTTTTCAATGTCCCAAATTGTTACAATAATGGCATAGTGTGCCCCTTTTTAGGGTGTTAATATTTGCATTCACATTAGTGATCAACAAAACCTCAGCCTCTTCCCTGAGGATCAAAGTCCCTGTTTGGCATACTTACCACCACCGCCTTAAACACCAGCTCCTTGCATACCCATATTCCTACTCGAAACCAAATCAAAACCCAGATCTGGCACACAAATAGAAGCAGAACCTCAATCCATGGTAACCTACTCTTGAACAGTGTGATTATCCCTTGGTGCATAAGAGTAAACAATCACCAATCTAGATTAATATGCATTCAAAACCATACTTATAGTAAGTGCCTAGTATGGTAAGTGTGTATGTGTAAGTGGTGCCTCACAACAACCACCTCCGCTTAAGCAGACAAATTTCAATAACAAGTTGATATCTCAAGATCTTGGATGTTCGATGAAATCTGATGGACAAACCTTAAAACAAAACACATTTAAAACCAATAATTCAGCAATGCATTTATAAACATATATGATTCATGAACAGTGACAATAAAATTGATGCAAACTGAACTCAGTAAAGACTAACAATGCAGTTTAAAATGAGACAAAAATCATCAAAGTTACAATTCACATGCTGGTATCTCACCCCCCCGTTGTCATGGTGGGAATCCCACAATAATGATTGCAAATAGTGCATAGAGAAGTATTGAAAGCAGTAGTAAATTCAAGTGACATTGTTGACCAATTCACATTGTTTTGTAAGAACCAAACTTAAGCAATTCAGAGCCCAGCTCACTGAGCACTCTTCCCCTGCAGTGCCACCATAGCTCAGATTTCCTACTGCATGTAGTGTGTTAGTGATTCTCCCTGAGCTCTGCTCAGTTCTTCAGTTCATCCAGTCAACGTGTGACCTTTTGTCCTCACAGATTCAGATTTGTTCTTAAAGCAGCAGTGAGGTAACTACTGGGCTGTGTTTTTTCTGACTGACCATGTTGGAGGGGTAAAAAAAAAACGCTTTTCAGGCCATGAAAATCTTAGGCATAAAATTATTTTTGAGAAAATCCACATAAAGAATGTTTATTCTGTTCATGCCCTCTTCATAAGCCAAAGGAATATAAACATTCTCTGACTTTTCTGGAAAAATCTCAAAAGATAGAGAGGCAAAATTACTTCTAAGGCTTTAAAAGAAAAAAAGCCTCAGGATATCCTGCGCCTGGTGATGAAGGCCAGAGTCAGTCTTCGCCCACCAGAAAACTCAAGCATGAGGAGGATACCTCATATGGCAAAACTTCTAAGAAGCGTACACAGCATAAACAATCAGTGGATGGTGAAACATCAGTGGAAAAGAGGGTCAGTCTCTCCTTTCTCTCAAAGACAACCTGGAAAGACTATGCCTGAGCCAGTTACTACCTTCAAGGAGTCCTCTTCACACAAAACTTTGTTGACAATAGACAAAAGACAAAACTTTGTTGACAGGCAGATCATTGACGGTTGTCACACCGGTGACAAAATTCGTCAATGAGGCCACTGACAACCTCATCTATGGCTGTGGGCACAACAAGAACAATGACAACAGCCTTGTCGTTGAAGAAAGCGGCTTCGTCAACAAAGCCTTTAACTCCGTTCTCATCAACAAGCCCTTTACAGCTAGTTCTGAAAATGGCTTTGTCCCAGACCCTTGAGGCTACCAAGTACATGAAACCTACTTTGTCAACAGTGCAGTCAATGGGCTTGTCAATGTACAGAAAGCCTCAATTTGATCTCACAGGAGGGTATGTCTGTGACAAACTACATCAGACCTCCCCAAGTAGTGTCAACACTTCCACCTACACACCTGCTGGAAGTAGATGAACCAAAGGAAGGTGATGAATCTCTTTGGTCCAGGCCATACTCCCACACAGCTGCACATGAAGTGCCAAAAGAATGATACAGATGAGGAAGATTAAAATAAGGTTGCACCCTCTTCGAGATAGACAAGGTTATAATCTTGTCAGTACGAATCTTCTCTGGAGCATAATCCTTATGAAGAGGCTTATGAGGAACATCATCAGTATCGAGAGGATAACATCAGAGTGCTGATCGCATTAGTGACAGACATACGTGAAAAGCTTGACCACTATTATTAACGATTCCCTGAAGCAGTGCCAATTTAACAGGCTATCCCAGTATGGCCTGCCACACATGGTGCCTCCATGGTACAAACGAAAAATCCCAAGTCATCAGCCTCGATCAGAACCTCAAGTGTTATCCCTGGTCACGATTCACAATAATTATGTGGAAAGTGATGGGGTGAACCAACCCAAAGAGGGTGAGATCCTTCGGTTCAGTCGTTGTCAGGGCAAGATTGGGATGATTATGTTGTACCACTATCATCCTATCCCACACCACACCTACTAATTCTCTTCTGGAGAGTTTCCAAGTATTTCACAAACGTTTGGAGAGGAACGAAACGATTTACCTTAATATACAGGTGGATTGGCCTCCGAAAGAAAACCAGTAAAATCCATTCCCATGGTAAATTGTTTGGGAAGAAGGTCTGACGTTGATAAACTCCTGCATCGCTGACTGCAGTTATTCCTCGTATTGAAAAGAAGTATAGAGCTCCTGAAAATTGCCCTTCATGGCTGATTGGACATACTCGTCCAGACTCCTTGGTTATGCACGTGGTACAGAGATGATTTAGAAATCCTTCAACCCCATGTTTGGCCTCACAAGGTAAAGACGGAAGACACTACGCAACATGGGGAAAGGGTGCTGATCAATGACAGCCACAACCATAAGAGTGTCTATGGCACTGGTGATTTTGGGGAGATACGACAGACCGATATGGTCTGATATGACAGCCTTCCCAGAGTTCTTGTCTGAGTATAAAATAAAGGAGGCTATGGAAATACTGCAGGAAGGGCAAAAGGGCATCCTCAGAGATTAATGATACTGCAGTGGTTGTAGCTTCTTCAGCCTTTCGACAAATGGCTTTTGTGACAGTTCTACACCAACAAGATTGGCTGAAAGCTACTTCTTCCCATCCAGAAATTCAGGCCAAGATTCTCGACATGTCTTTTAACGGGGAAAATGACACTGACACTGTTTGTTTGATGGGATTGAGTCGCTTTCAAAGTTTTCAAAGTAGCAGAGGAAGAGGTCAGTTTTCCTCTAGAGGCCTGTATCAGTTATATAGGTATCCGCATTGGCCTCCAGTCTAGCAGGGGTTTCTGCAACAGTATGCACCACAGCAACAATATCGAGAAATACCAGCTGCATCAAATATGAGACAACCAGCTCATAGAAGACACATAGGTGGAGGAAAATGTCTTGAAGCGTCCAGATGTCAGTGACAATTTACAGGCACCAGTCACCTCTCCATCTCTACAAACACATTGCATCATAGACTTGAGCACTTACTAAAACTAATGGATGGACATTCCATTGGACAAATGAGTGTTGGATATCATCCATATTGTTAAAAACTTTATTTCTGCAAAAGTGCCATAAAAGTACACGATGTACCATGTATGTACATTAAAATGAAATCAGTAAAACCATCACAGATTCGTAAGAACAGTGGAAAAAAATTCAGTCAATGTAAACATTCCAAATGTAAAAGTTAACCACATAGGAATCAATAAGGCAATACCAGAAATACTAAAGAGTAGAGTTTTCCTTCTTATATACCAAAGTGGTCCAAAGAATCTAGCAACAGTACAAGCCTGCAAAGTGTGAACATCAGATCTTATCATTTTAAGCACAATGCAGTAGTTGTGTATGCCCAGTTGTTCACACAAAGGCTTACTCGAGATCCGGCAGGGGCAGGCATATGCAGGGCAACCAAAGAAAACATGAGCAGTTTCAACCACTTTGTTACAAGCTTTGCACATAGCAGAGTCGTTCTGGACCTATTTACGAATACAAAAATCTCAGGGGGAGCATGCCTGCCCTAAATTGGAAATATAAAGTTCCTATACAAAGGGACAGAAATGATGTCTGTCTCATTGGGGATCGAGAATGCTGGTGCATTTAAAACCCCAAAAATGCTGCCGCCAATGTAGCACTCGCAGCTGTTTGAACAACAGTCTGGGTGACCCAGTTTCAATACTGCTTTTTCAGCTGCTCTTTAGAAGATATGGGATGGCAAAATGGAGACTCAGTTTCTTCAGGCCTGTCAGGAGCAGCAATTTTTTAATGTGCGACAAGTAGCAAATTTTGTTAAACCTATCTACATGCTTAACTTCCAACAGAGCAGTGGCATAATGAGAAAGTTCCAGCTTAGACCAGATCTTCCTTCAAAAATAACAAAGGTCGCAGTCTTGCCTTATTTGCTGTAGCCCCCCTATCCATGTCAATCAAAATGGTGAGCAGCGAGGTGCTGGGTGGGGGATAGGCCAACTTCCTTACAAACTTATTTTCCGATTTTGTTCATTCTGCGAACACCCATAGCTCAGAGCAGTAGAGGGCCGATCCTACAGCTCTAGCTTGTATGTCTGAAGAGCAGGGGCTATTCGTTTGTTGAAAGATGTGCAATGCTCTTTACAGATTACTCCTGTAATCTGCCTGTGCTTCAAGGTAATTTTATCCACAAGATGTTTTCAGGACATATTTGATGATAAATGAATCCCCAGGTAATGAAATGAGTCCACCCTCTAAAGTGCTGTGGTGCCTAAAGGTAGTTTCCCTTTAAAAGATTTACGCTGACTGAACAACATAAACTTAAACCAAACCGCATCAATATTGGTCACACCCTTGAATTTATTCAAAAGCCTCTCAGAAACCCTCCACGAAAGAGGTCACACCAACATATCAGTTTGTTAAAACAAGAAATCTTGCTTGATATTCACAAATGGGCTATAGGAAGTTCCATATATCCATCAAAACAAGATATTCTATTCAGATTTCTTCTTCATAAAGAAAAAATCTGGGAAATGGAGGCAAGTAATGGATTTAAGAAGTGATCAGTGTTGGTAAAGGCCCTCTTTACAGGGTTATCCCCAAACGTTTTGCCTTCTTACTCCTATTTCGTATGCCCTGTTTGTGTTGGCTTTAGGATTTGGACACTTTACCACTGCTGACCAGTGCTGAAGTATAAATTGTATTGGCGATTGGTTTATCCATGATTGCCATATTTGATGTACTGGTAAGTCCCTAGTAAAGTGCACTATGTATGCCCAGGGCCTGTAAATCAACTGCTACTATTGGGCCTGCAGCACTAATTGTGCCACCCACATGAGTAACCCTGTAAACCTGTCTGTGACCTGCCACTGCAGTGTCTGTGTACAGTTTTGTACTGCCAGTTCAACGTGGCAAGTGTACCCACTTGCCAGGCCCAAACCTTCCCTTTTTACTAGATGTAAGTTACCCCTAAGGTAGGCCAAGGCAACCAAATAGGCAGGGCTCAGTGTATTTAAAAGGTGGACATGTACTAGTGTGTTATACATGTTTTGATAGTGAAATACTACTAAATTCGGTTTTCACTATTGCAAGGCCTGTCTCTCCCATAAGGTAATGTGGGGATTGCCTTATATTATCTTAAGTGTAGTTTCCCATTGGGAGCAGATAGAGATGTGGGTTTTGTGGTCTCTGAACTCACAATTTAAAAATACATCTTTTGGTGAAGTTTGAAAATGCCACTTTTATAAAGTGGTCATTTTCTTGCTTAACGATTCTGTGCCTCTGCTTGGCTGTGGAATACACGTCTGGCTCAGACTGACTGTTGGACTGTTTGTGAATTCACTATAGATAGCCACACAAAGGGAGTGGAGGTGGGTCCTGCATATCCTGATAGGTCTTTCTGGGCTAGAGTAGTGGGAGGAGTGGACACTTGTACCTAAAAAGGGCTGTGCCTGCCTTCACACAATACAGTCTCCAGCCCCCTAGAGTGTCTGGGGCCAGGACAGGGAGAGGCATGGTCTTGTTGTAGGAGGCTGGCCTGGCTTATAGTGGGTACCTTGTGGTACTTACACCCTGTGCCAGGTCCAGTTATCCCTTATTAGTAGAATAGAGGTGTTTCTAGCAGCTTAGGCTGATAGAAGGTAGCTATGGCAGAGCAGCTTAGGCTGAACTAGGAGACATGCAAAGCTCCTACTATACCACTTATATCATATAGCACAATATCATAAGAAAACACAATACTCGGAGTTATTAAAAATAAAGGTACTTTATTTTAGTGACAATATGCTAAAAGTATCTCAGAGGATACCCTCACTTAGGAGGTAAGTAATATACACAGATTTATATGTACACAAACCCAAAACAGGTAAGTAACAGTAAGAAAAGTAGTGCAAACAATGTAGAATCACAATAGGACGCAATAGGTAGACATAGGTCTAGGGGCAACACAAACCATATACTCCAAAAGTGGAATGCGAATCACGAATGGACCCCAGACCTTTGGGAGATTGTAGAGGGTCACTGGGACTGTGAGAAAACAGTAAGGGTGTCCAAAATACCCTACCCCAAGACCCTGAAAAGTAGGAGTAAAATTACCCTACTAGCCCAGAAAGAGACAATAGTCGTGATAGGGAATTCTGCAGGAACCACAAGCACCAGCAAAACACTGAAGACGGATTCCTGGACCTGAGGACCTGTAAAGGAAGGGAACCAAGTCCAAGAGTCACGAAAGTATCCAGGGGGGCAGGAGCCCAGAAAACCCCAGATGAAGGTGCAAAAGGGCTGCCTCAGGGTGGAAGAAGCCGAAGATTCTGCAACAACGAAAAGGGCTAGGAACTTCTCCTTTGAATGGAAGATGTCCCACGGCGTGCTGGAGGTTGCAGAAGTGTTTCCAGGCAGAAATACCACAAACAAGCCTTGCTAGCTGCAAGAGTCGCGGTTGAGGATTTTGGGTGCTGCTGGGGACCAGGAAGGACCAGGATGTCACCCCTTGGAGGAGGAGACAGGGGGCGCTCAGCAACTCAGAGAGCCCCCGCAGAAGTAGGCAGCACCCTCAGAAGTACCGGAACAGGCACTTAGAAGATCTGTGAACTCACAGTCACAAAAGGAGGGTCGCACGACGTTGGAGTCCAACCTTAGCAAGTTGGGCACTGCAGGACGTAGTGCTGGGGACCCAGGCTAGGCTGTGCAGAAAGGAATCCTTGGAGAAGTGCACAGAAGCCGGAGCAGCTGCAAATCACGCAGTACACAGGTTTGCTGTCTGGCATGGGAAGGCAAGGACTTACCTCCACCAACTTTAGACAGAAGGGCCACTGGACTGTGGGAGACACTTGGACCCAGCTCCTGTGTTCCAGGGACCACGCTAGTCAGGCTGAGAGGGGACCCAGAGGACCGGTGATGCAGAAGTTTGGTGCCTACGTTGGCAGGGGGAAGATTCCATCGACCCACAGGAGATTTCTTCTTGGCTTCTAGTACAGGGTGAAGGCAGACAGCCCTCAGAGCATGCACCACCAGGAAACCATTGAGAAAGCCGGCAGGATGAGGCGCTACAATGTTGCTGGTAGTCATCTTGCTACTTTGTTGTGGTTTTGCAGGCATCCTGGAGCAGTCAGCGGTCACTCCTTGGCAGAAGTCGAAGAGGGAAGTGCAGAGGAACTCTGGTGAGCTTTTGCATTCGTTATCTGAGGAATAGCCCAGAGGAGAGACCCTAAATAGCCAGAAAAGGAGGTTTGGCTACTAAGAAAGGATGCTTGGCTACTGAAAGAGGTAAGCACCTATCAGGAAGGGTCTCTGACGTCCCTGCTGGCACTGGCCACTCAGAGCAGTCCATTGTGCCCCAACACCTCTAAATCCAAGATGGCAGCGGTCTGGGACACACTGGAGAGGCTCTGGGCACCTCCCCTGGGAGGTGCAGGTCAGGGGAGTGGTCACTCCCCTCTCCTTTGTCCAGTTTCGTGCCAGAGCAGGGCTGGGGGAGCCCTGAACCGGTGTAGACTGGCTTATGCAGAGATGGGCACCATCTGTGCCCATCAAAGCATTTCCAGAGGCTGGGGGAGGCTACTCTTCCCCAGCCCTTTACACCTATTTCCAAAGGGAGAGGGTGTAACACCCTCTCTCAGAGGAAATCCTTTGTTCTGCCTTCCTGGGACTGGGCTGTCCAGACCCCAGGGGGGCAGAAACTTGTCTGGGGGGTTGGCAGCAGCTGCAGTGGAAACCCCGGAAAGGAAGTTTGTCAGTACCTGGTTTCTGTGCTAGAGACCCAGGGGATCATGGAATTGTCCCCCCAATACCAGAATGGTATTGGGGGGACAATTCCATGATCTTAGACATGTTACATGGCCATGTTCGGAGTTACCATTGTGACGCTACACACAGGTAGTGACCTATGTGTAGTGCACGCGTGTAATGGTGTCCCTGCACTCACAAAGTTCGGGGAATTTGCCCTGAACAATGTGGGGGCACCTTGGCTAGTGCCAGGGTGCCCACACACTAAGTAACTTGGCACCTAACCTTCACCAAGTGAGGGTTAGACATATAGGTGACTTATAAGTTACTTATGTGCAGTGAAAATGGCTGTGAAATAATGTGGACGTTATTTCACTCAGGCTGCAGTAGCAGTCCTGTGTAAGAATTGTCTGAGCTCCCTGTGGGTGGCAAAAGAAATGCTGCAGCCCATAGGGATCTCCTGGAACCCCAATACCCTGGGTCCCTAGGTACCATATACTAGGGAATTATAAGGGTGTTCCAGTGTGCCAATCAGAATTGGTAAAATTAGTCACTAGCCTGCAGTGACAATTTTAAAAGCAGAGAGAGAGCATAAACACTGAGGTTCTGGTTAGCAGAGCCTCAGTGATACAGTTAGGCACCACACAGGAAACACATATAGGCCACAACCTTATGAGCACTGGGGTCCTGGCTAGCAGGATCCCAGTGACACATATCAAACACACTGACAACATAGGGTTTTCACTATGAGCACTGGGCCCTGGCTAGCAGGATCCCAGTGAGACAGTAAAAACACCCTGACATATACTCACAAACAGGCCAAAAGTGGGGGGTAACAAGGCTAGAAAGAGGCTACCTTCCTACACTTGTGCACTACAAAGACCCTCCTTTGAAGTTTGCCTACTTCAAAGGTAGAAATGAATATAAGTATTGGACTCACCTCAACTTCATAACACTTCTGGACTGAGGACATTCTGCCAGAAAGAAGAGCTGGACGTTGTAGGAGGAAATGACACACTGCCTGTTGCTTTGCTTTGCTTGCCTGCTGCATGCTGTTTGTGTCCTGGGAGTGAAAGGACTGGACTTTGCTTTCTGGATCCTGCTTCCCAAGGTTCTCCAAGGACTTGTACTGAGCTTGCCTCCTGTTGTTAAGTCTCAGGGACATCAAAGATTTCTTCTGCTGAGGGTTGTGACTTGCTGAGTCGTGCCAAATCCAGTCCTTGGACCCTTAGAAATGGAAGATGGTAACCTGAGTGAAAATCCATCCACCAAGGCAGTAGCGGCAGAAAAATCAACGCAGCGCCTGCACTGAGGCTGGGAAATCGACGCACCATCTGTCTTATGGCTGCAAAACCAACACATCACCTTCTTCAACGTGGATCCATCGTTGCCGTGTGTCTGGATTTTCTATACATCTCTGGGCGTCATTTTTCTTCATCGATTTTGCTCTGCAACCAGATATCTATGCATTGCTAGCCCGGCAGGAAAAGAATCAGCGCATCGTCATCCAGGTGGAGAAAGAATCCGGGCGGGAAACGAATCCATGCATCGCCTGTCCAGCGTGAAAATAATCGACGCATTGCTTGCTTTTCCAACACAACACCTCCTTTGCGGCCCGCATCATCTTTGTTTTTGACTCATCCGAGGGACTGTGTGTTATAAGGATACAACCACTGATTTTTCAGGATTAAGACTGTTTAAAAAGTGATATCTCTACTTGCGTATGCTGGATTATGTAGTTTAGGTCTTGTTTTACTCAGATAAATATTGGCTCTGTTTCTAAACTGGTGTTGAATACGTTAGTGTGTGTGTGTGTTACTATCCTTGTGGGTACTTGGGTGTGATAACACACTCACGCTGTGGGGACTTCATTGCACTGTGGGGACCTGAACGCAGGTCTCCACAAGGCAATGTTATCAAAATGATTGAAAATGACTTCAGGAATATCTGTGTCAATTATTACAACTTTTTTTTTAATTGCCTTGTGGGGACCTGTGTTTCCTCAAGTGTGTTAATATTTTTGCTCAGCTCTGCCCCTGTAGACAGGAGGCGGTACTGCAGTCTTAAACACACTTTGCATTTAAACACACTTTGCTTACCAGAAACACACACTAGCAGCAGAAAAGACAGACATTTCAAATTAAAAGCTACATAATCGTGTGTTCTTCTAAATATTTTTCATGCAAATTAACGTTTTCTCTGATTATTAAAATATATATTTTTTTTTTTACATGAAGTATTCATTTAGACTTTTTGTGCCTGAATGTTGTTAATGGTTTTATAAGTATTGCTATTGGTCAGTTTTGAATCCCAGAATGGTTCACTAATACGATTTGATTCTTAACCTCAATTAAAGAACAGTGGTGGACTATGCAGCGAACCACTAGAAACTGTTTTTTATAATTTTGCGCAAATAACTTAGAGGCATCAATGCTTACTGTTACATTTTAAGGCTTGTACCAGAGTCTTTATGTTGCTTTGAATTTGTAATTTTTGGGTTTGGGGTGGGTAGTGGTAAAGGATGGGGAAGGGTAATTTTAGGGTTTAAGGGTTGGTAGGGGTGAAGGTATGTAAGGGTAATTTAGGGGTTTAAGGGTGGGTAGTGGTAAAGGACCGTAAGAGTAATTTTAGAGTTATGAGGTGGGTAGTGGTAAAAAGTGGTAATGGTAATTTTAGGTTTTAAGGGTGAGTAGTGGTAAAGGAAGGTTCAGAGTAAAGTTAAAATAAATCTGTATATCTATCGATCTATCTATCTTCACTAAATAAAAACAAAGGTTATAGGGACGTTATAGGTAGGTGCTGAATTTAATTGCAAAAAACATAGAAATTCAGTAGTTATAGTAACTAAATAATTCAGGCCAGTTTCTATTATTAGAAATACTTGATAAACTCATTATTTTAAATTAGAAAACACTCCTCTTGTGCACCATAATCATTGACAGCTGCTACATATCAAACAGTGAAGTGTTTGGGGGCTTGGATTAGCAGAGTATTAAGTTGCTGAATCATCACTGGGGCAACACAGAACTCAGGATGTATGCTTCTGCATTCCTGCACAATATAGATGCAGTAAATGTGTTTCATCAAAATTCCACACCTTTCCTACTTTGTACAGTGCAGTACACATACAAAGCTGGAAGAAAGTGGAGACTTTTAAACATTGCTCCACTGTTACACTTGCAAAAAGGCACCTTCATTTTTTGTCACAAATCACTGTCTCCAAATTTTAGCACCTATGGATTTGCATCAAAACCTATTGGTGGCTGCATGGCAATGCCTGCTTACAAATCATGGTATGCTCCCTTGATGCAAAGTAGTGCAAAATAGATTACAGTGCCAATTTGCATTCCTTTCGGTGGGGCCACTGGAATCATGCAGCAGGGGAGCACCAAATTATGCAGCACAGTTTACTAAATTATGCAGCAAGAAAAGGTGAATGATGTTTTATAATGCAGTACATATTTTTCTAGTATTACTTAATTATTTCGTAAGTGTTTCACATGGCAATACTGCCTAAGAAGTTTTTCACATCATTAGTCCTCATTTAACAACTAAGTACAGAAGTAAGCTACTGAAAGATGATCAATTACCTCTGCTCGCAAATACAGGTCTCCACGTTTTTAGAAACGTTTTATCTGTTTGAGCTAAAAACAATTTTTTGTCAAAATTTGCAGATTATGAAGCAGATGTTGGATTATGTGGCAAATCTATAATTACGCTGGAAGTGCAGTGGCTGCAGAATTGCATAATTCCAGTGGCCCTGTCTTAAGGTAACTTTCAAAAGCAAATCATGATTTGTGTTGAAAAGTAAATCCCACCACAATACTTTGCATTGGGTTTGTGTCCTATTTGAGATGCAAAGTGTTAGTAAAATTTGACCAAGGAGCTTAAAGGCCTGATTTTGAGTCACGTTAGGTGTTAGAAAAAAATCTGTCAATTGTTGAGGAAATTGTATATTCTCTGATAAAGGCTTCTAGGACATTGAATCCATAGGCAGGATAACCTCTGTCATAGGCATTTTATGATGGAAGTAATTCTGTTTTTGTGAATCCTTCAACAAAGAAATTAGCATTTACTCCATAAATTGCCACTGAAATCTAAATTAGCCCCTTATGTCCCAATTTACAACAAGTTGATAGTAATAGAAAATCCTATAATTTCTAGAGGAAGAGCTGCATTTAAAGAAATTCTGGAATTTAGTTCAATTTACGTACATCGAAGGACGTTCTACTGGTGAACTATCCTCCAGATTTAGCTATATTTCCACAAATAAGGGTATTTCCTGTAGCTCAAGTGCCTGTATTAGTTAGGTGGCAATGAGAAGCCCCTAGATTTGTGGGAAATGCTGCAATTTCTCAGTTGGAGAATTCTCAACTGGTGGATACATCACCCAAAAGAAATCATCTTTTGTATAATAAATATGGCAGAGGTAATTGCTCCAGAAATAAAATTAGTATTATTTGTTCAATTGAATTGTCTGACCCCCACCAAATTCTAAATTGGGTAAACAAAATGACCATAATCCCACACTAAGAATTGGGAAGCTGACAATATAAACTTTGCCTTAGCAAAATTTAAATTATGCTGGCATAATTTGTGCAAAATTGGTAATTTCAAATTACACTTGTCACAATTATGCAATTACGTCACTTCACAAAACCACACACCATTTTGTGCTAAAAAAAGGACAGAGAATGCACTGCAGCAACAGAATACAGGTGGCTTTTGTTTGCAGTGCTTTTGGGTTTTTTTGCACTTTTTTTTACACTGAAATATAGTGCAAATGACGAATTTGCATTTTGTTTAATTATGTTTGAATTTTGCATAAAAGTAAATTACGTGAATTGCACACACCCCTAAAATAAAGCATGTGTCCACGTTTGTACAGCATGTTAAATAACATTACTCATCTATGTTTCTTTCCTTTGTGTATTTTGTTCTATAATTTAAATGCCACAGACAATACAAACCCATGCACCACAAAAGTGTTCTGTGGAAAGCCCACGAGGTGCTTTCAGTGAGAAAATAATTCCAAAATAAGCCTTTGAACAGAAGGTGTGTTATTTGGGGCCTAACTTGTACAAAAACATCTAGTAAATGTTAATGGCATTTTAAATAATTACCAAAATGCCTACTAACATTTACTGGAATGTGAAATGGTTGAAAAACAAACCTTTTAATGAGCGCTTATTTGTTCGTTGGCGTTGTTTACCTGCAAGAAACTGGTCAAGTGCCACTAAATATCTTACAAACGAAACCGCCCGGCTGATGCTAGGCTGCGCGGACCGAAATCTCTGCCAACTGTTCTCCAGGCAGTGAAGAAGAGGAAGTCAGGTCTTTGGGATGGGCAGCTAAAGATGTGTAAAAACACATTTTTGCATAACAAAGGGCTTGACAATAGACCAGTGTGCTGAAAGCGGTCTGGTTGGTTTGTCACACTCTGGGGCATGGGGCGTGCTGGGACAGAAAACACCTTGCTTAAGAAAGCCTCAAAGCACCAGCATTGCATATGACCGGCATGGTACTGATAGGTCGGGCAAAGAAGTTGGACCAGTCTTGGCTGTGAAACGTTTCGGATCACAGCCAGTGACTTATAGCGTTTTAGCCCTAATAAAAGCAATGAACCAGTTTTAATTTCACACCAATTTAGTTAACATGTAAAAAGTGAATCATTATTTCATTTTAGCTGTCAAATAAACGCATATATTCACACTAAAACACAGGAACACATTAGAATGCTGAACGCAGAATCGTGTTTGAGGAATAGTAATGTTCCCTCCAATATGGTGTTCATCAACAGCATAGCACGGGCTTCATCAAGGGCTGTGTGAACTTTAAGAAATGCATTTTACTTTTTCCATTTAATGGGAAACGACCTATAATTTATACCATTGGCCTCTCTAATTGTTCCTTTAAATGCTTCCTTCACTGGCATTATATGCATTATGTTTACCTAATTGAGAGGAAGTGTAAGCCGAGTTTCTGATATCTGGTTTCTTGAAATACATTTGCTATCCTAAATAAACATATTTTTATTTGAAAGAAGGATAGTTCTCCATGGTTCATGTACTCGGTATTAGTTTATTTGTGGGTTGTTGAAGAAAGATAACAAAGTGTCCTAGCTTCAGTTTATAAAGATGAAGGATGGACTAATGCAAGGAGTGGAAGAAAGGTCAACATTCGATAAACAAAACCCAAGTAAGACTGTTTCAAACAGATCAATAAGTGCCGTGGAGTATTTATGCACAATCCTTTTTCTCACCCCATTCCCATCGTGACAATGTTCAGAAATGTACTCCTGCCAAGAGTAGAAGTAAGTTCATTTGTTTCCACAGTGTGAATGGCCAGAGAACACCCCTAATTGTTTATTTTTCTGAAGAAGTTTGTATGATAATGATTTCTATTACAGACAATAAAATAAGGCATAACAAATGCACTGCAAAGTATTATAACATAAGATGCTCCAATCTAAACTATACAACTGTGATTCACCCAATAGGAGCAGGAGTTGAAACTACCGATCTCACCTGATGAGCTCAAAACAGCTCTGACACAGCTGCCCCTGAAGTTCTGTAAGGCATTGCAGGGGCAGCTGACTCCATCTCTTTTGCAACTTTACTTTGAGGCCCGCACAAGAGCACAATTAACCGATCTACCAAAGAAACTGTGGGGGCTGTGCTGCCAAAGGCATCCCCTGCAGAGAGCTCCTGATTAAGTCCAGAGGAGGGCATGTACTTAGCATGGGGTCCCCTCAAGTTTTGTTACCTCACTGCTCCTACAGCTCCCTTTCACTACTCAATCTTGATTGCAAAAGAAACCCTTGGCTAACAGGGTGGTTCATGGTCTGCTGTTTATTGTACATCATGATCAGAGTGGGTTTGTCCCTGGCTGCAGTACCAAGCTTCATTTGGTTGTTTCATTTCATGAGCAGTGTCCCAGTAGGATCCACCAGAGTGGCACAGTCTCCATAGATATGGAGAAAACGTTTGACTCTCTTCGTGTGGTCAGTCCTAAAACACAGGGGCTTTGAGAATGATATAATTAAATGAGCTCCTTTACTTAGCTGCTGCCCGGATCCGAATAGGGAGCAAGATTTCCAATGCTAGACCAGAGCTATGCAGGACAAGACAGGGTTATCGCTTCTCCACTTTTCTGTTTGTGCTGACAGTGGAGCGTCTGACATGACACATCTGCAGTAGCAGAAGGATGCTGGGTGTTCATATCAGTCATCACAAACATGTAATTTCTCTATATGCAGACTTCATTTTGATATTTTCACCAAAGGACTTGCTGGACTGCTAAAAGAGCTCCAAAGGTTTAGGGCACCGTCTGGCACACAGAAGAATGCAGTGAGGTTGTGTCTTTCCCACTGTCCAAGGAGGGTGTCACAATAATGCTTTTGCTTTCAATCTCAGGGCTGTTCATAGCACTCAGCACTTTAAATACCTAGGAGTCAGAGTATATGGAGATCATAGAGATGTGCTACAAGTCGATCGTGGACAGGCTGTAGTGATTGTTAGGTCTTCAAATGGTTTTTGATGCAAGTTGCCCCATTTGGTAATGGGATAAGTAGCCCTAGTCAACATAGTGCTATTTTTACACAATCATTCTGTTGCAACTCAAGACATTTTTCAGAAACTCTCCACACTATTGACAAAGTTGGTCTGTGGTTGAAACAGGAAGAGGGTAGTAAGACATGCATTATCTTCTCTTGGAATGGGGAAATAGGAGATCTCTGACTTTGAATCTTATTACCTGGTGGTGAAACTGCAGAGTGCTACAGGACGTTTCAGTCCTGGGGTGTTCTTTGTGTTTTCCTGTGCAAGATGAAATTATCCCCCACAAACTTTGTAAATATATTCTTGATATGCATTATAAGGTCCGAGCTACTTCGATCTTTGCACAGGCAGCACAATACAGTTGGCAATAATACATATGTAAGAGAGCTGTTGGGAACCTTTATACTCCAGGGAGCCCATTGTGGCTGCTCCAAAGGTTTTCACAGGTAACGCAATGACTGGACA
Organism: Pleurodeles waltl; assembly: GCF_031143425.1. Classification (NCBI taxonomy): domain Eukaryota; kingdom Metazoa; phylum Chordata; class Amphibia; order Caudata; family Salamandridae; genus Pleurodeles; species Pleurodeles waltl. The sequence goes on from NC_090449.1 coordinate 437,471,789, forward strand.
GGTCTCCATGGTCCAGAGCAGGAAAGGCCTTATTGAGCAATCAATATGATTCTGGTACTCCTGTTTCTCCAAGAAGTGATGCTTGCCTCCTACCGTACCTCCCAGGCAATTATTGATCTATGTGGTACATTCCAAAGCTATCACACTCACATTGTGATGTGGTGGGTCATAACCAATGGTACACACAATAATGCAGATGCTGTGGATATTCAGGAGCAGCTCTCATTTTATTCACAATAGCCAATAGGGTCACCAGATCTCAAGGTTTTACCTCACTGCAGTCTAAGTCGGAAGAGGATTTGGAGGAAGAGCTTACAGACTGTAAATTGACCCAAGTCCTGCAGCAAGTATGGCTGGTATTGCTGAATACCCGCCTAAGCTATTACAATTTAAAAATGCCCACACAGTGCATTTAATGCCAGCACGCCTACAAATCATACATGTGGAAATGTCTGTTGCATGTCCCCGTTGTAAACAGGAGTGTGTTGCTTTTACCTATATAGTTATGCAGAGCCTTTAGGCATTGGTGGGGTGATGTCAGAAGATGTCTTACAGACTGGAAGGGCAAAGCCATTTGGGGTAACGTAACTCTTTGCCTGCTGGGGCTTATGAATAGGTCAAAAGTTAATAGATCTTAAGGAAAATTTACACACCTGGCTCTACCCCTCACAGAGGGACAAATAGCCATGAAATGGAGTTCCCAGGAACCTTTAGACCTTGGAATATGGACCTGTACAAATTTGCCACACCCAAAATGGATACACATTTATGCCCAACAGGTGGCATGCTAAGGCCTAGACTGACACTGGATTTGGAGCCAATTGGTAGGACTGTTAACCCCAAGAGGGATGATAAACCACTTTGATAATGACTCATACATACAGTTATGCGTATGGATGCTATTTGTACACTATGTAAAGTTTATTACATTATTGTACAGAACCTGGTATGCTAATGACATAAGCATACAGATAAGGTTATGTGCCAAATGTTCTGATAGTATTCTGTAATAAAATAACACTGTTGACTGGACGAGATCTGGGGGGTGGGACCCGGGTAGGGGTTTCTTTTTGTTACTGCTTGTTGCTACAAGACCAGGGATTGCAGACTGTTTCATGGATACGTAGAATAGGCATGTTACAATGAAAAGCAAACACAGTCTTGGATACATGTAATTATGCAATGCAGAATGACTAAAATACTGCATGGTTGACTATGAAAATAATGAAGAACAACTAAAAAGAAAATACACCAACAAAACAAAGAGAGAGATTTCGTCATAGTATCTGCTATTTGACAAATGGAATTGTTCTGGAGTGCAAAGAAGACTTGAGTATGATGTGATCCATTTCAAGGCAGTGCATGACATGTCAAGCTTTGTGACAATGTGCAGAAGCATATCATGGTCAATGATGTCAACGGCTGTCAACAGATCTAAAACCATTAGCACTCTGACATAGCCTCCATCTATAAAGCTTCATAAAATTGTCTAGTGATGGTACAATCACCAGTTCCATGTTCAATCCAGGGCAGAGGTCTGATTTAGAAGCATCAAAAATGCCATATTTCTATTCAGGATGTTGCAGCTAAGTAAACACTATTGACCAGCCTGATCATAGCCTTCAGTATTCTTGCAAGAAACTAATATAATCTGACTGAGAAACTAATGTCGTGAGCCCCTTATCCAGCCATTCTTAGTGAAGGAGATAACATCATTACTGAAGCCAAGTAAACCCCCAGAAACATTTGACTCCCGGAGACATATCACTAATAAACTCTGACATTAAAATACTAGCCATGTTGCTGACTAATCAGCTACCCCCACTGCTTCCTGAAATGGCACCGCCGGATCAGGTGGCTTTATGCCTTGACACTCCACAACTCATAATTTACACACTCTGCTTGCAGTCTTAAACCAAGTACATCAAGCTATAGATGCAGCAGCAATTTTAGATGCCACCAAGGCATTTGATTCTGTTGTAGTTGCACCTTTTCCCTGTACTTCAACATAGGGGTTTACTTTCACAATTTATACCAATGCAGGGGTTTACTACAATTTATATAAAGGAACTAGCTGCATTGCACAAACCTCACTGATCGAATTCAACAAAACGTTTTTCTCACAGCCCCAATTCCAATTTTTAGAGGCATGAAGCAGGACTGCCAACTTTCTCTGAATATGTTTGTGCTGACGCTGGAGCCAAAGGCAGCTAAATTATGCCAACGACATGCAGAACATGTTCTCCGCTACACTTCACGCAGGTTCCTGCTGTCCCTGTATGCAGATGATATGACACTATCTCTGCAACCCCCAAGTGAGCTTCCATCAAATCCTTATAGAGTTGGTGAAATTTCATGACTCAGAATTAACTGGACTAAGTCAGTTATTTTTCCCCTTCGACCCAATACTACTGAATTTGTTCCCGACTTTCCATTGGCTGCATGGGCCAATCAACATATTGATGCTATCGTAAGAAAAAACTGATTGTGCAATATACCGACTAGATGATCAAATTAATAGATGGATATGACTTCCCTTGTCCATGGCAGGAAACATGATTATACTTCTGCAAATACTATACATTTTTCCAAATATTACCAGTCTGCTGACCAGGCATTTTTTCCATATTTTGTGATACATGAAAATTAGACTTTCATGAACTTATAAACCGCCTAGTCTCAACTGAGAGACTATGGGCTTGATTACGACCTTGGCGGAGGGGATTACTCAGTCATAAATGTGGCATATTTCCCATCCGCCGTGTTACAAGTTCCATAAGATATAATGGAACTTTCATAATATAGCGTACGGGATATCAGTCGCGTTTGATGAACTAATGCCCTCCGCCAAGGTTGTAATCCGGTCCATTCACATTACCCTATACTCTGGATAGTTTTGCCGCACCTCACTTTGAATTATATCACTTATGCATGCAAGCATCAATTGCTCACTACTAGTTTCACCCTCCGCCCTACCAACCACATTTGGCAGTGGGAGCTTATAATGCATTCCTGTTGGAAATTGTGTTTTTGGTTGAGTGGAGTGATTACCCTTCTCAAACAGAAACCACAATCCCTGTCAGGCTGAACTACAAAAGTCTGCAAATTATCCTGTGCGTAACTCTATGGTAGCTTGGCACAAAAGCAGTCAGACATAACTTAGAGAAAATGTGTTAAGAATGTATGCAGCACTCAAACCGTAATAACGTGAAAAAGCAAATCCAGGAACAATTCCACACCAATTCGGAAAAATAGAGAAAAACGTAATAAATATTTAGGCGCCAGAGTGACAAAAATCTATCAGTAGAACCAGAGTTGTTCGTTTTACCAAAAAAAAAGCACCTAAAAGATCAAAGCGACAGAACAGACATCTAGTTGTGCGAGACCGGGACAAAGTCAAAAGTTAAAGCCAACCCTGATGGAGCGCAGTTCGCATACATAAGGTAAATTGGTCCCGGTCTTGGCTTACCTTCATGACTCAAAAGGAATTTGGGGGAAAAATGTCTTTGAGGGTAAAGTTCAGAGGGGCAAGGCAGTCTGCCATGTCCATGAAGGAGGCGTGGTGGTACCCCATACAACCGGAACACAAACTGGTGCTATTGGGCTGGGAGCATCCAAAATCCATTCGTAAATTGGTGGCACTCGCTGCTACTCGCCAAGCACCAAGTTGCTTAATACTGGCACATAGGAAAGTCACACGCTATGTGGTCATCTGATCTTACCTTTTGTAATGAGCAGCTTGAGACAAATGGTTTACTCCAGCCTGGAATGTCCTGCCCCAGACATACATGTGCACCTTTTCAAATATATTTATTCAACTGCACTACCGATGCAGTCCACTGATTCTGGACAAGAATCCTTATTGATGGAACACCAGTAAACTGACTGTGTCTCTTCATGCAGTGTTGGAGTTTAATCGATGATTCTGGTATATTTGTTTTATTACTGACGATGTGGCATAACTTTCTTTCTAGTTTTGCTGAATGCATTCCATTATATCTGGAACTGCAGTTCCTTTTTATAAACTAATGAATAAAGTTCTAAAAAATAAATACAATTAAAAACAAAAACGTACCCAGGAAAGGCAGTAGGGAAATTGTCCAAAGTTGTTAAGGTCATCAGAACTAAGCAAGGCTTTTTAGCAGTGACTTCACTACTGCTGATTTCCACATCATGATAGATTTTATAAATGGAAAAAGTTCATTTTTACAAAAATCAAATAATGATATCATGACTTTTGTTGGGTACAGGTCTTTCAGAGAGAGCCAAACGATCTGCAGGCTGTGAAGGTAGTCATCAGTTGGCATTCAGTTAGGAGGTGGAAAGTTTTGTCATAACCCCACTATTCAGGCATGGCACACTCGCATAGATCTTTTAATCAATCAATCAACTTAGATTTGTAGAGCGTGGCTAATCACCTGTGAGGGCATTCATGCGCTATGTTCTTGCTGGGTTCAGAGACAGGTCTTGAGTCCCTTTCTGAATTCCAGTATGGAAGATGATGTGCGGAGGTGAAGGGGAAAGTCGTTCCAGGTCTTGGCGTTGAGGTAGGAGAAGGATAGTCCTCCATTGAAGCTTTGGCAGATGCAGTGAGCCTGTGCGAGGAAGGCAGAGCGCAGGTGTCTGGAGCGTTGGTGAAGTTCAGTCGATGGTTGATGTATGCTGGTCCTTGGAGGGTGTTGTAGGCATGTGTCAACATCTTCAATTAGTATCTTTTCTTGATAAGTAGCCAGTGGAAGTTCCTGGTTCCAGAGGTGGGGGTGATGTGGGTCCATTTGGGGCAGTCAAGGATAAGTCTAGCAGCTGAGTTCTGTATCGTCTGGAGTCTCTTCAGGAGTTGGGTGGTGATTACTGCGTAGACCAAATTGTCGTAGTCCAGCCTAGAACTAGAGGTTCAAAAATGGTTTTCCTGGTGCTGACGGGCAGCCATCTGAAGATCTTTAGGAGCATGCAAAGGGTGTGGCAGCAGGCAGAGGAGACTGTGTTGATCTGGCATTTCATATTGGGCTTGCTGTCTAGGATGATGCCAAGGTTGCAAGTGTGGTCTGTCGGAGTGGGTGTGCATCCAAGTTCGGAGGGCCACCAGGTGATTTTCCACAGTGACATGTGTTTAAAAAAAAAATCAGCACTTCTGTCTTGTCCTTGTTTAGCTTCAGGCACTCGATCTTCATTCATTCGGCCACCCTTGTCATGCAGTTGTGGATGTTGGTCCTTATAGTGGAGGTGTCTTCGGGGAGTGAGATTTGAACAGGGTGGGGCTGAGGGATGAACCTTGAGGGATGCCGCAGATAGTGCTTTTTGGTTCTGAGGTGAAGGTTGGTAGGCGGAGTCTCTAAGTTTGTCCTTTGATGAAGGATGCGATCCATTTGAGGGCGCCTCCCTAGATCCCAATGTGGTGGAGTCTCTTGATTAGTGTGTGTTGGGAAACCATGTTGAATGCTGCTGAGATGTCAAGGAGGATTAGCTCCGCAGTTTCACCAGATCCAGGAGGCTTCTGATGTGATCGGTGGCAGTGATCAGGTCAGTCTATGTGCTCTGGTTGGGGGGGGCCAGATTGAGAGGAATCCAGTTGGTTGTTTTGCTTCAGGTGTTCGGTGAGCTGGCTGTTGATGGCCTTCTTGAGGACTTTGGCGGGAAAGGGGAGCAGCAACATGGGGTTGTACTTCTTGAGGTTGCTGGAGTCAGTGGAGGGTTTCTTGAGGAGGGTCCTAATTTCTCCATGTTTCCATCTGTTGGAGAAGGCAGCCGTGGTGATGAATGAATTGAGAATGGAGGTGAGTTTGCAGGTGATTTTTTTGCTCCTGAGGTTGAAGAAGCAGTGGGGGCATGGGTCTGTGGGTGCTCCACTGTGGATGGAGCTCATGATGGCTGTGGTGCTCTGTGTGGTGAGCTGCTCCCATGCAGTGAGCAGGTGGTTTTGGGTGGCGTCCAGGTTGCAGAGCTCAGTTGGGTGGGATTTAAAGTTACAGTAGATGGTGAATATTTTGCTGTGGAAATAGTCTAACATGGTGTCACAGAGTTCCTGAGGAGAGGAAGATCTTGTTCTCGGTGGCTGATGGGCAGGAGAACTCTGACAAAGCTAAAGAGTTCCTTGATGTGGTTGGAGTTTGATTTGACACGGTCTGTCAAAGTGTCTTATTTCATGTCTTCAAGGTGTTGGCATTATTTGTTGAGTGCTGACTTGAAGGTGGCTCAGTCTTTGGAATCTCTGCTGGTGCCCCATCTTCTTTCTAGTAGCTTGCAGTTGTGTTTCATTGTCCTGAGTTCTGGTGTGTACCAGATGGCTGCTTTGGTGGATCTACAGCTCTTGGCTGCTTTGATGGGGGTGAATCTTCAGCAGCAGTCATTGATCCAGGCAGAGAAATTCTAGACAGCCTGTTCCAGGTTGGTTGTGGAGTTGGGTTTTTAGTTTGCACTTACAGTTTTTGATGAGAGGGCTGGGCCGCGAGTCAGTTAGAGACTCCCTTTTTACCGTTTTGGCTGCCATTTTGGGATGCTGCCATCGGTCTAGTTGTGGGAAGGGGATGTCCCTACCTTTTTTTAAGGAAATCTAGTTCATGGACGGCAACCCCATCTGTGACCAGCCGTACTCAGCCCACCAACAGCACTAGCCATGCTGCCCGATCTCCCCCAGGCCAGGGTCGGAGTTTAATCTACTCTTTGTTGGAGCTTCATTTGTTAGACTCTGGCTCACACTGTTCAGGTATGTGATCTACCCCAATTGCTTCCCTCCACCCAGACCGCACATATTGTTCCAGTGACCTGCTAAGACCGGATCAGGCAGAGAACTTCACTCATCTGCCTCTCAAACCCACTACCAAGTATATCTGATAGAGAGTTTTAGTTGAATATTTCTTACCTTAGAATCCCTCACCTTAGATTAGTTACCTTAGAATTTCACCCAGTGGCGTCGGTCAACTCCGTGGGGCGTCGTGGTCCCCGTGATGACGTCGGTAGTAGTATATAGACTCTGCCTCAGCGCAGTGACGTCCGTTCTTCTCTTTCTGTGCCATGCACTAATCCAGAGATAGCAACCATAGGTCAATTTTTGATCGACTTCGACACTTTTGTTGAGTTTTTTACTAAATTTTGGTGCGTAAAGGATGTCCCTGAAGATCGGTTTCAAGCTTTGCAAGGACTGTCACCCCATGATGTCAGTAATGGATCCACACAGGGTCTGTTTGTGGTGCCTGGAGTGCGACCACGACCTGAAGTTGTGCTGCGAGTGCCAGGTCATCCACCCAAAGGCATTGAGGGAGCGCTCCCTCAAGCTTAAGGTGTCCCGGCGCCTGACTCTGTATTGTTCCCGGTCTTGCTTGAGAGGAAGGTCTCGAGACTGCTCGGGGAGTCACCACCACTTGTCATCCTCCACGTCGGGTCACTCAGGTAAGAAGAAGTCAAAGAAGGCTAGGCATCCTTCGACTTCACCCTGTTGCTCTGCTGATGTGACACGGGAAGAGCGTCGACACTCTAGGCCTCTGTCCTCTGAGCCTACTTCTGGGTCCAATCTGGGAGCTGGAGTGACCCCTGCCCAACTGAAAGAATTCTGTGGGGCCATGTGTTTCATTTTTGGGCAGTCCTACCCCTCTTTTGGCATATTCGGGCTGTGGGGGTTCGGATATGGGCCCTTTGAGTTCTGCACCGGTGGCTCCAGGCCCGGCCACCAAGGTCCCCTGCATATCCGCTACCAGATCATACCGACGCTGGTCGTACCTTTGAGACCTTCCCCGGCGCTGGTTCGACTGTCGACGCTCCGAGCGTCGGTTGTACCCACGATGACGTTGACCCGATCCTAATCCTCGATGAGTCAGAGCGGTGTCGGCCGACGCCGACTTAGTCTTCAATGGGGTTCCTTCACCCCAGGTTGGATTGAGACCCTTATTCTTATGGGCATGAATACGGGGAAGGATTGGAGGGGACCCTGGACCCTTATGAATAACAGGATGACTCTAATATGGACTGGGCACAGGAATTGGGTGACACCAGTGGTCTGAATACTTCTTCAGAGGCTGGCATTCTTTCTCCTCCTACCGTGGCTAAGGCGGAGGGAGACACTTATTCTGTGGTGGTCAGTAGGGAGGATGAGGTCCTTGGACTTTAGCTGCCTACTGATGAAGTCAGGTCTAATCTCTTGACGGAGGTGCTTCAACCAGGGGCTTCCACATCTGAGCCTCTCCTTTCCTTCAATGAAGCCCTCACTGATATCCTTCTGGGTACTTGGTCTAGACCGAGCAAAGGGGCTCCTGTGAACAGGATGATCGCTCGCCGCCATTGGCACACCCTGAAAGACCCTAAATTCCTGTCCCAACACCCCACACCTGAGAGCCTTGTTATCCAGGCATCCTCTTCATCTGGCGCATTCCCTTCCGCACCTCCGGATCGGGAATCAAAGAGACTGGACCAACTTGAGAAGAAGATTTTTTTTCCTTCAGTCTGGCGTTGCAGTCAGTGAACAATGCATGCCTTTTGGGCCGTTATACTCACTCCTTGTGGGATACAGTCGCACACGTCTTGTCGCAGATTCCGGAGGAGGCCTGGACTATCATTTCCCAAGCAGTTGCTGATGGAAGTGACATGACGAAGATCAGTATCCAATGTGGGCTGGACATGACCGACTCTATGGGTAGATCTGTTGCATCGACGGTGGCCTTAAGGTGCCACACCTGGTTGAGGACATCTGGTTTCTCAGGGGATGTCCAACAGACCCTTATGGACATGCCCTTTGATGGCACCCGTCTCTTTAGAGACAAGGCGGACTTGGCGCTTGAGAGGTTCAAGGACTCCCTCTGCCTTTCAACTGCCCTCATCCCCAACAGTCCACCTTTCACCCCTTTTTGTTGCCACGGAAGGGGCTTCCTGTCGTGTCCCTTTCCCAGCCTCCGTGCCACCCATGCTGTTCAGCCACTGCGTGGCCAGGGATGCAGAATCCCACGGGCTTGTGGGACAGGAAACCAGAGGTCTACCTAGTCCATCCCTGCTGCCTCCAAGCCTTCCTAGTCCGTCCCCCCACTCCAGATCAGTTGGCAACAGGATTCACCATCACGTTCCCCTCTGGGAATCCATCACTACCAACAGGTGGGTTTTGCAAATCATCCGGAGGGGCTGCCCCCTCCCCTTCAAGACTTCCTCTCTGGCCATGCCTCCATCCTACGGCCGACTACCGGAGGATCACCTGGCACTTCACCGTCAGGAAGTCATATCTCTCTTGGCCAAGGGAGCCATAGAGACTGTCCCTGCACCAGAAGTATGTTGTGGTTGTTCTTCCCACTAATTTCTGGAGCCCAAAAAGGACAAGGGCTTATGTCCTATCCTAGACCTTGGGCCCTCAATCTCTTCCTCAAAAAGGAGATGTTCAAAATGCTCACCCTGGCTGAGGTTCTGTCTGCCGTGGACCCAGGAGACTGGATGGTAGCGTTGGACTTGAAGGACGCTTATTTCCATATCCCCATCTTCCCCGCCCACAGACGTTACCTACAATTCGTAGTATGTAAAGAGCACTTTCAATTTACTGTACTTCCCTTTGACCTTCCAGCCCCTCTGTGTTCATGAAAGTGATGGCAGGGGTGCAGCTCATCTCTGCAGATTGGGGGTTTAATAATTCCCCAAACTCGACTAGTGGCTGTTGAAGGTGGACATGCCCTAGAAAGTCATCTCCCAACTTCAGACTATGGTGAACCTTTTGCACATGCTGGGGTTCACTATAAATGTGCGGAAGTCACACCTGACTCCCTCTAAGATGCTCCCTTTCATTAGAGCTGTTTTGGACACATTGCAGTTTTGGGCCTATCCTCCCGAAAACGGAGTCCAAGATATTCAGGCTATGATTCCGATCTTTCAGCCTCTATCCTGGGTTTTGTGAGTGCCTGCTGTCCTCCTTTCCTTCCTTCTCACTAATTTGTCCCTGCACTCTGCCCAGGTTTGTGCATGCCTGCTGCCTGCCTTTCCCTTCTTCTCATTGATTTTTCCTTGCGCTCAGAATGGTTTTGTGCATGCCTGCTGCCTTCCTTTCCCTCCTTCTCACTGGTTTGTCCTTGCGCTCAGTCCAGTTTTGTGTGTGCTTGCTGCACATCTTTCCCTCCTTCTTGTTGCTTTTTCCTTGCGCTGAGCCCAGGTCTATGCGTGCCTGCTGTTTTGCCTTTCCCAACTTCTCAGTACTTTCTCCTGAACTCAGCTCAGTTTTGTTCATGCCTGCTTCCTTCCTCACCCAGTTTCCTACTGCTTTCTGCTTGCGCTCAGCCTGGTTTTGTGTGTGCATGCAGCCCTCTTTTCCCTCCTCACTGCTTTGACCTTGCTCTCAGCCCGGGTTTGCCTGTGCCTGCTGCATGTCTTTCCCTCCTTCTCATTGCTTTTTCCTTGTGCTCAGCCTCAGCTGTCCGTGCCTGCTGCCTGCCTGAAGCAGAGTTCTAAAAAGGCTGCCAACACTTCCTGTTTGAAGTTTTGGCAGCCAATCAGATCTCAGCACAAGATCTTCCTGGATCCTCAGCCCTAGTTATGCACACTTATTTTCCCTTTAATATCTTGAAAACTACTGAATGGATTTAAAGCAAATGACAAAAAGGGACATTGATGTACCAAATATTATCTTTCCGTCCAGCGGGTTGCAGGCATGTCTAAAGAGTCTCCGTTTGACACATCATTCTGAAACTTTGCATGCACAACATGACCCTAGAGGGTACTTGTTTTAAAAAGAATTGCGAAGATTTGTCAGGCGGTTCCAAAGATATAGGCAAGTCAAAAAACACTTTTTCTATGGATACTAACTCCTAAATATAACTACCTACTGAAGACCTCCAGTAGGTAATATACATACGTGGTGCAAGAGCGACGCAAAGATTACATGTTATTTATGAAGCTACACAAGGCCACTTTGCGTGTATCTGAGTGGCTTCATAAATCTGGAAAAAGGCAATGCAGGGCAAATTGCTGCATTGCCTTACTCTGCCTTGGTAAGGCTTTCCTAGGCGTTGGATGGGTGTTCCCCATGTAACTCCCATGATTTTTGATGCAATCCCAGATTTTCCAGAACTGGTAGGCCTGGGAATGCGCCTTCTCAGGTTAGGTGTAAGGTGAAGAAAGATCTTTATTTATCCTTGTTACTTCCTCTCAGGATTGATTTTGTGCCTGCACAAAAATAATCCTGCATGCAGCACAGGCAGCCAAAAGAGCACTGGAGCATGAGAAAAATGCAGGAATGCACCACATTGCCATAAATAGGGCCCATTCCTGCCCTTTTCCTGTCACACCTCATTATGAGTTTGAGTATGAGGACGCTACCGGCCATGACTATTACGCCCCTCTTGAGAATATTACTACGGGCATGGGCAGTGCAGGGACCCCCGGTGCCCCTGGCACTGGTTTTCTACCAGCCTTGAAAGGCTGGCAGAAAGCGGAGTTGTAATCAGCCAGGCAGCACCAAGTTGAGCGCCGCCCTCGCTGAGTACAACTCAGGAAGCCGTCACCATGTCTGGAGTCATGTTCCTTGTGGGTACGGCGGTCTTTAGGTGGTCTGCCCACCAGGGTTGTAATGTGGCAGTCGGACTGCCGGGAGTGCAGTGTTCTCAGACCGCTGCACTCTTAATGAGGGCTAAAGTCTTAAATATGCCTCTATCTCTTATGTGACTTTGAGGTCACTATCATCACTCACATGTTTGGGGACTGGACCATTCACCAACGTGAAGAGGAGGGGGGGGTAGACCATTATTAACCTACCCACCCTGCATTGCGGTGTGTCTCTTCCACTCCCCTTCATTAGGAAAATGCATGAGTTATAGTTACTTCAGTCAACTAAAACTGGTGAATTTCAGTGTGTTTTTTAGTATGAAATGTTACTTTTAAACTGACATTTTCCACTAGGTGTAATGTCACTTTAACCTTTGTTTTTTCACTGTTTATATACAAAAATGGAGGTAAGGTAGTTTGCAAGTTTTAGGTGGAGAGCATCTCCTTTATACTTAAGTGTACAACACTACTGACACTTTAAAACGGCTCACTTCAAATATCTGTTTTTCTTGCAGAGATTATAAGGATAGATTTGGCACAGTGCCATCCTTGCTGAGCTAGCAAATTTACATAACCTTTTGCCAATTTTCAGCAAACCCTTTAGGCATAGGATTAGCCAGACTTTAAGTGGCTCATGGAAGGGGGCCATAAGGTCCTCCCCCGTTTTCTAGTGAATGCCGGGCCCCTGGAGAATAGAGTCCCTGGGACCTTAAGTGCCTTTTTAATGTAAACACTACTAAAACTAAAAGTTAACAAACCTATATGCTACAAATGTATGTAAAAGAAATATTAAAACAATATTTACACATTAAACAAAATTAAATTAATAATATTGGTAGTAATGAAAAAATTTAAAACAAGATATTAACAAAAACATACCGTACAATTAGCTAAATAACAAACTAATATAAAATATAAATTCAAATGAAAAATAGAAGATTTTAGAACAATAAAGTAAACATAAAGTGACAAAATTTAAAAAAATACACCAGTAATTCAAAGACAGCAAAAATAAATTATGTAACTACAGTTTAAAAAATAAAGTAGGAAAAAGTGGTACGCTTAGAAGAGGTTACTTTTCCCACTCCAATGTAAACAAAATGAGGTTCAGTGTTGAACTTCAGAGGTGTTAGATTTAGTATTCCCAGTCTAATTTAAGCAATAATAAGGATAGCACTGGACTTGGATTTTCTATCTCCACTCCATTCTAAGCAACAAAAGGGAAAGTGTAGTACTTCAAAAAAGGTACATGTAACATTTGAACAGCCATTAATAATGCATATTTAAATAATTACCAATATTAAATTAATAGAACATCTGTAAACTAAATACATTTACACTATATACATGTAATGAAAGTGTGCATTTTGGTATAAAAATACAAAATGAAATACATATTTAAAAACACCAAACATGAATTTACATGAAAATCAAGTAAAAAATAGATAATTATCAATTGAATATTTACAAACACCTAGCTACTAAATTATTAATTATACTATAAATAAATAAGATAGATTTAAAATCACAAATTAAACTAAAATAAATGAAATAGCAAATATACAATTAAAACATTTAAATATTAACCAATTAAATATTTAATGTACATATGTCATTTACCTTAAATTAAATAACATTAAAAACAATTCTTTTTAACCCCTCCTGTGCCAGGCCTTTTTTTGCCTATTTGGAATAGTTCTCGCTTAGGCCCTCCATAACTTTTTGTCCACATAAGCTAACCACGCCAAATATGCGCACTGTTTTTCCAACATCCTAGGACTTCTAGAGGTACCCAGACTTTGTGGGTTCCACTGAAGGAGACCAAGAAATTAGCCAAAATACAGTGAATTCTTTTTTTTTTTTATTGGAAAAAAGGGCTGCAGAAGAAGGCTTGTGGTTTTTCCCCTGAAAATGGCATCAACAAAGAGTTTGTGGTGCTAAAATCACCAGCTTCCCAGCTTTCAGGAACAGGCAGACTTGAATCAGAAAACCCAATATTTCAACACAATTTTGGCATTTTATGATTTTTATTGTGCTTTCAGCCTACTTCCAGTCATTGACAGAAATGGGTGTGAAACCAATGCTGGATCCCAGAAACCTAAACATTTCTGAAAAGTAGACAAAATTCTGAATACAGCAATGGGTAATTTGTGTGGATCCTACAAGGGTTTCCTGCAGAAAATAACTGAAATAAAAAAATATTGAAATTGAGGTGAAAAAAACAGCCATTTTTCTCTACGGTTTACTGTATAACTTTTTCCTGCAATGTCAGAGTTTTGAAAGCAATATACTGTTACGTCCGCTGGACTCTTCTGGTTGCGGGGATATATAGGGCTTGTAGGTTCATCAAGAACCCTAGGCACCCAGAGCCCATAAATGAGCTGCACCTTGCAGTGGGTCTTCATTCTGTACCAGGTATACAGCAATTAATTTGCTGAAATATATAAAGAGTGAAAAATAGGTATCAAGAAAACCTTTGTATTTCCAAAATGGGCACAAGATAAGGTGTTGAGGAGCAGTGGTTATTTGCACATCTCTGAATTCTGGGGTGCCCATACTAGCATGGGAATTACAGGGCATTTCTCAAATAGACGTCCTTTTTACACACTGTCTTATATTTGGAAGGAAAACATTTAGAGAAAGACAAGGGGCAATAACACTTGTTTTGCTATTCTATGTTCCCCCAAGTCTCGTGATAAAAATGGTACCTCACTTGTGTGGGTAGGCCTAGTGCCCGCGACAGGAAATGCCGCAAAACACAACGTGGACACATCACATTTTTCCACAGAAAACAGAGGTGTTTTTTGCAAAGTGCCTACCTTTGGATTTTGGCCTCTAGCTCAGCCGCCACCTAGGGAAACCTACCAAACCTGTGCATTTTTGAAAGCTAGAGACCTAGGGGAATCCAAGATGGGGTGACTTGTCGAGCTCTCACCAGGTTCTGTTACCCAGAATCCTTTGCAAACCTCAAAATGTGGCAAAAAAAACACTTTTTCCTCACATTTCGGGGACAGAAAGTTCTGGAATCTGAGAGGAGTCACTAATTTCCTTCCACCCAGCGTTCCCCCAAGTCTCCTGATAAAAATGGTACCTCACTTCTTGTGTGGGTAGGCATAGTGCCCGCGACAGGAAATGCTCCAAAACACAACGTGGACACATCAATTTTTTTCTACAGAAAACAGAGGTGTTTTTTGCAAAGTGCCTACCTGTGGATTTTGGCCTCTAGCTCAGCCGCCACCTAGGGAAACCTACCAAACCTGTGCATTTTTTTAAACTAGAGACCTAGGGGAATCCAAGATGGGGTGACTTTTTGAGCTCTCACCAGGGGCCATATGTACAAAAGCTTTTTCCCATAGACACAGAATGGGTAAAATCCTTTCGTACATCTGGCCCCAGGTTCTGTTACCCATAATCCTTTGCAAACCTCAATGTGGCTAAAAAAAACACTTTTTCCTCACATTTCGGTGACAGAAAGTTCTGGAATCTGAGAGGAGCCTCTAATTTCCAACCAGAGTTCCCCCAAGTCTCCCGATAAAAATGGTACCTCACTTGTGTGGGTAGGCGTAGTGCCCGCAACAGGAAGTGCCCCAAAACACTATCTGGACACATCAAAATTATCAAATAGAAAACTATCTGTTTTTTCAAAAGGGGGCGGGGCCACTTGCGTTTTTGGTCCTGGGCTCCGCAGCCATCTAGGGAAACCTACCAAACCCAGACATTTCTGAAAACTAGACACCAGAGGGAGTCAAGGGAGGTGTGACTTGCGTGGTTCCCCCCTATATTTTCTTACCCAGAATCCTCAGCAAACCGCAAATCTAGCTAAAAAATCACATTTTTCCCACATTTCTGTGTGGGATCACTGCACCGGGACAAATTTCTTACCACCCAACGTTGCACTCAGTCTCCTTGTAAAAATGATACCTCACTTGTGTAGGTGGGCTAAGTGTTTGTGACAGGGAAGAGCCAAAAACACGTCGACATTGAGGGGGAACCAAAGTGGGTCCAAAAGGGCAGTTTGAAAAAAATCATTTTTAGGCTGACAAGTGCAGCAGAAATTTTATTTGTATAGATGAGACAATGCTGGGTGGTAGGAATATTGTGGATTCCGGCAGATTCCGGAAGGTTCCATCACAAAAATGTGGAAAAAATGTGTGCTTTCCAGCAACGTTGCAGGCTTGCAGGGCATTGTGGGTAAGGAAATGGTGTGGGGTGCATGTGAAGCACACCACCCTGGAATCAACTAATTGTTTAGTTTTCAGATGTGTCTAGGTCTTGTGGATTTTTCTACATGGCAGCGTCCCAAAGTAAAAAAAAGTGCAGCCCTCACCATTCCAAGTGGGACGATTTTGAGAGTTACCAAGCTCTCATGGCCTAAATGTAAAACAAAAAACAAAAATAATCAAATGTCCTCTTGCTTGCCATGGGATAAGATGTTTTAGTGTGCGGGGAGAGCTGAAAGACTGTTAGCCCCTTCATCAGTTCGGGTGGGGGCATAACCAGGCCCATACTGGTTGGTAGCCACCACCCCACTATTTTCTTCTTTTTTTATTTTTTTTTATTGCCTGGCATCTAGTAGACTTTCTGTCCCCCTGGGGTGTGGATCGGGGGTAATTGCCCAATCTGCCCACTGGTGGGCAGAACAACTTTGGCCCCATTTATATAGGGTGGGGGTATGGCCATAGCCCCCTAACCTCTTATTCCGAAAAAAAAAATCTTCCCTGGTCTCTGGTGGGCTTTCTTGCCCCCCTTGGGGGCAGATAGGCCTTCCAAAATAGGCCAGTCTGCCCCCATGGGGGGCAGTTATGGCCAACAGTAATGTGCCCCCATGGGGAGAGACCCTTGCCCAAGGGGCTACCCCCTCAAAACAAAACACACACACCAATCCATGGTGTCTAGAGGTTTCTGCCCCCTTTGGGGGCAAAGTGGCCTAACAAAAATAGGCTGATCTGCCCCCCAGAAATGGCCTAAATACAATTTGCCCCCCAGGGGAGCGACCCTTGTCTAAAGGGGTCGCTCCCCATACATAAAAACATATATATATATATATATATATCCCTGGTGTCTAGAGGTTTCTGCCCCCCCCCCCCGGGGGCAGATCCGCCTAATTACATTAGGCCGATCTGCCTCCAGGGGGGCAGGAAAGGCCTAAAAATATTTTGCCCCCCCCCACCTCAGGGAGTGGCCGCTCCCCTTATTCGTTAGTATAAAAAAAATAAAAATTCTCTGGTGTCTTGTGGTTTCTGCCCCCGGGGGGGCAGAAATGGCCTAATAATAATTTCCCCCCCAGGAGCGACCCTTGCCTAAGGGGTCGTTCCCCAAGACATTAAAAAATAAAAGTAAACAAAAACATTTTTTATCCCTGGTGTCTATTGGTTTTCTGCCCCCCTCCCCTGGGGCAGATCGGCCTAATAATATCAGGCCAATCTGCCCCGGGGGGTGGGGGGGGGGGCAGAAATGGCCTAGAAATAATTTGCCCCCGAGGAGCAGCCCTTGCCCAAGGGGCCGCTCCCCTTACTTCAAATAGCCCACAAAAATATATATTCCCTGGTGTCTAGTGGTTTCTGCCCCCCTGGGGGCAGATCGCAAGGCCAATCTGCCCCCAGGGGGGCAGAAATGGCCTAATAATAATTTGCTCCTCAAACATTAAAAAAAAAATAAAAAAAAATAAAGAATCATTTTCCTGGTGTCTAGTGGATTTCTGGCCCCCGGGGGCAGATCGGCCTAATAATTTTAGGCCGATCTGCCCCTAGGAGGGACAGAAACAGCCCAAAAACAAATTGCCCCCCTGGAGAGCGGCCCTCGCCCAAAGGGACGCTCTCCTTATTGAGTAAATAATAAAAAATAAAAAAAATCCCTAGTGTCTAGTGGCATTTCTGCTGCCCGATCGCATCGCGATCGGGCAGCATAATTGCTCAGAGAAGCCTGAAAGGAGAGGAAAGGCGTTTCCTCTCCTTTCAGGCTTCTCTGGCCCCTCCACGTGATCGGAGGAGAAATGCTTTGCATTTCTCCTCCGATCGGCGCTGGAAGCTGAGCTGGAGGGAAGGCCTCTGACGTCATCAGATGCCACGGGGGGGGGTGCGGGTGGAAGGGGAAGCGATTCTCCTTCCATCCCTGCCTAGGGGGGATGGGTGTGCCTGGCCATCGGGGGGAGCGCTAGCGCTCCCCCCGGGGGCCCATAGCTGGACGAGGTGATCTCGTCCAAGGCACAGGGGAACCGGCGCCTTGGACGAGATCACCTCGTCCTGGGCACACAAGGGGTTAATTGAATAACTTCTCCACCCAATTACCATACAAAACCAACCTGCTACTATATTATCTACTAAAAAAAAATGACACATTTAAAATTACAATCTATATTTAGTAAAAACAACAATTATACTACTGTTACCAACACCTACAATAAATATGCTAACTATATATATATATATATACATGAATCAATATTGGTTTCATTCACCATAGTTAGCATGTGACCATTTTGAGAATGTCCCTTTTCCCATAACAAATATAGTTGCACAACGGTCAGTGATTTTCTTTACCCTGACACAAAAGGACAACAAGCCCAAATAAAAAGTGGTGTTTAATACTCTATATAAATTATGCCCACTCTTGAAAACATGCTTTTCAACTTTGTGAATGACTCCTATGTTTATCAGGGGCACGTTTTAAGCTTTCTTGTCCCACATAAATGGCTCTGGTGCATGACTATAAAATTGCTTTATCTTTTTCTGACAAAGGATTCACCAGCATCTTCGAGGAAGCCTAGTTGTATCCCCCACATACACTGACATTCTGAGTTTTTTATTCCCATGAAAAAGACAGCTAAACGTTAGCCAATTGAACTTTTTCTACTCTCAATTTGTGAGGCATGCATATATAATTTGGCCTTCAAATTACTAGGCCTTCAGTGCTATCAAAAACTATTGTGGTTAACCTGGGCACTTCTGAATGTGTCTTTTGCTATGAAGAAGGCAGTTGTGCCACTACCAAACTATATTTTTCTTGTGGAAAAAAGCATAAGCCTTGTTTAAGAGGTCATATTTTACATCTCTAATATGAAATGTGGGTTCTCAAACGGATTTTTCCATCTTTATAAAAGACTCCCATGTTTCACATGGGCACTGCTTGAGAATGTGTCTTTTCCCCTATAAAGGTGGGTGTACCACTGCCATTGTGATTTTGTTCTACTCTTGCCCAAAGTCTAGACCCGTTTGGAAATCCAGCTATATGTTCCGCATACAGAATTTGTGATTCCAAACACAGCAACTGTTTTAACTTTGTTAAACAGGTTTTATGTATCTAAATACAGATATTTATGGAGTATGAGCCTAGGTGACTATGACGAGAGCCCCAGGAGCAGGTAGAAGAAATACTCTGGGAGTAAGGAGAGCTTTGAGAGGAGAGGGCCAGTACATTCTTGAATTCTAGAGACAAAAATAAAAAAGATATGCCAGTGCTTACATCTATATCTCCAGTGTAATCATTCAAAAGGGTCAGAAAGAATCTGTATGTGAAGTTTGCCAGAAATAGTTTTATCTTCCTTATAAAGACTAGTTAAGTGGTGGCTAGAAAACAGAATGATATTTGGATTTTTAAGGAAGTGTGGACCTTCATGGATAAACACAGTTTAAATCAGTTAATGTTGCATTTGAAGTGGGGATTTTTAGATTAATTTGATAATCCCAGGCTCTCTCATGTGAGGGCTTGAATATCCACATTATCACCCCCCACATGTGTATTAAAAAAAATAACATTCACATCTGGGGGTACCTTGGTGTTGAATAACAGATGGTTACTGTTAACTAAGTCAGTTTTGCTCATTTTATAAACATTGGAAGGATGGAAGGCTGAGTGGAAGCAGCAGGATTTAAATGTGTGAGTAGTAGGTCAAACCCACATCCCTCAAGTGGATACATTAGTTTACTAAACCACCAGGCTAACACTATCTCCTTTGGGTCTTAAGTATAACTATCATTGCACACATCACTGTGGAGACTTGAATATGATTATAATCACACCGTCACTGTGGGGCTCTGACCATGACTATAATCATGCACTGCCTCTTTGGGGACCTGGGCATCCCTATAATCACAAACTGTCAGTGAGGACATGGGCATCAATATAACCAATATCACTCTAGCTTTGCTGGGAATTGAACATAACTGTCATCACACAATATCTCTATGGAGCACCGGGATAACACTATGACACATCATCTCTGTGGAGACCTGGACATCAATATAACCACAAGCTATCTTTGCTGGGACTTGGCCATCAATGTAATTAATCACACACTCTCTTTGCAGGGAATTGAACATGAGTATCATCACACGCTATCTCTGTAGGGACCAGGGAATATCTATAACCACACGCTATCTCTGTGGGGACATGGGCATCAATATAATCAAGCCTTAATTTTGTGGAGACTTGAACATTACTATCATCACATATTATCTCTGCAAAGACATCAAAATATCTATCATACAAGACTGCCCCCACATGGACTTGAACTTCACAGTCCTCAGAAACATTCTCTACAGGTCCATAATCACTAACTGTGACTCCCCATTATCAGTCACTATCTACTTGGGATCTGTGTCGATAATCACACAATATCTCTGCAGGACTTGATCATGACTATAATCACACATCTATGCAGGTGTCTGGGCATCACTGTTATCACATACTATCTCTGTACGGACATAAGCATGATTAATATAATACACCATGTCTCCTGGAACTTGCACATTTGTATCATAACGCTTTATATCGAGGGATTTGAATATGACTTTAATCACGCACTATCTCTTATGGGACTTGAACATGAATATAATTGCACACTGTGTCTAAACACTAGGGGTTTATTTACAAGCCCCGTGCGCCACTGGAGCGTCTCTTTTTTTTATGCTTCTGCGACGTACAGTGCAGACACATATCAACAAGGCCATGTAAAGCCACTGTGCATGACTTTTCATGGCCTTGTAGATATGGTGTAAGGCAACACAGCGTAACTCGCTGCGTTGCCTCAGAATGTGTCAGGGAGGCATGCCGTGAGAATTGCTGTGGGTGTTGACACTGCCCCAGATTTACAACATAGCATAAATCTGGAGCAGTGCCAAAAATCTACACCTCTACAGAACAGGTGTAATGAGTTGAAATGTTTACATTCTTTCTTCTTTTTGCCTCTTGTTCACGTGCTGCATTCTGCAGAACAAGGGGAACAGTTCTAGTGCTTGTTTTTGTGCAGGAAGGAGTCCCTTCCTGCACAAAAACAATCATGGCAACAACACAGACACCCTGCTTTGGCGCTCAGCTGCAATTTGTGCGCTGGCACTGTGTGAAAGGGCAGGAATGCATCGTATCTTGTAGATATGGTGCATTCATGCCCTTTCAATTTGGCGTAGGACAGCACAGCAAAATGACTTCCTGCGCTGCCTACCCCAATTCTATTGTAGATAAGGTCCAAGATCTCCGGGGACCTGGACCTTACTATAGTCAGACCCTATCTTTTGGTGGGTTCAAACATAACTATCATCACACACTATCTCTGTGGGGACTTCAGCATAACTATAGTCACACACTATTTGCGCAGCAACATGGGCATAATTAATGATACCTATTTTGAATTCAGATGAGATAGTGTATTATCACACACTATCTTTGCAGGGACTTGAGTGTTAGTATAATCACACACTATCTCTGTGGGGACCTGAACATTACTATAATCACACTATCACTGTGGGGACCAGGAAATTACTATAATAACACACTATTTCTGCATGAATTGCAGCATGACTATCATCGCACACTATCTCTAGGGAGACTTAAACATGACTATAACTAAACACTATGGGCCTTATTACGAGTGTGCCGGTCTATAAACCGCCACACTTGGGGTGGCGGTCTGGACCACCACCAATTACAACCCTGGCGGTCGTACCGCCAGCTCCACCCGGACCTCAGATCCCAGAGGTCTGGAGGATGGTGGAGGACCTAATGTGCCAGGGCATGGCTGCAAGCAGCGCTGCGCTGGGGATTATGACCCCCTTCTTCTCTGCCAGCGGTTTCATGGCGGTAGCACCGCGATGAAAAGGCTGGGGGAGAACGGGTGCAGCGGACCTTAGCCCTTTGGCATGGGCAGTACAGGGGCCATCCTAGTCAGCACCATTGCAATGTTCACTGTCTGCTTTGCAGAAGGTAAACATTGTGAGGGTGCTGGTGCACCCTGCAGGAGACAGCATTGCCACTGGCACGATTACAAGCCAGAGACTATGCTATAGCCTGTTTCCTGCTAGGCCGGCGGGCAGAAACGTAAGTTCCAACCTAGCATGGAACCCATAATAGCTCCAGCGGGTAGGTTGCCGTGTAGGCGGCTGCCACCCTTTTGGGAGTTTGGCGGACAGAGTTTTCCATCTGCCAAACTCATAACGGAGCCCTATATCTCTGGGAACCTAGTCCTGACTATAGAAAGACCCTATCTTTTTGGAGGGCTTGAACATAACTATTATCACTCACTATCTCTGTGGGGACTTAAACACAACTTCAACACTATCGGTGCGGCAACCTCTGCATCACTCTAATGACAGACTATCTCATATGAATTCACCATAACTATAACCGTACACTACCTGTGCGGGGACTTGGGTGTTAGTAAAATCACACACTATCTCTGTGGGGACCAGAGTGTCCGTATAATCACACACTATCTCTGTGGAGACTTGAACATGAGTATTATTACAGTATCACTGTGAGGACCTGGGAATTACTGTAATAACATACTATTTCTGCATGATCTGCAACATGACTATCATTGTACACTATCTCTAAGGAGACCTTAACATGATTATAACTAAACACTATAGCTCCTGGGGCCTGGGCATTACTTTACTCGCACCCTATCTTTTATAGGGTTCGAACATTACTGTCATCACACACTATCTCTGTGGGGATGTGAAAATAACTATAATCACATACTATCTGTGCTGCAATCTGGGCATCACTCTAATGAGACGCTTTCTCATGTGGCTTCAACATATCTTTCATCACATGCTATCTCTGTGGGGACTTGAGTGTTCGCATAATCACACACTATCTCTTAGGGTACTTGAACGTAAATATAATTTCACATTATGGTTAATGGGACCTGAGAGTGACTATAGTTAACCAATATATCTGTGAGGACTTGTGCATCAACATAATCATGCACTATCTCAGCAAGGGCTTGAAAATGACTATCATCACACTCTCTGACAGCTCTAGAACAGTATTATATTATATTTACATGGCATACCTTTGGGGACTAATATTGCACAGACATACAAAGAAGATGATGCCTAGTGATGAAGTTCAGTAGAGAATCTCAACTTAGCTTTCCAATCTGACCACATTGCAGGATCTTTGATCTAAAATGTAGTTAACTATGTGTTTTTCCCTTGACTCTTGAGTTTTGTGAGCACTAAATAATATGCTAGATATCTGTGAATCCTTTCCATTGACTTGATATGTTATAGTTTTCTGTTGAGAAAAACATTATTATAAAGATCCATTTTCTGTGTGCTCCTAGGACATAATGAACTATTTATATATGGCAAGAGTATTAGGTAATTTAGGCAAAGCACTGAAAAATAAAATGTTGCCATGTTTTGATGAATGTATTCATTCATAAGTGCTATTCATTGAATGAGTCCCCGCAAGGATGGTAACACACGTTCAAGCCCCCACAAAGGGGGTTCTGTGTTCGCGATTAAATAAAAACTTATTTACAGATTTGAAGCAGGATCCTGTATTTTTAATTTTTTCTTAATATTTTTCTGTTATTGGTATATTTTTAAAACATTGGGAAAGCTCAGTCCCCACAAGGCAGGTGTCCACACATAGTCCCCACAAGGAGGGTAACACATGTAGGTGTAGGGGTGTGTGTGTGTGCTTTACAGAATGTCTCTGAGATAAGCCTGACTGCTTCTACCAGGGGGGTGAGCAAGGGTTATCCTAGGTGTGTGACTCCCTTACCCTGGCTAGAGTGAAGATCCCTAATTGGACAGGGTGTACACTGACTGCCAACCAGAGACCCCATTTATAACAATCAAATTAATAAAGAAACAACTATTCAAAATGCTTTCGCTCCAGGGGATTTCTACATCTTCTAAGCTCAAGATTTTATGACTTCTCTTGATTTTTCTCGATGCTTATTTTCACATTCCCTTTCATGTAAAGCACAGAAAGTATCTCCGGTTCGAGGTGGCAGGGTGCCATTATCAATTCAAAGTTCTCCCATTTGGTCTTTGATCTTCTTCGAGAATTTTCATTAAGTGAATGGCGCCGGTAGCAGTATTCTTAAGAAGAAGCGGTCATCAGGTTTTCCCATACGTAGACGACTGGCTCATCAAGGGTCCATCTTTCCAGTCTACAAGAAGGTCTGTGATGGCCTGCATGCGTCTCTGCAAAGGTCTAGGACAAAAGCTAAACAGGGGAAAGTCCTCACTAATCCTGTGAAAATGGATTACGTTCCTAGGGGCAGACCTGAAAACAGAGACAAGCAAAGCATACCCCACAAAAGAAAGGATACAGCGTATAGCACATCTAGTATCATCCCTTTGGTGCAAGCACAGGGGTCATTCAAGGACATTATTCGCATTACCTCAAGTATGAAGCTAGCAATGGCACGATGGAAGAGAGAAGACAATATTTTCCCAGGCCTATCATCATTTGCGCTTGTCTTCATTTTATTACAGTTGTCTCCCTAGAAGGGTGGGAACAACATTTTCAAGATTTGGAAATTCACAGCAAATGGGACACCCTAGGAATCCAAAATACACATAAATCTGCTAGAGATTAAATCAATGTTTCTAGGAAGTCAGTCCTTTCTCCCTAGAGTAAGGAATTTGGTAGTACTGGTGTGCACAGACAATGCCACTACTATGCTTTACCTAAACAAGCAAGAGGGAACAAAATCAAAACTACTGTTAACACAAGCACAGCACATTTGGAGATGGGTCCTTCGCCACAAAAGTTCCTGAATGGTACAACATTAGTGGGAAGAAAATGGACAGATCTGCTACACAGAACATCAAAGAAATGTTAAGAGTGGGAACTACACATGTCACAATTAATGGAAATCTCTTGTGGATGGGGTACTCCCAACCTGGATCTGTTTGCCACAGCTCAGAACAAGAGTTGTTGATTGTTTTCAAGCATGTTTCCACAAAAACAGAGTCCAGCGCACAGGAACTGTGCAGTCCGACACTAATAGCTCTGATGTGGCCAAGTCAATATTGGTTCACAAAACTGCTTCTCCATTCCAAATGGCCACATATTCCTCTAAGATCGCTATCATCTTACTGAAGAACGAGCAAGGGACAAGTGGTTCATCTAATGATAGTCACTCAGTTCATCAGCATTGCTCCTCGCGACAATGAATTTGCCTCTCTGACTATACCTAATGAATGTACGGCAGTTATTGGAAAAAGTTAGAGCCCGCACTTCAAACAAATGTTATGAAGCAAAATGGGCTAGATTTTGTTGTTGGTGTTCAAGTAAGAAACTGCATGTTTTTCAGTCTACTCCAGAGCAAATATCTATTGTGGTAGATAACCATTTTACTAGCTCTTACTTCAGCCAGGTGGATAAGGGAAATTCAAGCATTTACTCTAAATGAACCATATTTACATTTCAGAGACAATAGAATAATATTGAGGACCAATCATCGCTTTATTCTAAAGGTTCCAACCCCTTTCCGTTAAATGATCCAATTGTCTTAACTGTTTCTGATGATCTGATGACACCTTCTTGTTCTGTCAAAATTAAAGCGCCTCTGGAGGACAGGGAGTGATGTTAATCATGCAAGTATTTCATTGCTTCTCAGCTGGATCTGGTGTAACCATGTATAATGTAAACCACAAAGTGCATTAGGCTATACAATGAACATGGGTCAAATAGTCTAATAAAACCATGACAGTTTATTGAACTTTAAAAATATTACATAAGTAATAATACGTTTTAGAAATAGGTCAGTTAGTCGTTTAAATCAATAGCATAAAGCTCAGAGTATATTGCAGGAAATATTCTGATAGAACTAGATACAGTTCAGGTGTGATGAATTAATCAAAATCATTAATCGGAGGTCATAGCAGTGTGGTGGTGCTTTCTCTTAAAATGAAGGGTAAAGAATGAGCCCTCCACCCCACAAGAGGCTTCTTTTATAATGCGTTAGACAATGGAGATCATGCACTTAGCACAACTGTTGAAGAGTCATACAGTTTGGCACAATCACATCAAACAGCGGACAATATAGTTTCTGAGCTTACACACTCAGAATTATCTCAGACTTGCATATTATAGTTTGTGTCATTCCCATCCATGGTGCCTTTTGGACACCTCCATTGTTGATACAAATGTCATTTCTAAATATACAAGGACAAGTCTCCTAATGAAGAATCCCTACATGGTTCCAGTAAATGAGGCCTTGGGTAAATTCACCGTCAGTCAAAAGGTGTGCTACAGAGCTTTAAAAGGAAAAAAACAACATTCTGCATACATGAGAAAGTGACAGTAAATCTTAAAACGTTGTTTACAAAATTGCTTGTGCATGAATCATCAATATAGACAAAAAGATGACTACATGCAGAGAGATGGTTGCAAGCACACTGGACACTTGAAAATCGAGGCCTACATTTATCAACATTAGGATAAGCACAGTTTTCTTAGCATAATGACTTTGTTGCAACTACATTTTATTTATATTGTGTCAATACTATCATGCATGTAATTAAAAGATCTTTTTTAACACCAATTCTCCCAAATTTTCAAGGTCCATGTGTAACGTTCTGCTCCAGACCTGGTTTTTCTCTACATTCTGGGAGCTATAGTTTTGCTAATTCCATTATAAATTAGGACTACAAGTCCAGAATTCAAACAAAATAAACTAGTGTATAATCTCTGCGTAGCATGCGATTCGTGACTAGGTTTACACTGCAAAAGGATTTAGTTACTTACTCAGACTGAAGACTACAACTATGTACTATGGCATTGTGGACTTATGTCTCTGGACCTGACAATCAAATGACAGAATTATGCAAAACATATACATCTAAAAGCATTTAATGTTTTAAAGCTATAGTTCGAGCAAACACCCTAGTTTCTTGTTGTTGGAACTCATATTAAAGCTAATGAAGATGTGTTGTGGAAGGAAGGCGCTCTGGGGCTTGCAAGTGTGGCATGTTGGTGTTGGACGTTTTTTTCCAGATCTGAAATTTTGTTGCTGCAGACTGTCTTCAAAGTCTGCACTAAAGTAAACATGGTGATGATTATATTGAGAACTGTCATGAACCTATATCTAATAACTTGTTGGGCACAGAACTCGGGGGTTTTGTTATTTATCTGACATGACTAAAGTTAAACACAAGATCACTAGAAGTTTCACTTCCCACAAGCTCCCTATCTAACTCACTGGATCTCGATATGGGCCAAAGCTAATGGTAGATAAAGCAAGGTTTAGACCAGTTGCATTTCAGTTGCAACACGTGTTTCGTCAATGTTGAATAAGTGGCAGCTGACTTTTTCAATGCTAAAATAAATCCATATGTAAGAATGAATATAAGGAGGAGCAAACTTATTTGTGTGTAAACTCACCCAAGAGACAAGAGTCACCCAAAGCAATAGAAGCCTATGACACATTATAGAGCAGACTCCCATTGTAGTACCATCACCAGAGGAACCATCATCACCCACGTAGGAAATAGTTTTGATTTGTAATGAAAAGTATATTGTAATAAGAACTGATGGAACACTTGGGCCACCACAACCTAGTTACAGGAACATGCTCATCTTAATTCCAAAGCAGTACCCGACACCATCATTAAGTAAATACTCTATACATGCAAAAGCTTCCTACCTAGCATTTGTCGTTATAAGTGTATCCCATTACCAGTGGAAAATAATATTGTTTTAAAATAATGAGCACATGTGGACCCTCGTCAAGACATTCAGTATCCCCTTACCTTGTAACGTAAACAGTCTCAACCAGCAAAGTCCATGTATGGGCCAAGTGTATCCAACCTATTCCACAAGCTGGAAAGATACATAAAATATTCCAGTCAAATTACATATCTTGACACCCTGAATTAAACTAACCCCAACTAGCACCAAAGTCATTTTGAGGTGCTGTTCTAAATTAATTCTACTATACATGATTTCAACCACTATCCAGACCGAACATACTTCAAGTGACCGCATTCCAAGTTATTAATCATTCATGACATATATAATCCATAGTCATATGCCGATTGACAGGCTGTAGGTAGTGTTTAACCTAAGATATAATAGAACGCGCACGATAATACATCACTGTATTTTTAGAAACCGACATATCTGCAAAGGACTACATTCTGAGTAATCTTAAAGATTATGGCATAAAGAATCTATATTTGCATGCAGGATGGACACCAGTGCATGTCTTTACCATTCAAAATAAGTACATAAATAGGCAGCATGCTTTACATAGGGTGTTAACATCTAAACCTATTATTACTGGTAATAAATTAATTTTCTCTCTTACAGGGTACGGAACAAAAGCAGGGACACACAGAAAAGTATATACCATATATGACATGTGGTTAGAATTAAACCATAAGGTATGCGAGTCTGTAAGTCCGCTTATGCGTCAGAGCACACAAACATCAAAGTTAGGAGTTTCAATCTCCGTTTATTTTGGATAAAACATAACAAAAAGCTATGGGATCAAAACGCTACACTGAGCATAACATCTAAGCATGGATATACATAAGATCGCTTGCTACCCATGCAAAGTTAAACCAATTTAATGTAAAGCATAACTCACGAACGACAGGGAGAATGCACCTGTAGCACCGGGCGTCTGGCCGTTCTAGTACCTGAAACTCTGGCACCATCTTGATGGGCCTTAAATAAGGAACACTGTAATTAAAGAGTACGGTAAATCCTGTAATCTAGAGTGTAAGGAGTGTACTGCTTCAATGTGGAAAACAGGTGCCATATTGAAACCCCTTGAATTCTGAACACAACTCTAAATAGAGCGGTTCAGCAGTAAACATAAGCGCCATGTTAATCTAGATTTTAAAATAATTTCACTGCTACTCTGTACGGCACAATCATACCTTGCATAATTAATGAAATGATCAAAGTTATCTGCTAAATGTATTCTCAAAATCGGACTAATAACCCCTTTACCTGAGTAAAACAATTATCACTTAATATCACCCTGATAGATTGGGTGACTCCCTTCTAACGATCTTTGATCCCAAGTTCCTTCTGACCTCGGTAAGAAAAATGTATTTATTTATTTAGGAACGTGCTGTCTTCTTTGATCTTGCCGAGGTTCTGGGAGTCTGCAGACCATGAGCCATTACCCTCCAAAGAGCAAATCAAGGAACTATATTGGCAGTGGGTGGCCCAGAGAAAAGCCCATATCAACACTAGATGGACTTATACTACAGACTTCACTCTATTTAAGACAATCCCACTGTATGGACAATCTTTGGACTGTATTACTAACCCAGACACTAAAAAATTATATATCCAGTTCAGGATTGTTTCCCCTCCACTTAGGGTGTTTACAGCTAATTGGGCATCACAAGCAGGTATGTCACTGACTTGCCCGAGCTGTAAACACCACAACGAAACAGTACCCCAAATTGTGTTTGTTTACATGGCACACACGCCTGAAAAAGACTTGAATTAAGCCAGTTTGGCTATTAGCAGGTATAAATGAACTTTGCAACAGCACTCAGAATATTTCTGGTCCCTTTTATTAGCATGCTCGGTCGCGAAGTTCCTGGGAAGTGTGTGGACAATTAGATATAATGCTTTTGTCTGTGAAATGATCGCATATTGCTTGTTGCACCTTATTGCATGACTGTTAAGCTGTGTTCATTTCTCAAGTCAGCCTGTTGCTTATAAACGTTAACGTGAGGCTGCCTTCATTCTTGGTACAATTCTTGACTGTAGTTTTTGCAGTGCTCCTAGACATCACATCTAAATCTATTTTAATGTGTCTTTTTTGCAAATCTGCACAATTTTATATCAGCTGATTTTACCTGTTTTTTTTTTAAATATATCTAGCAAATGTCTTGTAGTATATAAGATGTCACGACTGATATTTACAGTGTAGGCCTTGTTTTCGATATACTGTTTTGTAAGGTTTTATTCTTGCTGTGTTGTTTTATGGATTTGTTTAATCCAAAATAAACATCAATTGAATTAAACTTGTTTTTATTGTTCTAAGTAAACAGATATTACTTTATGAGGTGATTGAACGCTATTTTCCATGCTAATAATTCCCTTTGCTAATTTTCTTATATGTTTTGTGATTAGATTCAAGATGCAAGAAACCATGTGAATCAAGCAATGTACCTTCTCGCAAACAGAGATGAAACTTACAAGTTTCAAACTGGGGCAGAAGTGCTCAAGGCAAGTGGCTTCCAGGATGTGATGACAATGCATTTGTTCTTTGTTCCTATGTTTCTATGAATTTCATAGCACATTTTAGTCTGTGTGAAGGCCATAATTACGCCAGCGATCATCTGGTACAGGGTCCATGAGTTGCCTGTTAAAGTTGCGGTTGCTCATTCTGGTCCTTCTTCCTAAGGTTTCAGATTGATGTCCTTTAAATTAATAAGGCACTGATTCATTAGGTAGAGTTTTCACCAGTTCCAGATCTTATGCACCATCTATTTTTTTTATTTCTTTCCCTGCCTCCCACAACCTTCCTATTGTACATATTTATTTACCTTTCAAATAAAATGTAAGTAGTGGGAAGTAATTTATAGAAAATCTTAAATTACACTGCAACACCAGGCTGTCCCGGGCACCAACACAGATGGATGCAGAAACAGTGAGCAAATCCATTTATTCCGCACAGGAGCCCATGAACATATATGTAGCATAGAGCACATTGGCATTACAAGGAATGTTCTGTTCCAAAAAAAAAAATGGGTTCTATCTACAAATTAAAGACTTAACAAATGAGGGCTTTGTTTGTCCCAACCTGCTTTGTTTATCCATTGCAGAAATATACAGACATGGATCGTAAGAAATTGCTGGGAAAAAAAAGCTATGAAATATTGATACCAAAGCACATGATGAGCAGGATTTCGAGAACAAATGTAGGTCTGCCATGAAAGACTCAAGCAACATGAGGACACAATTAAAAATAGAAAACCAGTTGCATTTGTAGAGACAAACTTCGCTACAAGAGAGGGCAGATTTTCACGTTTGGTAGGAGATTTGGCAGTCTTTGCAGACAACATTTAAGTGACAGCAATATACAAAGACAAGAGCAACATGTATCTGAAACGGTCTCAAAACTGAGCTCAGAAGTGTAGCCAGATGTGGAAGCGTGATTGGCAATTGTGGTGGGTTCTAAACCAGGCACAGTGCCATTACCAACTGTAGTGGATGAGTTGCATTTTTCAAGGATACATTGCAGTCAGAAAGGAGCCAAAAAGAGGAGGAAAAACCAGAGATGGGGCTCCAGAGGCATAAGATTCAATCAAGTCAAACCAGACACGACACAGATAACAAGGGAGTGGAAGCCTAGGACAGTCGTTAATCTCTCTGTTATAAATCTGACTCATGAAGAGCAATGCATTTTGTCCTTGCGGCTCTCGTTCTGCATAGCCAGTAAATTTCAGTATAATCAGACAAGAATAGATCTTTACACGTATTCAAGAAAACTTAAACTGAAAAGGCTTTTTGCAACCCAACATTCAGCGGGTAAGCAAAGACTAACTCCATCTGTAAGCAATCAATCGGATTTGCAGATATCTAATCTCAAATTGATGATTACCCTACATGAATTGGAAGAAAGGACACTGGGTCTCGGTGAAAGCCTGAGAGAAAGCCAGCTAATGTAAAGAAATGGGACTAGAGGTGTCTGGTCAATTTTTAACTGATTTTAAACACCTTTCAGCTTCCATTCCAGTAATGCAGCCGGATTGCTGCGATATTTTGTCGAATTTGGACATCCAAGATGTTAAACAGCTCCACATCAAAAAGTCAAATTGCAGGACCAAGTGATCAAGTGAAGAGAAGAAATATGCAAATATTATGGACAAGTTGACATAAAAGAACTGATGTGGTAATTTGGGGTTCAGATAAGGGTGAAAATACAGTGCTCTGGCAATTAGAGATGTATAAACTCGAAGTCTACACTCAATTGAATGATCCATCATGCTATGTATCAGCAACTAAGGATGAAATAAGCCAAGTCAAAATCAGATACCATCTTGTTCCATTCAAAAGGCATAATGAAGCCCTGCTAACCCAGGAAGAATCTATTTTTAGGCCACAACCTGAGAATTCCAATTTTGTACTTGATTACATAAATATGAGAAAGTTGCACCGGGGCAACCAATAATATCAACAATTGAAAGAACTTTCAAAAATACACCCAAATGCGTGGACTATTTTCTGATAGATTATATAACAAGCTTACCCTCATATGTCCAAGATACTGGAGACTTTTTAAGAAGGATATTTCTTATCTGGAAGACCGATTTCATTATGGAAACCTACTCAAATGCTGTTCAGCATGATCAGATGGTGCCTCTGCAATAATTATTTTCTGTTTGACAGGAAGCTGTTCAGACATGTCAGGGGCATTGCTATCGGCACCTGCTTCACCCCCAACTATGCTATTTTGTATATGGGCTGGTGAGAGAAGTAGGTGCTGCCAAGTTGGTGCACTGAAGAATGGGAAAAATAAATTTAGATGATTGGTTTATTACATGGAAAGTGTCAATATACAGCACCTCCAGATTTGTGGCCAAAATTAACAGCAATTAATTCAATGTAAAGTCTTCTGGTGATATTGGTGCAAAAGAAGTGCATTTCCTTGATCTGTGTATGTAGATAATGGTAATCCCGCATGAAACTGTATTGGAAACCAACTGCAGGAAACACCATTCTGCATACCTCAAGCTCACATCTGTATAATTTTGAAATGCAATATCCTCTATGCAGAGAATTTGGGAATCAAGAGAAACTGCAGTGAAAGGGTTGCCTGTAAGCAGGTGCAGGAGGAATTAGCGTAACCCTTTTATCGGAGGCTACAGTAATGAGATAATTTACCAGGCAAGACAAAAAGCAAGTGTGACTAACCGAGAGAAATTAATATTTATTTAGAAACCTCGGGAAAGTCAAATAAACAGGACAGGAATAGGAAAGTTGATTGATTACAGGGTTCAGCCAAGTTCATGGTGCCATCAGAAAAATTCTACCTAAATACTGCTTCTAATAAAGAGTGATCCAATTGTAGGTAAAACTGTGCACAATAAGCCCCTCATCACTTTTAGGAGAGTCAAGTTTGTGAGGCAGGAATTTGTGAGTAGTAGCCTGGAAATGACAGGTCATACAACGTGGCTAATAAGTACAAATGGGTTTAGAAAATGCCACAAATGAAAGGCTTGTCAGGGTTGCATTAATGCTAAATTGTCTCACCACTCACCAGCATGCCACTTAAAGTATGAGGAGCCCTACATTGGAAAAGAGTTTGTCGTATACATTCCCAAGTGCCCATGTCCAAAGCAATATGTTAGTAGTACGTCTCTAAAGGCACATAAACTTATTCTCCAACCTGTGCGAGTTACCAAATGTTGATAGGAGCTATCCTGTAGCGCGTCACTTTCAGGAAATGCACGGAAGTAACATAGGTGGTTTGAAATATTTCAGAATTTATTCAGTGCCTAGAAACCCACGAGATAGAAGCAACTCTGTAGATTAGAGAAACCACTTAGAATTTAATGTGTGTATCGACATGTCTTTGACTTTACTCAGAAATTTTGGACTTCAAGTTTTACCGTATCTTTTCGAAAAAAATACTAACATTATTATGCCAATGTACTCATTTTTGCTTGTGATGACAGGGAAGGCGTTTGTTGAGCAAATAAAAATCAGTTGTGAATTATATTTCAGCTACTCAACATTTAAATTTAAAAAAGAAAAATTTCATGAGCTTGTTTCGTATGTCTGTTGGTGACACAGGAGGTGATTTTGTGTAGAAATAGTTGTACACACAAGCCGATCTTTGTTTGTGAAAAAGGCTGCTTAGTGTGGCCAAAACGCATCAATGGTGGAAAAGCAAAAAATCATTGTACTTTCACTTTCTGAACGTCGAAGCAGTTCTTAACCGCAGCACGAATTTAGTAAATATTTTAGTACAGGCTGTCTTTTTTTTCGACACCATCCTTGATTTGGCTACTGCGCAGTTTCCAGCCAGTGTGAAGAGACCACCATTGACAGAGGAGCTGCATGTTTTTTTAACTTTCCAAGTGTGGTTTGCAGGAGACAGAGTGTAGGTTGTGCGATGGCTGTGCTTAGTAGTTCTCTGTGCAGCTCGCATGACTAGGATGGGTTGCACACCTGTTGTGTTATATTTCCAATGTGCGTATGTGATATTGTCTCAGGAAGGGTGGAAGGGGTGTGGTAACTTGTATGTATGTTTTCCTCAGTGTGTTTATTCGTAATGACTGTTACATGTAGATATAATTTTGTGCATTGAGTGAGTGAGTGATGTAGTGTGGTGAAATGCACTAGGTATCATGTACACAAGGGGTATGGGCGGATCTTAGTGAACCAACTTTCAAGGTCTGTCCGACTAGTGATAAGATCACTCTTTTCTGTGATCTAGCTCAAGATACTGGTTGTGATCACCGTGTCTTGAAGACCTGTTTTGGGGAAGGGTGGGAATAGGTGGTCTCACACTCATTATAGTGTCATACTTCATCATTTGATCACCGATCTCCACCCAGGTAGGATATTACCACCTGGGTGGACTCAACCTCGTGGTTAAAAGAACCTTGGGGGAGTGCTGAAATGTGTAAATAGTTCTTGTTTTAGGGAGGTAGTATGGTGTCTTGTACCTCCCCTCTCTCTCTCTATGTGTAAACGGAATGCACTAGGTATGCTAGTTGCATGAATATGTGCGCCCTGTCAGTTGCTGGCAGCCTGTGTTTGGATGATCGCAATACCTGGTGAGGCTTATATGTAATATCTTTCGATGTAACCCAGAACAACGAGTAGAGAAGATTTTTTTTGTAGACCTTGCTTGGAAGTCATTTCTTTACAATGTATGAGTTTTAATCTGGTAATCTCTTGTTAACACTTTTGGCATGTTTAATGTTGTAGTGAGTAGTGCCCCTAAAGAGTCCCACAACAACGATGCTGTGTAATAGTGGAGCAAAGTATTAAAAAAAAATGATGAATGAAATGCTTGAAATATTCTCGGCCACTGGTAATTACTTGTGCTGCATCCCAGCGCATCATTATTTAGCACAACATGCCACCTAAGTTTGGACCTGGCCATTTTTCATGATGGTGTAGTTTCTAGGGGTTAACATAGAAGTTAGTTAACCACGTTATTTCCTTGGGAATATTCACTCCAACTACTTTTGGTAATAGACTTTTTTTTTTAAAACATTTTTACTGGTTATAATCTAGCTAGTTGGTCATAAAGGTTTCAATATTCTGTTTTTATAAGCCTTGAAATAGTCCCTTGGGGGTGCATAACATGTCGGCTGAATTCTTTAATCATCAAGATCGTCAGTTTATTTGGAACCTTGTTTCTATTGTCAAGAATTACGTTTTTTTTTTATTTATAGATAGCTAAAACTGAGTGAAGGATTATTTTCTGTGTGCAATATTGGGATTTTTTATCACGGCAATAATGTATACTAAAACTACTTAATTTTTTTTCTAAGGACTCTCAATCTACTAACTGAGTGCTCCGCTACTTCTATTGACATAATATGCAAATCACTCTTGACCCTGCTTCAGTGGAAACCATACAGCCCGAACTGCTAGGCCAGGTCCTCCCTGAACCGGAACACAATCAACCTAAGGCCGATTTTGTCCTTATTAGGGCTCATCAGTCGGGTATAGCTTTGTTCCAGTGGCAAACTGTGCACATTCGGTCATAGTGCTTTGTTTACAAATGTTGTAACCTTAACCCCTTTAATGCGGGCGTCGGCCACTGGCCGACGCCCGCACTACCTCCCTGGTGCGGGTCACGAGCAGTGGCCAACACATGGGAGGATTTTCTTTTTTTTTTTTTTTAAGCCCTGAGAGACACGGAAGAGCTTCTGTGTCTCCTCCCGCCCGCCCCTTTGTGACATCAGTGTTGTTTTCCCCATCGGAGCCGCTTCCTGCTCCGATGGGGAAAACGGCCTTCCCCATGTTCGGGAAGGCCTCGTATGAAAGGGGAGACTCTCCCCTTTCATACGAGGCCTTTCTGAACGCGTTTCCTGGGCCTCGATCGCAGCACAGCTGCAATCGAGGGCCAGGAAACGCCACTAGACACCAGGGATTTCTCTTGGGGGGGGGAGGGTCGGCCCCCCTAGGAAAACGGTCCCCCCCCCCACCCCCCCCTCCTCCCAGGCCATATTTTTAAATTTCAATGTTGGGGCCCCCTCGGGGGGGGGGGGGGGGGAAATCACGCCACCCCAGAGGCAAATGTTTTTTTTTTTAATAACGAAATTGACAGGGGGTCGCCCATAGGCAGGGCGACCCCCTGTTGGGCCATATTTTTTAATTTCAATGTTGGGGCCCCCTTGGGGGGCGCGATCGCGCCACCCCCATGGGCTAATTTAAATAAATAAATAACGAAATTGACAGGGGGTCACCCGTAGGCAGGGCGACCCCCTGTGGGGGCCATTTTCTTTTTTTTTTTGTAGTTTTAGGGTTTCCCTGGGGTCCATTTTGTCCCCCAAGGCAACCCTACAACTACCAAAAAAAATACACACACATATATATATATATATATATATATATATATATATATATATATATATACACACACACACACACAAATATATTTGCCACCAGTTGTCTTGCAGTTGCAGCTTGCTTCTTCAAAGCAGTGTACACACTTCAACTGACGCATTTCAACTGTAGCTTTTAGGCAGCAATAAAGAAGTCAAGTAAGTCTTGTGATTATTTTTTTTTGCTGCAAAAGGATCAGACTTTTGTCTAGTGGCAGTTTTAGTGCCATAAAGAAGCGCAGAAGGTTTATATGACTACTGCAAAGAACAAATCTGTATTTTATGTAAATAGCTGAGTACATTAGTAAAGTCAGCCACTACCTGCGCTATAATACAAATGAAATGTATGTGCGGGGTGGCTGTGGAGGGATGAAGAGCACGTTTGCTGGGTGGTAATGCGGGAATCCGAGGAGGAGGACATGGGAGTGGGAGCACCAATAATGATTGTTGGACTGGGCGCAGGAGGTGCTAAAGACTGTGACGAATGGTATGTGACCAGATGTTTGAGTGTCTTGAAAGAAAGTGCTGATTGAGGGAAGAAGCGCAGGTAAGGTGTCCTCTACTGTTGCACGTATCTCACACACACACACACACACACACACCAGCAATTTTGTGACAGTCTATGTAGGCTAGTGTTTTAGAGCAACAGTTTAGCCAATAGCAGAAATGGCATCTTGATGGATGACTGCTGCTGACGTCACTCTGGTTATAGAGGACAGCTCTGACATAGGATCAGAAACTGAGACAGCAGATACTGAGACCGCATCTGAGGGATCGGACAATCTTGCAGACTCTGGGAGTGATTTTTCAGTTGGAGGAGTCCCACTGGATAACTCCTTCCAGTAAATTGTGAGGGAGGTGATGAGGGCAGTCCTTTTGTCCCTTTGCGAGCACAGTCTGTGCAACAGGGCAATAGTGGGTTAGCCCAACCCAGAGAGCAGGTGAATGCGGGGGCAAGCACAGAGAGGGTGCTCTCTTGGGAGCTCCCCAATTTAGTTCAGCCCCGAATTCCACTGCCCAAATTGTATTGTGGAGACATCAAAATTGTCAAACAAACTGGTTTTGTAAAGCAGGCACTGTGTTTTTGATCCTGGGTTCGGCGGCCCAGGGAAACATACTAAACCCAAACATTTCTGGAAACTAGACATCCGGGGGAGTTCAGAGGTGTGACGTGTGTGAATTCCCCAAAGTTTTCTTACCCAGAATACCCTGCAAATCTGAAATGTTGAATAAAAACTCTAGTTTTCTTGCATTTCTGTCACACAAACTACAGAGGAATATGATGCAATCCACAAAATTCCTACCACCCAGTGATTCCTCACCTTTCCTGATAAAAACGCTACCCCACTTGAGTGCCTATACCTAGTGCCTGCGTAAGGAATGGATCACCCCAGGGTCAACAGTTGCCTCATGTAAGTACCAACATTGACTGTTGTGTGATCTATTCCTGTCGGGGGCACTAGGCCTACCCACACAAGTGAGGTACCATTTTTATCGGGAGACTTGGGGGGAAAGCTGGGTGGAAGGACATTTGTGGCTTCTCTCAGATTCCAGAACTTTCTATCACCGAAATGTGAGGAAAAAGTTTTTTTTCTCCCAAATATTGAGGTTAGCAAAGGATTCAGGGTAACAGAACCAGATCAGGTGTCTAGTTATCAAACCTGTGCAGGTTTGCTAGGTTTCCCTAGGTGCCAGCTGAGCTAGAGGCCAATGTTTAATGTTTACAGGTGCCTGTTGCTCTCACTTTGTTATGTCTGTACCTTTTAATTGAAATATTTATACTGTTACCTAGCCTCAATTGGCAAGGGCATGTATCCCTTTGCATAAAGGGAAGACCATCATTTCAAAAAGTTTCTTTCACATGGTGCATAACAAAACTATTAGGTTTAGTTTAATTGTATGCAGTCCACAACAAGTTGGTACTTTAAATTGCTCGGTATAACCCACTGAAGTTACATATTGAGTCTGTTTATTGGTGGGGGTATGGAGCTAGTGGAAAACATCCAGAAGGGAAGGTGAGAGTTTGGGTGTGACTACATTATGTGATTTATGGAGTTTTAGTCTTGCAGTGGTGTAGCTGTGATTGTTTCAGAAATGACCTGAACTGTACTTTGATTTATCATAGAGAATTGCTGTGTTTGAGATTCTGAAATGTTGATTGAGGTACAAAATGTGACGTGAAGCAAGTGGAGGCTTCCTTAACATAGGGACATCTATTTGAATTTTTTTGGCTTATGATGGAGCAGGCAATATTATGGAAAACTGTCTTTTATGGTGCCACAATGGGGCTTTCAGAGACCAGTATCGAGAGTGTTGCACACAGCAGTGTGGAACAAGACTAGAAACTGTATGGTAATGCTGAAGATCGCATTGAGTAAGAAGGCTTTAATTTGTGGAGAAGACTTGGTTGAAGCCTTTTATCCACTGCACTTGTTAAAGGAGTGCACCTGGAGGGAGTGTTGGTGGGTTGCTAGGTAAATCTGAGCACTCTTGTGCAAAAGGTGAGACATGGTGTGGTCCTGTGTAGCTCCAATTCTACGTTCCAGGATTGAATTTCTGGGTTATTCATTGTCTTCTCCAATAAGGTGAACAGATTCTTTCTTTGTCAGGGTCCGCTTATGGTATGCAGTGGAAATCCAGATATGTGGTTAAGGCTCAACCTCAGTTGGTGGAACTTGATTAATAGGGGATGGTTGACTACTGTGGTAGATAGACCAGCGCGGTCATAACCCTGATTGTGAGTCCTGCAGTACATGGATGCTTGCAACTACTATGATTCTCTTTTTCCTCCTAGTCTTATTGATGTTTCTTTAAATCCCTAGTTGATGGATGCTGTGATGCTGCAACTGACCAGAGCTCGGAATCGTCTTACTACACCAGCCACTTTGACTCTTCCTGAGATTGCCTCAAGCAGCTTGACGGTAAACATTTCAAAAATTAGATTGCGGCTTATGTGATGATTTGAAGTTGTGCAGGAGTTTCTCTATATACAGGGTTTACTCTAGCCTATGGAGTGGCTCTTTCCTTGTACCCTGAACGAGTTAGAGGTTTTTGAGAGGCCCAAACCCTTCTTCCTTTTTATTGAGATAGGTTGAATTGTAATGTTTTGGAGTTTGGTGGCCATTGTGTACCTCATAGAGATTTCTAGCTGCAGATTCCTTACCTTGGAATTCCCTGATGTCGGCTTCGAATCCGAATTTTGTTGCTGAGCAATACTCTGTGCGTGCCATCGGGTGGTGTCGTTCAGATCCACGTGCGTCGTTCGGCTCCACGTCTGTGACGTCACGGTCGCCTTTAAAGGCACTGCTGCCGGTTAAGCGCAGGTCTGGGATCGAGCTACCCTCTGCCTTTTTTGGCATGCTTTTTTCTACCTTTTTGTCAAACATTTTTTTTCGTCTGTGCGAGATGTCTTCGAGGATGACAGGGTTCAAGCCGTGTGGAGCCTGCCTTTGCACCATGTCAGTGACGGACCCCCATCAGGTATGTCTCTGGTTTCTCGACCGAGACCATGACTCAGTCTTGTTCCGACTGCCGGGCTATGGCCCAGAAAGCTTTGAGAGAGCGGTCTCTGAAGCTCATGGCGGCCGGTAGTCGACGTTGGTAGGCGTGACTCCTAGGAGGTCACAGTCCCGCTTGAGGAGGTGGTCACGGGACCGCTTCAGGAACCGTAGGTCCTCTTCTTCTGATTCGAGGTCCTCCGGGCACTCTGGGAAGATGCAGAAAAAGAAGTCCAAGTGGACTTCGACTTTGCCACACCCGACGGGCGTATCGGGAACGTTCTGAGCACGGTTCTGCGGAGCGGATGCCAGGGCTGACTTTGCGTCTTCCCCTATCCGAAAGCTGGAGCGACCCCCCCGCTCAATTTAAAGAATTGTACGAAGCCATGAACCTCGTATTTGAGCGCACTGACCCTGCTGGTGGGTCTTCGGGGTCAGCAGGGGCCCCATTGGGTTCAAAGCCGGCGGCTTCAGCCTCTGCGCCGTTGGGGACTCCAGGATCCCATATCTGATCCGGATCGATGCCGGTTCCACACAGTCTGCCTCCTCTGGCATTGGTCCCGACGTTGACGCCCCCCCAAAATCGGTGCCTACTGGTGGGTGAGCCCCATCCTCATTCAGGATGCTTCGGAGCCAGAATGATATTGTACGACACCGATTCTGACTTCGACGGTGCCAGCAGGGCCCAGATCAGTGCCTGAGGCTTATTTCGGACAGCCAGGCACAGGTGAGGAATGGGAGGGGTCTGAGGACCCTTTGGAATATGGATTGGAGCTGGGCTGTTATGAGGCTGTGGGTGAAGCCAGTGGACTGGATACTTCTCCAGATACTAGCATGCTCTCACCTCCTTCTGTGGCTACGGAGGAGGGAGCTTCATATGCCATGGTGGTGCGTAGAGCAGCTGAGGTATTGGAGCTAGCGCTTCCAACGGTGCTGGTCAGGACTAACATCCTGACAGAGGTGCTTCAGCCGGGGGTTTCTACATTGGAGTCAATGTTATCCTTCAGTGAAGACCTTACTGATGTCCTGCTGGGGACGTGGTCCAAACCCAGCACAGGGTCTCCTATAAATAGGACAATCGGTCGCCGCCATCGACCAGCTCGTACTGACCCTAGTTTTCTCACCCAAAACCCCACCCCAGAGAGCTTGGTGGTCCAAGCCTCCACTTTCCATGGTGCCTTCCCTTCTGCTCACCCGGATAGAAAATCCAAGAGGCTGGACCAACTTGGCGTAGGAGGCTGGCCTGGTTTTGTAGTGGGTACCAAAGGTACTTACACCTATACAATGTCCAGTTATCCCTTATTAGTGAAATGTAGGCAGTGTTCCAGCAGCTTAGGCTGTCTAGAGGTAGCTTGTAACAGAGCGGCTGAACTAGGAGACATGCAAAGGTCTTGCAATACCTCAGTAGTCACACAGTACTCAAACACATGAAAGAAATTACTCAGTATAACAAAAATCAAGGTACTTTATTTTGGTGACACAAATGCCAAAAATACCTTAGAGACTATACTCCCTTAGGAGGTAAGTATTATACACACTATATACACTAGTATCCAAAAACAGGTAAGTACACAGTCGGAAAACAGTGCAAATAGTGAAAATCACAATAGGTTGTAATGGGCCTAGGGCGAACACATACCATATACTAAAATAGTGAAACGCGAAAGACCGTTTCCCACCTAGGCAAGTGTATTGTGTAGAGGGGCGCTGGGAGTGTAAGAAAACACAAAAGTTAAGTAGTAGAACCCACCCCAGAGCCCAGGAAAGCAGGAGTAAATCACAATAAGGCCGCACACAAGCCTTGGCAACTGCAAGTCACGCGGTTGCATGGGGGTACTGTCTTACGTGGGGAGGCATGCTCTTAGCTCCACCAAAGTTGGACAGCTGGACGTTTGGACTGTCGGGGTCACTTTAGCTCACCACCCGTGTTGCTGGATCCACTCTTGTCGTCTGGAGAGGGGACCCACGCCACCGGTCGTCGCTGCAGAGAGGTGTCTGCTGAAGCAGGGAAGTGACTCCGTCACTCCACGGGAGATTCCTTCTGTTCTTCTGGTGCATGCTGAAGACAGTCAGTCCTTGGAGGCAGGACGACCTGGAAACTGTCGGTAGAAGATGAAGTAAAGGATCCAGAGGATTCCTACTGGAGTCTTGCAATCCAAATCTGAGGAAACACCCTAATTAGCCCTGAAAGGGGGATTGGCCACCTAACCAGGTAAGCACCTATCGGCAGGGCTCTGCAAAACCCAGGGACATTCTGGAGGAGCTCTGGGCACCA
This sequence comes from Pleurodeles waltl, assembly GCF_031143425.1. Lineage (NCBI taxonomy): Eukaryota > Metazoa > Chordata > Amphibia > Caudata > Salamandridae > Pleurodeles > Pleurodeles waltl. The sequence continues at coordinate 437,513,848 of NC_090449.1, forward strand.
CCCCTGGGGTGGTGATGGACAGGGGAGTGGTCACTCCCCCTTTCCTATGTCCAGTTTCATGCCAGAGCAGGGACTGGGGGTCCCTAAACCAGTGTAGACTGGATTATGCAAGGAGGGCACCATCTGTCCCCTTCAAATCATTTCCAGAGGCTCTGGGAGGCTACCCCTCCCATGCTTGTAACACCTATTTCCAAAGGGAGAGGGTGTAACACTCCTCTCCAAAAGGAAATGGTTTGTTCTGCCTTCCTGGGCTTCAGCTGCTCAAGCAACAGGAGTACAGAAACCTGTCTGTGAGGTGGCAGCAGCTGGGGCTGCCTCAAACCTCAAAGCTGGTATGGCATTACTGGGGGTCGACTGTGGAGCCCCCAAAGTGCATGGGATTGTGCAACCGATACTGGAATCTCCTGGGACCCCAATGCCCTGGGTTCTTAAGTACCATATACTAGGGACTTATAAGGGGTAACCAGTATGCCAATTTGGAGTGAAATACTGGGTTACCAGTATGTTGTGGTCAATTTGAAAACAGAGAGAGCATAAGGACTGCGGTCCTGGTTAGCAGGACTCCAGTGACACAGTCAACCATACTTTCAAAAACAGTGAAACATACTGACAGGCAGGCCATAATCCATAAGCACTGGGGTTCTGGCTAGCAGGATCCCAGTGACACAGTCAGTACACACCGACATCAGGAAGAAATCGGGGGTAACATGCCAAAAAGAGGGTACTTTCCTACACTTGGGAAGAAGAGGTTTTCTTCCTCCAGCCCGGCCTTAAGGTCTGTAAACAACTCATTCCTGATAGGCTGTTTTTCCCATACTTTATGGGATACAGTGGCACAGGTGCTGCCCCAGGTCCCGAAGGACCTGCAGGACACTCTCGCTCAAGCCGTCAAAGATGGGAGAGATGCAGCCAAGCTTATGATTCCGTGTGGTTTGGACACAACCGACTCACTGGGAGGGCGACTTCATGGACAGTGGCCCTTCGTCCCCACGCCTGGCTTTCTACGTCTGACTTTTCGGGGGATGTCCAGGCAAACCTGATGGACATGCCTTTCAATGGCTCACGCCTTTTTGGAGAAAAGGCAGACTCTGCGCTTGAGTGGTTCAAGGACTCTTGACCTACGGCCAGATCTTTGGGCCTCTTGGTGCCTGCTTGCCAGTAGTCTGCCTTTTGCCCCTTTTGAGGCCTCGGAAGGGGTGTGGTACCAATTCACCCACAGGTAGGCCACCGTCTCCCATCATCATCAGCATCCAGTGCGAGGACGAGGTTGTGGTATCTTCAGACCCAGTGGTCGACCTCCACCCAAGCCCCCTCTTCCACAGCACACAAGTCGTCCTAGTATGATTCTGCAAGACCATGCTCATCCAGTTGGAGGGAGGATTAAATTTCATCTCCCTCACTGGCGGTCCATAACATCTGACAAATGGGTCTTGTAGGTCATGCAGAAGGGCTATTCCCTCCCCTTCCAGTCTTTCCCTCCCTCTATGCCTCCTTTGAAAGAACAGCTGATGGAGGATCATTTAATCTTGCTCCGCGAGGAAGTTACGGCTCTCTTGGCCAAGGGATCCATAGAAAGGGTCCTGATGTCAGAAGTAGGCAGTGGTTGTTATTCCCCCTACTTTCTGATTCCAAAAAAGAAAAAGGGTCTTCGCCCTATCTTGGATTTAAGGGACGTCAGTCTCTTCCTCAAGAAAGAGAAATTCAGGATGCTCACTCTTGCTCAAGTCTTGTCTGCACTAGACCAAGGAGACTGGATGGTAGCGTTTGACTTGAAGGATGCGCATTTTCACATCCCCATCCTGCCCACCCACAGGCGTTACTTGCGGTTCAAGGTGGGCCACGAGCACTTTCAGTTTACTGTGCACCCCTTTGATCTCACCAGTACCCCTCAGGTGTTCACCAAGGTGATGATGGTGGTAGCAGCTTATCTGCACAGGTTAGGAATTTCAGTTTTTCCCTACCTCGACGACTGGCTGTTGAAGGCTCCTGCACCACAGGCTCTTGTCATCCACCCTCAAACGAAGGCAAACCTCCTGCATTTGCTGGGGTTCACTATAAACTTGCCCGAGTCACACCTGCCTCCCTCTCATAAGCTCCCTTTCATCGGAGCCGTTCTGGACACAGGGCAGTTTTGGGCTTATCCTCCTGAGCAGCAAGTCCAGGATATTTAGGTTATGATACTGATGTTTCAGCCTCTATCCTGGATTTCGGTGAGACAGACTCTAAAGCTGTTGAGACTTATGGCCTCCTGCATCCTGTTAGTCAAGCATGCCATGTGGCATATGAGGTCTCTGCAGTGGGACCTAAAGTTCCAGTGGGCGCAGCTTCAGGGAGATCTTACCGACACGGTTCAGATCTCGGAGGGAACTGCAAAAGACCTGTAGTGGTGGTCAGTGAACTGCGATTGGGTCATAGGCAGGCTCGTCTCCATTCCCCAGCCAGATCTCACAGTAGTGACAGATGTGTCACTTCTGGAATGGGGTGGCCATCTGGGAGAGGTGGATATCAGAGGCCTCTGGTCTCCGGCGGAATCAGGGCTCCATATCAACTTACTGGAGCTCTGGGCGATCCGACTGGCATTTAAAGCACTTCTTCCTGTTGTATAAGGGAAGATGGTGCAGGTGTTCATGGACAACACCACCGCAATGTGGTACTGCAGCAAGCAGGGTGGTGTGGGGTCGTGGACCCTTTTGTCAAGAGGCTCTGCTTCTCTGGACATGGCTGGAACAGCAGGGCATAACCCTGGTGGGTCAACACCTGGCAGGTTCTCCAAACACCAGGGCAGGCGTGCTCGCCGTCTGTGCCTAGCGGATCACAAATGGTATCTCCACCCGGAGGTGGTGCAAGGACTCTTTCAGCAGTGGGGAGATCCTTGGTTAGATCTGTTCGCCTCCGCAGAGAACGCGCAATGTCAGAAGTATTACATGTTGGAGTTTCCAAGGCAGCAATTGCTCGTCTATGCTTTTCCTCGCAAGCGGAGTTCAGGCCTTTTGTACACCTTTCCACCCATACCACTTCTTCCCAGATTTCTCAAGAAGATCAAGAACGGCCTGGCCCAAGTAATCCTAGTGGCTCTGGATTGGACCTGGAGAGTCTGCTATCCTGAGCTTCTGAAAATGAGCATCAATCCTCCAATCAGGTTGCCTCTTTGGAAGGCTATTCTGTTGCAGCAGCAGGGGAAGGTTCTCCACCCGAACCTGTCAACTTTGTGCCTTCATGCGTAGACCTTGAGCGGCAGCAGTTGGTGACTTTTGACCTTCCTCTCGAAGTATGTAAAGTTATTTTGGCAGGCAGGCAGGCGTCCCTCCACTAAAACGGTATACGCCTGCCGTTGGAAACCCTTTGTATATTACTTTGTTTATTATTGTACAGAAAGGTCTAGTGATCCTCTTTCTCTTCTCTTACTGATATCCTTCTCTTTATACTTTCTCTTGCCCAGCAGGGTTCTGCCTTGGGTACTCTCATCGGCTATCTTTCTGCCTTATCGGCATTCCTTCGGCTGCCTGACCAGCCTTCACTTTTCAAATCTCCCATTGTATATAGATTCCTCAAAGGGCTTGTACATATGTTTCCTCTCCAGCTGCTCACCATCAAGAAAGCCTGCTTAGTGCCAATAATGTCTGCCAGGAGGGAGAGTGAGATGCAGGCCATTTCATCCAAACCACTGTATCTCACCATATTTTCAGATAAGGTGGTTCTCAGAACTCATGCGTCTTTCCTCTCCAAGGTGGTGACCCCATTTCAACTAGGTCAGAACATCACCCTGCCCACCTTCTTTGTTCCACCGTATCCCTCTAAAGAAGAGGAGCGGCTCCACCGGCTTGACCCAAAAAGAGTGTTATTGTTCTACCTTGACCGCACAAAAGAGCTCCAGGTGGATGACCAACTCTTTGTGGCGTACGTGGAGCAAAGGAGGGTAGGGCAGAAGCTAACCATTTTGCGCTGGGTCGTTCTCTGCATCAAGGCCAGGAAGCAGGTTCCTGAAGGCTTGAGGGCTCATTCTACCAGGGGAAAAACTGCTACCACTGTGCTAGCTGTGGGCGTCACAGTCCTGGATATTTGTCAGTCAGCAACGTGGGCATCTTTACACATGTTTGCAAAACATTACTGCCTGGACAATCCGGTACAGAGAGACGGACACTTTGCCCGTTCAGTCCTACAGGACTTTTTAATGTAGTAGAGGTATCCGCAGCCCACAGTCACGAGGGTATGGATTGGATATTTATTAAAAGGTAAGGAATCTGCAACTAGAAATCTCTATCAGATGAACAAGTTACTTACCTTCGGCAACGCATTATCTGGTAGAGACTCTTATCTAGCTGCAGATTCCTTACACCCACCCATGCCTGACCGCTCTGCGGCTATGTCTAGTAGGGTTAGGGTTTGTCCCTTTCAGGGCCCTAGTTTTGCACAGACAAACTATTGGCTCTATCCATAACTCTGTGCTTCTGGCGTGGTAGTTCGTGGGTAAAAGAACTGACGTACGTGTGCCGGGGTGGTGCCTTAATAGGTGACTGTGATGTCACAGACGGCTCCAACGGTGCTGACGAAGCCTCGCGGAGCCGAACAAAGCATGCAGATCCGAACGACTCCACCCGACGACGCACGCAGGGTATTGCTCAGCAAAAAATTCGGGATTCAAAGCTGACGCCAGGGAATTCAAAGGTAAAGAATCTGCAGGTAGATAGTCTCTACCAGATAATACGTTACCAAAGGTAAGTAACTTGTTCTTCCCTAGAGCCCTTAATTTGCATAGAGGACATTAATTGCACCCTAAGGAGATGAAGGTTTTGTTTTTTATGTTACACTAAAACTGCAAGATAGAGCATTTTACATTTGTTCAAGTTGAGCTATGTAAATTTGTTTATCATTTTCCAAATTCAGATGGAAATTAGTATATGTGTCCTCTGTGCATGTATCTTAGCAAAACAAGTTCATAATGAGAAATTGATGTGGGTTTAACTACTGATTTTTCACAATTGTGCTATCAGTCAAATGACAATAATTTGAGTGCTACTTCCCTTGTCAAGCAAGTTTAGGATCATGAAATACTTACATTGCAAACCTCTTTACATAACCCTTTTAAAAAAAAAAAAAAAACTTTTCTATTGTGTTTTGTGCATAAGTTACAGTGATTATGCATTGCCCAGACACTTGTACAGGATTATTAAAACATCTTGTATGCTTAGGAGTTTTATTTTAAAGGTTTAGCAGAGGTAAACAATCAAACTGTTAACTGAAGAGATACACATGCAGGTCCTAACTTGTGTGTTTAGTCTTCAGCAGTTTATTTGGGGCCTTATAGGCAGAGTAGGTTGTGACCATCTGCTCCCAGCCACAAGTAGATCAGCCGTTGTCTCCTGGAGCCAGTAGGTACTGGCCTATCTGGTGGCTCCTCAACCATCTCTTGCGTACCGTCTGTAGACCCTGTAGACGTTGCAGTCATGTTTCGGGGTCTATTCAGAGACCGTATGAATGATTGTAGGGTCTCACTCCATATGTCGGAAAGAGGTTGCCTGCAAACCCTGCTTACCCGCTCTCTCCGACGGGCTTCCTCCTCCGCCCTTTTCCAGTACTTCAGTTCTGCTGCCCAACCATCATAGGTCGGGCCTTGTGCTGATTTCCAGGTCCTGACGATCTTTTTTCTGGCCAAGTTCAGGGCTTTTTTCCAGCTGGTTATTGCCCGCTTTCCTTGTTTTCGGTCTGTGGAACCCTTGCAGCAAGCAGACCTCTGGTGCCACCTCCATTGTTCTGCTGTGAGCCCCCAGACATTACATTTTTTACATTAGTCCAGTATGGTTGGACCCAGGGGCAGCTCCAGCTCTAAACCATATGCAGAAAGCTAGCCGACTTCATCAAGCCTTCAGGGCAGTGGCTAGGCTCACACCTATACAGGTTGCCAGTTTTCTTGGGTGTAAGATATGTATGATGAAAGAAAATAAATTGTGTGAAGTTCAGCCATGTGTTATGTGACACTTCTTATATGTATTCCAAAGTTTGATCCCACTCCTTATCTATGATTTCATGCCCCAATTCTGCCTCCCAGTTTGCTTTGACCTTAACCGGTTGCCTTCGTACCATAGCACTTAGTACCTTATATAGCCATGTAATAAGTAACCTCATATATTAAAAATTGCCATTAGGGAGGCTGTAGTCCTCTATTAGTTGGTCCGTAGTCTGGGGCTCTCTCTTTTGGTAGCAGCCCTCTACCATAGCATTGTCCAATTTAATACATTGTGCTAGATGTGTGCTTTGAAAAGCAAAGAATTATTCACACTTTGTGGGGGGGCCTGCCAGTAGTATTGCCATCGAGTACAGGGGGGCAGTATGCCATCAATTTAGTACACTTCCTCCTGCACCTCAGCGCTATGGACCTTAGTATCGGAGCAGTCTGTGGAACTGGTGTCTGTTCTATCAAGATAGCTACCCGGGCTCCTTGATTGGGGTCACCACCTACCCACCCCAACTCCCATCACCCCCTCACTATCTAGACAGTGGGCTATCAACTGCGGCTGTGCCGCCATAGTTAGAGGTCGAAAACTGGGACACTAAGGCTTCCAGAAGTAATTGTGCATTTAAGCGTATCCAAAGCAACCGTCTCCTTCCTGTGTCCCATATCAGCTTCCAGAACAGGGAGTGCAACTGTCGAAACCAGTGTCGGAGAACCCATACTGGTAACTTGACAAAAGATATGAGAGTCTGGCCAAGACTATCATGAGTAACATTTGTATCTGGGTTAAATCCTGGTCGCTGTTCTTGACATAACATAAAATGTTATCAGCATAGAGAGCTATAATGTGGGTGCCGTTCCGTAGTGGAATGCCTCAGTTTGTACACTCCGCTCAGGCTGCTGCTGCCAGAGGTTCTATTGCAATACCCAAAAGCAATGTGGATAGTGGACAGCCATGCCTGGTGCCATGGTTAATTGAATACTCGGGCAGACGAGTCTCCTGTCTGAACCTGTACCTGGGGTTCGGTATTGTGTTGGGATCCATCAGGACCATCCCTCTCCCAAGCCCATAGTTATGGTAGCCCCCAGGAAGCTCCAATGCACTGTAAAAAAAAAAAAACACCTTCTCAAGAGTCACTGAAGCTACCAGTGCGTGAGGAAACTAGACATCCACATTTTAATCCAATATCCTGTATAGTATACTTAGGTTATTCTAGGTAGTTCACGATTGTATAAAACTGTTTTGATAAGTATGAATCAGTGTTGTCATGTAAGGGTACAACCAAGTTGCACGTGCCTTGCTGAGTATTTTAAAATCGAGGTTCAGCATTGAAAGTGGTCAGTATGAGCTTGCATTCTCCCTGGGTTTACCCGGCTTTCGCTGGGGTACTATCAAAGCCTTCCATGTCATCCCCGGGAACTCTCCTTTTTCAAAGGCCATGAACTATACTTTGGTCAGATGCAGAGCCAAGAAATCAGAATGTTTGTTAAAAATCAGCCAGTAGTCTGTTGAGCCGTGGTCTTTATAATTCTTTCCAGTTCTTTTATGCCCCCTTGCTTTTCATTCTGAGTAATCTAGCCCCCAGTTTTTCCCTGGCTCAGTTTTCAGAGCCTGGCCCCATCAAAAGATTTAGATTTCTTCCCAGGGAGCCTCAGCTTGTGGTCTGTTCTGTTCTGTGTCCAATAGTAATAGAGGAATATTCCATTAACGCAGTCCTGATCATGTTACAAGGCTCTTTCTGGGGCCTGGACATTATCTGTGAGCCTCTTGACTCCGGTCTGATCAACCACACCAGCATCCTCCCTGGTTTGCCCTCTTCTTCGTGCACTCTGGTTTCATATACCCTGTAGTAGTGGCATCTGAATTTATCTGTAAATGTTTATGTATTCAGCTTTTCTACTGGCTAGATGCTGCATGGCTTCTGGTTTGTCAATCATCTCTAATTCTAACTTTTTTTTTACTGTCTTGTCCAGTAGTGTCAGCTCATTGTCCAGGTCCACCTGAATTCCTATAGTCTTACTCGGTAATCGCCTCTCATTGCTACCTATTCAGATGCAGATCACTCATTCAATGTAAAGTACTCAGTAACGGCCATGCAAAGTGATTCTCAGAAGGAGGGTTCGGTCAAGGAGCTAGGCCGCAGCTTTCAGTTAGGTATTGATGGAGAAGGTCATCCCATCTGGGATATGATTATGGGATTATGATCTTTGATTGTTCTCCCTAGATACTCTGAGCTCACTAGCAACAAGCCGAGTTGCCTTGAGCATACATTGATGCCACACACTGCAGAATAACGAGTAATCCTTGGTGTCTCTGTGATGTTTTCACCAGACATCTTCCAATTCCCAGTTACTTTGCCAGGTGGAGGACCCCTTAACTACTGATGGATTGTGCCTCTGGTATGGGCAGTGTGGGATGGTCTAGTCCCACATTTATTGCACAATTATAATCCTCACTATGTAGTAAAGGGCTTGTTAAGAATTGGCCTAGTTGCTGTGAGAGGGTGTCTAAATATTTAACATGGTCATATTTCACAGCAGTATGTTACCCAAGAAGAATTCCTGCTCTTCCCTAGTACCCATCAACCCTCCTTATCAATTTTTGTGAGTGTAAGGAAGAAGAGGACTCTGGTAGGGCACAAATAAGTGGTCTGCTAATATAAGCCTGATCGCAAAAAGTTGTCCCCTCCAACAGCGCTGGAGTCTTGTTGACTGTGAGGTGCATCTCTTGTAAGCACCCTGTGACACCCATGTAGCTCCCAAGTCGTGCCTCCTGTAGTCTTTCGCATATGGAAGAACCTTGTATGCGTCATTGTGTACCCACCTCTTGAACCCCATGGCAGCCAGGCAACGGCCCCACGCCCAAACAAATAGTAACTTGTCATATTGAAATATCAAGCTCAATGGCTATTGGCTTGAACAAGGGTATGTGTAGTCAGTTCGCAATATGACAATTAGAGCCTTTGCTTTCCCTTCCTCCCCAACCTAACCTCAGGTAGGTAAGTAGTGTCAGGAACACAGAATGTCCCAAGTCCCTGCAGGATGACTCATAGTCGCCTCCACCCAGCATGTGCCACTGCTCATTGTTCTTGCACCAGTTACCCATCAAAGATAGTCTGCCATCCTGGGGTAATCGAGGGTGACCATCCTCCATCAGGGATGACACCTCTGAGTCAGAGTCCAATGATCGCTTCTCAGAAGCACTCACACTGTCCTACTCAGATTGGAGTTGTCATCCTGTTTGAGCTGACACCAACACCACAGGCACCTATCCTGTCTCCAGTTGATGTTTGGTTGGTTTACCTGTGTTTCTCAGAGCCAGTCGTCTCTTACAATTTGACTTTGGGGAGGGCTGATGATGAGGTGATCTCAGAGCAGGTTTGTCCGCTCCATTCAGGTACATCTCTAGCCAGCCCCAAGCTGCAGTCTGTTCTTTGAAGAACAATGATTAACCATCTACCATGACCTTCAATTTAGGTGGAAACATTAAGACCTATTGAGGGATAGCATTCCAGTGCTCTTTTAACTGTTAGGAAGGCAGCCCTCTGGGTTTGCACTGCCTTGTGTAGTCAAAAAACAACTTGACGGAACCATTTTCAATCTTGTATGGTCCCTGACCTCTGGTGTTCTGCAGAAAGAGATCTCTGTCCCATTAGTGAAAAGGTTTGGCCGCAACTGCTCTAGGGGTCTAACTGGTGTGAGCCTCTGAGTGTTTACCCTGTATGCACATTTCATGGCAAAGAATTGTGTCAAGCCTATGGGGGCCAAATGAGTATGTATCCAATTTTCCAAGTAGCCAACCATATCATAGCCCTCTACTCGCTCTGGGAGGCCTGTGAGTCACATGTTATTTCTCCTCTGCCTTCCTTCTCTAACATCGACCCTCTGTTCCAATTGTGTGAGTGTCATTGAGGGCCTTCATCTGTCACCTTGCTCTCCGGTTTCAGCTCTGTGAGGCCTTCCTCAGCAGACTTCACTCTGTCAGCCAACTTACGGTGTTCCGCCCGGAGCACAACGCCTCTAGCGCCACCATGTTTCTTAGTCTCCAACACATCTCTACAGTTGATAGCGGCTAGTATTAGATTGAGGTGGTGTTGGAAATTATTGAGGAGCTCTGCATGTGGTGGCAGCTCTCTCTCTCTCCCCTGTCCCATCCACTGAGGATCCAGCCCTTCCCCCGGGAGCACCAGGCTCTTTAAAGGGCATGGATTTCCCCATGCCATAGGGCCACTTCACAAGTTTAGTGTCCCAAGTATGTGTGTATGTGTGCTGGCAATCAGTGTTCTCACTATTACATAGGGGGCAGTTCCAGAGTGAGCAAAGTCTCCAGAGGGATATGTTACAAGGGTAGTTCAGGGAGCTCCAATGCCTTGTCCAGCTTAATGGTGTCAGTCCTGGCAGCAGCAATATCTCAGCAGTCTGTCCCCAGGACCAGAGTCCACCAGGGACAGTTCTTATCAATGAATCTCTTGGCCTCATGGCCACCTCCCCTGAGGTGTGTGTTTGGCTATGTCAGGTGTACTGACAGTCCCGGGACTCTAGCTCACATGGGGAATGGTCTTTATTGCTCTGTGGGACCCCAGAACTAGGAGTATTCTGGGCACCCCTCCATACTGCCGGGTTCACCACTTCTCCAGCTGAGTTTGTGGCCAAAATATAGCCTCCCGTACTGGGGATGGTGTCTTCCAACAGGCTGTCCAGCTCCATTCCATACAACTCTTCATCTGTTCTGCTGCTCCTCTCAGCTGTGGTTATTTGAATTACCCTAGTCTAGTGGGCAGCCAGGAGTGCTGCAATTTCGTGACTGCCGGAAGAAGTATCTGAGGCTCTGCTGCTCAGTGTTCAGTCACCCCTGCCTCCTCACTCGGCTGTTTTTCCCCTTGAGCAACTGCAGCAGGGCTTGCTCCGCATCCTACAATGCCGCAATAGGAGGATCCATCACAGGAAAACAAAGTTTCTTACCTGCACCTCCCTACCTGTAGTTTTGCAGCTTGAAGCATTTTCTGGATTCACATGCTGTGCATTATTCTACCATCTAGTAGTTGGGTCTGGAATTCTCCACTATTTTACCAATTTTTTTTAGTACTTCTATTTCTACTTTTGTTTGTTGGTGATTGTTGACGGAGCCTCCATTTGGTGTCCCCTTGTGATGTGGTCCTACTTCCTTTGGATGTTCCCACCTTAGGTAGCCATCTTCAGATTTTCTTTTTTTCCCTCCTGTCCTCCCATCTTCTTGGTGGAGGTGGGTGGGTCACTTGAGAATTCAGAAAATTCTTCAAGCTGCAACACTTCAAGTACAGATAAGAAACTTTACGTTTTTCAGAGTGAATCTTTTCTGGATTCACATGCTGTGCATCGATCTTAGTGTTTTTTTTATCCCTGTGGTGGCTGGGTTGAAGATGGGTATTGACTTGTAAATTGATGTTTTCGAACCCTTTGTCCAACTTGAGCTCCCTTGTTCCTTTGAATATCAGTACGTTTTGTAAACGTATGCACTGATGACCATGTAGCTGCCATGCAAATTTCCTGTAATGGTGTATTTGACAGAAAGGCAATGGTAGCTCCTTTTTTCCCTGTGGATTGTGCTCTTGGTGCTATAGTTAATGTTTCTCCTGCATATGTGTGGCACAACTGAGTTATTTGTGCAGGAGTGTGGAATACCTATAGCCCAATGCCCAGGACCTATTGTTTGGGGTCAAGGACAACAAGTTGTCATATTTAGTTTGTCCTTTGGACAAGTAGGCCCAACCCCCGTAGCACAAACCCTTTGGCTGCCAGTTTACAGAATTATATTATGGAGCAGGGAAGAGAATTATCTGCAGTTGAGGTAATATTTGTGTCTGTGTTTATGCTGTTCGAAATTGTATTTATGGTTCATTAATGGAAAGTCTTTATTATTAAGGTGAGCCCTCTCAAATGTTGTAAGCTCGGCCTGCTCTATTGACTGTGGTTCCACTAAAAAATGTGTAGACAAGTTTGCAAAGTGTAACAATATGAGACTATGTATAATGCTCCCAGAATGCTCTCTGAGTAGATGCAAATATTTGCAGAAGCTGGAAAGCAAGATTTTTTTTGTTGCTTTCTAAATATAATGTTCACAAAAAATGCTACTAGGAAACTAATGTTTACTAAATGACTGTGAAATGTTAGATACCATTTCTTTGAAGCATCATTTACTAAAATGTGTTGATGCATGCTAGTATTTCCAAAAACTTTTCAGATTGGAAGGTCAATGTAAACCGTTTCAACAAGGATACGGAAAACATGAAAATAAACAAGCATTGGATAAGCAAATAGGTCCAACATTGGTTGTCAGTCTTTTGGTTTTGTCAATATGTCTTGTTTTGACATAGCATTTGTAAACCTCTGTTGTGGGAGCTGCCGAGTCCTCACCATTGTAACAAGCATTGTCAAAAAGCAAACATATTTTTTATCGCAAAAAGCGCCAATTGCCATTGTAGTTCCTGGCACAGTACAAAATTCCTTTGTATACTGATATGCTGCTTGTAAAAGAGCATACTATCACTCACAGTGAAGCTAGCCAACACGTGGCTAGACGGAGAGAAAGAAAGATAGAATTTTAATAAAAACAAAAGGTTTTGGTTAACGCCAGACCTAATTAGGGGCACAATTCTTAAAGAAAGTCACAAAAGTACACCCTGGGTAGATGTCTTTGCATTAGTGCAGAATTATGTATTTCATTAATTCATAAATTTTCACAAATGGAAATTGTACTCCTGCAAAATATTTGTGAACTGTATTTTAGAATGAGCAAATTTACATGTGCAGATTTGCTCATGCGAAAATCTGTTGAGCATTTACAAGTTAGCTTTCCCACCAGCCACTTTTTTTCCCAACCCTGGAAGACGTTTTACTTCTGCTCTCGTCAGGAGTAAATTTCCAACCTTTCCAACCCTGTAACTATTACTTACTGCTAGCACCAAGCCCCAGTATGTTGGTTTGTGGAAAGGTGACAAAATAAGGAATTTGCTAGTATTCAAGCCATACTATAGTATTAGCCCTGGCATAATCAGAGAGGCTATCATCAAAGCTCTTTAATGATAATTTCTTGCAGCACTACATAGCACCAAAGGGTCAGGTAGATTTCTTTTTACAGGGCAAGTAGATTTATGAATGACCTTGTCACATGGACAAGTAGATATTTTAAAATTCACACCCCTGGTGTGCAGTCCATCTTGAAATTGTGTTCCTTGATAATAAAGGGTTTCCACAGCTCAGCTAATTCATCTGCCCTCTGATCAGCCACTAAAGTTAGTTTCTCCATGGCCAGAATATACCAAAGCTTGTAAAGCCAGGAGGTATAGCTCGGGACCCTGTCCGTGCCCCACAATCCAAGAATCACCTGGTGTGCCGCATTGAGGGCAAGGGCAATCTGCCAACCCCACAAAGAACGGAGGGGAAAGGTGAGAGGGTTAGATACACTATTCTGGGTTAATGCCGGGAACCTTGGGATCTCTGTGGAAAACGCTCTGTCAATCTCATCCAGAATACAATTCCAGTATCTCGTCAGCTTCGGGCAGTGCCACAGCAGGTGGATGAGCGAGCCCATATTCCCATACCCCATCCAGCAAAGCCCAGATTTAGTAGAGTCCCATTCACGTACCCTTACAGAGGTATAGTACCAGGAAGTAACGATCTTATAGGCCGTTTCAACCCCCGGAATATGGTGCGCCGCGTGGTGCACCCTAAAGTAAATTCCCTCCCACTCCTCCTCCGAAAATTCTCTCCTCAACTCCCTCTCCCAGCGCTGCTGCCCTTTCGTCTTGTCAAAGGATATGGCCCTGAGAAGATGTGCATAAATTTCTGATACCAACCGCTTATCATCTTTCTTCCCTACCAGCCATTTCTCAAATGGCATAAGCGCTCTAGCAACTAAAGGCTTGACCGTTGGTTGCAGCACCCAATGCCTGACCTGATAGTATGACAGTCTATCCGCTTCCATTAAGCCACAAATCTCGCAGAGCTGGTTAAAGGGAATAATACATCCCCATCAAAGAGGCACCCCACCCTTCTGCAAACCTTTGCATGTAGACGCTAAAGGCCCTCAGAGCTCAAGCCGGGAGTAAACTCTGGGTTCGCACATATCGGTGTCATGGGGGAAGGGAAGGTTGTCAAGCCGCATCGGAGCGCCACCGCGTCCCACACCCCAAGAGTTGCCCCCGTGATAGGAGAAGAGTAGAGGCCCGTCACTCTGTTGACACCGTAACCAAGGCTCTCTCCAGACATGTGAACCAGCCACCGCCTGGTCCATGAAGCACCAATGCTTTTCCGTCAGCGGTCGGCTCCACTCAACCAGGAAACGTAGCTGTGCCGCCTGGTAATATTTTAACAGGCAAGGCACCGCCAATCCCCCCTCCGACTTGGGGCGGTACAGTGTGTTACGGGAGATCACACGGGCCTCCGGTCCCATATAAACTTCATGATCGCCGCCGGAAGCGTAGCCAGTGTGTTAGGTGGCGGAGTGAGAGGAAGTGTCTGAAACAGGTAGAGTATGCGCAGCAAGATCGTCATTTTGATTGCGGCGATCCTACTGAACCACAATAGTTTATACTTTCTCCATGTCTCTAGATCCCTGAGTATCTCCCTAGAGAGGGCTGTGTAATTCAAACGGGCTGTCCTTGCCACTGTCTTCGCTTGAACAATTCCCAGATATGGGATATGCGAGGCGGCCCATATAAAGGTTGTGGTCCGACGGTACCGACAGATTCAAGATCTGTGACTTCTGCACGTTCACTTTGAACCCAGAGATCGCACCAAATGCATCTAAAGCATCCACGAGCGCTGGGAGTGAAACCATGGGCTCCACGAGGGTGAGGATCATGTCGTTTCTTTTTAACATATTTCGGAGCACCAAGATAGAAGGCATTACCATAATCCAGGCGAGAGATAATGAGTGCATGGATGATAAGTTTCTTAGCAATAAGTGGAAGTATTTTAAACACCTTTCTAAGGAGTCTGAATTTACCAAAACAAGTGGAGGAAATTGTCTTCGCCTGATGGTACATGGTCAGCCATGGGTCAAGCCATACTCCTAAACTCTTGATGTATCCCTTGGGAGAGGGCAGATCTCCTAACGAATGAAGTACAGGGGAAATAAGATTCGGTCGTGCATGATGGCCTAGGAGCATGACCTCTGTCTTATCTCCGCATCAACTCCATTGTTAGATTGTTTTCTTTCGGCCACCGGGTTCGGACGTTTTAGTCAGTGTTCTGGTTCAGAACAGTTTCTGGTTCCCTACGGAACAACTTATAATCCTATACTCGTCTGTATTGTTTTTGTTTGCGTCCCATTCACATTCAGTGAACACAGGAAGCGAATCTCCCTTCATCTGGTCGACTTTTGCTCTCCCCCTTTGGGCCTTGCCTGGTTCTAACCATTATTTCATAGAATGGTACGCATAAGAAATGCGCTGCTGATGGAAAGGACACTTTTTCGATTTTGTCCAGGTGCAACTCCAGATATCCCCACGCAGACTTCCACTCTGTTTGCAACCTCTGTTTATCTCTGGATCACAACGAAGGAAATTGTGAGGC
Organism: Pleurodeles waltl; assembly: GCF_031143425.1. Classification (NCBI taxonomy): domain Eukaryota; kingdom Metazoa; phylum Chordata; class Amphibia; order Caudata; family Salamandridae; genus Pleurodeles; species Pleurodeles waltl. The sequence continues at coordinate 437,529,353 of NC_090449.1, forward strand.
CTGTCTCATTTCCACTGAAGAAAACACTGCCGGATTGTTATGCACGTCGGAAGGAAATGCAGCAAAAAGAACTAGAAGAGACACCAGACATATTTGATATCCAGGACATTGAGCCACAGGAAGAGTTCCATGAAACTTCTGTGGCAGAAGAGGAAGCCTTATCGATTCCAGACTACAAATCTGACACAGAGAATGAAACCAGTGCGCAGACACAAGAAGTTCCATCAGCGCAGCATGCAGTGAGTACAAAGGCCCATATTACACCTACCAAAAAACATTCAGCTTCGACCGAACATAAGGCAACTGAGCCACCACTGCCGTCAGCCCATGGTCATCACCGAACAATTGCCACGGAAGTCCTGCCTTCCGGCTCGGCATCGAAGGCCAAGCCCAAAGACCCCACCCATAAACCGGCTCTGCAAATTTTGGCATCTACCCAACCAAAGCTGAATTCAGTTCCAACCACATCAGCACAGACCGTTTTGATACCGCAACTCAAGCCCTCTTCGGCACTGAACATTGCGACACTCGGATCGAGAATGACTGTTACGGCACCAGAGCCTATCTTACAAACTATGGTGGAGAAGCACAATCCGAAACAAAAGACAATCCATATTCAACCAAATAGTGGTCGGACCCTTGCAAAGCCATCTCCTACTAAACATCAGACTTCATTTGAGGAGGCTATTGATGTACAGACACATTGTCACAAGAGAAAGGACTTGGCCACCAGTCTGATACCTCCACCTTTACCACCCTCACCACCCTCTCCTCAACCTCCACCTACTTCACCACATCATTCACGCTCCGAGGCTAAAGATCTAATAGGGTGAACTCTGCTAGTATCCCTTTAATCCTATTTAGAAGATCATGACACACCGGAGCCACCATTAGACCCTTGGGACCCATGACATTGACCCTTCCAGGGGATACATATACAGATTTATACCCAGCTAAACCATCTCCACTAGATAACACCACATCCTTAATAAATTGGTAGCTAGGGTGGCTGCATATCATCGGGTCCCATTACAGAAGAACACTATAGAAGATGATTTCTTATTCAAAACCCTTTCCTCCACCACTAGGGCATGTCAGTATTTGCCCATGTTGAAGGGTATGACACTGCCTGCAGGCAGAATTTCTAAAGACCCTGTCCGTACAAGGCAGCCCGTTCAGATCCTCCTTATATTAGAGGATAAATTCCTCCAGACTTCCTGGTAGTTATAAATGCTTGTAAATTAGCTAATTACCAAACTTACGGGCATTCACCTCCCCAGACAAAGAGTCCAAACTTATTTATGCGTCAGACAGAAGGGTGGGGATTCAAGCAGCCAACCACTGTAGAATTGCCAACACTGAAGGACTGTTGGCAAGATACCATAGAGCACACTGGGATGAGATGGAAGATCTTATTCAACATCTCCCAAAATAGTTTAAAAAGAAAGGACACCAGCTTGTACAAGAGGGCAAGTTAATATCTATTAACTCTATCAGATGTGTCGTCGATGCGGCAGATACAGTTGTGAGGGTATAAATACTAGTGTTGTATTAAGACGACATGCCTGGTTGCGTATTTCAGGTTTTAAACCTGAGTTTCAACAAACACTTCTTAATTCCCCTTTTGATCCGGAACCCCTTCTTGGTCCGGAGGTGGACTAAGGGTTAGCGAAAATAAAAAAGAACGCTGATGTTGCAAAGTCTATGGGATCTCTTCAAACTTGTGGTAATCAAGGCTCCTTTCGCAAACCTGCCTTCAAACAAAGCAGTAAGCAGACAGCATCAGACTCCTCTAACCTCTTTCAGTCAACAACACTCCGCAAACTGGCAAAACATAACAGACCAGTGGGTGTTGGATATTATCCAACATGGTTATTGTCTGGAGCTCATCAACACACCTCCAAACATACCCCCAAAAAGTGCAAACTCTCTGTAGAACATTTATAGCTGTTAACTCAAGAAGTACAAGCTCTTCTTCAGAAAGGAGCAATTGAGTTAGTTCCCATTCATCTAAAAGGAACAGGGCTATATTCCCTTTACTGTTATTCCCAAAAAGGATGGCTCCCTTTGCCGAATTCTAGATCTCAGACCACTAAACCATTACATTCCAACAGAACACTTTCATATGAGCACTCTCCAAGATGTAATACCACTACTACAACAAGGAGACTTCCTGTCTGCTCTAGGTCTAAAGGATGCTTATTTTCACATCGAAATACATCCAGCACACAGGAAATATCTCAGATTCATCATACAAGGCAGGCATTACCAGTTCAGGGTACTCCTTTTCAGAGTAACAATTGCACCTCTTGTTTTCACAAAATGTCTTGCAGTAGTCATAGCACACCTACGCAGAAAAAGTATTCATTTCTTCCTATATACGGACAATAGGCTTATCAAGTCCAGTTCACTTCAGCAGTGTCTTCACCATACACAAACAACCATTTCCTTCACCCCTTAGGCTTTACCATCAACATACATAAATCTCACCTCCAACTGTCTCACATACAGCCTTTTCAAGAGCTGTTCTAAACACTCAGGGTTAGCCTACTCTAATGTTCTCAGGATTCACAATATAATTACTCTTGAGTCAAATACTTCCCACCCAGCAGATTCCGGTATGAACATTTTGGAGATTTCTAGGGATAATGGCATCTTGTATTGCAGTAGTGCCATATGTACGACTACACATTCGTCTGCTGCAGACGTGTCTGGTGACTCAATGGTCTCAAGCACAGGGTCAGTTCCACAATCTAGTGTTGGTAGACAGCTGCACACACTCTTCTCTGCAATGGTGGAACACACAAAATCTGACAAAAGGGTGACTGTTTCTAGACCCTGTTCTCCAGATCACACTCACAGCTGACGCATTCTTCACATGTTGGGGTGCCCATCTACACAATTCGTCAATGTAAGGTCTATGGGACACCAAACATCAAGCTCCACACATCAATTACTTGGAGCTTCAAGCCAGTTATCTAGCACTCACAAGCATTTCTGGTTCACCTGCAAGGCAAGATGTGTTAGTCGGAATGGACAATACAACAGCCATGTTTTATTTGCAGAAATGGGGGAGGGGGTCACACTCTCTACAGTTGTCTCAACTAGCTCAGACAATCTGGCATTGGGCAATTCGCCAACACATTCAGTTGCTGGCAGAACATCTCCTGGGGACAGACAACGACCTTGCCGATCTACTCAGCAGGATGCAGCAACAAGTCCATGAATGGGAACTCCACCCTCAAGTCCTGCAATCCTACAAACATACTTCCATGGGTGGGGATTTCCACAAATTGATCTATTCGCAGCAGCAAATAACTCAGAATACCCAAACTGCACCTCCAGCCTTCCACACCCTCAATCCAAGGGCAATGCTCTATGGATGAAATGGTTAGGGATATTTGCCTACTCTTTTCCACCTCTCCCTCTCTTTCCCTTTGTGGTGAGGAAGCTCAGGCAGACCTCTCTCATACTCAGTTTGGTGGCTCCCACCTGGGCACGACAACCATGGTTCACAACACTATTCGAACTTTCACAACGGAAACTTCCCCTATGGCTGGACCTTCTCACGCAGAACCAAGGAGAAATCGGACACCCAAATCACAAAGAATTCAACCATGCGATTTGTCTCCTGAGGTCATAGAGTTTGGATACTTAAGATAGCCTCCAGAATGCATGGCCATTCTTAAGCAAGCCCACACCAGAGCATACAATGCCGCTAAATGGAAAAGGTTTGTTGTTTATTGTCAGACCAAACAAATTGATCGTTTAATGCAGCTGTTCAAAATATTGTTAGCCATTTGCTACATTTACAAACTTGTGGGTTAGTGTACAATTCAATACGACTGCACTTTGCAGCCATAGCAGTGTATCTACAAAACAGGCAACATTTAACATTGTTCAAAATTTATTTTATTAAAGCATTCATGGAAGGTCTAAAGAGTAATTCTAACTAGGTTACCTTCAGCACCAATAAGAATCTTAACGTTGTACTTACCAGACTTGTGGGACCACCATTTGAACCCTTACATAATCCACTTCATTTTCTCTCTCATAAGGTAGCTTTTTGGTAGTGTTGTGTAGCCATTTTAGTTATAGCTCCATGCACGTTATTTTAGCACATTAAGCCTGCCGCTGTGCACTTAAACCTAGGTATATTTTATTCAGCTTTGTTTAACAATAGCCACTTTTGCGGTCTAATTTTATTTCCCTCTATTTAGCTGTTTTTGCTTGGGCCAGCACTACGTTCTCAAACAAGACATTCTTGTTCACTCTGTGCTTCTTTCAAGGCTGCAGTAAGATAGGTTGCCGGTGAACGTGGTAAAAGTTTTTTATCTCTGGTATTCATAGAAAAACTCACATCCTTATGTAGGGACATTTTCTCAGTACATCAGCTGTTTTATTTTATAAACACTTCCCTGTCCCTTAAACGTTATAGGGAGATTCCAGCCAGAGGACCACGACTGAATGCTGATTGTTGAACGCTTCGCTACAGCTGCTTATGCAGACTTTAGGCCTTTGCTCAGATATGGGGTATGATGTCTTCCCAGGGGAACCTGAAGGGCAGAATTAGAGCTTAACATGCCATGCCCTATTATAGCGTAGGTAGGAATTAGTCTATTGACTCTAGTGACAATATGGTAGCGTTATTTCTATGCTTCACTCTCCTTGTCACAGTTCTAATCTTGTCATGCTGTATCGTCCTGGTTATTGTAATACACGCTTTGCTATATAAGACGCAGTTGCTTCATTAAAACCTTATTGAAACATATACTGCCTCTGTTTCACATTGTGTATGTTAGACTTATGTCACTGAGAGAAACGGATGAGACCTGAGTGACCACGATTTCCCTGAGATATCAATTATACCATGCGCTCGGCTGCCCAATCATCCTTGCCCTGGTGTAGAGATGAGGCACTGCTAGTTAGCCAGGGCAAAACCCGGATTAGGACGACAGGTGTCACCTGTAGTGGGTTAAGACTCAGTCTCTCACACCGCAGGCGATTCTTCTGCTCAAATCCAGTAGTCTCATTAGAATAATGAGAGCCTATGCGACAGTAGGAGTCACTTCACTAAGACGTGCGAGTCAGCTTCAGGCATTAACCTTAGAAGAACCCTTCTTCCAAATACATAAGGATTGGGTAGTCCTTCGTACCAACTAAAAATTTCTTCCAAAGGTTGTTTCTACTTTTAATCTTAACCAATCAGTTGAGTTACCGGTTTTCTTTCCTCAACCTGATTCAGTTGTAGAAAGAGCTCTACATACCTTGGATTTTAAAAGAGCATTAATATATACTATATTGATAAGACTAAAGACTTTTGTAAAACTAAACAACTCTTTGTTGCTTTCTTACCTCCATACAGGGAAGGCTATATCTAAAGCTAGTATATCAAGATGGATAATTAAATGTATCCAAACATGCTATGCAAAAGCTAAAAAAAAAAAAAAAAAAAAAGTTCTACCCATACCTCCTAGAGTACACTCAACTTGTAAATGAGTTGCATCTATGGCTTTTTTTGGTAACATACCAATAATTGATAGCTACAAAACAGCCACATGGTCAAATCCAAGCAACACCCACAGGTTAGCCACTGCTATTGGGAGGGCAGTGCTTTACAGTCTATGCAGAGCTTGTGTACCTACAGCCACACATGACATCAACCAAATTATGTTACTTACCCTGTAAGCATCTGTTTGTGGCATGTAGTGCTGTAGATTCGCTTGCACCCACCCCCTCCCCGGACACCTGTGGCCCTGGCAGTATTTTATTACACTTTATATGCATGGACATCTCTTTCTAGCACTACATTTACACTCCATTCTCACCCAACTGCGGGAAAATAATCTAACAATGGAGTTGATGGCCATGCACAGTTTCACCGAGAGAAGGGGTCACTTTACCTTGTGACTCTCACTACTTCTTCAAAGAAAAACAACTTGTACACATTCAGACACAACACTAGATGGCAGAAGTATGCAGAGCATTTTAATATGCAGCACTACATGCCACAAACAGATGCTTGTAGGGTAAGTGACATAATCCATTTGAATAGTTTGATTAATATGAAACTGTGAAACCACCTTTGGTCTGAACTGTAGATCTTTTCTCATGACATTTCGGTCCTTGTTAATTTGAAAAACGGATTCCTGCATTGTAAGTGCCTGTTACCCTACATAGGGAAGCAATAGCTACCAAAAAAGGCAGTCTTAAAAGTTAGCATCTTTAAAGTGGCTTTTTGTAAAGGCTTGAATGTATTTTTCATGAGTTGCACAAGAACTATATTTAGGTTCCATTTGGGTGCTGGTAACCTTCTTGGTGATGCTATTCCTCATCAAATATTTATTTGATTGTGAGTACACTCGTAAAAGTACAAAAGGTCATAAAATGCATCCTCCATGTCACATTTAAAAAACAACAATATAAATAGACATCAGATATCTTATATCAAACAAATATCTGGCAATGCCGGATTCCATAGTTAACTGTTTCACGATTTATACTGTTTTGCTTATAACCAAGCTATATATACAGTTTTACAAGCTGCTATTTGCATGTACCTCCTACTGAGCAGCTATCTCGCGAGAGCTCATGCTCTATGAGAAAACAACTGACAGGCCAGGGATGTTAAATTTCAGCCTAATGTTGTCTAATCTATATTTGCTATACACAATCAACCCACTAATACTTTGTTGTTGCCTGCGGATATAATCCACGTAAACCACACACGGTTCCTCGCTAAACTTATTATATGTAAATATGTTCGAATGCACAAATCCTGTATCCAAAACATATGTCTATATTGTGGTTTTTAAAGTGTTCTTGCACTCGAATGTGTTAAATGGAAAACTTGATAACAACAAAAAGATTCAAGCAAAAAATGATACAAATATCTGGCAAAAGCTGGAGGTACATTAGCCCAGGGCGAGCTTGCACAAAACCCAGACCTGCTTGGTTACGTTGCATAGAGGTAAAACAATTCTGTTACCCTTTTCTTAGGTAGGCACAACGAATAATAGTTATAAAACATATCTGCCCTCTCTAGGGTAGTTAAGGTTGCCTTCACATATGCTATCCCAGGGATTTTGTGCATATGATCTAGAGCTAGACAGTCTGACAAAATCAGCCTTTTAAGCTGGAAATTATCCTGGGTCCATATCTTGACGCAGCAGAGCAAAGACCTCACAGATATCAGGTCACTAATATATCTGAGACTTAACTCCTCATGAACCGTAAACGCCGGGGTGTCATGTGGGACCCTGAGAATTCGTCTTAAAAATGTGTTTTCTGCAGTTTGGACCTTATCCACCTGTCTGAAGCCCCATACTTCATTGATCTATAACACTTTAGAGGTGCAGTTTGACTGGAAGAACTTAATTAAAGTGGCTCGTTGCCAAGAACCCAACCTCTGTGCAAAATTGGCTACTTACCCTGTGGTCTTCCCCAAATCATTAGTCTTGCCCTACACAAAGGAGTTCCAGCTCATGTTGGCATCAAATAATATCCCAAGTAAAGGAAGGCTGGGAACCTTGTCCAGAATATGATCACCCACCCTAAAAGTTTTTGAGCGTGTTGATCGAGGGCCCACTACCAATATGTATGGTTTGGAAAAGTTTACTTCCAAGTCCAAACTGTCCATATAGGAAACAAATCGGTCAAGCAGAGACTGCAGCCCCACTGCCCTGCAGGCCATAAGCACCGCGCCGTCGGCATGGAGTAAGCCCATCAGTGATCTTTGTAGGAAGCTGGTCTGGTGTGTGGTGTGGGTAGCTATGGTACTTACACCTTATACCATGTCCAGGTATCCCCTCTCAATGAAGTGTAAGCAGTGTCTAGAAGCCAGGCTCTCTAGAGGTAGCTGTGGATGAGCATCCAAGGGTTATCTAGGAGACCTGGAAAGATAATGCAATACCACTACAGTCACACAGTACTTACACACAAGAAAGAAAACACTTGGTTGTACAAAAATAAAGGTACTTTTAGTTTTGGCACACAGTATCAGAAAATACTAGAGCGGCAACCCTCCAATAGGAGGTAAATAAATACAATATCTCTCTCTCTATATATATATATATATATATATATATATATATATATATATATATATTTGTTCAATGGCATGTGTAGCTGCAGATACACATGCTGTGCACAGTCCGCCATCTGGTGTTGGGCTCGGAGTGTTACAAATTGTTTTTCTTCGTAGAAGTCTTTTCGAGTCACGAGACCGAGGGACTCCTCCCATTTCGACTCCATTGCGCATGGGCGTCGACTCCATCTTAGATTGTTTTTTTTTCGCCATCGGGTTCGGACGTGTTCCTTTTCGCTCCGTGTTTCGGGTCGGAAAGTTAGTTTGAATCTCGGAAAAAATCGTCGGTATTGTTTGCGTTCGGTATGGGTTAGTTAGAACAAATCAACACCGAATTTTGAAGAGCTCCGGTGGCCCTTCGGGGTTTTTTCGTTCCCCCGTCGGGGCCTGGTCGGCCCGGCCACATGCGACTTCAAGGCTGATGGAACGGACCCCATTCCGCTTCTGCCCAAAATGCCATAACAAGTATCCGTATACGGATCAGCATCTGGTCTGTAACTTGTGCTTGTCCCCCGAGCACAAGGAGGATACTTGTGAAGCCTGTCGAGCGTTTCGGTCGAGGAAGACGCTGAGAGACCGAAGAGCCAGGAGACTACAAATGGCGTCCACGCCGACAGGTCAAGAACGTTTCGAGGAGGAAGAAGAAGCTTTCTCCATCCACGAGTCGGATTCTGAAGAACTTGACGCCGAAGAAACACACCAAACCGTGAATAAGACGTCGAAAATCAAGACTCACGAGAAGTCCACAAAAGCCCAGGGGACGCCACCGCCAACAGGCCATGGCTTAACCCGAAAACTAGGTGACCGATCCAAGGCACTGAAAAAGGGCATGCTGGTGTCGAAGTCATCCGACTCTGGTCGAGATACCGCCACACAGCAACCTCGGAGCCGAGACAGCGGCTCCGAGAAACTTCGGCACAGAGACAGCGGCACCGAAGAATTTCGACACCGAGACACCACGCCGAAAACAAAGAAGGTTTCTTCGGAGCCTAAAAAGACTTCCGAAAAGGTTTCGGTTCCGAAACATCCAGCCTCGGAGCCGAAAACTAGTTCCTATACAGAGGAACAAGGATTAACCTCCCAATTACATAGATTTGGAGAGGAGCTTCAAGCTGTAGAGCCGGACTACACGCAAAGAAGGCTTCATATTCATGAGGACACAGGGAAGATAACCACTCTTCCCCCAATCAAAATAAAAAGGAAACTTGCCTTTCAACAAAAGGACAAGCAACCACAGGCAAAAGTGGCAAGGAAAACAACCCCACCACCGTCTCCACCACCATCAATACATGCATCACCAGCAACAACTCCTCCACTGATGCACTCACCAGCTCATACTACAATGAGTCAGGATGATCCCGATGCATGGGACCTTTACGATGCTCCAGTGTCTGACAACAGCCCAGACTCCTATCCCACAAAACCGTCACCACCTGAGGACAGTACATCCTACACACAGGTGGTCGCAAGGGCAGCCGAATTTCACAACGTCACCTTACATTCTGAACCAATTGAGGATGACTTTCTGTTTAACACCCTATCCTCCACCCATAGCCAGTACCAAAGCCTTCCCATGCTCCCAGGAATGCTAAGACATTCAAAACAAATATTTCAGGATCCAGTTAAAGGCAGAGCCATAACTCCAAGGGTGGAGAAAAAGTACAAGCCACCGCCAACAGATCCAATCTATATTACAACACAACTAACACCAGACTCAGTAGTTGTCGGGGCAGCTCGTAAGAGAGCCAACTCTCATACCTCAGGAGACGCACCACCTCCAGACAAAGAGAGCCGCAAAATTGGATGCTGCGGGAAAAAGGGTTGCAGCACAAGCAGCAAATCAATGGCGTATTGCCAATTCACAAGCACTTTTGGCAAGATACGACAGAGCTCATTGGGATGAAATGCAACATTTCATCGAACACTTACCCAAGGAGTTCCAAAAAAGAGCGCAACAAGTGGTAGAAGAGGGACAAAGTATCTCAAATAATCAGATACGGTCTTCCATGGATGCAGCAGATACAGCTGCAAGGACAATAAATACTGCAATCACGAAATCCAACAAGCTGTGCTCAATATGCCATTTAATGAACAGCAATTGTTTGGGCCGGAGGTAGACACTGCCATTGAGAAACTCAAAAAAGACACCGATATAGCCAAAGCCATGGGCGCACTCTACTCCCCGCAGAGCAGAGGCACATTTCGAAAAACACCTTTTAGGGGAGGGTTTCGAGGTCAACCCACAGAAACCACAACCTCACAAACAAGGCCTACTTACCAGGGTCAATATCAGAGGGGAGGTTTTCGGGGGCAATATAGAGGGGGCCAATTCCCAAGAAATCGAGGAAAATTGCAAGGCCCCAAAACTCCTCAAAATAAACAGTGACTCACAAGTCACACAACCCCATCACATAACACCTGTGGGGGGAAGACTAAGCCAATTTTACAAACTTTGGGAGGAAATAACAACAGACACTTGGGTCTTAGCAATTATCCAGCATGGTTATTGCATAGAATTTCTCCAATTCCCTCCAAACGTCCCACCGAAAACACACAATATGTCAAAACAACATATAGATCTTCTAGGACTAGAAGTTCAAGCATTGCTACAAAAGGACGCAATAGAATTGGTACCAAATCTACAAAAAAACACAGGAGTTTACTCACTGTACTTTCTAATACCCAAAAAGGAAAAAACTCTGAGACCAATACTAGATCTCAGAACACTAAATACCTACATCAAATCAGACCACTTTCACATGGTCACGTTACAAGACGTAATCCCACTGCTCAAACAGCAAGATTACATGACAACATTAGACCTAAAAGATGCGTATTTCCATATACCAATACATCCTTCACACAGGAAATACCTAAGGTTCGTATTCCAAGGAATACATTACCAATTCAAAGTGTTGCCATTCGGAATAACAACTGCGCCAAGAGTTTTTACAAAATGCCTGGCAGTAGTAGCTGCACATATCAGAACGCAGCAAATACATGTGTTCCCGTACTTAGACGACTGGTTAATCAAAACCAACACGCTAAGACAGTGTTCACAGCACACAAACTATGTCATACAGACCCTTCACAGGCTAGGTTTCTCCATCAACTACGCGAAGTCACACCTTTTGCCGTGTCAAACACAGCAATACTTAGGAGCGACAATCAACACAGCAAAAGGGATTGCCACTCCAAGTCCACAAGGGGTTCAAACATTTCACAAGGTAATACAGGCCATGTATCCAACACAAAAGATACAAGTCAAAATGGTAATGAAACTCCTAGGCATGATGTCTTCATGCATAGCCATTGTCCCAAACGCAAGATTGCACATGCGGCCCTTACAACAGTGCCTAGTATCACAATGGTCACAAGCACAGGGTCAACTTCAAGATCTAGTGTTGATAGACCGCCAAACACACTTCTCGCTTCAATGGTGGAACCCTATAAATTTAAACAGAGGGCGGCCATTCCAAGACCCAGTGCCTCAAGCTGTTATCACAACAGATGCTTCCATGATGGGGTGGGGAGCACACCTCAACAAGCACAGCATACAGGGTCAATGGGACAATCGGCAAAAACAACTTCACATAAATCATTTGGAACTGCTAGAGGTGTTTCTAGCATTAAAAGCATTTCAACCACTGGTAGTCCACAAACACATCCTTGTCAAAACCGACAACATGACAACAATGTATTATCCTCAACAAACAAGGGGGGACACACTTGTCACAACTGTGTCTCTTAGCACAAAAGATTTGGCATTGGGCAATTCACAATCACATTCGCCTGATAGCACAATACATACCAGGCATTCAGAATCAGTTAGCCGACAATCTCAGTCGAAATCACCAGCAAACTCACGAATGGGAAATTCATCCCCAGATCCTACAGGATCACTTCCTCCGCTGGGGAACACCAAACATAGACCTATTCGCAACAAAAGAAAACGCAAGATGCCAAAACTTCGCGTCCAGGTACCCACACCCTCAATCCAAGGGCAATGCACTATGGATCAGTTGGTAAGGGATATTTGCTTACGCTTTTCCCCCTCTCCCACTCATTCTTTATCTGGTCAACAAACTAAGTCAAAACAAACTCAAACTAATACTCATAGCACCAACCTGGGCTCGCCAACCATGGTACACAACACTGTTGGACTTATCAGTAGTACCCCACATCAAATTACCAAACATACCAGATCTGTTAACACAACACAAACAACAGATCAGACACCCGAATCCAGCACCGCTCAATCTAGCAATCTGGCTCCTGAAGTCTTAGAATTCGGACATTTAAATCTTAAACAAGAGTGTATGGAAGTCATTAAACAAGCGAGAAAACCTACAACAAGACATTGCTACGCAAATAAATGGAAAAGATTTGTTTGCTACTGCCACACTAATCAGATTCAACCACTACATGCCTCCACAAAGGACATCGTAAGCTACTTATTACACTTACAAAAGTCTAATCTAGCATTCTCTTCCATTAAAATACATCTCACTGCAATATCTGCCTATCTGCAGATTACACATACAACATCGCTTTTTAGAATCCCAGTCATTAAAGCATTTATGGAGGGACTAAAATGAATCATACCCCCAAGGACAGGACACCACCAGTACCTTTGTGGAACCTTAATATTGTATTAACACGACTCATGGGCCCACCATTCGAACCCATGCATTTTTGTGAAATGCAATATCTGACTTGGAAAGTAGCCTTTCTAATAGCTATCACATCACTTAGAAGAGTAAGTGAGATACAAGCATTTACTACTCAAGAACCCTTTATACAAATACATAAACATAAAGTGGTTCTCCGAACAAATCCGAAATTCTTACCAAAGGTCATATCACCATTCCACCTAAACCAAACTGTGGAACTCCCAGTCTTCTTTCCGCAACCAGACTCAGTAGCCAAAAGAGCCTTACATACATTAGACATAAAGAGACCTCTAATGTATTACATTGACAGAACAAAACAATTTTGTAAAACAAAATAATTGCTTGTAGCCTTCCAAAAACCTCATGCAGGTAATCCTATATCCAAACAAGGCATCGCCAGATGGATAGTTAAATGTATTCAAACTTGCTATATTAAAGCAAAAAGAGAATTACCTATTATACCAAGAGTACATTCCACTAGGAAAAAAGGAGCCACAATGGCTTTTCTTGGGAATATACTTATGACAGAAATTTGTAAGGCAGCCACCTGGTCTACGCCTCATACATTCACTAAGCATTACTGTATAGCAACGCAACAAGCCACAGTAGGACAGGCTGTATTAAGAACATTATTTCAGACAACATCAACTCCTACAGGCTAAACCACCGCTTTTTGGGGAGATTACTGCTTGTTAGTCTATGCACAGCATGTGTATCTGCAGCTACACATGCCACCGAACTGAAAATGTCACTTACCCAGTGTACATCTGTTCGTGGCATGAGACGCTGCAGATTCACATGCATCCTCCCACCTCCCTGGTAGCCTGTAGCCGTTCTTAGTTGAATGAAAATTGTACATTTGTAAATAAATATTCTTTTGATACACATTAAGTACATACATACCTACTCCATTGCATGGGCACCTCTAGTATACTCACAACTCCTACCTCACCCTCTGCGGGGAAAACAATCGAAGATGGAGTCGACGCCCATGCGCAATGGAGCCGAAAGGGAGGAGTCACTCGGTCTCGTGACTCGAAAAGACTTCTTCGAAGAAAAACAACTTGTAACACTCCGAGCCCAACACTAGATGGCAGGATAATGCACAGCATGTGAATCTGCAGCCTCTCATGCCACGAACATATGTACACTGGGTAAGTGACATTTTCCATATATATGTATGTGTATGTATGTGTATATGTATGTATATATATATGTATGTATATATGTATATATGTGTATGTTTATATGTACGTGTATATACACTAATAAACAGTAAGAGGTTTAAAAGGTACAATAGCAATAAGCAATAGTAGCCCTAGGGGGAGCCTAAACCATTTACTAAGGAAGTGGAATGCAAACACAGGGCCCCCACCTAGGTAAGTAAATCGTGTAGAGGGGAGCTTTGAGTACTAGGAAACAAAACAGATAAGTAATGCAGTGCCCTCCAGCGACCAGGAATAAAATTCAGAATTTCCCCAAAACCACCCCAAAGGATGAAAAGAAGAAAAGAAATACACCCAGAACAGCCTGCAAGAAATCAGTAGTGGAATACCGAAGATGGGGACCTGTGGAGAGAGGGGACCAAGTCTAGAAGTGTCTGTGGAGTCCAGGGGGAGTAGGAGATACTATCCACCCAGAGGTACCTTTTGGAGTTGGTCGATGAAGAAGTAAGACAGGTCAGCACTGCAGCACAGAAGCTGGAGAAGATTTCCTGATGCGTGCAAAAGGTGTCCCACGCTGTAAGCTGAATTGCAGTTGGGTGTCGGTAAAGGATTTCCACCAACAAGCCTTGGCAAGGGCAAATTCGCATTTGGAGGAAAGGAGGTGCTTCCGGGGACCAGCACGGGTCCAGGTAGGACTCTACCCAGGAGGGGGAGTCACAGGGGACCCTCTGCCTCTCAGAAGGTCCACAGGAGCAGAAGTGGCACCCACAGGTGTCCTACAGGACAGGGACACAAGTCACTGAGCAGACCACACAGCACCACAGAAGTTGCTCCCACATTGCCTGAAAGTCCCCTCAGAGGTGAAGCAAACAAGCCTTGGCAGCTGCAAAGGACACGGTGCACAGGGGTACTGTCTTGCGTGGAGTGGAAAGGACTTAACACCACCAAAGTGCGACAGCTCATAGAGAGGACCAAGGAAGACTCTCCGGGCCACCACCCGTGATGCAAGACACACACCACTCAAGATGAGGGGAGATTCACGCAGCCGTTCGTCGTTGCAGCCAGGTACCTGTGGTTACAGGGGAGTGATGCCTTCACCCCAAGTGATATTCCTTCTTCTTGTGCAGGCTGAAGAGTTAGTCTTTGCACGGCTGGGGAAATTTTGCAAAGTTGGCAGGAATCCTGGATACAATGTTGCAGAAGAGTCGTCCTCGTGGATCTGCATCTTGTAGGTTCCTGGAGGGTCCAGTTGTGGTTCCGGAGACCAGAAGTCAAAGCAGAGGTTTCAGAGAAGTCCTGCTGGAATCTTGCAAGCCGAATCCAAGGACCCACCGCAGAGAAAGACCCTATATAGCCCAAAGAGGGGGCTTGGTCAAGAAACTAGGTAACTAATTATCAGAGGGTGCCTCTGACATCACCTGCCCGGCCTGGCCACTCAGATGCTCCCAGCGTTCCCTGCCAACCTTGGAATCAAGATGGCAGAACCCAGGGACCCTCTGGAGGAGCTCTGGGCACCACCCCTGGGGTGGTGAACGACAGGGGAGTGGTCTCTCCCCTTTCCATTGTCCAGTTACGTGCCAGAGCAGGGACTGGAGGTCCCTGAACCTGTGTGGACTGGTTTATGCATAGAGGGCACCAAATGTGCCTTTTAAAGCAAACCAGTGGCTTGGGAAGGCTACCCCTTCCAAGCCAGTCATACCTATTTCCAAAGGGAGAGGGTGTTACCTCCCTCTCCCAAAGGAAATCCTTTGTTCTGCCTTCCTGGGCTTGATCAGATCAAGCAACAGGAGGGCAGCTGAAGGGTGGTAGCAGCTGGATACCCTGTAAGACTGGTGGTACCAATCCTGGGGGTCCTCTAAGCAGCCCCCAGAGTGCATGGAATCATACTTCCAATACTTGCAATAGTGTTGGGGTATGATTCCGACATGTTTGATACCAAACATGCCCAGGTTCGGAGTTACCATTATGTAGCTGGACGTAGGTAGTGACCTATGCCCTGAACACATATAAAATGGCATCCCCGCACTCACTAAGTCCAGTAAAATGGGGCTGGAGTTCGTGGGGGCACCTCTGCTCATGCAGGTGTGCTCTCACACACAGGTATCTGCACCCTGCCCTCTGGGCTGAGAGGGCCTACCATAGGAGAGACTTACAGTGACCTGGTGCAGTGACCTGTACTGAAACCGGGTGCATGCACCCAGTTCACGCAGACTGCAATGGCATGCCTGCAGAAGCCCTTCATGGGCTGCCTATAGGTGGCAGAATAACTGCTGCAGCCAATAGGGGTCCCCTGGAACCCTAATTTCCTGGGTACCTAGGTACCATGTACTAGGGAAATATATGGGAGGACCAGTATGCCAATTGTCGGAAGAAAAGGTTACTAGCAACCAAATTTAGAGGAGAGGGCATAATCACTGGTGTCGTGGTTAGCAGGATTCCAGTGAACACAGTCAAACACACTGACAACAGGCTGAAAATGTGGGGTAAGCATGCCAAGAAAGCGGGCACTTTACTACAATCTTGAATCTACCCTGGGGCAATCAGCCTTCACCCACATAAGAGCAACCCTCACGTACACCGCTACTAGTGCTAAAGCCATTTGTAAATGCTGCTTCCGGGGAATACCTAAACGCAGCTGAAGTACTAGCATGGAAGTTCGAAAATAGAACGATTTACGGGTCCACCGCATCTGAAGGAGCGGGTCCCAAAGCTTGCTGCGGTAAACCCTGTCAAATGTGGACATGAGGTCCATGAATGCTAGATAAAGCGAGCCGGACTGGGCAACAGTGTATTTATTTATAATTAAATATAAATTAAGACACTGATTGACAGTCGACCTACCCAACCAAAAGCCATACTGGAGCTCAGGGAGTATGTTATTTTCATTTTCCCACAGCACAAGCCTATTTAGCAATATCCACCCT
This sequence comes from Pleurodeles waltl, assembly GCF_031143425.1. Classification (NCBI taxonomy): domain Eukaryota; kingdom Metazoa; phylum Chordata; class Amphibia; order Caudata; family Salamandridae; genus Pleurodeles; species Pleurodeles waltl. The sequence continues at coordinate 437,546,202 of NC_090449.1, forward strand.
AGAACATTAACCACAACGCCTAAAAGCAATATTGGATGATAGCACTGTAGGTGTTCCTGTCCCTCTTCTTAAAAAATCGGCACAATAATAGCCGGAACCACGAGGATGGAGTGCATTTCCTGACCGCAGTATTTAGAAGCAGAGTAAGAACTGGCCCCCATACATCAATATTATCCAAGAAAAGGTCATGAGGTATACCATATGGGCCTGGGTCTTTATTACTAGAAAGGGCCTGAATACCCTTGCAAACTTCCTCGAATGTAAAAATCACACTGTCTTTCCCCAAAACCAGGGCAGGCTCACGCCCCCTCACCCTCCATAATTTTGTCATTATAGATACACTTGAAATGGTCCACCCACTGCTGCTCTGATATTTGGTGGCACAGTACCGGCCCTGCATGTTCGTTAAAACAAGGCCTATTAATCACTCACCAGGTGAGCACTATCTTTCAGTTCATTAGCTTGGGCTAGATTCTTCCAGGCAGCCTTACACAACATGTGATATTGTTTCTTAATGGCCCTCTGACAGTCTTTTCATTGTTTCACCACAAGCTCCTTATTTCTAGGGGACTGTTTGAGTGCAGGCTCTTGGAGCAATCTTGATCAAACAATTTAGGGTGGTCTAATTTGGATCCTATTCCTGGGACTGCAAGTAATGCCAAAACCTTCTGTGTGATCCCTGCGAATGCAGCAAGAATTGCTGCATCAAAGGCATCAAGGCACCCACATCCAGGCACAGAACAATCTCCTGCCTGCACGCCAGGAAGAGTGACCGGTTGAATGGCTCAGGAGCCACAAGCGACCATCTCAACCATCTACCTTGATCCGAGGGAATAAGTTCACCCTGTAACACTGATTCAGGCTTTATTCCACCCCTAACTTCTCTCCCCCTCTCATAGACAGTGACAAGGGGTTATGATCACTAAAGAAAATGTGCATTCTATTAAAACTTGAAATAAACAAAAGCAAGCAAGCAGAAACAAAAATAAAATCCATTATCGACACAGTCCCTCCCTTTAAATAACAGGGTCATTTGGTGATTAGTTGCAGTTATCAACTTATCCAGTGCAAAAAAAACAAATTTTGGGTATGCAGAAGGATATTAAGCGCACTACCTTTGGGTGTATGTGCCATAGGCTGTCCTTCAATCATACAATTTGGGATTACATGGCCAGATAGTTAGGACACAAGTGACAGTTAAAGTCGCCCACCAAGACTGGCTTCTCCTGTCCCATACCCCGCTCCTCTAAGGGATTAACAGCTGAGCATAAGCTATAAAAATGAGTTGTCCCAGGAGATGTAGATTTTGCATTGTAAAAATTAATCAAAACAAACGGGATAGAGCCTGGTATGTGAAGTTTAAGAGCCTGAAACAGATGTGTATCCCACTTGAGCTCTTTAATGTAACCAAACAAATTCAAGGTTAAAGAAATACCAGGCCCCCCCCGTTGGCCCTCACCAAAGCAGATGTCACTGCAGGAACATAATAGGCTTTAAAGCCTTGAAGGAAGGAAGAATAATCTACCTCCTGGGTTTCCTGTAAACAAATCACCTCATACTGCTTAATAAACTGCCTCCAGTTATTATCATTGAGCTTAGCGGACAAATCTGTGACGGTCCAGGACAGCAACTGCAAGTCAGTAATACAAGAGTGGATATCTTGTTGAGGAGCCAAGGAAGCTGCCACACCTAAAGAATCCTTTTTCGCTGGGAGTCCAGTGACTCAGGGGCTTCAACCTATAACTCATAAAAAGGGGAGAGGGGACCACTGGTGATGAGGGGCGGCCGTGACGGCCTGCGCCACCCTTTATTTGTATCCAAGGAGTGTTGCATGCAATATCTAGCTTATAAAAAACCAAAACCAAAAGGCAACACAAGAATGTTAGTCGTAACAGGCGACTTCAGATCGACCAAGGTTAGGATACATGCTGGGAAGTGGGAGCTGTTAAAATTCACCATCACACAACCCCCTGCCCATTTCTTATCATTTGGTCCTATCCAACTCACCCTTCTAACCGTGATGATCGATTTTAAACAATGCATGACCATATTCTTCAGTTCCTCAGAATTTTGTGGACTGCGACCATTGTTCTGGGGTACATTCCCTAAGACTACCACTTAAGGGGATGCTTCTGGGGGCAACTTGATAAGCACCCCCAGGCGTGAGGCTGGTGTATGAATAACTGATGGGGTCTTTGCCCCGACCGAAGAGTTCTGTATCAAGCATTTGTGCGTGGGACAACTGACGGAGACTCAGTTGGTCTCGAAGAAGAAGCAACCACCTCCTCCGACTACGTACGGAACAATGACTCCTTGGAACACTCCTGGTTCCATGGCTCATTTCCACTGGGCGTTTCAGATCCTTATACATAACGTCTGGGGCTTTTAATTGAGCCCTCAACTGTGCAATTAATTCCAACCTGGAAGAAATTGCTTCCAGCTTTGCGTTCCCCATGCCACTGACCGCCCCAGCAGTCATCTCCTGCCACCTACTTACCTGACCCAAAGGCAAAAGAGACAGAGGATGCTCCGTCTGCACCCCCACCGATACACAACGGCTCTTGAGCGAGGAGCGACTGACCAACTTCTGCGCTTGCACCTCGGACTCATGGGGGGGCTCGAGAAGCAACAAGAGCCCTCTGAACCTACCGCACTAGTGACATCTCTAGGGGGTAAGCAAAAATCCACATGAAGCAGCACCTCCCCATGCCCACTTGTAGGGACCACTGGCAACTTTATAGCACGTCACCTGCAGCGCCTTCGTTGCATGCAAGCCCCTCCTCCTGTAGCGAATAAGTGGTTATGGTACTGTGAGTCCCTTCTGAGCTGGAATGTCTGGCAGGAAAATCCTTTGCCGTGGGAAGATGCATGTGCTTTATAGCGGTCACCCTCTGTGCCCTCGGTGCAGGCAAACCCCTCCTCTTTCTTGAATAAGTGGTTTTGGGACCTCGTGTTCTTCTGAGCAGGAATATCTAGCAGGTAATCCTGCACCGTGGGGGAGATGCTGGTGCTTTTGAGCGTGTCACCCTTGTTGGAGGCAGGTCCCTCCTCCTGTAGCGAATAAGTGGTTATGGGAACTGGGAGTCCCTTCTGAGCAGGAATATCTGGCAGGTAGTATATCTTCACCTTGAGAAAACAGCCAGAATACAAGACCGGGGCGGGGAACTTTGGAGGGTGGGGCTCTGGTCTGGTGTTGCTATTCTCTTGCTGTGCTGTGAAAAAACGTCTACACATATGTCCTCTTGTGTAGGCCACTATTGCTGCTAGATGAACCTTTAAGGATGCATAGTAAGACCTTCTTGTAAAAGGTGAGTTAAATATTTTAACACTGTCTTTTCCCTTTTGATTTTCTTCACTAATCCACTCCTTGCACACCATAGTGAAAATCTCTTCTGTTTTGCCATACAACATTTTCTTATTATAGGTTTTCCCTTAATACTGCCATTGTGCTTTCTGGTAACTTCCTATGGCTGAATTTTGAGTCTTCAGAAGCCATGCCTTTAGAGTCAAAGATTCTGGTTCTGGGTGTAATACCCTTACTTTCTCCATCGCCAAATAATTTTTGTTGTTTTGGTAGCCTTTGACATCTTTCTTGAGCTAGCTGCACTATTTCTGAGTGCCAGGGTTGCCCTGCCCGCTGCGGTGCAATGAAAATTAAGGTAATGCAACTCCTTTTGTTGATGATATTGCACAACAGTGGAATCGGAGGAAAAGCGTATGCAAATGTCTCTGACCATTTCATTGAAAGAGCTGTCCACAGTGACCAAGGATGTGGCTGTCAGGAGGCAATGTACTGGCATTTCGCGTTCTGAGGATTAGCAAACAGATCTACAGTTGGTATACCCCATTTCTGAAAAATCTTTTGTACCACTCTCTGGTTGAGCTTCCATTTGTGGGAGCATGAGGCCTGCCTGCTCAGTCTGTCCACTTCTACATTGTCCTTCCCTGGTAGATGTATTGCCTGAGTATCCATGTTTCATTGTATTGCCCATTTTCAGAGTTGCTGAGCTAGTCTTGATTAATGCAGAGATTGAGTACCTCCCTGTTTGTTGATGTAAGACGTTCTTGTATTGTCTGTTTGAATCAATATTGACTTTACCCAAAGTTGTTTTTGGAATGCTTTCAAAGCTAGAAAAACTGTTTTTAGTTCCAGGATGTTGATGTGTTGTACCGCATCCTGCTCCTTCTAGATTCCTCGTGTTTTCAGGGATCCCATGTGTGCTCCCCATCCTGTATGCGAGGTGTCTGTGGTTATCATTACAGATTGCGTTAGTTGCAGAAATGGTTCTCCGTCTTAACGTTTTCGCTGTTCCACCACGCAATTTCATCCTGTACCTTCTGCGTGACATCCGAACTCCCCGTTGCTTGTGACCATTGATTTTGAAGCCACTCCTGAATTGGTCTCATAAGAAGTCTTAAATATGGGCTCAGGGAAATGCATGATGCCATATTTTCCTGTAGTTTCCTTACTGTCAGAGCTTGCCCCTTGAGGTAAAGGAGTTTCTCCCAGAAGGGATTGTGTTCTTCTATAGTTGGGGATTGCTTTCTCTTGAATCGAGTTTAACCTTGTTCCCAAGAAAATCTTTTCCTGCTCTGGTTCTGGAGAGGATTGGTCTGTTTATTGAGAAACCTAGTGTGTACAGTTTCTTCATCACAATTTGAATGTCCTGTTTGCATTTTTGGTACTTACCAATCATCAAGGTGTGGATATGCATGTATACCCTTTCTTCCAAGATGTGCTGGTACTGCTGCAAGACACTTCGTGAACACTTTTGGTGCTGATTTTATTCCGAACACTAGATCCGTGAATTGAAAGTGTGTTCCGTTTACCATAAGCCTTAGGTATCTCTTTTGTTTTGAGCTCATTGGAATGTGCAAGTAGGTATCTTTGAAGTCTATAGTTGCCATGTAATCTCCCTTTTGCAACTGTGGAATGACCATCCTGTAAAGGTGACATTTTTAATTTTTTTAACTTGTTAATGAACCTGCGGTCTAGGATTGGACGCAAGGAACAGTCTACCTTTGGAATTAGGAAATATGTTGAGTAATTTCCCTTGTTGATTTCTTGCTTTGGGACCTGTTCTATTGCTTGTTTGTGCAGTAACTCCTTGACCTGCCTGAGGAGTCGATTTGTTTCCACTTTTGAATGGATCTGTTTCTGTGGTCCTCTTGTTGGCAGGAATTTGTTTAGTTCTATGCAATAACCAAATTGAATTGTGTTTAGTATTCATTTGTCTGAAGTTATCTTTCTCCACTCCTGGAGAATGTTTTTTAATCTTCCACCTACTGGTGTGCTGTGATAGAACTTTGACTGTATGGTGTTTTCTTTCACTGATGGCATTTGTGAGGGTATTGTAGTTCTTGTGCATTCATTAATTTGATCGGTTTGAGCCACCTCTGCCTGGCTGACCTCTCCCACTGGCTCTTCCTTGAAAGGAGTTTAGTCCTTGCTGCCTGTACTGCCAGCTTTGCTGTGTTGTAACAGCTTTGGTTCCACTGTGGAAATCTTGGTGAGAACTCCCAGACTGGAAGCTACCCTTGGAGGCTGTCTTCTTGCATGGAATCTCCCACTTCTTATTTCTTCACGAACTTCAGTGCGTCCATGTAGTTTGCTGTTTCATTGTCCTTTTTTAGTTGTTTGAGACATCCACAGAGTTACCAAACAATTGTTGTCTGTTAAACGGGGTGTTTTTGATGTTAGCTTGGATTTCAGGATTGAACCCTAAGATCCTCAACCAAGAGTGCGCTTAGAGTGACCCCATAATCATTTGACAAGAAGAAGTATCTACCACATTCAGAGCAGATTTTAAATAAGTATTTGCTTAGTTATTCCCGCTTTCTGCCAGATGTGCAGTTTTTTTTTTCTTATATTGCTCAGCGAGAGGTTTCATCAGCTCTTCCATCTCCTCCCAGTGCCAATGAGCGTGTCTGTTAGCTAATGCATTTGAATTGTCAGTACACCACTGGTTTGCAGCACTCTGCTTGATCCTGAGACCCTTGAGTTCCATCCTTTTGCTCTTCTTTTCTGGAGGTGGTCCAGAGGGGACATTAGCTCTTTCTTGCAGTTGAAGTGATTATGGAGCCTGCAGGGACAGTAACCTTAATGTATGCAGGTTTCTTAGAAGAATATTTATAGTTCTTTTCAGCCCTTGGCTTGACTGCTTTGCAAGTGGCTTGTTCTTTAAAGTCTTCCTTGCCTTGATCGAGTATGCTTGGGAGCGTAGGAAGAAACATTTTTTTTTTTTTTTTTGCTTGACTTGGCAGCAGTGTTTCTGACAGAAAGCATGTCTTACTTAGGCTTATCCTCTTCAAGTTGAACATTAAACTTGTCAGCTGCATTTTTATTCACCGAATTGTACATGCTATCATCATCATCCGGGGGTGAAGGTTTGGAAGGGTTTCCTCTGGTGAGTCTGCCTCCAAATCTTCGTATTGAGATTCAATGTATTCACTTTCCTCTGAAGACTGATACATTCCTTTTTTATCATTTTCCTTCTCATAAGAGTTCTTTATCCCCTTCTTAAGGCTCCAGTGTGAGTGGACGTTGAATTTCTTCTACCTCAGAAGTCTGTTTTGTCGTTAAAGTCTTCTGTGGGATCCTGAATGCCTTCTGTAGGAGGCTGGCCTGGCTTATGGTGGGTACGTTGTGGTACTTACACTCTGTGCCAGGTCCAGTTATCCCTTATTAGTAGAATAGAGGTGTTTCTAGCAGCTTAGGCTGATAGAAGGTAGCTATGGCAAAGCAGCTTAGGCTGAACTAGGAGACATGCAAAGCTCCTACTATACCACTTATATCATATAGCACAATATCATAAGAAAACACAATACTCAGTTACTAAAAATAAAGGTACTTTATTTTTATGACAATATGCCACCAGTATCTCAGTGAGTACCCTCAGGTAGAAGGTAAGTAATATACTCAAGTTACATGTACACAAACCCAAAACAGGTAAATAATAGTAAGAAAAGTAATGCAAACAGTGTAGAATTACAATAGGATGCAATAGGTGAACATAGGTCTAGGGGCAACACAAACCATATACTCCAAAAGTGGAATGTGAATCACGAATGGACCCCAGACCTATGGGAGCTTGGAGAGGGTCACTGGGACTGTAAGAAAACAGACAGGGTGTCCAAGATACCCCACCCCAAGACCCTGAAAAGTAGGAGTAAAGTTCCCCTACCACCCCAATAGGACACAATAGTCGTGATAGGGGGATTCTGCAAGAACCACAAACACCAGCAAAGCACTGAAGATGGATTCCTGGACCTGCAAGGCAAGGGGACCAAGTCCAAGAGTCGCAATAGTGTCCAGGGGGGGCAGGAGCCCAGGAAACCCCGGATGAAGGTGCAAAGAGGCTGCCTCCGGGTGGAAGAAGCCAAGGATTCTGCAACAACTAAAAGGGCTAGGAACTTCTCCTTTGGATGGAAGATGTCCCACAGCATGCTGGATGTTGCAGAAGTGTTTCCACGCAGAAATACTGCAAACAAGCCTTGCTAGCTGCAAGGGTCGCAGTAGAGGTTTTTGGGTGCTGCTGAGGACCAGGAAGGACCAGGATGTCGCCCCTTGGAGGAGGAGACAGAGGGGGCGCTCGGCAACTCAGAGAGCCCCCACTTAAGCAGGCAGCACCCGCAGAAGTACCGGAGCAGGCACTTAGATTTGTGAACCGGAGTCGACTCAGAGTCACAAAGGAGGGTCCCACGACGTCTGAGTCCAACTCAGAGGGTTGAGCACTGCAGGACGGAGTGCTGGGGACCCAGGCTAGGCAGTGCACAAAGGAATCCTTGGAGAAGTGCACAGAAGCCGGAGCAGCTGCAAATCACGCAGTACACAGGTTTGCAGTCTAGCATGGGGAGGCAAGGACTTACCTCCACTAAACTTGGACAGAAGGATCACTGGACTGTGGGGGTCACTTGGATATAGCTCCTGTGTTCCAGGGACCACGCTCCTCGAGATGAGGGGGAACCAGAGGACTGGTGCCTGCGTTAGCAGGGGGGAAGCCTCCGTCAATCCACGGGAGATTTCTTTGGGATTTCCAGTGCAGGGTGAAGGCAGACAGCCCTCAGAGCATGCACCACCAGGAAGCAGTCGAGAAAGCCGGCAGGATTAGGTGCTACAATGTTGCTGGTAGTCGTCTTGCTACTTTGTTGCGGTTTTGCAGGCGTCCTGGAGCAGTCAACAGTCGATCCTTGGCAGAAGTCGAAGAGGGAAGTGCAGAGGAACTCTGGTGAGCTCTTGCATTCGTTATCTGAAGAATACCCCAGAGGAGAGACCCTAAATAGCCAGAAAAGGAGGTTTGGCTACCAAGAAAGTAGGATTGGCTACCAAGAGAGGTAAGAGCCTATCAGAGGGGGTCTCTGACGTCACCTGCTGACACTGGCCACTCAGAGCAGTCCAGTGTGCCCCCAACACCTCTGAATCCAAGATGGCAGAGGTCTGGGACACACTGGAGGAGCTCTGGGCACCTCCCCTGGCAGGTACTGGTCAGGGGAGTGGTTACTCCCCTTTCCTTTGTCCAGTTTCGCGCCAGAGCAGGGCTGGGGGACCCCTGAACCGGTGTAGACTGGCTTATGCAGAGATGGGCACCATCTGTGCCCATCAAAGCATTTCCAGAGGCTGGGGGAGGCTACACCTCCCCAGCTCTTCACACCTATTTCCAAAGGGAGAGGGTGTAACACCCTCTCTCAGAGGAAATCCTTTGTTCTACCTTCCTGGACCGGGGCTGCCCAGACCCCAGGAGGGCAGAATCCTGTCTGAGGGGTTGACAGCAGCTGCAGTGAAACCCTGGAAAGGCAGTTTGTCAGTACCCGGGTCTGTGCTAGAGACCCGGGGATCATGGAATTGTCCCCCAAATACCAGAATGGTATTGGGGTGACAATTCCATGATCTTAGACATGTTACATGGCCATGTTCGGAGTTACCATTGTGCCGCTGTACATAGGTAGTGACCTATGTATAGTGCACGCGTGTAATGGTGTCCCCGTACTCACAAAGCCCGGGGAAATTGCCCTGAACGGTGTGGGGGCACCTTGGCTAGTGCCAGGGTGCCCACACACTAAGTAACTTGGCACCCAACCTTCACCAAGTGAGGGTTAGACATATAGGTGACTTATAAGTTACTTATGTGCAGTGAAAAATGGCTCTGAAATAACGTGGACGTTATTTCACTCAGGCTGCAGTGGCGGGCCTGTGTAAGAATTGTCTCAGCTCCCTATGGGTGGCAAAAGAAATGCTGCAGCCCATAGGGATCTCCTGGAAGCCCAATACCCTGGGTACCTAAGTACCATATACAAGGGAATTATATGGGTGTACCAGTGTGCCAATGAGAATTGGTAATTTTAGTCACTAGCCTGCAGTGACAAATTTAGAAAGCAGAGAGAGCATAAACACTGAGGTTCTGGTTAGCAGAGCCTCAGTGATACAGTTAGACACCACACAGGGGACACATACAGGGCACATACTATGAGCACTGGGGTCCTGCCTAGCAGGATCCCAGTGACACAAGGGCTAAAACAAACATACATACAGTGAAAATGGGGGTAACATGCCAGGCAAGATGGTACTTTCCTACACCTTCAGACTGTCATTGAATTATTTTATCTTGTGAAAAAGTGCTGACATTTCGGCTTCAAGTCTTTGCCTTTTTTTCTCATATTCGACGGCCTGCTCTTCAGGGTAAGGCATCAAGTGTTTCCTCTTTGGCATTGAAGTTTCTTTGGACAACATTTCAGACAACAAGCTTCGAAGTTCAGTTTATGAATCTTGAGTATTCGACGACGATGCATCTTTCTCTCTTCCATCCTTCTGCAAAACTTCTTTTTTTCAGAGATTTTTCTCCACTGAAGACTCTCTCAAGGGCTCCTTGAGACTCCTTTTTATGGGATGTGCCTGCAGGCGGCAAGTGTTTCAGCACAAAGGCTCACTTTGTGCCCACGAGTCTGATCTTTTCTATTTGGGTGTCTTAGAAGAGGTTGTAGTCTCTTATCTCCGATTTTCAGCTCTTCTTCGGTGCTTCTTCTTTGACCTCAGTTATCTCCCAATCACCCACCAAAGTTTCTCCTTCTGCACCCTCTGCAACATTCTCCTTGTCGTTGCTCGAAAGTCCCATATCTCTAAAGCAATGGTGGTGTTTTTTGGCCTTGCAAGGTGTGATGGGCCATTCTTTATTTCGCTCTCACCCCAAGTGTTTTCAGCACAAGCACAGAGTGGGCGTAGCAGTCTTCGCTCTGGTGGCTGACTGGAAGGCAGAGGTTACACACTGGATGTTTATCCTTCTGGGTGTATTTATGGTGTCAATTTTTGCAAAACTGGAACAATGTATTTTCCATCACTGTGAAGAGGGGGCCCCCTGAATGGGCATTCTCGGCCCCAAAAAAAAGCTCCAATCTATCTTAATTTGTCCTTCGGCATGTCTTTGTTGACAACGTCTTTTTAATTTGATGAAGTTCTCGTTGAATTTCTTCCAAATCCTTTGACATTTTCCCTCGCCTTGGAGACGTCTGCGGAAATATCCAGACCCAGCAATGGAAAAAAATAATCTGAAGATGGCTACCGAAGGTGGGAACATCCAGAGGAAGTAGGATGGGGTCAGAAGGGGGCACCAAATGGAGGTTATGTTGATACCCACCAGCAAATAAAAGTAGGAAAAGAAGGACTAAAAATTATTGGTGAAATAGTGGAGAATGAAATATTTTCTTGTAACCATGCAGGAATGTTTCATTTCTATCAAGGTCACAGAGGTGAGGATTATGCTCTGCTTTCTTTCTTTATTAACTTCCAGCAGTCTTCCCATCTGCCCCAGAGAAAGAACTACAGAAGACAACCAGTCCGCATCTAGAACCTGTCACATATGCAATCATCCACTGAGTATCCTCCTCTTTCTTGAGTGCAACAGGAGTGCATCCTCTTTTTTCACATCCCTGCCCTTTATTCCATTTGGAGCCTGCAAAAGAACATCATAATCTTTAAACTAATGTGAGGAATCTAAAGTCCATTAGTGAACATTGGTATTGGTCAAACAGTTGTTATACACACACACATACTCAAAGGAAGTTGTCAGCCACTTAGACCTTACGATTGTCCTTGCAGCAAAAACTATTCACAAGAGGCCAACTGGGTAGGGAAAAGGTCCCCCGGAACCTTGGGCAGGAATAATGCTCAGCTCCGTGTCCTTAGTAGAACTGAAACTTTCCTTCATGGTTACTAGGACATTTTTGATTCTATGTCGGGACCAGAGGCTACGATTATGCTTGTTCAAAGCTTGTCCACCACCAAAGAAGCCATGTCCAGGACGGGTTTGAAATAAAACCTTTTGAACATGGAATCCGATGACCAATCCATCTCATTAATGTCTTCCAGGCAAGCTCCCAGGAATAAATCCTTAGAAGCCCTTTTCCCTCTCACTGAGCATGCACCAAAATGCAAGCCATCAATTGCTCCCATTTGCATGATCCAGTGGATCCATCTAGCGATGATCGGGGAAGTAACCACTTTGAAACATTTCCTGAGGGAGATTAAGAGCTGGCATTCACCTGGTGGGCGAAGTTCTTCCATCATGTTCTCATATGCCTTTAGGCATCGCACAATACACAGCTTTTGGAATTTATTGAAGACTAAATAGGGCACCACTCTAGAACCGGACTTCATGCATCTTGAGATATGGAAGGTAACACCCTCTGGAATGGGGATTTGCCTGTGAGGTCCAGGGCTCGCCCATCTGACACCCTGTAGCAGGACACTAGGCACAGTAACATGGTCAACTTTGCAGAAAGTTCTTTGCGAGTCAAGTATTCAGTCCTCTGCCAAGAACGAAATAGGTAGAGGACTTTGTTGACATCCCAGGAAGTAGAGTATCTAGGCTCAGGGGTATGCGCCATGCGGATCCCTCATCAATTTACACACTAACAGGTGTTCTCCCACTGGGGAGCCCTGTACAAGAACATGCTCCGCAGATATGGCTGACCTGTAAGAATTTATAGTCCTGTAAGCTAGTCCCTGGGAAGCCAGAGACACCAACAAATTAAAGATGAGGATCACTTCACACCCCATGGGATCCTGATTGTCTTGAAAATACCAACGCACCCATCTGGACCATGCAGACCTATGGTGTTTTTTTGGTGCTGTCTGCCCAGGCTGCCAAACGCATTCTCTCAGCTTTGTGCGAAAGGCCTGGGAATCGCTAGCATTGCCTGGAATCTGGCAAGCCATTACAGGAATTCACCTCTGAAGCACCAGTTGGTGCCAGTTGCTCAGAGGATCCTGAAGGAGATATAGAGTGTGGGGTAGAGGGATTGGAGAATCCCAGGAAAGTTCCAGAGGAACTGGAAACCGGACTTGAGACCTCCATCTTGGAGTGACTAGGGCTACCTTGGTCCTCTGTCGTCTCACTTGAGCGGACAATCTGATGATCTTCGAGAAGAGGGGAAACTTATATCCCTGCTCCCCTGACCAATCCTGTAGGAAGATGTCCTTCGCTGTCGCCATGGAATCTGACTTCCAGCTGAAATATCTGGGAATTTGATGGCCCAGCCTGGATGCAAAGATGTTGAGTGAAATGCCCCTTAGGGGTTCTAACCGCCTGAAAACGTTTAGGTTCAGTTGCCACAGGCTCGTGTCAGACCGTTGTTTGGAGTATCTCTCTGCCACTGCGTTGAATGCTCTGGGAAGATATTCTGCTTTAGCAAATATGTTGTTGTACAGACACTCCAGAGATCCTTGGCTAAGTGTGCAAGGGATTTTGACGTGATGCCCCCAAGATGGTTGATATGTCGGACAGCTCAGATATTGTCCATTTTCAAATATTGCAAAGGACTCTACCATGAGTTCCAAGTAGTTGATATGGAGCCGCTGTACCTTTATGGCCCATTTTCCTCTGGTGAAGGAGCCCCCGCAGGATGCACCCCAACCGGACTTGCTGGCATCTGAATTGATCATCATCTCTGGGTCAGACTTGATTATGGCTCTCCTGTTCCAAGCCTCCATGTGCGCCAGCCACCATTTCATTTTGTCTATGCCCTTGTCCATGAGAGGAATTTGTTTTGAGTACTGCAGGACTTTGCGTAAGCAGGAGGCCTTTGAACATTGGAGGGCCCTGTAGTGGAGATTGTTTGAATGTAGGAGGAGATGTCGTAGTTTGACTCTTGCTCTAGGCAAGACTGCTGGCTTAAGGATGACAGTACTTATGTTTGTAGGTGACTATGCCAATCCTACAACTAATTGCAACTGTCCTCCCAACCCTCCCAGCTCACAAGCAGCACCTCACCAAAAACCCAAACAGTAGAAGGTGATTTGTGGCAGCCTTCACGCATGGACTGAAGAGTGTGACATCTCAGGGAGTGTCGTGGTTAAATGGAGATTACCCCTTTCTCACATAAACACCATGTCTCAATCGAACACAGGCAATGAAGAAGATGCAGTAAAGTTTTCAATAGGTTTTATTTAGCAAAACTGCAGTCCGCGATAAGTTGCATGGGCTGCAATGATTAGGATAATGAACAGTGCAAGAAACAGAATGGTAAAGACAAGCATCATTAATACAAAGACCACCACCATCTTGCAATATCATTAAATTACGTGGGATGTGAAATATGTCCTAATACCATAGCATAATGAGCCTAACCTCTAACCTAGAGAGCTAGGTGTGGTAAACCTAATCTGCCAATACTATGTCCATGAGAAGAGTCCCCCAACCCTCGTTACCTAGAAATGAGGTCTCTAGCTCAGACTCCATAAGGACACGAAGACTGGGTTAGCGTCAAGGCGATGTGCAACATCGATAGAAGTGATGGCATATGGTCGGAATCAATCTATCTGTTTAAGTAAGGAGTATTTATACAGATCTGCTTGGACCCCTGACGTAGGTCTGTCCCCAAACAATGGATAACAAGACATGCTTGGGACTATCATTTATATAAACAATTCCCTCGGAAGCGTGAAGAGGGAAAGTACCTAATGTGAACACCTACAGTTTGTTTAACTTTGTCGCTTGATATTGACCCCTTAGAGCGGTGGCACTGATAACGCAAATCTAAAACATGGGCCTAACTAAATACAAGGCAGCAATCTTAAAAGATTTAATTAAATAAATGCGCTAAAACAGAGCAAGCTAAGTAGAGTAAAAGTCACTAGGTGACGGGGGCACAAGTCTGCAAGCCAAAGGCTAAGCTAAGTCCTGTATCCCATTAAAATAAACTAGGATTCACTGCACCCTCCCCATTGCCGTAACAAGTATGATGCCATAACTTGACGCCACCAAAGGTGAATGAATCTAAATGCTAAAAATGCTCTGGACTAAAAGCTAAACGCATAAACGCAAACTAGATAAAAAAAACATTTAAAAACGTGTTAAATCCCAAAATAGCTAAAAAAATAAAACATACAAAGAGATATAATGTCGATCATGACAAGCACAGCAGACCAAAGTAAGGGTAATAAATGTAAACTTTGGATATGGTATAATAAGCCAATCATCAAATCTTTCTAACAGTAGTCATGATCTTGAAGAGCATCTTCGAAGCCATCGAATGGAAAGGACCTCAGGAAATAGGCCACATTGTCAGATGTTAGATAGATCACAGGATAGGCAGACAGGTCCACGGTGCAGTAGTACGTAGTAGTCTCTTGTGCAGGTCCACCTGCGAGGGTGGCATCCTCGATAGTGCCAAAAGGAGCCAAATCGTTCATCAAGGGTGGCTCATAAGTTGCCTCGCGAATCAGCCTTAGGGGCACGACCGTGAATTAACCCTCACCGGGGACATCAGCAGTGCTTGGTCCAGCGGAGGCACGAGGCACTGGCGTAATAGCAAGACACACACTGTAGGCAAGTGTTCGAAGAGGCACCATACGCAGTGAAAGACTGGTTGCACGCACCATAGGAGTGGCCGGAATTACCATGACCAGCCACGTTCCAATTGCTTCAGCAAGTAAGCATCGAAGACCTGAACCATGCGTTCACGGCACAGTTGAGCTGGTGGCAGCGGCTCCATTGCTTTGTGTAGCTGGAAAGACACAACCACTGCAAATCAGAAGAAATAGCAGTAGTATTCTGCCAATCAATGCCAAGATTATAGGAAAGTCTCCAAACACACTTGAAAAGAGTGAATGGTTGGCCGATGGGATGACTCCGAAGACAGTCAAGATAGACTCAAATCCAAACTCAACAGCCTTAAAAAAGTGAACAATCTCAGTAGTGCTCGAGGTGTTGAAAATTCTGGATACCAGTTCTCCAAAGTGCTTGGGGAAGTTGGTATTTAATAGGGATTGTATCTCGGCTGATGATCTCACAATCTGCTGTCAACGCGACTTGTTTTTGAAACAGTAGCACCTTCAGTCTGCTCAGCTTGTCATAATTTACATTAACAGTATCAATGTGAGGCCACATTTCTGATACTTTTATCTCTCGTGTGGGGGGGGGAGTAAAACTTGTCCACAATACGTAACGACCTTAGAGACTGAAATTGCATAGGCAATTCCCAGTCACATACTGCAACAGCTTTGGTCACTCAGCACAACATAATTTTCATTCGAAAGCACATGAAATGCTGGTCGAATCAAAGGGACAGGAGTACCCTTCAGAAAACAGGCCAAATTTGCTAACCCCGCATTGCAAAGGCTGTGAAGGGACACCCACTTGCAGATCATTGAATGACTAACAGTAGTCTCGCAGTCGCTTCCGCTGAGAAAGACCTCTGTATCGCCATTCAGACATTTGTATTCAAAGGGCAACTCCCACTCTTCTTTAATATAGCTATCGCCCAGTCGCTCGTACCTGCCCACGGCAAGATGTTTTAGGCATTTCGAAAAACAAAAAGTGGAAATGGGCAGATTAATGATGCCATGTAGGAGTCATAATGTTGAAGGACTCAACAACTTTTCTAACTTTTCTATGTGAAGCATTGTAAAACTTGCTTCCCTTTTAACCATAGTCTGTTGTTCCCTGGATAAATTAAAGGCGGTGAACAATTCACTACAGTTAACGTACTTCCATGGAATTTGGCAATTTCTCAATGTCTGTAACGTCCAACCTAACTGCATGATGGAACGCAGCTGACTTTGTCCATGATATAAAAGGGACATGTCTGTCTGAATGATATCAATCACAGACAACACTGTTTGTTAGGGAATAAATCCTATTGGACTGAGTGTTCATGCTGTTATTGACAACAGCTAAAGCCTTTTCTAAGTTTTCCTTGTCTATTTGCCTTAAACGTGCTGCAGCTTCTAGCTGAGAAAGCTTCCAGATCTCATTACACATAGCATAGATGAATCTTTGAGAGCTTGGCTTCCTAGGACCTAGAAAAAGTCCTGCAAGTCTATATCCTCAGAAAGAGTGTTACAATGTTCCTTAACTGCGGATAACGTGTTAGACTGTACCCATTGTTGGCACAGTTTACTCACACTGTATGTAACTGTTCGATGGCATATGTTGCTGCAGATACACATGTTTGGCACAGTCCGCTGCCTGGTGTTGGGCTCGGAGTATTACAAGTTGTTTTTCTTCGAAGAAGTCTTTTTGGTCACGGGACCGAAGGACTCCTCCCTCTTTGGCTCCATTGCGCATGGGCGTCGACTCCATCTTAGATTGTTTTTTTTCCGCTGTCGGGTTCGGACGTATTCCTTTTCGCTCCGTGTTTCGGTTCGGAAAGTTAGTCAGAATCTCGGAAGAAAGCGTCGGTATTGTTCCGTTCGGTATCGGGATAGTTAGGTACATCGACACCGATCATCGGAAGACTTTGGGGCAGTTTCGATCCCCCATCGGGGCCTGGTCGGCCCGACCGCATGCGACATCGAAGCCGATGGAACGGACCCCGTTTCGTTTCTGCCCAAAATGTCACAGTAAGTATCCTTATACAGATCAGCACTTGGTCTGTAACTTGTGCTTGTCCCCCGAGCACAAGGAGGATACCTGTGAAGCCTGTCGAGCCTTCCGGTCCAGAAAAACACTCCGGGACCGAAGAGCCAGGCGTCACCAAATGGCGTCCACGTCGACAAAACAACGTTTCGACGACGAAGAGGAAACATTCTCGGTTCCGGAATCAGAATCCGGAGACTCCGACGTCGAACAACAGCAACAAACTGTGAGTAAGACGTCGAAAAGTAAATCCATCGACAAACCAAAAGCCCAGGGGACGCCACTGCCAACAGGCCATGGCTCGACCCATAAATCAGGCGACCCGTCGAAGGGGCCGAAAAAGGGCACGCCCATAGCGAAGACACCCGACTCCGGTCGAGGGACCGCCATGGAGCAACCTCGGAGCCGAGAAAGCGGCTCCGAGAGACAAAAACAAGATACCGGCACCGAAAGACATCGGCACCGAGAATCCATGCCGAAAGGAACAAAAATTCTGTCGGTGCCGAAACCGAAAAAAGATTCTCTCTCGGCGCCGAAAAATACCACACCTTCATCCTACTCAGAGGAACAAGGACTAAGTGGCCAAATGCACAAATTTGGACAAGAGCTCCAAAGTGTAGAATCGGACTACACACAAAAGAGACTGTGCATCCAGCAAGATACAGGGAAGATATCAACCCTTCCCCCAATCATGAGGAAAAGAAAGATCGGACTTCCAAAGGATGACACACAACCACAAGCCAAAGTGGTTAAAAAAGTCACGCCTCCGCCCTCTCCTCCACAGGCATCGCCGGCACAAACACCGCCACAAATGCACTCACCAGCGCAAACTACCATAAGTCATGACGATCAGGATCAAGACGCTTGGGACCTGTATGACACCCCAGTGCCGGACAATGATCCCGAGTCATACCCCACAAAGCCGTCACCGCCAGAGGACAGTACCTCATACTCGCAACTGGTGGCTAGGGCTGCAGACTTCCACAATGTCCAACTGCATTCCGATCCTATAGAGGATGATTTCTTATTTAACACCCTCTCGGCTACACATAGCCAATATCAATGTCTCCCAATGCTACCAGGGATGTTACGGCACGCAAAACAAATTTTTGAGGAGCCCGTAAAATCAAGAGCCATCACCCCAAGGGTGGATAAGAAATACAAACCACCACCCACAGACCCAGTGTTTATTACTTCGCAGTTACCACCCGACTCTGTGGTAGTAGGGGCAGCTCGCAAAAGAGCAAATTCACATACATCTGGCGACGCCCCACCTCCGGACAAAGAAAGCCGAAAATTTGACGCGGCAGGGAAAAGAGTGGCGTCACAGGCAGCCAACCAGTGGCGCATCGCAAATTCACAAGCGCTGCTGGCCAGATATGACCGCGCACACTGGGACGAGATGCAACTTCTCGTAGACCATCTTCCCCAGGAATACCAAAAAAGGGCGCAGCAAATAGTGGAAGAGGGACAAACGATCTCAAACAATCAAATCCGCTCTTCACTAGACGCAGCCGATACTGCAGCAAGAACAGTCAACACTGCTGTCACCATAAGGAGACACGCTTGGCTACGCACTTCAGGCTTCAAACCTGAAATCCAGCAGGCTGTCCTTAATATGCCCTTCAACGAGAAACAACTGTTTGGCTCGGAAGTGGATACAGCCATTGAAAAACTTAAAAAGGACACAGACACGGCCAAAGCCATGGGCGCACTCTACTCCCCGCAGAGCAGAGGCTCTTTCAGAAAAACTCCATTTAGAGGGGGGTTTCGTGGCCAACCCACAGACACCACCAGCCAACAATCAAGAACCACACCATATCAGGGTTCCTTCCAAAGGGGTGGTTTCAGGGGATATCGGGGGGTCAATTCCCAAGGAGTAGGGGAAGATTCCAGACTCCAAAAACACCTCCACCTAAACAGTGACTTTCAAGTCACGCAACCCCTTCACTCAACACCAGTGGGGGGAAGACTAAGCCAATTCTACCAATCTTGGCAACAGATTACAACAGACAATTGGGTATTAGCAATAATCCAACATGGCTATTGCATAGAATTCCACAACTTCCCACCAAACATCCCCCCCAAAACACGCAAAATGTCACAACATCATTTAGAACTTTTAGGACTAGAAGTTCAAGCACTACTGCAAAAGGATGCAATAGAATTAGTACCAGTACAACAAAAAAACACAGGAGTTTACTCCCTGTACTTTCTAATTCCAAAAAGAGACGAAACATTGAGACCAATATTAGATCTCAGGACACTAAATACCTACATCATATCGGACCATTTTCACATGGTCACACTACAAGACATCATTCCACTGCTCAAACAGCAAGATTACATGACCACATTAGACCTAAAGGATGCGTACTTTCATATACCAATACACCCTTCTCACAGAAAGTACCTACGGTTCGTATTCAAAGGAATACATTACCAATTCAAGGTGTTGCCATTCGGAATAACAACTGCACCAAGAGTGTTCACAAAATGTCTAGCAGTAGTAGCAGCACACATCAGGAGACAACAGATACATGTGTTCCCTTACCTAGACGACTGGCTAATCAAAACCAACACAGTAAAAAAATGCGCAAACGACACCACCTTTGTCATACAAACCCTTCACAAACTGGGGTTTTCCATCAACTACACAAAATCACACCTAGAACCGTGTCAAACACAACAATATCTAGGAGCAACCATCAACACATCAAAAGGAATTGCCACTCCAAGTCCACAAAGAGTGCAAGCATTCCACAAGCTAATAAGTGCTATGTTTCCAAACCAAAAGATACAAGCAAAATTTGTGCTAAAACTTCTAGGCATGATGTCATCATGCATAGCCATTGTCCCAAACGCAAGACTACACATGCGACCCTTACAACAGTGTCTAGCATCACAATGGTCACAGGCACAGGGTCAACTTCAAAATCTGGTGTTGGTAGACCGCCAAACATACCTCTCGCTTCTATGGTGGAACAGCAAAAATTTAAACAAAGGGCGGACATTTCAGGACCCAGTGCCTCAATACATTATAACAACAGATGCTTCCATGACAGGGTGGGGAGCACACCTCAATCACCACAGCATTCAAGGACAATGGGATATACACGAAACAAAACTTCATATCAATTACCTAGAACTGTTGGCAGTATTTCTAGCGTTAAAAGCCTTCCAACCCATAATAACACACAAATACATTCTTGTCAAAACAGACAACATGACAACAATGTATTATCTAAACAAACAAGGAGGAACACACTCAACACAATTGTGCCTCCTAACACAAAAAAATTGGCAGTGGGCGATTCACAACAACATTCGCCTAATAGCACAATTTATTCCAGGAATACAAAACCAACTAGCAGACAACCTTTCGCGAGACCACCAACAAGTCCACGAATGGGAAATTCACCCCCAAGTTCTGAACAAGTACTTTCAAATTTGGGGAACACCCCAGATAGATTTGTTCGCAACAAGAGAAAACTCAAAATGCCAAAACTTCGCATCCAGGTACCCACACCGCGAATCACAAGGCAATGCTCTATGGATGAATTGGTCAGGGATATTTGCGTACGCTTTTCCCCCTCTCCCTCTCCTTCCATATCTAGTAAACAAGTTGAGTCAAAACCAACTCAAACTCATACTGATAGCACCCACATGGGCAAGACAACCTTGGTATACAACTCTACTAGACCTTTCACTAGTACCGCATGTCAAACTACCCAACAGGCCAGATCTGTTAACACAACACAAACAACAGATCAGACATCCAAACCCAGCATCATTGAATCTGGCAATTTGGCTCCTGAAATCCTAGAATTTGGACACTTGGACCTCACACAAGAATGCATGGAGGTCATAAAACAAGCTAGAAAACCTTCCACTAGACACTGCTATGCATCTAAGTGGAAAAGATTTGTTTACTACTGCCATGCCAATCAAATACAACCAGTACATGCCTCTACTAAAGACATAGTAGGATACTTACTACATTTGCAAAAAGCGAATCTCGCTTTTTCATCTATAAAAATACACCTCGCAGCTATATCTGCTTACCTACAAACTACTCATTCATCGTCTCTATTTAGAATACCAGTTATTAAAGCATTCATGGAAGGGCTAAAAAGAATTATACCACCAAGAACACCACCAGTTCCTTCATGGAACCTTAACATCGTCTTAACAAGACTCATGGGTCCCCCTTTCGAACCCATGCATTCCTGTGAAATGCAATATCTAACCTGGAAGGTCGCATTTCTCATTGCAATCACATCCCTCAGAAGAGTAAGTGAAATACAGGCATTTACCATACAAGAACCATTTATTCAAATACACAACAATAAAATAGTTCTAAGAACAAATCCAAAATTTCTGCCAAAAGTGATCTCACCATTCCATTTAAATCAAACAGTAGAATTGCCAGTGTTCTTCCCACAACCAAATTCTGTGGCTGAAAGGGCACTACATACATTGGACATCAAAAGAGCACTAATGTATTACATTGACAGAACAAAGCTAATCAGGAAAACAAAACAACTGTTCATAGCTTTTCAAAAACCACACATAGGAAATCCAATCTCTAAACAAGGCATTGCTAGATGGATAGTCAGATGCATTCAAACATGCTATCTTAAAGCCAAAAGAGAATTGCCTATTACACCAAAGGCACACTCAACCAGAAAGAAAGGTGCTACAATGGCCTTTCTAGGAAACATTCCTATGAGCGAAATATGTAAGGCTGCAACCTGGTCTACGCCTCATACGTTTACTAAACACTACTGTGTAGACGTACTAAATGCACAACAAGCTACAGTGGGCCAAGCTGTACTAAGAACATTATTCCAAACTACTTCAACTCCTACAGGCTAAACCACCGCTTTTAGGGGAGGTAACTGCTTTATAGTCTATGCCAAACATGTGTATCTGCAGCAACATATGCCATCGAACTGAAAATGTCACTTACCCAGTGTACATCTGTTCGTGGCATTAGTCGCTGCAGATTCACATGTACCCTCCCACCTCCCCGGGAAGCCTGTAGCCGTTTAGAAGTAGATCATAAACCTTAAACATCTGAACATTTGTAAATAATTTTTAGAAACTCTTATCATACATACATATTCACTCCATTGCATGGGCACTATTTATACCAAACAACTCCATCCTCACCCTCTGCGGGGAAAACAATCTAAGATGGAGTCGACGCCCATGCGCAATGGAGCCAAAGAGGGAGGAGTCCTTCGGTCCCGTGACCAAAAAGACTTCTTCGAAGAAAAACAACTTGTAATACTCCGAGCCCAACACCAGGCAGCGGACTGTGCCAAACATGTGAATCTGCAGCGACTAATGCCACGAACAGATGTACACTGGGTAAGTGACATTTTCAATACCTGTGTGTTGACCCGAGACGGAGCGAGGGTCTGGCCTGCTAATCTTGAAACCCCCTGAGGAATTCAAAAAACGTGCCTGACATCCATTGGTGTCTATTGGCCAAATCAACCACCCCCTGGGACTGTAAAGTATAGAGTTTCATGTGCCAGCCTGAACCTTTACATCTAGCTCTTCCTCTGTGACATTCAGGAAGAAATGCCAATCATTAAACTTTGCCGGTGTGGGGATACTGGGCATGTTAATTTCTTTTATTTTTTGCTAACCCCAGACAGGATGTCTGTTGAATGGTGTCATTTAAAAAGATCATTTGCACGGGAATCTGGAATGCTCTAAATAAAGCTTCCCTACCCTGTATTTGCTAATCTCATGTTCCCCATACACTCTTTAAATCAATAGTGTTCTTCCAGTATTCGTAATCTTCACCTGCGAGACAGGAAACAAGGGAATCTGAATAAATCAGCTTTGTATCAGTCAGCAAAATGTTCCTAATTTTTGAAGGAGGTGACTTGAAATAATATGACTCTCGATGTGTCATGTCCAGAAAAATAAGTACATTTAGCTGAATAGCGTTTTAGGCTCCCCACTGGTGGTGTTGAACAGTATTCCCACTGTGTGTAGTTACGTACTGGTCTGTGTCTAGTGGCACGGTGCAGGTAGTAATGGCCCCAATTATTGTAGCAGGACATTTCCCCATAATTCATTGTATGTCTGTGTACATCATCACTTTCAAACACTGATTAGTCCTTCATTTCAGGCAACATAGAACCAACTGTCTGGACATCCCAGTCATCAGATACAACACCAGGTGTAATTACATCTGTCATAGAAATTTTGAATACATATAGAATGTGAATGACCTCAGTAGGCCCGTATATATCAAAAGGAACGTTGTCCCTCACACTCCCATCAGGAACAGCTGAAATGTTCACAAGGGACAAGTTTCTTTGGACCTTATGTGAGGCATGATATGGAATTAAGACTCCTTCCACAAGCTTAACTGAGGAGCATTCAGGAAGATAATGACCATTTATGAGCAAAAAGAAACAGCCACAAAACCAATCCATAGAAATAATGCAAAAAATGTCAAGCAGAACCATAAATAATTCCATGGGTGAATTAAATAGTTATTTGTAAGCCATACGTACAGCTTACGTGTCTTTGATACATTTTCAATTACTGGAGTGGATGAGTCTGAAGAAAAGTCATCAATGTTGATGAAATAACCAGAGGCAGTCTCTGCAAACTCAGGAGCAGGTACATCGCTGGTGGATGGACCACTTAGCGTGGAGGCTCATAGTAGACGGTGTCATCAGTCTGTGTAATGTTGATGTAAAAAAAAACAACAAAAAAAACAGCCAAGTCTTGGACAGGTGCTGTCATTGGAGTGATAATTGGAATCAGCAAAAGCTCATTTTCCGCCCTCCCCATGGTTGAGGAGGTATTTGTAGCATTGTTGGACATGCTTGTGTAGTCAGAAGTAACGTTATTTCTACTTTGAAGAGGTATGTCCTATTGGGTAGTGTGAGGGGACCGGAAACTACCCAAGGGACGTCAGGGTCTACTGTGCAGATCGGCCACATGGTGAACTTTGATGTCATCAATGGAAATGGATCTGTTTGCTCTGGAACCAGGCAGTGGTGGTAAGATGACAGTTCTAGTACCTTGTACTCCCAGGACTGGGACCGATGCTCTGTAGGATGGACCGAATTCCTTCTTCACAGCGATCTTCTCACAAACCAGATCCCTGACTTTAGGAATCCAGCCAGTGGAAGTTGTTGGTAAATCCCTTATTCCTAAAGTGGCAGCACTGGTGGATGATTTATCATCATGAAATTGCTGAAGCTCCTGGAAAAAGTGAGACGTTCATTTATGTCAAACGGTGTCTGCTGCCACTAAACCAGGGCCATTAAGATCAGGGACATAATTAGTAACCCAAAGAGAACCTCATAAGGGAGTGTGTCTTGTCGTCGTCCATGACCCCCATCACACCCACACCCTCACCGGACCATCTTGGCAGATTATTCAGTGCTATCTGGACCCCATAAAGGTGATGAAGCCAGCTGCGGCTAGAACCTAATATTCTAGCTGTTAAGGACTGCTTTTGATCACGGTTCCACCTCTCCATGACTGAATTTCCCTCAGGATGTTATGGTGAGGAGTAAGGGAGTTCAACGCCCATCGTATCCCTGAATGCAAATCCAGGACCCTGGTCCGAATGGAATACTGCAACCCCATATGTACTGATAAAGATCAGCAAGTCTTTTAGAACAGTTCGAGCGTCAGCTGACCGCTGTGGCCATACCCACAGGAATCTAGAACAAGAATATACAGCGACTAAGATGTATTTGTATGCACCATCAGGTTGGAGTGGACCGCAATGGTCCAGGTACACACATTGTAGTGGCCTGCTGGACACTAAAAGGGATGTTTGCAGTGGGCGTTTGATGTTTGAGCCCTTAATTTGCTGGCAAATGTCACAACAAAGGACGTACTGTTTTGTCTGTTTGTATTAACCTGGCCACCAGAAGCGTTTCTGTAAGAGTGTAACTGTGTCCGAAATACCAACATGAGCAGAAGCAACTCCCTCAAGCGCTGCTTTTATTAGATCTAATCTCTGGTCTTGGTTGGGGATCACTCGATCTCCAACCCCAGGAAGTGTTGCATAGGCAACAGTCTGTGCACTGATGTGGTAAGAATATTTTGTAGGGTATGCCTTTGGAAGGGACTTGCCTTCAGCCGAAGCCTTCACGGCAGTCAGAATTTCACTATCCAATCTTGTCTGGGAACGAGTCACTGCAGCCACAGAAGCTGTAGCTACTGCGGATTTGACTGCTTCATCAGGCAAAATGTTGCCGATAACGTGTACTACCACACATTGGTGACCCAGTGTATGTACTACATGGACACAAGGTAGCTTATCCTATAGATCAGCCACCCTCCCCCACAATGTTTTGTGTTTTATGGTGTTCCCTTTGGAATCTCTAAACCCTTTCAGCTCCCAATGATTGAGGTAATCATTGTAGGACTGGACGCAGTAGTATGAGTCACATACAATTAAAATGAGCGTTCCTGGCTCTGTGTGTTCTAGCGATAGAATAAAGGCTTTGAGTTCAGCCAGCTGAGCTGTGCAGTCCCCTAGTGTCTGCGTGTAGGTATTGTGAGGGTGGAAAACTCCATCCTTCATCACTCCACTCACGACTGCGCAAGCGGCTCAATATTGATATTTGGTACCTACAGCTGGTTGTACTGAGCCATCAGTGTAAATAACAGTATGGCATCTGTCAATTAGCAAAATATCTAGAGGAGCGGGCTACTCCTGTTCGTATTGGAGAAATTCTTGTATCTGAAGTTTTGGATCAAAGATGTAGTCAACATCGGTGCCAGTCAGGGAGGTTGCCCACTGAATCTGGCGTGGATGTAATGTTTTAGCGCTGGGAACTCTTCCTTTGGTGACTGCCTCTCAGGCTGGCACCGGGGTAATGACAATGATGCGTTTCCCTTGGGTAAGTGGCCTCTCCTTAATGATCCGCAGTTAGAATTTTTTCTGTAGATGCAAAACGTTGTTCTGCATTGGGGTATAAATGTGATTTATATGTAATGGGCACTGTGTCGCCTTCGTTAAAGGTGACATAAGTGAACCCAGTGGCACCAGCAATTATTCTGATGACCAAATTTGTTTTGTTGTCCCGGGTGTGCAAGTGGTTGGCTTCTAGCATGTCCTGTTGCAATTCCCTAAGGATGCGTGTGTGTTCAACTGTCCAGTGTCTGCTAGAAAAATCAGGGTGTATTAAGTCATAGAGTGGCTTGATATGTTGTGCATAGTCAGGAATGTAAGTTCTGCCAAAATTAAGGAAAACAAGTAAAGACTGTAGTTTCTTGAGAGTATTAGGGGGGTGAAGTTGTGCACATTTCTCTAGAAAGTGCGGGTCCAGGCTCTTCCCCTCGCTTTATAGCTCGTATCCCAGGAACCATACGCTGAGAAAGGCTATTTTTGTTTTTCTAAAATTGACTTTGTAGCAAAGGGCTGCGAATCTTAACACGATCCGATCAACTCTTGAAAGATGAATGTTGAGGTCATCATCTGTGAAATAGATGTCATCCACGTAGGACAACGCCTCAGAATCAATATCATGTAATATTGATGTTACACGGGCTGAGAAGAGCCCTGAACTGTTCTTGTAGCCTTGGGGCAAACGGCAAAAGCATTTTTGTGAGCCAAATAAGAATACACTCAGGTCCCTACTTTCATGTGCTAAGTTCTGGCAGAAAAAACAGTTGGAATTATCAGGGATGTGGAATTCCTATCTCCCGACGCCCAGGACATCTTGTTTGGGGTCAAGGGCAACAAGTTTTTACGTTTACTTTGTCCTTGGGACAAGTAGGCCCAACCCTCTGCAGCACAAACCCTTTGGCTGCCTGTTTACTCTGCAGCTGAGGTAATGTGTTTCCAAAAGATAATGCTGTTCGAACTTGTATTTATGGTTCATTATTTGAAAGCCTTCATTATTAGGGCGAGTGCTGTAAACAAATGTTTTAAGGTCACACTTCACTACTGACATTGGTTCCAGTACCAAAAAAAAAAAACGTGTATACACATGTTTGAAAAGTTTAGGCTATGAGGCTAAGTATAATGCTCCCAGAATCCTCTCTGATTAGATGCAAATGAGGTGTCATTTAGTAAAATGTGTTGATGCATGCTAGTATTTTGCAAAAATATTTCTAATGGAAAATCAGTATAACTATTTTCAACACGATTATGGGAAGCATGAAAATAAACAAACACTGACAAAGCCAACTGATCTGACATATTTATATAAGTCTTTTAGTTTCATCAATGCGTGTCTTTTTTTGACATGGCTTTTGTAACACTTTATTGTTGTGGGAGCTACCAGGCCCTCAACAGTGTAACAAACACTGGCAAAAAAAAAACCAAAAGTTTTTGAACTCTAAAAGCACACGTTGCCACCAGTGGCATAACAAATGCCCCACAGCCGCCCTCCAGGGGGCCCCTTCAGCACAGCACCTGCCCTGAGTGAGTCTGGAGAGGGGGCTCCTCCATGTTCTTTGCAAAGGGGCACCCTCCAGTTTCGTTACGTCACTGATTGCCACTGTAGTTCCTGACACTGAACAAAACTACTTTGTGTGCAATATGCTCCTTGTGGAAGAGCAGAATGCGATCACTCACAGTAAAGCCAGCCGAAAGAGAGAGAAATAGAAGTTTAATAAAAACAAAATGTCTTTGTTAACACCAGACCTAATTAGGGACCAAGACCCACATGTAGGTGGCTTTTTGCATGTCGCAAACAGCGACTTTCGCTGTCTGTGACGTGCAAAAAGCACATTGCGATGCACACACCCAGTTTTGCGACTCGCAATTTGGAAGGGGTGTTCCCTTCCTAATTGCGACTCGCAGTGCAATGTAGGATTGTTTTGTGACCGCGGGCGCAAACCAATTGCAGTTTGCACCCATTTCAAATGGGTGCTAACACTTTCGCAAAAGGGAGGGGTCCACATGGGACCCCTTCCCCATTGTGAATGTCACTGTAAACATTTTTTCAGAGCAGGCAGTGGTCCGAAACGAAAACGTTTCATTGTTCATTTTTGTAATGCATCTCGTTTTCCTTCAAGCCCTTGCGAATCACAGATGGTGTCAGGGACACCATCCTACATTCGGATTTACGACTCGCAAATTGCGAGTCGCTCTAACTCGCAATTTGCGGGTCGCAAATCTGAACCTACCTACATGTGGCCCCAAATTCTTAGTGCACCCATGGTATATGTCGTACCCCTATAAAATATTTGTGAACTGTATTTTAGCATGGGTAAATACGATGTGTAGATTTGCTCATGTGAAAATCTATTGAGCATTTGCAAGTTCATTTTCCATCCAGCCACTTTCTTCCCAACCCTGGAAGAAGTTCTAATTCTGCCATTGTCAGGAGTAAATGTCCAACCTTTCTTATTATGGGAAAAAATTAGAGAGAAGCTGGTGAAAATCTTTAAAACATGCAGGTTAGTAGGTTTGCAGACTCAAAGGCATTCCAGCCCTGCAACTATTGCTTACTGCTTCCTCCAGCCCCAGTATGCAGATCTGCAGAAAGGTGGCAAAATAAGGAAATTGCTACAGTAGGGATTGAAACTGCAAGTATTCAAGCCCTACTATGGTAGTAGCCCTGGAATAATCAGAGAGGCTATTATCAGAGCTCTTACATAATGAGATTGCTGCCATAATTTGTCGCCGCCTTACATGGCACCAAAGGGACAAGTAGATCTTTTTACAGGACAAGTAGATTTGAGAAGCAACCTCTCCCCTGGGCAAGTAGATATTTTAATAAATTCCACACCCCTGAAATATCCAACATTGTTTTGTAATTTCTACACACTATATTGTTAATTAGTGCTGTGCTATGTGAATTTTGTATAGCGTGTGTATGACTGTTTAAGTGTCTGTAATCGAAGACAATTCTAGAAGAATGGTCTGGTTTTGTAACTGGGAATAACTGGTTATTCATTGCAGAGACACAGGTCTCAATTACTCCCTGGTATTAGAGATGAGTGAAGATCTCCCTCACTGAAGATTTTGCTTTGTTTTTAACAGGATACTGTGGCTGATGTTGGGGTGTGGACCTAATAGGTATTACATGGCAAGGAAAATCCTTGTCCCAATCTACATGATTGTGGTACAACGCAGGTGCCTGCGCTAATGCCCAATTGGCAGCGTAGGCTTGTTTTACTGCCTCTGGAACAAGATCAGAGAAAGAAGGCAATATAACATCTTCCCCATGTGGGAGCCTACGGACGTGGTATGGTGGCCAGTCCCTCTCGGACAGCAGGATATCTCAACTAAGTTCATCCCAAAATATCACACCAATGGTGCGCTCTACGTCTTCCTCAATTTGGATATTTAAATCATAAACCCTGTTGGGTAGGAGAACACGGCCGTCTGCATTCTCAACTGCAATGAAATCGCTAGTTGCTCTCGCATCCAGATGATCTTTCCGACTCTGGCGACATATCGTGACATCTGCTGCGCTGTCTAACAGTGTCACTGCCCACGTCATGTTCTTCAGCAATGTTCTCAAGTGTACTGACATTTTTAATTGACAGTGCTGCCACCTTTGTCTTTTTAAAATGTGGCTTCTGTTGTGGGGGACTTATCATCTTTTTTGTCATAAGACTGTGGTGAGCCTTTCTTCTGTTTCACATATTCAGGACGTCAATCAGGACGACACCCTCTCTCGATACATCTATCTGGTGCGTCCTGAAAGGAACGAGAGGAGTGAATCAGTATATCTGTCAGGAGCTTTTATAT
The DNA here is from genome assembly GCF_031143425.1 of Pleurodeles waltl. Lineage (NCBI taxonomy): Eukaryota > Metazoa > Chordata > Amphibia > Caudata > Salamandridae > Pleurodeles > Pleurodeles waltl. The sequence continues at coordinate 437,575,761 of NC_090449.1, forward strand.
TTTCTCTATTTCTAAGAGTATATCTCCTTTCGGAGTTCTCCGGGTGTGGAGAATCTGCTCTCTGATTTTGTCTATCTTTAAATTGCTTTTGTATATCCCAGCGCTTCTTAGAACCCTCCTGTGCCTGTTTAGTACCTTCCTTAGGGGTGGTACTCTGTAGTTCGATCTTCTTCTGTTTGGCTCCCCAGCTATCCTGTTCTATACTGGTATAGGTGTGGGAAATAATTTTTGTTAGCTGTTTCTCCTGGTCCAAGTGTGGAATCTCTCGGAGATGCTGGTGTATAGCCAGTGCTACCACTTCCCCTTTGATATTTCTGAGTATTATTGAGGAGACTGTGTTGAAGTTAGGAATAAATTTCATCTCCCAAATCTAGGGCTAGTGCAGCACTGTGCATGTGGTAGGGCGCCATTAAACCAGTTCTGATGTTCTTTATAAGTAATCAGAATCTCAAAATACTAGTATGCTTGGTACCGTTGAGGTACGTTTGCAATACTGTATGTGTGGAATGTAAATGATCTTTGGTCTTCCTCAGGAAAGGTGACCCAAGAGTAGAATGTTTGTTTGGTAAGCTTCACTAGCTTCTCCTGTGAATGTAACATTTCCGCCCTCATCTGATAAGCCATGCCCTATTAGATGTAATGTTAATGCATGTCTAACATTCTCTGGAATGTCTGTGGTGTTAGCCATATTGTATAATGGGTATAAGAGATGGAACACCAAACGGGGAGTAAAGTCCTTTTATGAGTTCGAGCTCAAACAACCTACAGCCTAATTAGGTAGTCCCTGTTCAGCTGAGGAGGATCTTCCCCAAGACCACAGACGTCTCTGTATAATGGTCTTTAGGGTGCCTGTTGTCTGTGAGACAGTGATAGTCAGAGTATTCGTAAATTAGTGCCTAAACACCATAGTTGGTGGCACCATGTCGTAGTTTGACTCTTGCTCTAGGCAAGACTGCTGGTTTAAGGATGACAGTACTTATGTATGTAGACTACTATGCCAATCCTACAACAAATTGCAACTGTTGTCCCAACCCTCCTGGCTCACAAGCAGCACCTCACCAAAAACCCAAACAGTAGAATGGGATTTGTGGCAGCCTTTACACATGGACTCAAGTGTGTGACATCTCCGGGAGTGTCGGTTAAACAGTGATTACCCCTTTCTCACATAAACATCATGTCTCAATCGAACACAGGCAATGAAGAAGATGCAGTAAAGTTTCAATAGGTTTTATTTAGCAAAACTGCAATCTGCAATAAGTTGCATGGGCTGCAATGATTAGGATAATGAACAGTGTAAGAAACAGAATGGTAAAGACAAGTCATTAATACAAAGACCCCCACCATAATGCAGTATCATGAAATGACATGGGATGTGAAATATGTCCTAATATCCTAGCATATTGAGCCTATCATCTAACCTAAAAGAGAGATAGGTGTGTTAAACCTAATCTGCCAATGCCATGTCCATGAGAAGAGCCCCCCATCCTTCGTTACCTTGGAATGAGGTCTCTAGCTCAGACTCCGTAGGGACATGAAGACTTGGTTAGCGTCAATGCGACGTGCCGCATATATAGCAGCGATGGCATCTGTTTGAAATCCCTCTGTTTAAGTGAGGAGTATTCATACAGATCTGCTTGGACCCTTGACGTAGGTCTGTTCCCAAACAATAGATAACAAGACATGCTTTGGAGGGTAATTGATATAAATAATTCTCTCGAAAGCATGAAGAAGGAAAGTACCTAATGTGAACACTTAGTTTATCTTTGTCGCTTGAGATTGACACCTTAGCGCAGTGGCACTGATAACGCAAAACTAAAACATGGGCCTAACTTAATACAAGGCAGCAATCTTAAAAGATTTAATTAAATAAATGCGCTAAAACAGAGCAAGTTAAGTAGGGTACAAGTCACTAGGTGACGGGGCACAAGTCTGCAAGGCTAAGCTAACTCCTGTATCTCATTAAAACAAACTAGGATTCACTACAGAGAGCAGTCTCACTACTCAAGCCACTTGCCAGAGAGAGGTTGATTTCTTTGATAAGGTTCTTCTCAACTCTCTGTGGATGTTTGCAATCTTGTGGGAGGGAAAACTCAAGGTCTTTTCTACTGAGTTTGTGACAAACCCGAGAAACGTTGTCTACCTGGAACGAGTTAGGAGGGACTTCAGTCCGTTGATGATGATGAACCCCAGACTTTCCAATAAAAGGATCGTCGCTTGGAGTTGCTCTGAGAAACGAATATTAGTCCAGGAGCAGGATATCGTCGAGGTATATGATCAGACGAAAGCCCTGGGATCTGCGGTGCTCCATTACCGGTTTGAGGACCTTGGTGAAGCCCCAGGCATTGGACGATAAGCTGAACGGCAGTGTTGTGAATTCGTACACCTGGTCTCAACACTGGAATTGGAGGGATCCGCGATGGGGAGGAAAAAGGGAACCATCGGGTAAGCATCCTGCAGGTCCAGGCAGACCATCCAGTCGTTGGGACGCAGGAGAATGCGCAAAAGATTGGTCCTTTCCATCTTGAAATGGCAGTAAACCAGCAAGCCAATTAACTCTCTGAGGTCAATCACTGGCCTTTGTCTCCCGTCTTTTCCACTAGGAAGATGTTGGTGAGAAACCCCCAGGGGTGGAGATGGGCTCGGGTAATCATCTTCTTCAGGAGACGATCTTTGTCCTCCTTGTCTATCAAGGCCACTTGATCGTCTGCAAGAGTCAGTGAGCGTGGTCGGGAAGATTGGACCGAGGTCCCGTAAAATACTAAATGGAAACTTCTGATGGTTTGCAGGACCTCCTTATCTAGTGGCTTCTGAAGGCGGCGAGCCACATACTTAGCTACTTCTCTGTTGGGGCCTATTCTGCCGAGCATGGGTAAATGAGGTCCTTCAGCTCCAACATGTCAGAGGGTTCCTCAGGGTTTCGCTGGTCCGAAGCACCTGGGGACGGGCGCCAAGGGCGTGAGGGGCCCACCTAATCTGTCAATTCATCACTGTGATTCTCATCATGGTCAGGTGACAGTGATTGCCCCTTCAGCACGCCCAAATGAGTGTCCTCCCCAGTGGGTGCAGGCCATGACAGGAAAGCCTTTTTTAGGCAATTAAACCGCACCCAGATCTATCCCTGCGTCGTCTTTGCATTTTGTAGCAGACTTCTGCGACAGGGAAAACCCCCAATACAAGGTGGGAGCCATCAGTTAGGTTCAAGGGTACTGGTCAGGCATAAGCAAGCTCCCACAGGCAGCGCTCCAATTGTTCTGTTGCGGCAGCTACACCTTGATGAATGGAGGGCGTCTACTGCCTTGCAGGATTCATCATCAATAGGAAGGACTGGAAGTGATTCTTCCTCTATATACTCTTCTGCCATGGTAGTCAATGTGCATCACCACCCCCACGACCCACCCCCCTGCGGTTATGAACAGTAGGGGATTGGCAGTGCAGTAGGTGCTAAGTTCTATGAAGGAGAGCCCTGAAAATAAAGCGCAGGAAGACTTGGCTGAAAGATTAGTGGAGTGCGCAGGACCAGCCAGGCAAACCAGGTAATAGGTGCTTAAGCTCTAAAGAGCACGAGACTCATGTGACACTGGGTGAGCCGTATCATTTTTGGGTGTGCTATGCGCTGGTTGGGTCACTGCCCTGAGGCCAACTTACCCTGACGTGCGCCGGTGTTGAGAAACACCTGGTTCTGATGGATCCAACTACCTGTGGATTCCTCATCTTATGAATTCTCCCATGCGCCAGCATCCAACGGAAAATCTTCTTCCCAGCTCTCCACATCGACGAGGACGTCACAATTGCATGGCTCCACGCAACTCCGTCTGACATCACCGTGTCAATAAGATGTCCTTGCCGGCGTGCTGACGTCAGTTACCTTTTTTCCGTGCCTTCGAAGCTAACGGTTTTCTCCTAGCTCTCGCTTCTGTTGAAGGTGTTCCATTTTGTTACTAGTTACAATCCGCTTTCTAGTTACAATGTCTCCTCCTAGGAAGTCGGGATTTAAGCCATGTTGAGAGTGCAGGGATCGCATGTCGGTTACTGACCCTCATGATGATTGCCATTGGTGTCTGAGCACCGAGCATGACGTGGAGGAGTGTGTATCCTGCCAGAGCATGAATCCCAAGGCTCTGAAAGAGAGGTAGGCCAAACTCTTTTTGGCCAAGGCGAAGAAGGGGCATAAGAGTCATCGCAGGTCCTCTTCCCATACTTTGTCGAAGAGACACAAGAAGCGACGTCGTCATGACTCTCTAAGTCATTCGGCTCAGAGCCGTTCAAGATCAAGGTCTCCATCTCGGTGGCGCTGTACGACGTGGGAGGTTAGTCCGACTGTGACTCCACAACCTCAGAGCCCTCAGGCTTCTCTGGCACAGTCGATCTTCGAGGTAGTTGCACCTCCGGAGAGTCCTTGATTTTCACCCGCTGCACATGATTCGAATGTTCAGCAAGCGCAGGTGCAACATGGAGACCAGGGGTATCCTGCCTTCCAGACTCCGGGAGCGGATCTGGCAGCATTTTTAAATGCTATGTTTTTGATGTTTAATGCTATGCCCCTGCTGGTACACCGGCTGGTCCCACGGGTCCGTTAGCATTTTCGTTGGGCTCCCTGGCTCCTTACAAGGCAGCGCAGTTTATGCCCTTCTATCCGGCTGAGGGTGCTGGTTCGGCGCCGATGACGTCACCTCGAGGTCCTGCGGTTCCGATGACATTGCCTTCCAGACCTATGGTGCTGATCTTATCGCCCCGTCAGTCGACGCTGAGGATGGAGCCTCAAGTGTCCACGGCGCTGTTGGGATCCGTTCCGGTGCCGGATCTGAATATTGGATTAGACTGAAGCCAACCTTCTTCTCCTGTTCCGTGCCTTACAGTTTTGAAGCCAGTGTCATTGATGCCGGCCATTTCTTTGTCGATGCCGAGGTTAGATACCAGGTTGAGGTCACGTAGAAAGGCCTTAAGACTTTTGGAAGAGGAAGAGTACCAGCAGCAGTTGTTGGAAGAAGGGGAGATTGTGGAGCCCTTGGGAGAATATCTTGGGCTGGATTCAGCCAGTGGGCTTGACACTTTGCCTGAATGGGACCTTTCTTCGCCAGGGGAGTTCACGGAGGAGGCGGCCTCCTTCCATATTGTGATTAGGAATGCGGCAAATTTTTGGGATCTTCCGTTGCCTGCTGCAGAGATCAAAACAAACATTCTGACGGAGGTCCTACACCCTTCTTCACCTTTGGCGGATCCATTGCTTCTGTTTAGTGATGCTCTTACAGAGCCCATCTTAGAGCTATGGAGGAAGCCTGTGTCATCACCTGCTGTCAATAGGTCTGTGGCAAGGAAGTACAGAGTGGCGCCTGGAGATCCGGGGTTCTTATCAAAACATCCTACTCCGGAGAGTCTGGTTGTTCAGGCCTCTTGTTCCACACGGTCTGCACCAGGCTCCTTCCCTGTGATTCCATCGGACAGGGAATCCAAAAGGATGGAGCAGTCGGCAAAGAAAACTTTCTCTTCTTGCAGTATGGCTCTCAAGGCGGCAAATGCTACTGGTGTTCTTGGTAGATATGTCCACGCCCTGATGGATTCGACTAGGGCTATGGTTCCTGACCTGCCGCAGGAGGTGCAGGGACAATTTGGTGAACTCTTATCGGATGCTCAGGCTGCAGCAAAACAGATAATCCAGTCTGGCCTGGATTCCACAGACTCGGTGGCCAGGGCAATGGGTACCTCTATTGCTACCAGGAGGCATGCATGGTTGAGGTCCTCTGTTTTTTCCTCTGATGTGCAGTCTGCTCTATTGGACTTGCCCTTTGATGGGGAAAAACTTTTTGGTGATAAAGCGGACTCTGCCCTAGAGAGCTTTAAAGACAGTCGGGCCACGGCAAAGTCTTTGGGTCTGTAAGCCTCCTCTGCTACCCCTTTCAGGTCCTTTCAGAGGTTCAGGGGGGTTTGGCCTGGAGCTGTTAACCGTGAGAGACCCCAGTCCATAGTCCAGCAGACTGCCAGCCTCCCTTAGTTATCCATTAGAGGGCGAGGGAGGGTTCGGACAAGAGGGGCCACCCAGCAGCACCCTGCATCATCCTCTTCCTCTAGAGGGCAACAACAAGGGGAGGAGTTTTCTCCCCATTTTCGACCACACTTCTCCTGTAGGGGGAAGATTACGTCTTTTTCTCCAAGATTGGGAGTTAATCACATCAGACTCCTGGGTTCTGAACATTGTGAGGAAAGGATATGCTCTCCCTTTTCAGGAGTTTCCCCCTCCCATCCCTCCCCGTCCCTCATTTTGTTCAGAAGCCCATCTCCTGTTGTTGCAGCAGGAGGTTCAGATCCTGTTGTCAAAAGGCGCGGTGGAGCTGGTTCCGGAGAAGAAAAGGGGTCAGGGATGTTATTCAAGATAATTCCTGATCCCCAAGAAGTACGGTCGTTTGAGACCAATCCTAGACCTGAGGATTTTGAATTTGTTCCTCAAACAGGAAACATTCAAGATGCTGACTCTGGCACAGGTACTTCTGGCATTGAACAAAGAAGATTGGATGGTGTCTGTCGACTTACAGGATGCTTACTTTCATATCCCTATACTCAAGTCGCACAGGAAGTATCTCCGGTTTGTGGTGGGATCGCAACACTACCAGTTTGCGGTCCTTCCATTTGGTCTTACTTCAGTACCTCGATTCTTCACGAAGGTGATGGCAGTGGTGGCAGCAAGTCTCAGAAGGAAGGGGATATCGGTATTCCCTTACCTGGACGATTGGTTGATCAAAGCCAAGTCTCCAGAGCTTGTGTTGAGTCACTTGCAGATGACAACTCAGTTGTTGTTCAGTCTGGATTTTACCATAAATGTACCCAAGTCTTTCCTGGAGCCCTCTCAATGCCTCCTGTTCATAGGGGCAGTACTGGATACTACATTGAATCGGGCCTATTCTCCGCCTCAGCGGATTCAGGACATCCAGGCGTTGATTCCAATGTTTCAAAATGGAGCGGTTGTTCCAGTCTTCAAGGTCTTACAACTGCTCAGTCTTCTTGCATTCTGTTGGTCACTCATGCACGTTGGCATATGAAGGCTCTCCAGTGGTGCCTCCGCAAGCAGTGGTTTCAACACAAAGGGGATCCCGAGGAGTTGATAACGATCTCCAGAGATGCTGCAGCGGATCTATGATGGTGGGCTGTGGACGGCAGCCTTTCTCAAGGAAGGCCGTTTTCACTGCTGCCTCCGGTGGCCACGGTCATGACGGATGCTTCCACTCTAGGGTGGGGAGCTCAACTGGGGGACCTGGAGATCAAGGTCTTTGGTCTCCAGTGGAACAGACTTTTCATATCAATCTGTTAGAAGTGCGGGTGATAGGTCTGGCTCTCAAGGCCTTCCTCCCGTCCCTTCGCGGTCAGTCAGTTCAGGTCCTGACGGACAACACTACAGCGATGTGGTAAATAAACAAGCAGGGAGGAGTAGGGTTGTATCTTCTCTGCAGAGAAGCTCTGCGACTCTGGACCTGGCTTCGGGACCATCGGATTTTCTTGGTAGCGAATCATCTGACCGGAGAGCTCAACGTACGTGCAGACACGCTGTCGAAATTTTTCGGCCGATCACGAGTGGCATCTCCATCCGGATCTGGTCTTGTATATCTTTCAGATGTGGGGCTTTCTAGGGATGGATCTGTTTGCCACTCAGGAGAACACGCACTGCCCGTCATTCTGCAGCCTACAGTATCCGGTGCAAGGAGCTTTGGGGGATGCGTTTCAAATCTCTTGGTGCAACTAGTTGTTTTATGCATTTCCCCCCATTCACTTGATCCCTCGGGTTCTGAGGAAGATTCGCCAAGATCAGGCTCAGGTCATTTTAATAGCCCCAGATTGGCCTAGAAGGGTGTGATACACAGACCTTCTCCAACTCTCGCTGTGCCCTCCGCTCTGTCCCCCTCTCAGGGCAGACCTCCTCTCACAGTCGCAGGGGCAGGTTCCACACCCCCACCTCCAGAGCCTGCACCTTCATGCCTGGAGATTGAACGGGGCAACCTGAGTTCTTTTTCTCTCACACCAGATGTAGTGGATGTTATTCTATCGGCCAGGTGACACTCCACTAAGACCGTTTATGCCGGCAGGTGGGCAAAATTTGTGGCTTGGTGTGGAGAGAAGCAAATTGATCCTTTGAGGGCCCACCTCTCCGATATTCTGTTATTTACTTTAGATTTAGCACAGAAGGGTTGCGCAGTTGCTACTGTTAAAGGCTGGCATTGCTGCCAAATAGCCCTTCTTTGCCTCCCGGATCAGCCCTCCTTGTTTAAATCGCCTATTGTTATTAGGTTCTTAAAAGGTTTAAATAATAGGTTTCCTCCCACTCCTTTTCATAGGCCTCAATAGGATCTGAATCTCGTTTTAACTTTTTTAATGGGGGGTCACCGTTCGAACCCATGCATACTTGCCTGCTAAGGTTTCTAGTTCTTAAAATGTTTTTCTTGGTAGCTACAACCTCAGCTAGGCGGGTTGGTGAGCTTCAAGATCTTTCTGTTAAACCCTCCTTTACCTTGTTCTTTCCGGATAAAGTGGTGCTGAAAACCAGGGCGGCTTTCCTACTAAAAGTTGTCACTCCTTTTCATATAGGGCAAACCATTACCCTCTATCTTTTTACCCTCCTCCTCACCCCTCGAAGGAGGAAGATCGGCTTCACCGTTTGGACCCTAAAAGGGCTCTTAGTTTTTATATTGAGAGGACGAAAGACTTTCGCCTGGAGAACCAGCTGTTCGTGGGTATATTGGACAAAGGAAGGGCAGAGCAGTCCATAAAAGAACAATCTCCAGGTGGGTCATTCTTTGTATCAAGATTTGCTACTCGTTGGCAAAGAAAGTTCCCCCTGAGGGTATCAGAGCCCACTCCCCCAGGGCTAAGTCTGCTACTTCTGCCCTGGCAAGGGGGGTTCCGGTGGTGGATATTTGCAAGGCAGCAACCTGGGCGTCCCTCCACACCTTCGCAAACCATTATTGCTTGGACTCTGAGGTTAGGAGGGACAGCCATTTTGCACGATCTGAATTGCAGGATTTCTTGGTGTAATCAGTTAGGCACCCACCTCCGAGTGCGGTACTGCTTTGGGACTCTATTCATAAGGTGAGGAATCCACAGGTAGTTGTATCCATCAGAAGAACAAGTTACTTACCTTCCGTAATGCTTTTTCTGGTGAATACTATAGCTACCTGTGGATTCCTCACAGTCCCACCTGCCTCCCCGTTGCCTGTCTGGTTACACTAAGATGTGTGGTTTTATAGGTGTATATACATTTTGATGTTTTTCTGTGTATGTATATATATATATATATATATATATATATATGATGGTTTGGATTCTATTGCATCATGGTGGTTTTATGTATATATGTATTTATTGGAGCTATTGTGAGGTCGGTTTTCACTTGTTCGCCTCAAAGGCACGTAAAAATGGGTGAAACTGACGTCAGCATGCCGGCGAGGACCTCTTATTGGCACGGTGACGTCAGACGGAGTCGCGTAGAGCCGTGCAATTGTGACGTCCTCGTCGACGTGGAGAGCTGGGAAGAAGATTTTCCGCTGGATGTTGGCACATGGGAGAATTCACAAGGTGAGGAATCTACAGGTAGCTATTGTACCCACCAGAAAAAGCATTACTGAAGGTAAGTAACTTGTTCTTTCTTCTGGCCCCCATGAACAGCCACTGAAAGTGAGAGCTCTGAAAATGACTGCCGATACATGGCTCGGTAGAGGCGCAGGCTCTGCAGGGATGCCGCTTGTCAGTTGTCACACAGTGTTTGACTAGAGCACGTCCCCTACGATAAGTCTTGTCTTCATACATGTGCCCCTAGAGGTGGCTGTCCTCACCCCACTTGCGCGGTCCTGAGACTGCCAGCTACAGCAAAAGGAGAGCTGAGCTGTGGTCCCACTGCAAGATGACAGCGATCAGGTCGCCTCCATCCACACCACAAAGGAAAACACAATGCAATGACAAGTCTGACAATTATAAGAAAGGAGGGTACTTAGCTGCTGTGAAGCAGGAAAGAAAGAGGAGGAAATAAGGGGTATGAATGCATATATGATGGGAATCTGGATGCTGATTGGTTGTCTTCTGTAGTTCTTTCCCTCGGACTGTTGGGAAAGTTAGTTGTAAAATGTTGAAGTCTGCTGGAAGTTAAAGAAAAAAAGGAGAGCATAATCCTTGCCTCTGGTCCTGACAGAAATCCAGACCTAACCATTAGATGGCAGAATAATGCACAGCATGTAAATTCAGAAAATATTTGTGCTGCAAAACAGGGGTTTCAAGGAGACCTGGCCCGGGAGCTCAGGCCCAATTCTCCATCCTCATGCATGGTTAGCCACGTCCCAGCCCTCCCTTGTTACATAGCCATACGATAGGCATAGTTGGATTAGTCATTAGCAATAGTTTACTTCCATCATTGAACATAAAATACAAATCACATGCAGCACCACATTTCTATCCAGCCATTCTGCTGGTTACAAAAGCTAAAAATCTAAAAACATAACAATAAAACATCCAACATTAGACCACAAACTGCTTCTGAAGCACTCATTTTAAAATAGAGCAGCTGTAGTTGCTTAGGCAGAGCCATACATTGCAAAGTATGCACATTAACTTAAAAATATAATTCCCCCAAAACCTCCCTCCACTTCAGAGTGGCCCTCAAAATGTTTGTGACTTCATCGGTGTTTAAATGAGAATTTAATCTTAGCAAGTTCATAAATGACAATCTGCAACTTTTTAGAACCGAAAGGGATCAAATCAGGCTGCAGGTATTTATTTTTCTAGAAGCAGAAAAGTAACTAAAAAAAAATATTAACACCAGACCCCTCTGCAAACACGCCATAGAAGTTAATTTCATACTGGAGGACACAGGGACAGGTATTTTCTTCATTATAGAAACTTGGGCCTCACCGGACAAAAATCCAGAGTTTGGAGAGTCTTGCCCTGAGGGATATGCCATCACACAGGTACCCAGAAAGGAAAGTTTGGGAGGCGGAATGGTGGCAATCTTCAGTCATCCTATAAAAGTAACACCTCTCCTGGTCACTCCAGTGCCAAACTGTGAATTAATGGCCCTTAATATTCAGCAGTCTGCTAATAAAAATATCCTAGTGATATTATGCTAACGGCCCGCAAATCCTGATTCAAATTTTGATCACAGCTTATTTATTTTTTAAACAAACTTTATTGGTTTTACATTTACAGATAAATGTCTGTATCTGGCAAAAGGATACAGCATATTATGTGCATTATAAGTATATCAAAATGTTGGAATTTGACAATAGGCATAATAAAAGACATTAAGGATAAAGAAAGCATCCATCGTGTCATGTATAAGGGCATTTTGAACGTATTGCAAAAGGATTTATACATAAGAGATAAACTCCCAGCCCTCCCAATGACAAGTCTTATAAATCGTACATCGTCACATACATGCAGCTATATAGTCACATCATGCTTTTTAGTGTACAGGTCTGGGTGGTAACCAGTGTAATAGTATTAGCTATTCCTCCAGGAACTTGTCATTACATCAGAGTGCATTATAAATCATAACCTATCCCTCCCAGTGTAAAGTTACCACATCATAGGGTATATGGCGTCGTTTCCTCACAGATTAAGGATGAGATAACATATTATGGAGAATATGATCCAGAACAGGAACAAGCTAGGTTAATCCTCACCTGGCTCCTGGGAAGCCAAGACCTCAAGCAATGTGTCCCAAATCCAAAGCGATTGGTTGCTTCTGTAAGCCCCTATTTTTCTCTCTGCGCATGGCACCATTCTCAGCTGCTCCCCATCTCATAACCTCATAACACTGTTGTGGAATAAGGGGCGCTGACTGAGATTTCCAGCGTCTCATAAGGAGGGCTTTGTAAGTAAGACCGCCTGTTCAACAAAGCGTGTTATCACTTTATTACCCTTGGGCGTGGGGTACAGTCCAAGAAAGCAGTGTTCTGCTGAGCACCAGTAATCAAGCTCTGATAACACCGCAAAGATATCTGCCCAGTAAGAGGATAGTGAGGGACAGGCCCATAACATATGCAGGAGATTAGAGTCTTGATTGCAGAAGTGGGGCAGTCAGAGGATATAGTTGGAAACATAGTGTGAGGTAGTCTCAATGGAAAATGGTGAACTGAATAAATTAAAAGCGGGCATTGCATGGATTTGTCTCAACTGTGTTAGGAGTAAGGCCCATTCCTTCAAGTTCTTCCTCCCGCTTTGTTCGTATCTGAGTTAAGGAGACTAATAGGTACGTACATACGAAAGCCTCAATACAGCCAACAAATGAGATGATGGCCATGTGCCATGAAGTGTATCGACTGTATGAAATTGCGTGTAGTCAGTTCAGAACCTTTGGTGCCCAATGTTGACTAACATATCAGGTTATATTGGCATGGGTTAAAGACACACATGGCCTACAGGAAACACTATGTGCAAAATCTGGGTGAGGCATGAGAGTGCTACCCTAGTATAACACTCCTGCAATTACCATTGTCGCACCCTCTTGTTTCCAAAGAGCAAGATTGTCGAGGTTAGGATGCCTGTGGGTGTAGGAAGGCCACGCAGGGGAATATTCAGGGCATAGGGCACACAATGGGCAGTAAAACAAAGTGCCACTTTCCAGTATGCAAGAGCAGTGCGTAAGAGAATAGGGCAGGGCGAAGGTACTGCTGAGCCAAGACAGACTAGATTATGCAGTCACAACCACTCTGTGACGTCCATTTCCCCATATCAGTGCAGTCAACAGTGTGTTAAGTGTTCTGTACATCTGGGCAGGTGCCAGCAAATTTACAAAGTGATATAGTAATCAGGGCAGCATGAGCATTTTGGCGAGGACCAGGCAACCCGCCAACAATGGTAATGTGATCCAGAAACAAATTTGCAATTTGAGGGACGCTATCATTTTTTAGAGATTCCCATCCAATAGGTCCTGTACTTCACAGTATATTTGAAGGCCTAAATGACAAAGTAGAGGGTGCCATTTGAAGGTGTGCATCGCCAAAGGTTAAAGTAGACCTAATGTATGGGTCCGCAAATGAAAAGGCATGATTTCATATAGTTGACGCTGAGACCAGAAAGGTTGCCAAATGTGGACAATAACCTTGAAATCTTTGACAAGTCCTCACGGTGCAAACAAAATATCATCAGCATATAACGAGACGGCGTGCATCACGGAATCATGGGGGATCCCCCAGTCCTGCGCGTCTGGTCACATTTGTTGTCCTAGGGATTCCAGTGCCAAAACAAAAAGCAATGGCAAAAGTTGGGCCCCCCTGTCTAGTGCCATGGTGCATCGGGTATGGGGAAGAAATGTGTGGCCTGTTTTAGCATGTGCAGAGGGATTGGTGGATAGTAGATTAACCCTGCCTATGTATGTGGGTGGATGCAACAGTTTGTCAAGGCAGCAAACGTAGTCCCATCCCAGAGTGTTGAAGGCCTGACAGAGGTTCAACGGTGGACAACCGGCCATCTGGTGTTGATCATGGGTGGCATCCAGGACCTTATAAATAAGGCGTACATTAAGTGAATTGTTATGGCATGGTACAAAATCACATTGATCAGCATGGATTAATCGTGGGAGTAGGAGAAGCAGTTGGCATGCCAGCACCTTGCTTAGACTTTTGTATTTGGTGTTGTGGAGTGATAGAGACCTGTAAGAGGGCATTTTGTTAGGAGGCGTATCGGTTTTTAGAAGGGAGGTGACCAAGGTGTGTCTGGTGGTGGGAGGTAATAGTCCTTCCTCCAGAGCAGCTTTCTACAACAGTTCCAGTTTAGTACAAAAGGCAAAGTGGCGTAAAATTGTATAGGAAGGCCATCTAAGCCCAGTGTTTTGCTACAAGCAGGTTCTTTGATAGCATTCCGGATTTTACCCTGGGTGATGGGGACACCGAGAGTCTCCTGGTCTGTGATTGACACCTTGGGTAATGTCAACTGTCTGAGGAAGGAGTGGAGGGTGGCTGTCTGCCGGTAGGCAGGGAGGTGCGTACAGACAAGTATAGAATTCACAGAATGTGGTATTAATATCTTGTTGTGTAGACATATGGCTGTGCTGTGTTGCAAGTATAGAAAGAATAGAAGAGGGTGAAGGTGTTGGTCCTATCATGCGAGTGCCAGCAGTGCACTAGACTTTTCAGCCTCCGTGTGGGTCCTTTGCGTGTATGCCCAGTTTTGATCACAGCTTAGTGAACTTTCTCAGCCCACTACTCATCACACACTCCAATTTTATAGTGCTTGAAGAATTTAATTTTAGAGCAGACAACAGGGATGATAAAAAAGCAACTGAATTACTCACATCTATGGAAGCAGTATGGCTAATCAACACATACAGGGTCCAACACAGAGGTTGAAGTCACATTCTGGACTTGGTGTTTGATATTGCCAATATCATATCCAAGCCAGAATTAACCTCATTAGTGTGGACCAACCAGTTTTCGGTGACATTCTGTTTAAATAATCGTTTTAACCCTGCACAAGACAATATAGAAACAATATTGCCCAGAAGCTGGGTTAAACCTTGGCCTGGGGCTTCTAAAGGCTTGCCTCCTCCACTGAGGAAGTGCTAGCAGCAACTAATGTAGAAAAAGCCTATGATCCTTATAATGGTTGAATTACAGAGTTCCTTGATATTGGTCTTCTGGTAAGCAAAAGACACAGCAGGAGAACTCCATCTGCCCCCTGGCACATTGACCAACTCGAGGAAAAGGGCTGAAAGGAGGAGAGAATACCTATACAAGGACAAAACAAACTGGAAATTGGCATTAAGAGATTATAAAGATCTGCTAGAAAAGGTAATGGCAGAATATTTTGCTGAACAGATAGTACATGCTCCAAATATGACCTCTTTAGCACAAACATTGGAGTTCTTAGATTACGCCACACAAAGAATCGTACCATCACAAGAGCTGTGTAATGGGATTAGTTCATTTTCGAGAACACAATTATGAACATTTCAGATAACTTAAAGAAAAATGACACAGCCAGCTCTCTACCACCTACCATACAGGAGGAGAGTAGCGGAATTGGGAGGGATTATCTCAAGCCTTTGAATCCTGCTACTCTCCTCCTATATGGTAGGTGGTAGAGAGCTGGCTGTGTCGTTTCTGGAGTTGACAGGATGCATTACTTTGGGCTCTCCGCTTGACCCCCTCCCTCCTAAATACTGGAAGGTACATGCACCACAGCTGGCTGAGCCTTTAAGATACATCTGTAGTCTTTCTCTGGCCACTGCTAAGGTTCCCAAGGCCTGGAAGCAAACGTAAGTTATGCCCTTTCTAAAGAAACCGTCCGCAATCCCTAAAGACTTCGCTAATTTTAGGCCCATTTCTATACCGCCTTTTTCTGATAAAAGTATTGGAAAGACATATCAACAAAATTATGTCATCCCCTATTGTTGCAAGTAATTGGCTCCACATGGCTCAATGTGGGTTTAGGCCTCGTCATGGGATAGAGACTGCTCTGGTTGCAGCCACTGATGATATCCGGATGGCTGTGGACTGGGATCAATAAGTGGTTCTGGTACTTCTGGACCTGTCCGCAGCATTCAATACTGTGGATCTCACCAGTCTGCTCAAGAGGTTGGAGGAAGCTGGTGCAGGGGGAAAAGCCTTGAACTGGTGCATCTCTTATCTGTCTGACTGTGAACAGGCAGTACAACTCCTTCCTTTTAGCTCCAGCTTCATGGCACTAAACCAGGGAGCTCTGAGGGGCTCCTCTCTCAGTCCCACCATGTTTAATGTATAATCTAGCCTCTCCTTAAGCTTGTGTGTGGGATGGGAATAAAATGTATTAACTATGTGGATGTACACAGCTAATGGTCTTGTTCAACCCAGGCTCTACGGGGTCCTTTGGCTCTTTTCACCAGTGCATTAACAGAATAGTCAACTGACTTAGAAACAGATTGCTGCGGTTTGATGCTAGTAAGACAGAGACCGTGCTCTGCCAGGTGGGGAGGGCAGGCATTTGCCATCTAAATGACTTATGGCTGACATGAGATGGATCGATTTTTTTATGGGCAGACTCCATACAAGATCTGAAGGTGCAACAAGACTTCACCCTCTCATTGAAAGACCATGCAAGGAAGACATTAAGTATCTGCTTTGCTGTTATCAGAGCTTTACATAAAGTTCTCCCACTTCTTCTGACCAGCTGGCACTCCTGCGTCATAAGCCAGATTGATTATTGTAATGCCTTTTTCATCTGCACACCTAAGAAGACAAAGTGTAATTGGTGCTTGGACAGAAATGGAATTCCTCCAACTCTACAGTCCCTGACTCCCTACTCTGGTTGCCGGTGAAAAATAGAATTTCTTTGTAAATTGTATGCTTCATGCACCAGATGGTCTACCAGCAGGCACCTTACGTCCTGGCAAATAGGATTACTCTAAACCAACAAGGCATATTACTCCACTCAGCCTCTTTGCCTAAACTCTAGATTTCTAGCTACAGGAAAGCAAGAGCCGGAAGAGGAGTCTACTCCTTTCAGGGACCCAAACTGTGGAATACCATACCAACACACATACAACTGACTCTGGACCATCTATCATTGAGGAAGCTCCTCAAAATGTGGATCTATAGGCAGTAATTTCCCTCAGGATGGTCAGGCGTATATCCCACAGCACCAGGAAATCTGTGGGGTTGCAATTGCCCTTAACAAATGTTTTATAATAATAATAATAATGAAGAACCAATTTAGGTCCTCCCTGACCTGGAAATGTAAGATCTCTGCTCTCGGGCCCATCCTAAAGCACACTGTAAAGGTCTTCGAGAAGCTACAGCTTACTGAGCTCACGTTAGATTCTAGTCTGGGGTTACATAGCAAAAATGACATGTTGGTGCTCACAACTTTGTCAGCTGATGTATTTCTCCCACTTGCTGCACATGAAACATAAACCTGGGCAAACCCATTGCTTACCACCTGGCATGATCCCCCCGTGGGTCCTGATAAGCTCTCTACAGCCTTGCTATGCAGGAGCCCCACAAAAGTATTCATGCCAAGCAGTTGTTAAGGCATGCGTTACTTTTCATACATTTTTCAGTATCACTCTAGTGTAGTGAATATGAGGGTACTCTAGGCTGATAATCACAATGCCAATGTGGTGTGCTCAACAAATGGGGGACGACACGCCTGTTGGTGTATAAAATCATTTGGTGACCAGTGGGGCAAGCTTAGGGCTTTTCCAATGAATGGATTTTTCTTCAGCTGTAGAGGAACAGCCTTAAGTTCTTCAGTATTGGATGCTTCATTGATACAAATACTTGAATCATCCCTGTGGTCGAGCTGGGAGTTACATTGCAATAGCATTTGCATGTTAAACATAACCCTACAGCTACAATAATGGCTCTTTAGTAGTTCAGGCACATCATTTTAAATGTATCAACTTCTATCATATTCAGCATGTCAAATGCTACCAAACAGAGCCCTTTTTTATACCCTGTGACTCTTGTGGCAAAAGGAGACATTAGTGAGATGATCTTCACAAGAAACATATTTATTTACTCTGGCTATCTTGCAAGCCAAAATAAAGATCGCAAGATATGCAGAAAGTTTTCTAGAAAACTTTAAAGTTGAAGGGGGCAAGGCTCTTGTTGTGCCTTCAAATACCCTGGGAGTTAGGCACCTCATATGAGGAATCAAGCTTGTTTTCAAAGACGTCTGAAAAGGGCCAGAAGAGGTGTCACATGAAAGACAAAACTGCCTCTAAAACAGTTCCAAGAGCAGAAGATCCAACTACGTCAAAGCTTTCTGTGAAGGGACCCAAGCAGCCTGGTAAATGTCCTGAGGTAACTCAAAAGTCAAAGAAGTCTAAACAAACTAGAACTATTTTCACCAAGAATACAGCAAACTAACTTAAAGGCTCCCCTTGAGGAGCATGGGTAAGCTAATGGAATAGGTGGATGCTCTCAGACTCTACTCCTCGCACGGTTTAGCTTAATTTGCATTGTGTCTCAGGAATTTCGAGGCCTGCGCCACACAGCTGATGCCAGGTTTTCTCTGCTGCAAGGGACAAACGAAAACTGGTGGAAGTCCATCCCGATATGCTCTTTTGGGGGAGGACAGTCTTGGAGCATGGACCCAGGGCAGAGGGCTGTTTCTCGGTGCACAGAGCATGCAGGCGGAGCTAAGCTTGTGGTAACCCCACACAGACAAAGGCCCTGGTGGCTATGGTGGAAGTTCATGGAGAACATATAGGAAACATAAGGTGAGTGCTGGGCCCAGAGACTTTGTAGTGTGGTGGTTCAGCTGAGCTGTGACCACCTGGCCAGTTAAGCTGATGCCGCGGCTGGGACTGTGGGGCTTGGTATGGACTATAAAGCAATGCCATATGGGCTATTTCCAGTTCTTCTTCTGTTAGAGCGTTAAAGGAGCCTAGATGGGGCACCCTCTCCCAATCATGCAATACTTTAGGGCGAACAAGACCATCAACATATACCCCCTGCTTACTAATGCACTCTAGTCAGCCATACATGTGAGCAATGTTGCCTCTAATAATTTTTCGCTGTGTGTGGCATTGAAGGGTCTCTGTGCACTGTAGTAAAGGCTTACAACACATTGCTGTGCAAGCAAAAGCAGTGCATAAGCTAGCAAGTTCAAAGATTTGTTTAAAAAACACTGCCTGACTTATGTGGTAAAGCAGCGCTAAACCACTTCTTAAAATACGGAAGAACACCAGCCAGCCAGCCAAAACTGTGGCAGAGACTGAGTCAGTTAGAGGTGGTTGAGGCACTGGAGCTGTCTGACAGAGGTCCTCTTGGAAACTCAGGGACAAAATGAGCCAATCATTCTTGTGGGCACTGACTGCCTACCATACTATTACATCATGACCCCAGACTCCTCCATACTGCTTCTGCAGCAGTTGTTCTGCCCTCTGCTGTGCTTTGCAGATGACAGAAGTGAACACCTGTAGAAGCGCTCTGAAAGTGCTTAGAGAGGGGCATTATCTTAATGATGTTTCAAATAGTCCCTCTCTGAGCACGTTCGTAGTACTTTGCAGGATCTTGACACTCAGCCCACCTATCAGTGGAGTGACAATGCCCCCGCAGAGCAGGAGGGACCCCGGGGCTCCAGGTGCCCCCCCCTCAGCACAGTACTTTGGCCTGAGAGTGCCTGATTGAGTCTGGATGGGGAGGGGGGAGGGGGGGCTCCATGTAGTGCCATCTATACTGCTGCCCCCATCCTGAGAGGGTACTAAATATGCCCAAGGCCTGTGATGGGATCTTTCTGTCAAAGGCTGCTGCAGACCCAGCTCTGTACTTCACTAGTGTGGATGTGGAAACGTGTAACAGTTGAATGATTGGAACCTAATGTGGGCACATTCATGTGGCCATGTCTCTGCTCAGTCAGTGTTAGGTCTGCTTCATCGTAACAAAAGTAATAAGTGCACATGCAGTATGGCTATACATTTATTTGTGTACCACGTGGTATGTGCATAGTTTGTGTGGAAGTTGTATGCAGACATAACTCCAGAGAACAGGCATTGGATGAAGGTGTGTGGCTGTAACGTTTTTAGGTCTATCGCGCAAACGCTTTGACCTGTTGTAAGTATTGTGGGCTTTTAACCAGACGTCCCCCACTTTTACTCGTTCGTTGGCTTGCCTTTCAAAATTCACTTGATGTCATAGGTAATTTCTTTGTTTGTCCTACCTTGAGGCTGCTTTTGGTCATGCCTTGAAGACTGCCCCTGTTGCATGGATTATTGCCCGATTGTCAATCTGCTTCCATGTGGGTGAACTATTTTTTATGTCTCTCCGCTTGGTGCTGCATGGCAGCCATGGCATTCACAGCGTGAACAGGGACAACAGCATGAACTCGATCGGCGGTATTGAAGCGCTGGTCATATTGTTCAGTTACCTAGTCAGAGTTATTTCTTGTGGCTCTCCCCTTAAAACACTTGAAATTGGGAAATGCTTTACATAAAACACAAATCATCAAAGCGAAAGTGGCTCTCCCGGCACAGCGGGAGAGCTGATACTACAATATTCACTGCACCCTGGGAAAACTTGATTCATAGTGCTTTACAAGCATTCTTTTTCACATTTTTGCCCATAACGCAGCCTGTTGCGGTCTTAGGACAATGGGACCACCACCAAAACGTTCAGCATGACACACTTTCTGTCTAGGTCATCTTTGAGTGCCCACACTAGGTTGGTGGGGACCTCAAAATAATAACCCCTCCCACCATTCAGTGTCTTTGTAAGCATTCTGTTGGCTGGAACGTTTATTTTTCAGCTGGGAATAGCTTGTGTTTTAAGGGCCTTGTTTGTAATATCATTGTTAAATGCATACCACCCTTGAAAATATGTAAGGCACTATGCTCTCTAGGGGCCCTATATGGTTACTATACATTATGTATTGCCATTTTCTTTTGTATTTATTACCATTTTCTTTTTCTGTGGTGATGCCCTCCAGAGGCTAACTATATAGTTACATGATTGGTTCTTACAAATGCTATTTTAATTGTGGTGTCCTCTAGGTGCAGTTCTAAGAATTACAGTTATGTCAACATATTATAATGTTTGTGGCACAGAAACCTGCCCCATAATGCTTTGCAGGGCATCACTTAAAAAAAACATTTTTGATCATAACTCAGCCTGTGGTGGTCCTAATACAATGGGACCACCTTCAAAACATTGACGACAATGTGCTCCTTGTGTTTACATCATCTTGGGGGTCACCACACTATGTTATTGGGACTCCAAAACAATAACCCCTGCCACCATTGAATATCTCAAGCTTTCACATGGCTAGAACTTTTGTTTTATAGCTAGGAGAAGTTTTGTTTTAAAGGCCTTGTTTGTAATATTCATTGACTATCATTGCAGTAGGCCTGCTAGCCTTAAACTCCCTCTAGGGGCTAAGTATATAGTTACATTGCATTACTTTCTCTTGTTTTTTTTTCATGGGGGTTATGCCCTCCAGGGGCTAACAATATGGTTACAAAACCATGTTTCTTACAAATGATATTTTTGTTATGGTTCCCTCTATGAGCTGCTTTGAGCATTACAGTCTAATGGCAAAAGTTTAATTCTGATAAATAAATTGTATATGTTTTAATGATCTCTCCTTATTACAGTTATGACCATGCTTCAGAACAACTTAACATCCTTATTACACTATGACTCTTTGAACACTCTTGATATGTCTAGGCGACCCTTCTAGTGTATTGCTCCTCTGTGGCTGTCTTGTGTCTTTTTTGTGGAATTGTGTTAGCCAGTCAGCAACTCTGATGGTGGTGTGGTGAAGGTGTTATTCTGTTGGAATTAGCATGGCAGATGTAAATGAGGATGCTAAATGGCTACATTTTAATTTTTTTGCTGCAGCCACAGGAAGAAAGTAAATGGAAGTGCTTTATTTATAAACAGGGCCACTGGAATTATATGTCAGTAAAAGACGAAATTATGAGGAAGGGTTGACCGAGTTATGTGGCAAGAAAAGTACAGTTATGAATTTACAATGTCAATAGCTCTAACTCAAAAAAATTCAAGACCTTTTGCATTGCAAATGCGTGTGCTTTTTTGTGGTATTCAGCTAACTCTAGAAATCACACCACAAGGGCTGCTGATGACGCATGCCTTTCTTAGAGCGATGGAACAAAAAGGCACTCCAGTTTTCCTTCTGTCTTTGCTTGTCTTGTGCTGCTGCTTTCACTGTCATGGGTTCAGTGTACGAGCAATGTAGTGTTTGTGTACTGATGTTTGTGTGTGTGTGTGTGTGTGTGTGTGTGTGTGTGTGTGTGTGTGTGTGTGTGTGTGTGCGCTCATAGCCAGTGTGTTTTGTGTTTACAAAATGTGGACTTCCCTGAACTAGGCTAATTTTTCAAAAAAGGTTTCCTGCGTCTACTTGATTTTACACGTCATATGTTTAACTGAATTAAGTGAACTGGTAAAAAAATAAACACCAAGCATTACTTCCGAAGTAAAATGAGATGGAGAAATAATTGCTATCTAGTGGCTGAGTTACATAGTGTGAAACTAAGAAACCTGTGATCAACCCAGCGTCCCCCCAAGCTATGTGATCCTAGGCAATTACTTGATAATTGTGCCTCGTTTTCCTTATTCACATTTAAGATCACCTTAAAATACATAAATTCGGGATGTGTGCTGTAAAAAATGTAAATCTTATGTTGGCATTTTAAATTATCCCCAGGGTGACATCGAGAGATAATTGAGGGTATGTTTGTCACTATCTAGGTCAGAGTTCCAAATTTCTTAAAAGGAAAGCTTCACGCTAACTTTCAGAAGCTGCACAAAGAAGAAAATAAAGCATTCTGCTGAAAAGCCATGTGTTTTTAAAGGAGCTTATTTTAAAAGGTGGCTGTTTAGCAAGGTAAGGCCATTCCTTTGTTCTGTGGAAGCCTCTGCGCTTCTAGAAGAACCCTTTACGCTGGGGAAAGATAGGCTGCGCGCCTAATTTAGCATCTGAGGCAGCGGTCCAGTGGCAGGGGGCATGCCTCCCACTGCAGCTGACCTAACGGAGTCCCGTAATGAAGACTTAGTGAATGGACTCGGGCCCTCTGGCACCATAAGTAGTGAGGTCTGTTGAGGCTGGCTCCTTATTACTGTCTGCAGCCCTGCCAACTGTAATGCATCTCGCGGTAGAATAACGCATTTCCGGTCATTTCCCCCAAAATACCCGAGATTGTCACGCAAGTCCTGAAGTGCGGTAAAACCTTGTTCCAGTTTCTCACTTTGTTAGGTAAGCTCCGAGTAGTCTTTATCAAAGGCCACAAGAGGCGCTGGTGTACAACAGGTGGTATAGGATTCTCAATATATTACGATATTTATGTGGTTCCCTCGTCTTAATCGCTTGATTTTGCTTGCAAGAAAGTGTCACTCATAGTCATTGAAATGTCACTCATAATTACATTGAAATTATGAAAATGTCTGACATAGCAATTTAAACCTTGGCAGATATGTCTGCAAGACTTGCTGGGGCTCAGTTGTGTCATATCTGGATTATTGGAGGCTGTCTTTCCCTTGAATTTCTGTATAAGGACCTTGGGGTGGATTCAAAACACCTGTGCACCATGTGTGGCAGGGTTACCTGATAAATCCAATCCCTGTTTGCCTTTAACTGTTGCTCAGGTGGGCCTCTGTTACCTCTCTCTCTTGGTGATGGAGGTTATTCTCACTCAGATTTTAGGATCCTTAATGCTGGCTCAAAGAGGCCCTACCAACAACAAAGACCGACAAACGCTGTGATCAAATTCCACTACTTCTTGCAGAACAAAGCAGTTTGGAAAACAACACTAGTGCGTGCTGGGCAGTATCTTCTTTCAAGATAATACATACTCCATATATCATGATGTTGCCCAAGCAACTTTACTGTGATGAGCAGAATTCTAAATGGTCACTCAGAGAGGAAAGGTTCAAATATCACCAGACGTACCCTTTTGGTCTTACAGCTTGAAATAGACAGCAAACTACATCATGTCACGGAATGAATGTAGTCTGCCCACCTGCTAAACATTCCTGCCCTTGAAAACCTTTCAGAGTTGTCGCAGCAGAAAGATGACCCTGGCCTGTTGTTCAAGGGACACCATTAGGCTTGCTGGAGCTTCCCAAGGAGCTGCGCCACTACTTTGCGAGTCTCAGGGGTTCAAGAATGGCTCTAGCCCGTGGTATATAATAGTCCAAGCCGCTTGATGAAAGAATGGTGTCCAGTTTGGCTCGCATGTTGCCTCCCATACTTCTACCTTTGAACCCATGGCTCCAGACGGGGATCCCTGACCTTGCCTGGGGACAGTGTGTTGGTCACTTTGCTGGTATTGAGCACTAAGGCACATTGACTCTAACACTGGGTAGGATATGTACAGTTGGTTTCCGAGGCCAACCCTACAGTCCTCTTGATCCAGTGATCTGAACGGAAGGTGTTGCATCCCTTTCTGAGGGTGAACTGGAAGCAGAGGAGGGAAGCTCTGTCTCCCTAACATTCAGCAGTGAGGGAGGGGGGCGGTCATCATTTTGCCCGGAGCGCTGACCACACAAGTGGAGTGATTTGTCTTCCAGCTACTTTTGGTTTATTTGTTTTTTTTTGGTTAGCTCACTTTAATTCAGGAAATGTAGACTCGTTGCTGTGTCTTGATTGTGTCCATGGTCAATCTACCTATGATGTTGCTGTTAACTCTTTCTCAATAGCACAGTAAATGACCGCTATTAGCACTTTGAATGTTAAGGGTCTCACTGCCCTCAGTAAGAAAATGTTAATCTGTGAAGCCCTTCGACACCCAAAGACGGATATCCTATGTTTATAGGTTACTCACTTATTAAGGAAGGACCAGGGGAATTGAAAACATTGGACATACCTCAAGGTATTCTTTGCCTACGCATCCACAAAGCAGTGAGGAGTAGCCATTCTTCTTAGATGTACCTTACCCTTTATAATTTTGAGTGTTAAGGAGGATAAAGATGGTGTATATAAACCTGATAGAGACAACTAATTTACATTTAACAAATCTGGTCTATACATATTATACTCATGTCTGTTGGACACACTCCAAGGCTGATTATGTACCAGTTATCACACCACTTTTTGAAGGGATTCATTGATTGCATATAGGCCTTATCATGCCTTGTGACTATTCACTTTGAGCTAGGGGTTGAGGAGCCCAATCACAACTGGCACCTATACCCATCACTGTTGAGCTCTTCAGTAATTGATGACAAAATTGGCCAACATATTGATGAGAATGATGCTAAACGAGAGATGGGGGTTGTCCATGGGACATGTTTGGGGCTCTTTTAAAGCAGTGGTTCAAGGTCAATTGATTGTGGCCACGGGCAACTTTGAGTTTCTCCGCAAAGTAGAGGTACAGAAGCTGGGACAGGAGCTCAGGAGTGAGAATGGGAAAAGGCTGGGAACGCCGCACAACAGAATATATGTAAACTAATTGTAGCTAAAGGGAAGCTGCAAATGCATTATGCTAATAGAGCTGAGCATGCCCACTTGCACTTACGGAAGATAGCTTATTTTAAAGAGGCCAAAATAGGCACACATTTGGGTAGCCTGTTCCCTGGGAAGCAGCAAGAGTAATATGTTAGAGATACATATCTCCTCAAATGATTGGTTGATTGAAGACCTGGTGAAACTGAAAGTTTTGTCTCTTCTTATCAGATTTATACTCCTGGAATGCTTGTTTAGATCCTTAACAAGTAGCTTACCTTACAGTTTCCACAGGTTTCTGTTGCCCAGAGGGAGGTCTTGGACCTCCCCATACAAATCTGAGCTTTTTAAGGCTGTGATAAATGTGCTGAAGCTTAAAAAGCCCCAGGGCCCAACTGGTTCACTGCCCAACTTTGTTATTTTGAAACAGGTTGGCATCTAATTTAGCAATGCTGTTTGTTTACTACTTCATGTCGGGCTACACAACCCTCTCAATGGGAGAACTTGTTGTCTCGTTCCTCCCTACACCAGGTAAGGGCGTGCAGAAGTTTGCCTCATATCACCCCAATGAACTCTGACCATTGATGAAAAATTATATATTAAATTTCTAGCTACTTGCTTCAGTGAGATCCTTCTCTCCCTGGTCCACGCTGGTCAGAGTGGGATTCATATAGGCCTGCCAGATACATGGTAATTTTAGGGCTGCCATCCACCTGGTCGAAAATCCCTCATTTGAAAACATCCCATCGATTCTGCTCTCGTTAGATTCATAAAAAGCTTTTGGTCTTGGTGGATTGGTCATTTCTGCGCTATGTTCTCCAGTTAATGGTAATCAGCCCCCCCACCTTTTTTTTATTATGATCTTCAGCATTTATGATAGCCTTAAGTCCAGGGTAGCACTTACTGGCAGGACTTCACAGGATGATGTTTGACTATCTGCCCAAAATATTTCTGCAATGCAAAACAGAATTCCACCTCTCAGAGAAGACATGGTTACAGTATGTGCAACTTTGTCACTAATCCTGCAGTCTTCTTGGCTGTCCTTGGAGACTAAACCACACTTAAGTTACTTGTCCCTCGATTATAGGCAATAAAAGCAACTTATTTAATACACATACACCAAGTGTTGCCTGCACAAGAGGCTTCCTGAGCATGGCCACTCAAAAAGATATATGAAAGGGCTTTAGACATGAACATCTCACAGAAACAACACAAATGGTTAGGCAGAGATAAACATGATTCTTCCAAGTCTATGTTGGGCAGGGAAATCCATCACAAAATATGGTATGGCTAGCCTATGCTCCTGCCCCCAGCAAATGTTCCGCAACACAAACTCTAACTGCTGGAGGGGCTGTAGTGCTAAAGATGATTAGATACACATTTCGTGGCAGTATTTGCTGGTTCACCTTCTCTGGGAAGGAGTCTTGGACCTACTGAGGAGGGTTCTTGAGTAAATGATTTCATTTGTCCCGGAGGTCATGCTACTGGGCCGGATAGTCATCGAACTCTAAATGATGTCCAAAATAACTGGCTTATGGTGCTCCGGTGCCACTGGAAGAAAATACTTACCCCTCCACTATCTCAATGATACCACAGACTTTGGTCCATCTTGGACTTCAAGCAACTAGTCAACTAAATGAAAGGTTCCCCCTTTTGTTTTGAAGTTATGTGGAAGTCAGCATACAAGATAATATGTAAGGCTCTCCTGAGCAATATGCTTCATCCTAGGTGAAAAGTTCTAGGACTCTTCAATTAAGGATCCTGATGGGGCCCCCTCACCTTGTGGGGAAGCTTTCGTGTTGATGACCAGTTTTGGGTAGATGTGTGAAGGCTATTTAGCCATGTAGTGTAACACTAAATAGGTGATTGATACTCCATTTCCTGGTTGGGGGGGGGGGGGTGAGTTAAATGGTAGTTGTAATAGTTGGGAAGGGAAGTTTAGGCACTTAGATTGTTTTTTGTTTTTTTCCCTTTATCATCTTGTGTTAACACTCATGAATACCAAAATATGGGCAGTATATTGAATAATGCCGGTTCTGTATGTACATTTGTAGTTTGGTGATGGGTCATGAAATCTTTGTGGGTCGATGTAAGAGTCCAAGCTGTAGCACATGAAGTTTTTGTCAGGGATACCACTTGTGCAGCACTTCAGTTGAGGACTGACAGTTATCGTTTGCAGAGTCTGGCATGGAGTAACTTGTGGTAGGTTCTTATCTGGCAATTGCTTGTATTAGTCTGCCTGCATTAATTTTAAGTCTCTCAAATATGTTATTGGGGTTTCAACCCAGGATAGTGATTTAGCTGCTTTAGCTTCAAACATTGTGATGAGGAATAATATGTAAAACGTATTGTTTGTTATTCTGATTCAAGCATGTGGGAGAAGAAAAAACTTACCTGTAATGGTAGTTCTTAACTACTGGTATCTTTCACAGATTCACATGTAACCCTCCCTTCGCTCTGTGAGAGGCCTTCCTTCACACAAATAGTATTCAAAATCTGAAGGATGGTAGCCTCTCAGGATGTGGTCTTCATACTGACTGACTGACTGATTGGTTGAAGTTCTGTTCATTTTAAAAAATGGGCCCAGGCCCGAGGGTCTTCAAACATGGGGGTGGACCCCACTCCGGGGGCCTCAAGAGATCCCGGGCTCTGGCCAAAAGAAGTATTATGCAGATAACAGTTATTTATTTAAGCAGAAAAACATTTATTGCATTTTTAAAAAGATAACTAAACTTATTTGCAATGTTTAAGTAAGTCTAGACATATTTAAAAATTGTCAACTTAATAGAATAATTGTGAAAAATTCTGAGGGGAGCCCAATGATTTCCCTCCAATCCTCTGGGGGGACGCAGCATTAAAAAGTTTGAAAACCTCTGGTCTAGGCTAATATATAGCCATTGTTATAAGCTTAGAGCTGTGCTTAACATGAAACTCCTATTGTAATGTTACTGTGGGACTCCCAGCTCGACAGCGGGGATGATTCACACATGAGAATCGTTCAAAGATAACAATAAAGGAGAACTGCCATTACAGAGAAGTAATCCCCCAAAACTGGGTCTATAAACTG
This sequence comes from Pleurodeles waltl, assembly GCF_031143425.1. Taxonomy (NCBI): domain Eukaryota; kingdom Metazoa; phylum Chordata; class Amphibia; order Caudata; family Salamandridae; genus Pleurodeles; species Pleurodeles waltl. Next base: position 437,603,677 of record NC_090449.1, read on the forward strand.
AAACAAACATGTTTTTCCCATACTTTCTTCAAAGATTGTGCATGCCGTCATTGATCTAGGCCACTTTAGCCATCCTTCATTTTAACAATAGCCCCTAGTTTATGGTATTGTGGAAGATCTCATAAAAATACATAAACTAACTCTGTCCAGAAAAATACTGTTAAACTTGATAGCCTTTTTGTCTTTACATATTTTGAATAATGGTCATATTGTTAGATTTAGGAGCATAATTCTTTAGCTGAAGGATGACCATAAATGTGTCTTATTTGGCCTTGTCACTGCAAAGAAAACTTGGTCCTGCACATAAAATCTACTTGTAAATCTAAAGTACATGCATCAGAAACTCTTCAGAGTTAAATTAAACATAAGGTTATTTTTATGGACAAATGCTTTTTCCCTGGCCTTGCATGAACAATTTTCTCCACATCCAACATCCACTTGTATCTTGTTTTCATTGGTCTCTCAATCCTCTTCCCTTTCATGACTCTACACATTAACATCTCTCTGTTAATAGGCTTTCCTTACTTCACAGAATTCCTGATGAAACTGTTGACCCTTAACAATGTATCATTCTGTAGCTCAAACCCTTTTGAAAATAATTACTAAAATATACTAACATTACTTTAGTAGTTTTAATGGGAGCCACACCATTCGTCTTGCACTAATAAGCCTATATATTCCAATTGTTTTTGGTGCCCATAAGTCTCTGAGTAACCCTGAAGCCTCCTTCAAAAAGTCCTCAAATTCTCTAGAATGGCTGATATCCTCCAAATAAGAAGGTTCAGAATGACCTAGTAGATCAAATGATGTTCCTGTCATCAGACATTGTGTTGCATAAATCAGAAATGGTTCTCAGTCATTGGTTTTAAAACTCACAGGGACCAGGGCAATGCAACTCAAAATAGTCAACAACACAACCTGACAATTTTGTCTCCTCGTCATTAGCTGAACTCCTAATTCCTTCCAATTCTCTTCCAATGTGTATATCCATTTCTCCTGAATCTAGCCTCTACCTGAAATACCTTTGAAAGTGAGTCATCAATCTTGACATAGACAAATCCACCTCTAATTGAGCTGTCATTCTCTGAATCCATTGAGCATACTCCAGGTTAAGCATCCAATCGTTACAGTCCCTCAGATATCTTGAGTGGCTATTTGCCATCTGATTCTTTTCACCTGGCAATTATCCCTCTTTCAACTCGATCTTGTGCCCTGGACAACACACTGCCACAGCTACTTCACCAGATTTCCCAACTGCCTGGATATTGAGCCCTCTCCTGTCTGATTTGAATACCGACCTGCTTATAGATTCCCAGAAGCATCTAACTATTCACTGTTTGTGAATGAAAACTCTATTGAGAGAGGTCCTGCTCTTATCCTGAGCCTTTGATATGCATACCTTTATCTTCCATGGTACGTTTGCCACCAACCTCTTTCTTACCCAGCTGTGACCCCAGTATTGTGTATTTAATGCTTCTAAATTTTCTAACCACCGTTGTAGCTCCTCTCTCATTTCCAGTGTAATTCTCACTTTTTCCATGTACTGTTAGCCTTCATAGCACTTTAGCCTTTTCAGTGCTCTATAATGAAATGGCCCTGGACAATACCACCTGAATAGATAACAGGCCTACGACCTGAGTCAAAGATTATAAGTCTACCTTGTCCTTGTTGAGCACACAGTGTGTCTTTTACTTTATCATCCATAACTTTCAGCATGGTAGCTCCATAACCCCCTTCACAATGTCCACTCTGATTAACATGCCACAATCTTCTATTGTCCTAAACTTACCTTCTCTAAGGTCACAATCAAACCTAAATCCTCCAAAAATGCCTTTGCTACGTTTATATGTACTGCTACCTCCTTGTGATTTTGTGACATAACTGAGATGTTGTCCAAGTGTGCAGTCACCCTCGCCCTAAAAGATGCAGCAGTCCTCTACACCTTTATGAAATAGCAGTGGCCGAATAAAGACCACATAGCATACTCATAAACTAGAACTATGAATTCCAGTTTGACTAGCCAATCTTCCTCCTAAGAATATCCTGCAAAAGATGGATCCCCTCCATCTTAATATTCCTCTACACCACATACTTGTTTAACTTCCTGCAGGTTATCACCAATATCCATGGCTTATCACTCTAACAAATGTCTCTTTCATCTGGTATTCCGATAATTCTATCTGTCTCAAATATTTGCTCTCCATTTTGACCTCCATGTTTCCTCTGTTCCTTTGAAAAATGCATTTTTCTTCACTCTGTTTGTTGCAGTGGAAAAAACAATTATTTCCATGACAATTACCTTGTACCTTAATTTGAACTTGTGCTCTTACTTTGGCTTATCTTTCCCTGGAACTTCTCCCTCTTTGTGGAAAAAATCTTTGTGATCATATAGCCTCTTAAGTTTGATACTGGGGCTTCTGAGTATCTTGTCTTGAAAAAACACCTCTAACTCCTAGACCTTCCAAAATATGTACCCTCAAAAGACTCTCTTCATAGCATTACATGCGTTACCCAAGGCTGTGAATGTTGACATAAATTGTATTATTTATTTTCCAAAAGGAAGGCCCTTCACATCTATGCTAAATTCTTTATTTGTCATATCTCGAAGCTTTGGACTGATGCCCTTCAGAACTGCGTTATGACACTCTATCAAAGTTAAGTTTACATACCCTAAAAAGCAAATTACCTGTTCGGCTTCAACCTCTCAACAAGGATTTCCACTCTCATGCCTTTTGTATGTGTCTTTTATGCCTTATCAAGAACTCTAACTAACTGAACCAAGTATGCTCAGCAATCTGTTGAATCCTTTTTTTGGATCTCTTGCTAACCTACATAAAAAATGTATTGTTTGGGTCCGAATCGGGCATTGCCTTCATCTTATTGGGCTTTGAACACTCCACTTTCAAAAGTCCCTTTGTCTCTCACTCAAGTGGTGTTCAGATCCACTTTTAATACATTCACCAATATGCTACCACTTTGCACAATGTGGGTGGTATGTTGCGCAGAGACAATATATTTTTGCTTTAATGTGTTTAACTTCTTACTCTTCAAAGTACTCATTATCCTAATTCTCTTTCTTATGTCTTAAAAATATTAATCAAAGCCAGTACTTTCTTCAGTTTGATCTTCTTGCAGACATAGTCATCCTCCTCACCAGGTAAAATCTGAATACCCTTGGTGCTGCAATGGACACCTCTTTATACATGTCACTGTGGGCTCCCTTCTTATTTGTAGTACGCAGATCAATGTCAAAGACTTTCTCCTGTACTCCTACATCTCTAGGTCTTTTCATATGTTTAGATATCGTGTTCCACATCTGTCTTTTCTCTTGTTTCCTTCTTCACTCTGAAATTGACCATATTTATTCTTTTGAACCTTCACCTCTCCTTCATTTCCTTAAGGCAACCTTAACTGCATCTTTAATTGAAACATTTACTTATCATTGAATCATTGACTTCATCACTTTGAACCTAGAGGTAACAACTTTCTGTACCCTTCGGTTGCCTCGCTCCATCCTGTGGGCAGTAGCCCTCCCTGCCATATTGCCATATGCCCCCCCCCGCCCTATCCCTGCAGTTCCTGTTTCCCACTTTTACAGCTCAGGTCTCCATAGGTTTCCGTGATGAGGGTATTCTCCCTCTTCTTTTCTGTTCTGTCACCTTCCCTTTTATAGATTGGCCTCTGCAACCTGTGAAATAGTTTGGTTTCTGGTTTCTGTCGTTAGTTTTTCATATGATGGCTTCTGCGATTCCCCTCCCACTTATTCCTGAGGTTTAGTTATATGACCTTGCTTACAGTTACTACTAAAAAAAATATTTTTCTCTTAATAAATCTAAATTAAAACAGATTAATCATGTTAAAAAAAGCTACCGTCTCTTAAATAGCAACCCAACTATATTTCCAAAAATTGGAAACCCCCCTGCAATCCTTAAAATCATTATTGCCTCGCAGAACAAAAACTGTTCTCTTAACTTGTCCCATCCGGCAATCATTAGTTATTTGTATAACAAAAGTACTTTCCTGTCTAGGAGCAGCGTTCAAGAGAGGAGGAGGTCTGGAGGCGAGGGAGGTTAAAGGCAAATCAGCACTGGTTCTAGACGTTTGACTCAGTATTTTGTTGCCAAGTTTGATGTATTTGAAAGTTACTGTGAGGTGCTGCACTAAAGGTATAATGCATAATGATAGCCTCAGGGCTTGCCATAAAATGCACTCTTGTCCCTCCATTTCCCTGCTTATGATACTGTGTATCTAGAAGCATAGTGTTCACCCTTCATTTGCTAGAGATACCCATTTTATGTCAGATAGAAGACCGAATCATCCTTGTTCTATTATCCATTGAAAACCTACAAGGAAAATGGCAAATTCTTGTAGACTAGCCATCATAACATCCTGATGGCCAGTAGCAGAAGCTACAATCCAGAAACCACTTGAGGTGATTGCTGAACTGCAGGAATTTGAGATGTGATCATCTGGAGCTGATAATTGGAAGAAATTGCCCTGCCTCGGTTTCACATTGTGAGTCTCTCAAAACTCCTCCCTGGTGGAAATTACTGTCTGCTGTTGCCAGACAGTTGAATGCTGTAAACTGAAGACACCATGTATCTCCACACGATCTTCAAAGTTGTGAACTATCCTGTCTGCTACAGTGAAAGTTTGAAGATTTTTATTAGGACTTCTGAAGGTATAATCTTGTGCATAACATACATTAAAAATGCTGATTGTACATGACCGACTCACTAGGCAGAGCGGTTTCCACAATAGTGGCCCTGTGGCACCATGCCCAGGTGAGGGTGTCTGGGTTTTCGGGGATGCCCAAGTTTACCTTATGAACATAGCCTTTGATGTCACTAGTCTCTTTGGAGACTAGACGGATTCGGTGCTCAAATGCTTTAAGGATTCTCTGGCTACGGCCAGGTCCTTGGACATTGCGGTGACCCCTGACACCCCACCCCATCAGCTTTTTGCTCCTTTTGTGGCTACTTAAGCGTCTTCTAACCGCACCAATTACTGCTCAGAAACAGTGCTTTGCATGCTTCCCAGCCTCTGCATGGAAGAGGGCTCTGTATCCACTGACCTCGTGGGTCAGATGGCCAGCGGTCCACTCAGTCTGCTTTCCCCCCCTCCCCACAACACACACACTTCTAGTCTGCCCCTTTAACACCATGCCCATCGGACAGATGGGTTTTGCAGTTTGAAGGAAGGGGCTACTCTCTCCCCTTTGAGACTACACCTCCCTCAATGCCACCATCTCCTGACCGGATGATGGAGGATCAACTGTCCCTTCTCTATGAAGACGTTGCGGCTCTCCTTGCCAAGGGAGCCATAGAGAGGCTTCCGGTGCCAGAAGTAGGCTGTGATTGTTATTCCTGCTATTTTCTGGTTCCCAAAAAGGACAAAAGTGTTTACCTTATTTTAGAGCTACAAGCCCTCATTCTCTTCCTCAAAAAGGAGAAATTCAAAATGCTCATGTTGGCTCAGATCTAGTCTTCTCAGGACCCAGGAGACTGGCTAGTAGGGGTGGACTTGCAGGACGGTTATTTCTACATTCCCGTCCTTCCTGCCCATGGACGTTACCTGCAGTTTCTGGTAGGCCACGAGCACTTTCAGTTTACCGTGCTTTCCTCTGGCCCTTAGTGCTTCTTGGGTGTTCACCAAGGTGACGGTGGTGGTTGCACTTCATCAGAGGAGATCATCTCGATGACTGGCTGTTAAAAGCAGTCTCCCACCTCCAGACTATGGCAAACCTCCTGCATTCACCGGGGTTAACTATAAACGTGCCGAACTCACACCTGACTCGCTCTCACACACTTTCTTTCATTGGAGGTGTTCTGGACACAGTGCAGTGTCAGGCTTTTCCTCTGAAGCAGCGAGTCCAGGAGATTCAGGCTATGATATTGATGTTTCAGCCTCTATTCTGGATTTCGGTGAGCGACTCTGAGGCTGTTTGGACTCATGGCCTTCTGCATCCTGCTGGTGACACATGCCGGATGACATATGCGGGCTCTGCAGTGGGACCTGAAGTTTCAGTTGGCGTAGTATCAGGGGTATCTCTCAGACTTGGTCGAGATCTCAGAGTGAACTGTGAAAGATCTGCAGTGGTGGTTAACAATCCACAAATGTTTCAGAGGCAGATCCCTCTCCCTTCCCCAACCAGATCTGGCAGTGGTGACAGGGGCATCACTCCCGGGATTGGGGATAAGGGGACCATCTAGGAGAGGCGAAGATCAGAGGACTGGTCTCCAGCGGAATCCGGACTCCATATCAACCTGCTGGAGATCCAGGCAATCCGACTGGCAATGAAAGCCGTTCTACCCTCATCAAGGTAAGGCTAGTGCAGGTGTTCACGGACAACACCATCGCAATGGGGTTGTACGAGGATGGCAGATTTATGACGCTGAAGAGCAATATTGTGGTTTCAAAGAACTGTCTTTTATTTGTTCTTGAAACAGTTTATACGGTAAGTAATATGTACAAAGTTTATGGAATAGAGGTAGGTTGTGGAGTTGTCTTCTGGTTGACTTCCTGGCTCGTCTTCCTTCTTTCTTCCAAGGCCTCGCGGGGAGCGTGAAAACAAGAAAATAAATAGATACGGTAAGTCGGGAAGATGTTAAGGCTTAACCGTTCTTATCTTTTCCTTTCCTCTCTCTCTCTCTCCTTGTCCCTGTCTCAGCTGTCTTCTTAACGCCTTTATTCTTTTCGCCTTGGTTTTCTCTCTTCTGATTCTCCTGCCAGACTTCCTTCCTGCCTTTTCCTTTGCGTCCTGAGTATCTCTTCTTTATTATGTACTGTGTTTTTTTCCGTCTTTCTTCTCTCTCTCTCTCTCTTTATTGTTGTTTTGAGTACTTAAGTGCACTTTTTCACTGTCTTCATTCCCTTATCTCTTTCTACGTATGCTCTATCTTCTTGGTGTCTTATTTTCTATATTTCTCTTCTCTTTCTTTTCTATATCTGAAGAAATGCTATCGCTTTCTTACTCCGTCCCTTTTTTCCCCCGTACCCCTCAGTGCTCCCCGTCCAAAAGTGCCCGTTTCACCTTCTCTCCTCCCTTTTTTCCCTTTTCCCCGTTACTCTCAACCTCCCGCCTCCCTTCCCCGCTCTTGTCTCCGTACCTGGAGAGGCCACGCTTCTCGGGAAGCGTGGCGGCTTAGGAGCAGGCTCCCCGGGGCCAGCGTTCTCCAGGTTTCCTCCGTGGCTCCTCGGCTCCCGCCGGCTCCGTCTTCCGGCCGTCCTCCTCCTCGATGCCGTGCTCCTCGTCTTCTTGCTCCTCCTTTGTCACCAGGTCTCGGATACTTGCACTCCCGCTCACCACTCCCCTGGCATAACTGACGCTCCACTTTTAACTCGCAGTTGGTCCCGCGGTTGCTGTAAGCGACCAATCAAAGCGTCGGAGTCTGAAGTATTCACCAGGTCGTTTGTGGCAGAGTCAGCACAAGTAAGGGAAGTGTGTGGGTCGGAACGGAGCGACCCATCACAGGGGTATTGCAACAAACAGGGCGGGGTGAGGTCGTGGACCGTTTGTTAAGAGGCTATGCGCCTCTGAACATGGCTAGAACAGCAGAGCATATCCCTGGTGATTCACCACTTGATGGGCTCTCTGAATGCCAGAGCAGACTAATTCAGACAAAGATGCCTAGGGAATCACAAATGGCATCTCCACCCAGATGTGGCGCAAGGTCTCTTCCAGCAGTGCGTAGAGCCGTGGTTAGATCTGTTTCCCTACACCAAGAATGCACAATGTCAGCAGTTGTGCATTCTTGAGTTTCCAACTAGGCTCTCGCTGGGAGACGCTCTTCATCTCAAGTGGAACTCAGGCCTCCTGTATTCCATTCTGCCAATACCACTCCTGCCCAGAGTTCTCAAGAAGATCAGTAAAGACTGGGCCCAAGCCATCCTTGTGGCTCTGCACTGGACACGGAGAGTCCAGTAGCCTGAGCTACTGAGCATGTCCATCGATCCTCCGATCAGACTGCTCTTTCGGGAGGATCTTTTGTCTCAGCAGCAGAGAAGGGTTCATCACCCGAAGCTGTCCACTCTCAGCCTTCTAGCATGGAGATTGAGCGAGGACAGTTGACAGCTTTTTACCTTTCTCACCAAAGACTGTAAAGTCATCTTAGTAACCAGGTGTCCCTCCACCAAAACAGAATACACCTGCTTTTGGAAGAAATTTGTGGCATGGTGCACAGAAAATTCTCTTGATCCCCTTTCTGTTCTTCTTTCTGAGGTTTTACTCTTCATTCTTTCCCTTGCCCAGCAGGGCTAAGCTTTGGGCACACTTAAGGGCTATTTGTCTGCCATTTCTGCCTTCTTGCGATTGCCTGTTCAACCGTCTTTGTTTAAGTCCCCTATTGTGCATAGGATCCACAAGGGTCTTACTAATCTCTATCCCTGTTCCCAATTTACTGTGCCTCAGTGGGACCTAAGTTTAGTTGTAGCTTTTTTGATGTGTGCACCTTCAGAGCTTCTCCACTATTGTCACCTCAGGCTTATCGCATTGAAAACAGCCTACCTTAAGGCAATTATTTCTGCATGTTGAGTGAGTGAGCTACAGGCTTTGTCATCCAAACAGCCTTCCCTCTCTGTGTATCCTGACAAACTGGTGCTTCACACACAGGCCTCTTTTCTGCCAGTAGTGGTCATGCCCTTTTACGTAGGCCAATTAATCACCCTGCCTACTTTTTAACCCCCACCCCCTCTCCTCCACACACATTCTTCTACGGAAGAGGAGAAACTCCACTTCCTGGATTTAAAAAGAACATTGGCATTTTATGTTGATTGTACCCGTGTGTTTCGGGTGGACGACCAAATGTTCGTGGGGTATGTGGGTGCAAAGAAAGATCAGGCGGTGCAGAAGTGAACCATAGCTTTTTGGGTCGCACTCTGCATTAAGGTCTGCTATATACTGGTCAAATATCTACCTCCTGAATGCTTGCAAGCTCAATCCACAGAGCTAAAGCTGCAACCACTGTGTTAGCATGCAGAGTTCCAGTGGTGGACATGTGCCAGGCAACAACATGTGCCTCTGCAAATGTTTACTAAATATTACTGCTTTATCAGTCCGGTCCGTAAGGATGGGCATTTTGCCTGTTTAGTCCTGCAGGACTCTCTAGGTTGAAATTGGTTCGCTGACCCACCTCCGGTGATGGTATTGTTTTGGTATCTATTCAAGGGTAAGGAATCTTCCGCTAGAACTCTCTATCAGATAGATAAATTACTTACCTTTGGTAATGCCTTATCTGGCAGAGACTATTTCCAGCTGTAGATTCTTTACCGACCCACCGATTCTCCCCGCTCTGCCAACGGATTTCTATGGAAAGGGATGATCCTTTCAGGATCCTAGTTTGACACACCAGTGGTCAGTGTTCTTTCTGGCTCCGTGCTTCTGGCATGGAATGTCATGAAACAAAACTGACGTTTGAGCGCCTGGATGGTACCTGTATAGGTACCACAACAAAATTTCCTGTGCGGATGATGCCGACGACTGACGCAGAGCTGATCTGTGCCACCTACCAGCGCGCAGGGTTACTGCTCTAAAAAAAATCTTATGGTCCAGTCTGACACCTGGGGAGAATTCACAGGTAAGGAATCTGCAGCTAGCAATAATCTATCAGATAAGGCTTTACCGAAGGTAAGTATCTTGTTCATCCATCTGGCTGCAAAGTCAAGGTTTAGAAGAACCAAAGGCACTTCATCCACTCTATTCTCAAAAGGAATCATAAAACAGTTTAAGAAGGGACTTTACAGATCATTTTGTGCTGTACTGCACCTTCTAGTGCCCTAGAACCTCAACACTGTCTTGAACCAGCTTATACTGCCTCACAGACTATCAGCAAAGTGCATCTGAGGTTTATTGCTTGGAAGACTGTGCTTCTGCTGGTGCTTACATCAAAGAGAGTTTGCAAACACTTACTGTAAAAGAACCCCTTCTCTGCTTTACAAGGGACAACATCATCTTATGTACGAACCCTAAATTCATATCTAAAGTCCATACTGACTTACAGCTGAATGAGCTTGCCATTCTACAATATTTTTCCCAAATCTCACACCGTCCGTGGAAAAATCATTGCAGGGGTTTCAGCCTGCATCACCTGTCACAGCAAAGCGAACAGTCCTCTCCAGGGATGGGTGAGGTGCATTCCCCCAGGAGCAGGGTAATGACTGCTTCGCTCTACACTGGTGTACTTTTACATCACATCTGCCAGGCAGCTACCTGGAAAAGCATGCACACGTTGAGGAAGCACTACTGCCTGAACATGAACGCAGCAGCCAACTTAACAGTGGTGCAGGCAGCGTATTTCAGTAAAAGTCCACTGCTTCTTGCCTTATCCTAATAGTCATCAATTCCTTACTTTTCTGATTCAAGAATGTGAATATATGAAAGATCTACTGGTGGAGCTGAGATTAGTTACTTACCTGTAAATCCAGTTCGACACCAGTGTTGGTATCTTTCTTAAATTCCCATGCAACCTTTCCTCCTTCCTGGTTAGGATGTGGGGGGAGGGTATGGAGTGTGTGGCTTGTAGATTCACCTGTCTAGCTCCTGAATAATCCTGCATTTTAGTGTTGGGCTCAGACATTTGCAAGTTATTTTTCTTTGAAGAAGTTTCTCAAGTCATGAGAGGCAGTGACTCCTCCTCTCAATGTTCATTCTGCATGGGCACCGACTCAGTTTTACATTGTGTTGTTTCAGGTACTGGGTAAGGGTGTGCACTGAGCAGGCTCAGAGTTTTCTCATGTACCAGTTGAGTCCTGTTAGTGTCTCTTTTACACCTCTTACTGCTTTAATGTACTTTGTCAGGAAGCCATCCCATCCCAGAAAAGCAGTCTGTAGGGCAGTATTGGGCCTAGCCCGTGTCTGGGGCTGAAGACACTTGCATACATATTGTTTTCTTCAAGAATGCACATGGGTGATGGAATGAATACCATTCCATTGTCCTCAGTGCCACGCTGAATACTTGTGGACCTATTAGTACCAGGTCTGTAACCTCTGCCATGCCCCGATGCCAACTGCCACTGGTACCTAGCTTTTCGGTAGAACATTCTCCTTTATGAAGAGACCATTTGTGGGTGCACACCATGCTCCAACAAGACCTCTTGGGCAACCCGCACATCTTAGGGAAGAAGACCACTTTGGTACCCAGCTCACTCTCAACCCACATTCACTCAGTCTAGAGCAGCTTACTAGATCTGACGACGACCAGCCCCAGGATGTCACTCCAGTGCTGAAGACTGGATCCTGGATAAAAACCAACCCCAGAACCATGAGTACTCCAGGACTTGAAAAGCACAAGATGGTTCGCTGTGCGGAGGTGTAGAGCACCTCTTCCGAGGGAGTAGAGCACAGAGCCCCAAGCACACTGGTCGAGGCAAACCCACCCACATCCCTCCACCATCTACAGTCTTTGGTCAGTACGGACAAATGTCTACATAAGGCACTAAACTCAAACAATATGTGACTTACTTTTTTTTATCTTATAAACAGAATTTTATTGTTTTGAGTCGGTAACCACAATGATACACAGCCATGCATTATAGCATAGTAAGGATCATGGAAAGGCACAAAATAGTATAATGCAAGATTATTATAGTTTAGAGCATCCCACAGTATGCCAACCATTCCCCCCATATCTTATTGTGTTTCCTGGGGCAACCCTGTGGAATGTAGACTTTTTCTTGCTGTTTGGCACACCAGCCCACCACTCACTTCTAGGGAACCAATGGCGGGGGAGATTTCCCCCTCCAGAATCTGGCTCTGTTTCATGTGGCGAGCACTGTACCAATACCCACTAGGGTTTTGTCCCCAGGTGTGTCACTGATCCCATCCATGACTCCTAAGAATGCCACTATGGGGTAAAGGTTTATCAGCCTCCCAATCGCTTTTGATAGTGTGGTAAAGATTGTCTGCCAGGACTGGGCGATTTGGGGCGCACTCATACGAGTTGGTAAAAGTGAGTTTGTGGTTCTGGAAAGCGCCAGCATGTCAGTGTTGCCAGTGTGCCTGCATGCTATAGCCTCAGTGGTGTTAGGTAAGTTGTATGTAAGAAATTGAGTTTCATAGGTCTGAGCCCCAATGATATGACCAACACTCTGGGTGACTTGCGAGCCAGTCAGATTTGCCTTGGGGGGGGGGGGGGTCTAAGCATTCCTCCCACTGGGATCATAGTGGTATGAACAGGTCTGGTGAATTAAGTAAAATACATTTGTAGATAAGGGAGATGCCCATACCTTCAGTGGGCCCATAAAGATTTGGGGTTTAAGGGCGCTGTATTCAGGTATGGTTTCAAGGGATTTACGGTGTTTGATGGCATGGTGTGGTTGAAGGTATCCAACGAATTGGGATCTATGCATATCTTATTCTTCATGCAAGCTTTGGAATGCTTTGATGTGAGATCCCTGCCGTATGTCTCCCACTGTGGTGATCCCTTAGTATCCCATCCTCCAAATTTAGACAGAGGATGCGTCTTAACCATCGTCTTGTCCCCAAAGGGGTCTCGAGTGTGATCCTCTTGTCCCAACCTGTCCATTTCAGAACTGAGTGCCATGTCAAGAATACCACCCGAGTGGGTTGGGGGGGAGGGGGGGGGTAATGGGTGGTGTAAGAGGAGATGTGGTTCCCATATAGCATACCTCTGTTATCTAGACATAGCATGGCCACTTCTGGCCGGAACGCTGGATCTTCCTTTCCTCCATTCAACCAGTTGTTGACCACTAGTAAGTGGGCTACCCAGTAGTGTATGTGGCTATCCGCCATGCCCAATCCACCGTCTCAGGTTGATTTGGTGCGTTTGCCAAAGGCAATGCTGGAGGGGCTGTTAAGCCATAGGAATGAGTGTATTTTAATCAGGTTTTACCAGGATTGTGGTATGAACAAGGGGATACATTTGTAGTGTATATAGCAGATGGGCAGTGTTATAATTTTAAACAAGGCTACATGGTTCAGGACGTTAAGAGGCATTTTAGACCAGCGGATAAGATCTGTAGTGTGTTGGGATGCTAACAGCTTTATAGTGAGACTCCAGGCTAGGCCAGTATCAGGTGCTGTATGTATGCCCGGATAGCTGAAACTGAGTCTTTGTTGTTGGGATTGCCATTCTTATCCGTTATTGCCTCCTCTCAGCAGCTAGTTAATTTTAAGTCATGATGTATCGCCTCAGAGAGCGAGTATTTTTAGCAAATGTGGAATCATGTGGGATAGTCGGGAGATATAAAGAAGGATGTCTGCATATAAGGTGATACGATCTTTTTTACTGCACCTTAGTTGAATCCCCATGTTTGCGCATCACATCCGTTCCATGCTGCCAGGGTTTCTATAGTACAAATGAAGAGAAGCGGTAATAATGGTCATTACTTGTGGGTGCCACTGCCTATTAAGGGAGTGGACAGAGAGTCGTTAAGACAGACCTAGGGTTGGAGTACAGCACTTAGCAGAATGACCAAACTTTGCGGCCTAGGATACCTTCACCATAACTTTGTCAAAAAATACCAGTTAACTGAGGTCAAATGCTTTCACAAAATCTAGAAGAAGAGCTGTCTGAATCCCTACCATTAAGAGACTGGTCAGGCCATGTGTACTCTACTGAGGCAGTGTCTGATGCTCCTTATGGCCATGAACCCTCATTGATCTTGGTGTATCAGCTGCGGGCAGCTGCAAGTAGATGGTTGTCTAGTATTTTGGCATAGATTTTGATTTTGGAGTTCATAAGAGATGTAGGGTGATAAGATGCACAATGGTCTGACGGTCTATCTGACTTTTGTAGTACTACTGTGGTGGCCAGGTTGAATTCAGGAGGGAATTGTTCCTTGTTGATTGCCTCTTGATATAAGTTTAGAAGTTGGAGAGTCTATTGGGTCTGGAAATGTTGATAGTATTCCATGGGAAAGCCATCCGGGCCTGGGGTCTTCCCAGAATTCATGTCCCAGAGTGCCACAATGATATCTTCTGATGTGAATGGAGGGTCCAGGTCAGGCCTTTCCCTTTCAAGTGGGACTGCGCTAGTCATCGAAGTGTGACTTTACTAGCTAGCCACAGTGCCCCGGGGAGTTGGCAGTGCCCTGATTTAGATCATGGTAGTCTCCTATTTGCTGAGCAGGGAAGTCCCTGAACTTATCTTGCTGCAGGTGCCATTCTTGCACCTCTACATCGGGCGAGAGCCCGTTTGTTGCCAGCCAAAGAGTCACTGGGGCATGATCGAAAATACCTCTGAGCTTTGCTTGTGCGCCTGTAGTATATGGGAAGTCTGAGGTTGGGAAAGGTATTAGGTGCTAGTCCTGCAGTTCCATGCTCTCCTGGCCTCATTCAGTCCTTCAGTCCAACTCTGAAACCATTCCCCCAGCCCCTGTCTTTGACGGCTCGAAGGCCCATGGATTCGTACTCTGGGACCATGATATTGTTGAACTTGCTTCCAGTAAAGGTGGTCCCATGGGGAAGTTGGAGGATAATCGTCCGCAAGTCGCCCATTGAGCGGTATGTTAAGGTGAGTGGGACATACATGCTGGCCTTCGAGGGTGCTCTCAACTACAGCGTATCGTCTCATTGGGCATAACTGCACATGTGAGACAACCAACAGGAAGGATTTGTGAAAGAAAACTGCTCTTCCCCTGGATCCCCATGTGTATCCTGCATGATAAATTCTCTTGTACCTATCATCGGGCCAGAAACAAGTGGTTGGTACCTGGAAAGTGGGTTTTCTGTAAAAGCAGGGCCATGTCGCTTAGCAAAGCAGAGTACCCCCCCTCTTTTTAATAGTCATTGAGGCCGTTGACATTCAATGTGGTTGAAAGGACCCATCACGAGAAAAAAAAGGCAATCTGGCTCATTCATGGGGTTGGCTAGTGAGGATGTTAGGTGCCCTAGAAGTAGAGTGCATGCTCTGTTTATAGTAACCAATGTGGTGTTGTGTAGAACAGGGAAACATCAAGAACTGTAACATGTGAAAGCCATAACCTGGCTACCCTGGGAAGCTTTTATATCTTCTAACACCAACCCCATCCCTGTGCCCCTGAAACATCTGTCGCCCTCTCCCTAAAAACAGTTTAATTTTTGTTAGGTTTAGGTAAAAAAAAATTGCTCTCTGTGTGGGTCCCTGGCTGTCCGCTGTAAATGAAGGAGATTTCAGTGCTGAATGGGTTCATGATGGAGATTGAGGGAGACTTCTTTGTTTCTTCCTTGTCCACTGATGGCTCTCGGACTGTTGGTGGGGCACTAACCACCGCGATGACTGTCCTTGCAGATGCTGGGGTCTGGACCACAAGTTGGGTTCATCTGTTTCAGAGTGGGAGTCCATAATCAATGCTCTACAGTGTTGTCCTCGTACATGGCAGGGAGCCATTCTGCCTTCTGTACCTTCTGAGAAACCTGCAAAGCGAAGATTACAGCGCTGTGCCCTGTTTTTGGCATCCTCAGCACATCTCGAGTTTCGACGAAGCAATCAAATTGGAAACTATGGATTTGAATTCACTTAGGTTACCTTCAAGTGCCAAGACTCAGCCTTTGGCCTCAGTGCCCTTGTCCACGACACCACAAGGTGCTTTGCGCCAGAGGGATGCCACCTCACAAATTTTCGCCTGGTGAGAAAACTGGGTTAGTCCAAGTGCTTGCCTTAGTCCAAGTGATTTCTTTACCAGGACCGGCAGACCATTTTGTGGATATTGGCACTCAGGTCGCGGTGGGGGCGCATAAGAAACAGCTGGTCCCAACAGGACATGTGAACGCAGTCTCTTTCCCCGATGACAGGGTCACCTAAGCGCTTCCCTGGGGACTCATGGCTGCTATGGGGATGTGGCAACAATGTACCTTAAGGGCCACTCCTTGCAGAAAAGGAACTTCCTTTTCCCCGAGTGGGGAGGAGCAGGCTCCAGTCAGATGTGGATGGTAGTACACATCCCGCTGAATGGTCTATGAAGGGAGGAGGACAACAGCACTTTGCCTTGGCACCAATCATGGGCACAAGTGAGCCCGTGTGGGCATAGAGTGCGACCGCTGCAACAGTTCTTGGGCAGTGAGTAAAGATGGATGAGGTACCCCATTGGAGAGGAGCAGGTGACCCCATTCAGGTGTGGGGGAGAGGTATGTGTTTCAAACCTCCCTGCCACGAGGGTCAGCGCAGGGCAGTGAATCTCCGCTCTTTCTTGTCCTAGACTGCAGCTGCCTCTGCACCCATGCAGAAGGCCACATTTCTTTGGGGGGTGGACTCCGTTCTGTGCCTCTTTGGCCGCTGACCCAGCCTAACCACGCAGAGACCTTGAGGGAATCTCCTGGTCTGTCCCCTTGTGGGCGACTGTGAAGCTCCTCAGCGTGTGGCACCAGGATCACCTCTAGAGTTGCGTGGCTGCCATCTTTGATGCAGGTCTCCTCCTGGTGCGCCTCCTATTTTGTCTGCCACGGATGTCCCTGGGCAGCGCTGGTTAACCCCCACCCCTTCCAAGGTTCCCCGAACTGCACCAATGACTGGGGAGCCCTCCCAGGCTGCCATTACCTGTCGACACCTGGGTAAAGTTGGCACCGGTGCGACCAGTCGGGAGCGCTAACAGAGAGCTACCACCATCTTGGACTGCTATGCCATGTCTCACTCCAACAGTACATGACTTTAAATGCCACTTAATGACTTTAATTTTCAGGCATCACTTTATTACAGATAAGCAATATATTTTATACTTCCAATATAAATCTGCAAAGAAAACTAGAAGATTTCACAGTCTGATTACTTGGAGCTCAGAGACAAGTAGCTGCTTAGCTCTGTTTTAGAAATAGTGGTTGGTTAGGTGTCAGTTCATGCTGCATGTCTCCTACTGCATGGTTAGGGTTAGGGAGGAGGCCTATAATCCTAAAAATCACTGGTTACAGTTAGTTTTCCAGAGGTGGCACCCACGTGTCAAACACCCACACTGGGCACAGGAGTGTCCACAAGCCTGTTGGCTAGAAGCCAAGATAAGAGTGGCCTTCGTCACGGCTTTAAATGGCAGTACCTTTGGTACTGCTACAGCTAGTTGATTTCTCCTCCAGACAATAAAACTGTATCCCAGACTAGGGTCCTAAATCCATATTTCTCGGGACCTTTAGAGATTGCCGCAGTGGTATGCACAGCCAGGATTCTGGTACTGAAACAGCGCAGTATGGAGCAGTCTGACACTTTTCAGTGCTTGATGGGACTAGAGCAGCTCTTCCAGTTAGTTGTTGCTGATTTTTCCTGAGCAGCTAGCTGGGGGAGCCATGTGGCTTCTGGGCATTTTTTGTATTGTCAAGATGTCCTTTTGACATGTCCATTCCAGCTCCTTGTGCATGCTGGTAAGTTTTTATTTCAAGTCCAGCAGCACTGCGCCTCTGTAGAGTCACCAGACTTAAGCTGAGCCTGGCAGGAGAATTACAACTCTGCGAGTTCTTGGCTCTCCCTGCCCTCTCCTATAGTGGCGGTGCACAGACCTACTCTGTAGTGAGCTGCACGATGAAGAAAATACTTTCTGGCCATGAATTTCTAGGTGCTCATCCAGTCCAGGAGTCCAGGCTTTCAGTGTGATATTTTCGTCAGGTGGTCATTCAGCTTTGCCTGACAGTCCTTCCCGTGACAAATGTTAGCTGCTCAGGTAGATGTGAAATATTTTCAGGCAGAAGGCCATCTCACAAGGGAATGATGGCAACGTATGGAAAGGGAAAAGGGTAAGGTTTCACTCTGTCAGGGGAGCTGTAACTGTGTCAAAGACTTCTGACTGGCCGCCTTATGTCACCCATCAAAGTCAAACTGTTCTGGAGGTGGAGACAGGAGATGATGTGTGCATGCAGATTCCAGTGTCTGAAATGGATTTTGGAAACCGAACTCTAAGACTATTCTAATGAATCTTGGAAATCACCTACCTGACACCTGATAACAGAGACACACGCAAACACCCCATTCCCTCTCACTATCATGTGCTCTCATGATAAATGGTAAATGTCCTTGAGTTATGTAATTAATAGTATTTTTTCAGTAAATAGGATGGCCTTTAACCGTTTTATTTGCTAGCCAATGCCTTTTCACAAATATGATTGTTGGGAGCAAGAAAGTTGGAAATGATGCGATTGAAAGTTTATCGTTGATTTTTTTTTTTTTTTTTTTTCAGTTTTATTTAGCATGAATTTAGCCAGGGGTTTTTAGAGTGCTTTACAAGCTTCCAGATCAGGTTACACGTTTTTTTAGACAAGGAGATTGATTGATTTGCCAAAAACCACGGGGTATTGAACCTTGTTAGTGTTAATTTATGTCTTGACTTAGTACTTAAATTCTTCATGACGTAGGCATGTTGCATGTTTGTATATTTTTATGGTTTATCTCATTCTAAATAACAAATGAATGTGAATAAACTTGTTCACAGCAAAATCTCTCCAGCTAGGGTAGCCGCTTCCTCAAAATTCTCTGATCAAACGACTGAAATCCATTCCCAGGACATCACAGGTTTCACTAAAAAACAGGCTAAATAATTGACAGCCACCTTTGAGCAGTACTTTTTGTAGAGATGTAGAAAGCAGCCACATAAAAATCTTTTCAAAATCTTTAAAAACATTACAGCCAAGAAAAGCTTCGTGGGTGATGATCAGATGCATTCTGGTCAAAGTATATACATCTATGAATAATCCAGTGCCTGAAAAGAAAAATGACTTGCAGTGGTAGTCCTAACACGTGTGTCCAACCTTAGTGAATATGTAGTCGCCCATAGGACTGAAAGGGCTCGAGCCCTCACCGTCGTGTTTCTTAGCCCGGGCTGATCCGCCTCCAGTCCGGGCTAAGAAACACTTACCGGGCTGGCTGGGCAGTGGCTGCAGCCTTATCTGAGCCTCAGCTAAGAATCTCACAAAAAAAAAACATTTACTTGTTAACTAGGCTTTCTTGTTTGTTTTACACCCGTTGCCAAACCCCCTGCGTCCCCACTCTGACTATTCCTTACATTTGTAAATTACATTTGGACTTTGGAGGGGCGGGAGTGCCATTTCTACTGGCAAACTAGTATTTTAAAAATGAGCAAAATGACAAAATGCCAGGTAATTTTAGCTCGTATTTGTACCTACTTTAACCAGCAAATATAAACAGAAAGCGCCTTTAAATGTGTTCTAGTGCCATTTTAACACGAGCCGTGACTAATAATTAAACAAAGGCAGGAAACTCATCTTACAAATGAACACATACGATATCGTACAGGCCTTGTTGACTCTTCAAACAACAACAAATTGCCAACTTTTTTCTCTTGGAAAGGTGGTAACCCTATAAGCAGGGCTCCTAGAAATATGCGGCGTTGGAGGGCCAAATTATGTGGCAGAGTTGAGTAAAATATGTGGTAAGAAAAGGCAAATTATGCGGCACATTTTCTGTTAAAATTATTCCAATATTTTGCGAATTTTAAACTTGTTAACACTGTCTTGGTATTAGTTGAACCTCTTTAGTACTGTTTTAAGCCCCACATCTATCAATAAGCTTCAGAAAAGTTACCAGTCAACCTTTGCAAAGGGCCTTCCACTGCGCGGCAGCACGTGTTGCTGCATGTTTAGTAACTTTTGAATCGTTTGAGTTAGAAGCAATTATTTTGTTCCAATCTGCAGTTTATGTAGCAAGTTGTGTGTTACGCGGCAAATCTCGAACTATGCAAAAATTGCTGCAGCTGCACAATCGCATAATTCCAACGGCCCTGTCTAGAGGCTGAAAGTTAGTTGCAGGATCTGCAAATATATTTTGCCCTCCCGCATGACTGCTTGATACTCAAATAGGAACAGTTTAAATTATATCTGAAACCCCACTCACAACCGTGGATTACATGTTGATTTATTCAGAGTGTCTGGGAATACATCCTGCTTTCAGACAAATCACCCATCATTCTCTCCACTCACCCTTTGCTTTAAAGCTCACCCTACACTCACTGTGATAACTCTGTATTTACACCTCTCACCCTGCACTCACATGATCACACCGCTCACCCTGGGCTTACATGACACTCCACTCTTCTGCCACTCTCATCCCTTACCCTTCAGTTCACCCTGCACTCATGACATTCCCCTCCTGTCACTCTCACTGCTCACCCTGTTCTCCCAGCGATCACACTGTACTTGCACTAGTCACCATGCTCTCACACCTTTCACCCTCCTCTCACCTTGTATTCACACAAGCACACCGCTTACTCTGCACACATATGACACTCCACTCACCTGGCACTCTCACCGCCCAGCCTGCACTCATAGTGATCACACTGTACTAACACAGCTTACCATGGACTCATGCCGTTCACCCTCCACTTACTCTGCAGACACATGAACACGACTCATCCTGCATTTACGTGACACTCCACTCACGGTCACTCTCATTGCTCACCCTGCAGGCTCGCCACTCACCCTGCACTCAATCTCAAACAAGCACATTACTCACCATGCATTCAATCTTCCCACTCTGCACTTTCATCCTCACCCAAACTTGAATGGGCACATAACTCACCCTGCACTCACTCCTTTCACCCTACTTCACACAGGCACATCAGTAAGGTACTCCGGTCACTCACACAGTTCACCCTTCACTCACATAGGCACACCACTCACTCTGCTCTTCCTTCTCTCACCCTGCACTCATCACTCACATGACTCAACATGCTTGCACACAGGCTCGGTGGTCTGCTAGAACTCACTGGGACACAACACTCACTGTGCATTAATTCCTCTCATCATGGCTCGCCAGTCATACCTGTAGCTCTCTACCCACTCATGCAGGCACAAAGGTCACTCAGCACTCGCACAGGCACACCAATCACCCTGCAATTACACTATTCACCCCACTCACCGTGCACTCATTACTCTCAATCTATGCGCACTTCTCTCCCCCAGCGCTCACATGGGCCCTTCATTCACCTTGGACTCATGCACCTCAGCCTGCCCTCATGTCTGCACACCATTCAACCTACACTTGTACTACACATGCTGCATTCACTCACAATATTCACCATCACCCAGCACAACTCTTATCCTGCACACATATCAAGCATTAGCAAAGTACCAGCACGTCTTGCAAGCGAGAGTGAATGCCCGAGTAGTGCATGCGTTGTCACGGGCAAGAAAGAGGAAGTAGGCTCAACAGATGAAGGCTAAAGCAATTTGAAAGATGTGTGGTGGTGAAGGAATCAAATGGGGACATCAAGTATATGTTACGTTGTGGGTGGGGGAAGCAGCAGTGGCTCCAGAGGTACTTTTTAATCCTTCACCAGGGCCCTTCTTGACCTACATAGGGGCCTGGTGTTTTTGTTGATGCTGAAGCTGCGACATATCTCAGTGTTTGGCCCCTGTTGGCCTGCATGATGGCACTGCTCTGTGGAAGCAGGTACCACAGTGCAGAGCTGTCTCAGGCTGTGGGCACGGGTACATGCTTCTTTATTACACTTGGGTTCAAGCCCCAACAATATTTTGGCTGACAGCCTGGAACTGATGAAAGCACACAAAAACCTGGGCTCTGCATGGGAAAACAGGTGCCAGCATTGAGGTTTACTGTTCACCTTGTCAATTTAAATGTTTAGTTGCTTCTGGTACTCTGCTTGACCAAAGGAGGGGTGAGAGCTGCAGGTAATGCTGTAACATTGGCCCTATAGTCCCTTGGGTTCTCATTGTGGTAGGCAGTTTTAGTAAGCTCCAATGTTTTAGAGGAGTTGTGCAACAGTTATCACTTGAATTCTAACATCTGCACATGAAATGTAATGCTCGTCCCTTCAACTCTTCACTGATTAATTTTTTAATGTTTCCAAAAATGTAGGTTGAAAATCACTAACTGAAACTTTTTTAACTTTTTAAAAGTTGGCCATTGTATTGTGTGACACCTTCAGCCAGTCCAGGCTTTTCATTCACCACAATGCTTTGTTCTGGAATGTTTCTTTGTTTACATAAGTTAGGTCTGAAAATCCCAACATACCTGTAACAAGTGATATTGTTTAAAAAACATGTTTGAAGAAGTAGTCAACCATTTCATAAGATCAATTGGGTGATCTGATATTCATTTAAAAAAAAGGGAATGTGTTAATTTCCAATAGTGTTGCTGCTTGATTCACATGTGAAACCAAATATAAGCCCTATACAGCTATTTTAAGGAAGTGCACTTTTTCATTTACATCATACTTGTCATCAGAGACCTTGTCCTCAATTTATAGGGGGTGTGGATGTCAGAATTTTGACCATTGTGTATGGAGGTAATTTTGAAGGTACCCATGACTATTGGGTGGGGTATCCATGGCCACATTCTGGCATTTGCATATATTGTACTTAATCCTTGGCATAAGGGGCTTACCTGCGTAGTGAAAGTATTTTCTGACTTATGACATTTGAAACAAGCATTGGCAAAGCCCATATGTCTCACCAATGCAAGAGCTATTGGCTTTGCCTATGTATTTTAGCCATGTTGTACACCAGTGTAAAGTAAACAAACGCCCTGGAAAAACCGTGCCTGGCATTTGACCTCAGTCTTTGAATGTACAGCAAATGTGACAAGATAAGAACAAGATTTTCAGGCCTGTTTACAGAAAGGGAGCACTCAGAAGAATACTGTAAATGAGATTTGGTCAAGTCAAGATACAAACTCAAGCTTGACAGCCTAAAAACAAATAAAGCCAGATAATGGAAAGGAAGAAAACATGTTATAAACCGAAAAGCCAATGGCAATCAACATGCAGAATGCATTCCTAGGTCAACTTTTTGAATATCCCCAAGATTTATTTAGCAAACCAGACTGCTGCGCTGTCCGGTAGGTGGCAACCAAAGAAATGGAATCTGCTCATAGGAAAGGCTAGGCTTTTCTCACACAACATGAAAGTACTGGATTGTTTTGCAAATGCCATTTCAGGATATATTGTGGTTTAGCAAATTTGACCCAAAATATATATTTTTTAAAGTTCTCAGGGTAAGGAGGCCACTGTCCCCAAAATCACCAAGAAGAAGATTGTTTACTCATTTTGCTTGCTGAAATTCAGGGGAAGTATAACATCCCACCACTAACAAAGATCTTTAGCCACCACTCTTGAGCAGAATCAGCAGGGTGCAGATGGGGCAGTTTAAGGGTAGAGTGCATACCATGTCTGCAAAAAGGACAGGAGCAGAGATTTCTCAATGAAAAACACCATTGTCTAAGCATAAAAAGGATATAATCACACACATTTCAAAAGTGATTAAGCTTGTTGCTCTCTTCCCCTACTAGTATTTCTTCCTGTTTTATAGTCAAAACTGGGACATGTAGCCCAGGCTATCCCAAGAATTATGTGAATCTGGCTTGCATGGCTGAGAGGACTGACCATGTGCAGGCTGCGGCAGATTGAGGGGGTTGGAGAGAACTGAGACCGTGTGCTGGTGTGGCAGGAAGGATCAGCATTAGACTGAGGCTACAGCAACAGGCATGTCTGTCAGAGTGCTGAGATGGGAGGCCAGAACAAACTGCTTATTCTGCACTGCACAAACGTAAACATGATAGAAAAAAATGCATAGATGCCTTTGCAGCATTATTGTAGTTGTCAATGTAATTTTGAAAGAGGGAACGTCCTTTTTAAGAAGCTCTATTCGCCAACAGGATTAGCCTGTCAATAAAAACATGGTCCACACTGTAGTTAATGCACACAGTGAGCATGTCATAGTGCTTTAGCAATATTATTAGATAATGCTATAGCATGGTAGTTGAATCTTCCCACTTCAAACTGCAGAATTATCACGTTTTTATAGCTGACCAAACCTCCCTCAGGAACCAACAATCAAATACTGTACTCAAGGTAGCCAACGTGTGGGAGGAGACAAGGTGCGCTTCTTAAAACACTTTTTAATTTGATAACATAAGGTCAGGTGATTGCTGCAATGTGAAGCCAGACCCAAAAAGTGAATTTCTGAATCTCAGAAGTTCTGAAACACATCCATTAACTATGTTGCTTTAAAGAAAGTGCTTCACATCACTATACAAGTATCTTAACTTTTCCAGACTACCACATGAATTTACATCATAGGTTGCCATGACATAACTCATTATCCAGAAGCAGTGCAGGGGTTTTATAATGCTCTGTTTTATTCAAAATCACATTGTTTTCATTTCTGTCCTTTCATGCAATTATTGACAGTCTTGCGCAGTTCCTATCTGCACCCATCGTACCTTTGACTCTCATTGAAATCTTAGTAAGTGAATGTCCGTGAATACATAACACTAGGCAGTGTACAGTGCACAGTTGTCCTGATGGAAAACGTATCCTTTCTAGTAGAGTTCACTCCGTACATGTTTAGTGGACTCTGCTAAATACATCATTGCATGGATACTAAACTGATGTACATTTGTGTGTCAGTGTATAATCATTAATGTATAATCATCAAACTCAATATATATTCCTTTCAATAATTGTCAGTATTTATACAGCACACACCTACACAAATATCCACTGCTCAACCTTTATATGGTGAGCAGCATGGGTGTTTCGTTTTCTTTTCTTCTTCTGAAGAACACAGGGGTAGGTAGCAGGGAAAGCTGACTCAAGCAAAGATTCCTGATGCCTGCCTCACTTCAGAGGAACCTGTCCTATGTCTTGAAGAGATGACCTGTGGCTGAAGAGCGGACCCTACTCAAGAGACCTGAACGTGAGGCAGGAGCTCTAAACAGGAAGACGGACAGTGGGCCTCAAGAGCAAAAGAACAGATAGTCTGCATGTGTTCACATTAAAACGGACCCTCTAACCACAGTACCTGAAATAGAAGTACCTTATGACATCCTGATGCCTTTGAAGCTTTTGACTGTGCCTTAGCAGCACAGTCAAAGGCCCCAAAGGCCTGTACTGTGTGCCTGTCACACCAGAATTACTTCTTATGCTCCAAATGATTTTAGACCCCCCTCTCCATTGCTCAATCATTACTCGGGTACAATTTCAGCAGTTCTGCGCAGTTCACTAGAAAACAAATCATGAAAACAACTACTCACCTTTAACTTACTGATCACACAGGACTTCATCAAGGTTGTAAAAACATGTAGGCAAGCATAATCAGTGGAAGCCCCATGTACTCATATATGCAAGAATATACTCATTAATAGCTCTGCAGCTAATCCAGTCAGAGGTAGCAACAACTCATTGGATAAAAGTCTCTTCTCAAAATAACTCCCTGAAACAAAGAGCTCTTCAAACAAGGGCTCCTTCTAATACCAATAATCAACTGCTTCTAGGCAAAGAGACTGAAAGATCAGCGTCAATACAAATAGCTACATTCTTGGAAGAAAGTATCCTTTTCATAAATTACCAAAAGAGATTCTGACATCACTGTGGCACATAAGCAACACTGTCTTTCACAGGGATGATTTAAACAGTAAGATGGATTCAAATAAAGTACCAACGTGCCTTTTACTTGACTGCTGCCTTACCTTTGATTCTGTTCATCTCTGCATGGTCTTGTAATTAGACAAATCTTCTTAAAAATAACTTTGTATCAGTAGTTAACTAGACCTCTAACATTGAGACTGACACCTCTCCCTGTAATACTCCTTACATGGCAACTTTTCTTGCCAGCTCATCAGTACCAGCCGGGTGCTTTCCTGCATGGATGTGGATTAGTAAGCTACATATATTAGCACTGCTCATTATGGTGTGCTAATAATAACTATTGTTTTTTTTAGTATAGCACAGGTGTGTGGCAGTGCATTCGCAGGCAACAATATTACCAACTCATTGGCACACAATTAACTCAGGAAGAAGTAATGGTATTTTTTTATTTTATTAAACCTGTTCCTTACCAGTCACATACCGCACCTAAACGTATGGTAGCACACTAAGCAGTCCTTAATTTGTGAAATAATAAATGCCGGGCCCAAAGTTTTGCTCAGAAGCCCTGGCAATTTCGAGTGTCTGCAGAGCTGAATACCAAGACTGCCTAGATGTGATTCTACTGTGTGCTACTTTCATCCACCAACTGGCACTGCCTGCCCCTTTATCTCACTCTTGCAGTTTCTTTTTTTATCTTTGCCTACTCCCTTTTGTTACAACTTTTCCATCTTTCTCTTCCTCCTTTTGTGCTTTTTTTTCCCTCTGGAACAAAGTGCACTGAGGAAACCCAAAACTGACACTATTACTAAGCCTAATATTTTGACAACTGTATGTTAAGACAGCCCCCCCCCCCCCCCCCCCCTCAAAATGACTGGTAGAAAACAACCATAGGAACTTTTAACAAAAGACCCAAAACTTGGCATCCTGAAATAAGATCCAGAAGTTTACTTTAATTATTTTGGAATTATATTATTACATTTGTACAAAATGTCACCAGAATGATGGTCTCACTTGACTGCTCTCCCCTCACAATCTTATTTGCCTATATGAGTGATGAAGGGGAATAACCATTCATTTCACAGCTGAGCAGCGTAGTATCAGTTATGTTTTGTGCAGCCAGGCTTGCTATAGTTCAAGTATAGACATCTCCTCGCCCTCCTCTCTTGCTGGTATGCAGGACTAAGATATGGCAGTTGTGTGCAGTGGAAAAGCTAATAGCTATGGTTCATGATAAATTAACGAAAATAAAAATATCTGGACTAATTTCAGAACCTATGTAAATCGAGATCTTGTTGAGGCAAGACCTGATTGTCATCACTCCGAGATAGTAGGGAGATCTGAATTTCACAAATCTGATCCATCATTTCCATCATTTGATTCTTAAGATGTGTAAGTCACTTCCCTGTAACCTGATTGTGTTTTCACTTGCTTTGTAACTTAGTAAAACAGTTTTCTCTTGATGGCTGAATATACATTTTGAAGTGCACTATGTACCCCTGGCCTCGTCCCACTTTCCCTACCCCTTCCTTATATCTTTTTCCCCACATCCTGGAACTTTTTCAAAAACAACGTTTTAAAAAAGTAGATGTGAAAAATGCTAGGATTCACACCTCCAATCCTCACTGACATCCCACCTTCCTAAAACACTGAGAGAATATTAACAGGAAGTGGAACTTGGAAATATATGTATACTTGTAGAACTGTCTTCATGATCTAGCAAAACGTTTAGTACTTCAGATTTCTCCTGTAACTAAACACTGGTTTGCCTGGAAATTCTTCTTGGTTTCTCTGGAAATGCTATCATTTTACTTTTGTTATGAATTTAAAGTCAGTTACAGTGCACTGGTGTCACTAGCCTGCTTCACCAAGTTGTATTTTGTTCTTTTCTTAAGAAAATGTTTACTCCTGCACTGCCTGGAGATGTCCTTGTGAACTTCTACATCAACCTGAACAAGCTTTGCCTGCTTGTCTATCAACTACATGCTCTACAGCCTAGCTCCACCAAGGTATTGTCTGCTACTCCTTTCTGGACACTCACCTGCCTGTTACCTTACACATATGCTGCCTGATGTTCTCTCTTTGGCAGTCGGTTTTCCTATTAGTTTCACACAGTTTTAATTTTTTGGTTGCTGTGTATCCATAGAAATTTGAAATTGGGTTTCTCATGAGAACAGACTGAGCAATGATGTATTGAGTTTACTAACCTCAGCATGATATAAAAATCACTGACATCGTAAGCCATTGCTTTGTTTGTCATGTCCCTAGTGTCTGCAGTAAAGTTCAGATGCTTTGTTTTGTCAAAATGAGTACATGCATCTGTATTACTTGCACGCCTTTGCGATTTTAGCTTTTATCCCTTAGACTAACATATCTAGCAGGGCCAATCTTATCACACATATACACAATGGACCAAGATACAACTATTGGTGGCTGTGAATCTTTTTTATATTTGAATTACTTACGTTAATGAGTGTTTGTTTTCATACAGTATCTGACTTTAACTTCCTTGATAGCCTGCAATAAACCGTATGTGCTTCTCCTTGCTACCCTGAAAGAGTTGAGAACTAAGGGGAAGTAACTTGGATTGGTGGGGTGCCACCAGTATCGCAACCTAAGAACACCAGTGGTAAATGACAGTGCTTGTTAGAAGTAGGTAACACAATCCTAGTCCGGGTAAGTCACAACACAAATTATCCTGTGCTCACCCTCTGGTAGCTTGGCACAGAGCAGTCAGGCTTCACTTTGAAGGCGATATGTAAAGTATTTGTGCAATAGTTTGTAGAGTAACACAGTGAAACCCCACAAAAATACACCTCACAGGTTTAGAAAATTAGAAAATATTTATCTGAATAAAATAAGGTCAAAACGATGAAAATGCAATGTACACATTCAAAGTTATGAATTTTTAAAGATTAAAACCCACTAAACTGCTTAGAAACTCAATAGCTCCAACTGGGGCTATCACTGCATTGTTGACGGAGCCGTTCCCAATAGTCTGACAACACAGGCGCCGGTCACGGAGTCGCACTGACTCCCAGGCACAGTACCTTTGAAAACAAACAAAGATGTTGCACGG
Source organism: Pleurodeles waltl (assembly GCF_031143425.1). Classification (NCBI taxonomy): domain Eukaryota; kingdom Metazoa; phylum Chordata; class Amphibia; order Caudata; family Salamandridae; genus Pleurodeles; species Pleurodeles waltl. The sequence continues at coordinate 437,632,007 of NC_090449.1, forward strand.
AGTAGTGGAGATGGTGCGTCACTGGAGCTGGTGTGGAATCAGTCCCTTACGGACTCTGGGGAGGTAAGTCATCCGTTCCATACTGCAAGGCTGGGGAGACAGGCTGTAAGGCATAGATGGCAGTAAGTGCAGAGAAATGCCTACTTTCTAAAAGTGGCATTTCGAAAATAGCAATATTAAATTCAACTTCACCAGTAAGCAGGATTTTCTGTTACCATTCTGGTCATATTAAACATGACAGGGCCACTCCTTCCAGATCAGAATCTACCACTCAAATGTATATGAGGGCAGTTCTAATGGTAGTCCATGAGAGGAGCAGGCCTCACAGTATTGGTAAGCAAATGTATGTGTTTTCACTACCGGGACATGTAAACACACAATTACATGTCCTGCCTTTTACCTACATAGCACCCTGTCCTATGCATTACCTAGGGCCTACCTTAGGGGTTACATATATGCAGAAAATGGGGAGTTTAAGGCTTGGCAAGTAGTTTAAATGTGACACTGCACACACAGGCTTAGCAATGGCAGGCCTGAGACCTGGTTAAGGGGCTACTTATGCAGGTTGCACAATCAGTGCTGCAGGCCCAATAGTAGCATTTCATGTAGAGGCCCTGGGCAGATGTAGTGCACTTTACTAGGGACTTACAGGTAAATTAAATATGCCAATTGGGTAGGAACCAATGTTGCCATGTTTAGGGGAGAGAGCATGTGCACGTTAGCACTGATCAGCAGTGGTAAAGTGCACAGAGTGCTAAAACCAGCAAAAATAGGGTCAGAACAAATGGAGGAAACCAGGCAAAAAGTTGGGGAATCACCACCCTAAGACTGTCAGGTCAAACATGTGTTCCCCCACCCCCGCAGCTGAAAGTGGGGAGCGCTACCCAACCCTTTGGGAGCTCTCATCACTAAGGTGGAGGAAGAGACCATCAGCATTGGCGTGGTCAGTCCCCAGGCAATGCTTTACCACAAAGTACATAGCCTGTAGGGAGATAGACAGCTTTAGGAGTTTAGGATATTCACCCCTCATCTTCATGAGCCATCTGAGGGGCCTGTGGTCTGTCTGAACCCGGAAGTGAGTCACAAACAGGTATGGTCTCAGCTTCTTCAGTGTCCAGACCACAGCAAAGACTTCTCTTTCAGTGACACTCCACTTCTGTTCCCATGGAAGTAATCTCTTGCTAATGAAGGTTACTAGTTGGTCTAGGCCCTCCTCGTTCAGCTGTGTTAGGACTGCCCCTATGCCATGCTCCAAAACATCCCTCTGCACTATGAATTCCTTGGAGTAACCAGGGGCCCTGAGCACAGTTGTTAGGCACATGGCTTCCTTGATTGAATCAAAGGCTTTCTGACAAGCCACTGTCCAGATCACCAACCTGTACTGCTTCTTAGAAGTCAGCTCAGTTAAGGGGGCAACAATGGTGCCGTATCCCTTTACAAATCTTCGGTAGTAATCAGTGAGGCCTAGGAAGGCTCTCACTTTGGTTTGGGTTTTAGGTGGTTGCCAAGCTATGATTGTTTCAGTCTTGGCCTGGAGGGGTGCACCGTGCCACCACCTACCAGGTGTCCCAAGTACACCACGGAACCCTCCCCAATCTTGCACTGACTAGCCTTGATTGTCAGTCCTGCCTGTTGCAAGGCCTGGATCACCTCTTGGAGGTGAAGCAGGTGTTTCTCCTAGCTGGCACTGTAGACAGCAATGACGTAAAAGTACGTGGCACAGAATGCCTCTTTACCAGCCAGGAGCCTGTTGAGCAACCTTTGGAAGGTAGCAGGGGCATCCTTCAAGCCAAAGGGCATCACCCGGAACTGGTAATGTCCCTCAGGGATTGAGAATGCTGACCTCTTTTGCCCCCCAGTAAACCCGATCTGCCAGTACCCGGATGTCAAATCAAAGGTGCCAAGAAATTTGGCAGTTCCTAGCCTGTCAATGAGCTAATCAGCTCTGGGGATGGGGTGTGTGTCAGTCTTGGTGACGGAATTGAGACCTCAGTAGTCCACACATAGCCAAAGTTTTGGTTTGGGAGGGTTTGGCTCCCAGTGGGGCAGCCTTCGATACCAGCACCACTGGGCTGGACCAGGGACTGTTAAAGGTTTCCATCACCCCCTAAAGCTAGCATTTTGGCAACTTCCTCCTTGATGCTGGCCTTTACCCTGTCTGACAACCTGTAAATTTTGTTCTTTTCAGGGGGACTGTCTCCTGTGTCAGTGTCATGGATGCACAGATGCATGAGTCCAGAGATGAGGGAAAACAGGGAGGAAGACTGTTCCAGTAACTGCTAATAGTAACCACGCTGGACTAAGGTCAGGGAGTTGGAGAGGTTGATCCCATCCACTGACCCATCACTTTCCTGTGCAGAGAGGAGGTCAGGGAGAGGTTCACTCTCCTCCTCCACACCCTCATCTGTCACAAGGAGCATGCTCACTTCAGACCTCTCATTGTGAGGCTTGAGTCTGTTCCAACAGAATGGCCTTCAGGTCATACCAGCATTCCATTACCTCTTGACTGGCCTCAAGGTGCTTTTGGCCTTTTTCCAGAAGCGGCGCATTTGGTTGCGGATGGCCAAACTGTAGATGACCACATAGGGGTGGGGGGGGGGGGGGGGGGGGGGGAGGGAGGGTTTCCTGGGAGCTTTCGCCCACCCCTTCTTGACACTGCTTAGAGGCCCCTTTACAGGGTAGCCATAGAGAGGTTCAAAGGGATTAAAACCTACCCCCTTCTGGGGCACCTCTCTGTAAGCAATGAGAAGGCATGGCAAGAGGGTGTCCCACTTATGCCTCATGGCCTCAAGTAGGCCTGTAATCATGCCCTTCAAGGTCTTGTTGAATCTCTCAACTAGAGCCTTGGATTGAGGGTAATAGGATGTGGTGAACCTGTAGGTTACACCACACGCATCCCACATGGACCTCATGTATGCAGACATGAAGTTAGTGCCTCTGTCAGACACAATCTCTTTGGGGAACCCCACACGGATAAAGATCCCCATCAAGGTTTTGATCACCACAGGTGCAGTCACTGTCCTCAGAGGGATTGCCCCAGGGTAGCATGTGGTATGCTCCACCAAAACCAGGATGAACCTGTTGCCGTGGGTTGTCATGGGGTCCAATGGACCAATGACGTTGACACCACCCTTTGAAAGGGGATGCCAAGAATGGGAAGGGGGGGATCAGAGGAGCCTTCAGCTTTTTCCCTGACTTCCCACTGGCCTTGCAGGTAGGACAGGATCTGAAGAATGCATCTGAGGCTGTCTTCATTCAGGGCCAATAGAAGTGGGTGACAAGCCTGGCAAAGGTCTTGTCTTGCCCTAAATGTCTTGCCAGGGGTATGTCATGAGCCATACCCAGTAGGAAGGCCCAGTAACATTGAGGGACCACCAGCACTCATGCTGCCCCAGTACTCAGACCCTTAGGCTCACTATATAGGAGATCATTCTCCCAGTAAATCAGATGATCCCCAGAGGCTTCACCTGCTGCATGAACTGAGGCCTTTTGCCTCAAGCCCTCAAGAGTGGGACACTCTTTCTGCTCTTTGCAGAATTCCTTCCTGGTGAGCCCACCCTTGATTTGACCACCAGCAAGCTAAGGTAGGTCTCCTAGGGCGCAGTGTCCTCCCCGGTTTGTTCAGGGGCCTCCTCCTCAGGGACCCCGTCAACCTCCACTGTGGGAACTTCTGAGACTGTTTTCCTGTTGCTCTCTCCTTGGCAGCTGTCTGGGTCATTATGCCAGGCTCTAGACGCTCTTGACTCCCTTTCCAGGCAGCCATGGACCATGTGGTCATATAGACTCACTCAGACAATCCCATCATCTCCAAGTGAGACCTGAACTCTACCTCCCTTTAGGTAGTGTGCTCTAGGGCATTGCCTAACAGAAAGTGTACAGGCATGGCAGAACTCAGTTACTTTTAGAGTACCAGAGACCCCCCCCCCCCTCCAACCTCAAATCAAAGGTAACTAGAGTCACCGGGAGATGGTGCTTGCGATTGTCAGCGACTATGACTTGGTGGAATGTGTTCAATAGGGCCTGCTTTGCTGACATCAGCTGACCCTTGACAGTAGTCATGCTGCCTCCTGTGTCACGTAGAGCCTCCACCTGTTGCCCAATAATGGTGACCCACTGCCTATACTTAGAAGAATTGGCAGGCATCTGGGCTTTTGGCACCATATCTGCATCCCCCAGGGACACTAGAGTTACCTCTGTTTATTCCCCAAAGGTATCTAGGACTTTGGAGTTGCCTTTAGAGTGACCATACTTGGAGCACTCTGCACATTGGGGTACAAACCTCCCTGTCTTGTGATCAAAGATCCCTTTCTTCTTAGACTAAGACTGGGATTGGTTACCACTATTCCCTTGGGAATTATTTTGGGGACCTTTAGAGAACTCCTTATTTGTAAGTTTTTCTCTGCCCTCTTGCTTCTGTTGGGAACTCTGACCACCTTTGTGGCCCCACTCCCCCTGAAACTATTTTGGACACTCTGGTGCTAGCCCAGAGGTCTGCCTCCCCAGCAATCTTCCTGTCAACTAGGTGCTGGTGCAATTCTACAATACAAATACTGAGCATGTGCTGTCTCAGGATTAAGTTGTACAACCCAACATAATCACTAACGTTGCTGCTGCACCATTCAGTGCCTTACTGGAGTAATCAATGAAGTCTACCCAGGATTGTTTGGGGAGTTTGTTCCTGTCCTTGAATCTTTGGTCATACATCTACGGGGTTAGTCCAAACTTGGAAATTAAAGTGGTTTTCTTTGGAATGTACTTGTTTTGGTCCCCACCCTCTAATGTCAGAATTGTGTCCCTCCCAAGTTTAGGTATGCGTTTCCACAGACCCGCCTGCAAGTGCTCTTCAGGAACCCAATGGGCCTTTAGAGCAACTTCATAACCAGAAAACCATGTGTCACTGTCTTCTCTCACCACATAACGGGCATCAAATCCTTAGGCATACAAACCTTGTCTCTGTCGGGTGCCATACGTGTGCTGCCACCATCACTGCTGGACTCAAACTGCCTAGCCTTGAGGTCAAGCTCTTTCAGACTCAGTTCATGAGTCAGAAGTAATTTATTTTCTGCCAAGTCTCTTTCAGCTTCTCTCTCAGCCTTCCACTCCTCTGCCTCAATTTTTAATGTTGCCAACTGCAGCCCGAATTCTCTCTCCCCTCTCCTTTCCTCTGCGGTTAGGCCATGACTGGAGACACTACATACTGGTCACGCAGGAGGAACAAATGCAGGGGTGTCATCCCGTACTGCTGTTGGCAGCTCCTTGGAAGAGCCCTCCTCAGACTCCCCAACTCATCATTCCCTTGGATGCAGGACTCTGCCCAGGCCCTTCAGTGCCTTTTGAAACTCTCCCTTCTTGAAAGCTTTCCAGGCAGGTACCCCCATATCCTTGCAAAAGCCCTTAAGCTGAGGGACTGTGTACTCCTCCAGCTTAACCAGGTCAAACTTGCCAGCTCCACCTATGGACACAGCCAGAGACATGATGTACAAGATTGATAAAAAAAAAAAAATGTCAAGCAGGAAAAGTTTGCAGAGGAAGAAAAAAAATCAAAAGGGCTTTTAACTGTGGGTAGGTAGTGTACACATAGCTATTTTATGGCACTGCATAAACACAAGTCCCATCCCATTGCTGCCACCAATGTTAGAAATGGGGTCTCTAATTGGCAGTGGCATACACCCTTGTCCAAGTAGGGACCACAATCCTAGTCAGGGTAAGTCACAACAAAACCCAAATTATTCTGTGCTCACGCTCCGGTAGCTTGGCACAAAGCAGGCAGGCTTAACTTAGAAGGCAACGTGTAAAGCATTTTTGCAATAACTCATACTGTAACACAGTGTAAACACCACAAAAATACACCTCACATGTTTAGAACACTAGATAATATTTATCTGAATAAAATAAGGTCAAAATGATGAAAATCCAATGTACACAAGCCAAGTTATGAATTTTTAAATATTAAATCCCACTAAAGCGCTTAGAAACTCAATAGCTCCAACTTGGGCTGTCACGACGTAATTGACGGAGTCGTTTTCAATAGTCCAATGCCACAGGTGCCAATCACGGAGTCGCACGGACTCCCAAGCACAGTACCTTTAAAAATGAAAAAACAAAGATGTTGCATGGGGTTGTGGAGATGATGCGTCGCTGGATCCGGTGCGGTGTCAGTCCCTTACGGGGTCCGGGAGGTGAGGCGTCTGTTTTGTACTGCGAGTCAGGGGAGGCGTCAGTTCCGTCTGGTTGCATGGGGAGCTGGCCTGGCGTCTGTGCAAGGCATCGGTTCCATGTGACCCGGCGGGTTGGTTGAACCCAGTCAGTCAAGATGTGATGAGTCACCTTCACAGCGTTGCAATCACACTGGGTCACATAAACAGTAACATCAGACTTGCGTTGCGGGTCGCGTACGTTGCGTGCAGCGAGGAACATGGAACAGGTAGCGGTGTGGCGGTGGCCCGAGTCGCTGAAGTCGCTAAAGTCCGTGAACTAGCTAGAAGCTAGTAGGTGAAGTCTTAGTTGGCCCTGAGGCTTCAGAACAGGAGGCAAGCTCAATCGAAACCCTTAGAGAGCATTTTTGGGGAAGGCAGAGTCCTTCCTGCAAAGTCAAAGGGCAGCAGAGCAACAAGCAGGTCAGCAGTCATTCTCGGCAAAGCAGTCCAGTTGAGTCCTTTGGGAAGCCAGGCAGTCTCTCTGATAGAATCTAGGTGTAGATACAGAAGTGTCTGATTTGGTGGGGTCAGAGACCCAGTTTCTATACCCATAAATGCCTTTGAAGTGGGAGATATTTCAAAGAGTGGTTTTGAAGTGCACAAGTTCCTCTTTTAGCCCAGTCCTGACTTCCAGGAACCCTGTGGGGGATTTTCAGTCCTTTGTGTGAGGGCAGGCCACTGGCCTTTGAAGTGTAAGAAAGAGCCCCCTTCAACCTTCCTGCCTAGGGAAGCCCATTCAGTATGCAGAGGAATGCAGATGTGACAGAGGACCACGTATGTGAATATTAGGTTTTGCAACACGCAAATTGCGAGTCTTAGCGACTCGTAGTTTGCGACTCATAAAACCTGATGTACAACACTGTTGATGACACTGATTGTGATTCCCAATGGGGTCGCATATGACCTACCTCATAAATATTCATGAGGTAGGTCGCAGTTTGTGACCCCATTGGGAATGGCTGCCCTCACAGGGATGGTGGCCTGCTGGGAACAGCAGACCACCATATCTGTGATTGCTTTTAAATAACGCAGTTTTTTTCCTTCTTTATATAAATGCAGCCCGTTTTCCTTAACTCCTTCGCTGCCAGGCCTTTTCCCCCTCAGCTGACAGGCCTTTTTTTTTGGCTATTTGGGGCAGTTCGTGCTTAGGCCCTCATAACTTTTTGTCCACATAAGCTACCCACGCCAAATTTTCGTCCATTTTTGCCAACATCCTAGGGATTCTAGAGGTTCCCAGAGTTTGTGGGTTCCCCTGAAGGAGACCAAGAAATTAGCCAAAATACAGCAAAAAGTTAGTTTTTTTTTTTCAAAAGAATGGGAAGAAAATGGCATCAACAAAGGGTGTGCGGTGCTAAAATCACCATCTTCCCAGCTTTCAGGAACAGGCAGACTTGAATCAGAAAACCCAATTTTTCAACACAATGTTGGCATTTTAGTGGTACATACCCCATTTTAATATTTTTTGTGCTTTCAGCCTCCTTCCAGTTAGTGACAGATATAAGCTAAACATTTCTGAAAAGTACACAAAATTCTGAATTCATCAAGGGGTAGCTTGTGTAGATCCTACAAGGTTTTCCTGCAGAAAATAACAGCTGAGATAAAAAAATTAAATTGAGGTGAAAAAAACAGCAATTTTTCTCCACGTTTTACTCTTGAACTTTTTCCGGCGATGTCAGATTTTTTAAGGATTATACCGTTAAGTCTACTGGACTCTTCTGGTTGTGGGTATATAATGGGCTTGTAGGTTCATCAAGAACCCTAGGTACCCAGAGCCAATAAATGAGCTGCACATTGCAATGGGTTTTCATTCTATACCGGGTTTACAGCAATTCATTTGCTGAAATATAAAGAATGAAAAATAGGTATCAAGAAAACCTTTGTATTTCCAAAATGGGCACAGGATAAGGTGTTGAGAATCAGTGGTTATTTGCACAAGTTCCGAGGTGGCCATACTAGCATGTGAATTACAGGGCGTTTCTCAAATAGACGTCTTTTTTTACATACTGTCCTACATTTGGAAGGAAAAAATTTAGAAAAATACAAGGGCCAATAACACTTGTTTTGCTATTCTGTGTTCCCCCAAGTTTCCCGATACAAATGGTACCTCAATTGCGTGGGTAGGCCTAATGCTCGCGACAGGAAACGCAACATGGACACATCAAATTTTTACATTGAAATCTTTTTTTGCAAAGTGCCTAGCTGTAGATTTTGGCCTCTAGCTCATCCGGCACCTAGGGAAACCTACCAAACCTGTGCATTTTTTTAAACTAGACACCTAGGGGAGTCCAGGATGGAGTGACTTGTGGGGCTCTCACCAGGTTCTGTTACTCAGAATCCTGTGCAAACCTCGAAATTTGGCCAAAAACACACTTTTTCCTCACATTTCGGTGACGGAAAGTTCTGGAATCTGAGAGGAGCCACAAATTTCCTTCCACCCAGCGTTCCCCCATGTCTCTTGATAAAAATGGTAGCTCACTTGTGTGGGTAGGCCTAGTGCCAGCGAAAGGAAATACCCCAAAACAGTATGTGGACACATCACAATTATCAAATACTAAACTACCTATTTTTTTAGGGGGGGTGTGGGGGGGGGGGGACGGTTGGACCTGCTTTTTTGGTCCTTGGCTCAGCAGCCATATAGGGAAACCTACCAACCCCAAACATTTCTGAAAAGTAGACACCCGAAGGGAATCCAGGAAGGTGTGACTTGCATGGATCCCCCGTTTTCTTACCCAGAATCCTCCGCAAACCTCACATTTAGCTAAAAAATCAAAATTTTCCTACATTTCTGTGTGGGATCACCGCACCGGGACAAATTTCCTACCACCCAACTTTCCCCTCAGTCTCCCGGTAAAAATGATACCTCACTTGTGTAGGTGGGCCAAGTGCCTGTGACAGGGACGAACCAAAAACATGTTGAAATTGAAGGGGAACCAAAGCGGGTCACAAAGGGCAGTTTCAAAAAAACTTCTTTTTGGGTTGACAAGTGCGGCAGAATATTTATCGGTATAGATAAGACAATGCTGGGTCGTAGCTATTTTGTCGATTCCTGCAAATTGCAGAAGTTTAAATCACAAAAATGTGGAGAAAATGTGTGATTTCCAGCAAAGTTGAAGGTTTGCAGGGCATTGTGGGTGAGAAAATGGTGCGGGTGCATGTGAAGCACACCATCTTGGACTCACCCAGATGTTTAGTTTTCAGATGTGTCTAGGTCTTGTGGATGTTTCCACATGGCAGTGTCCAAAGTCCAAAAAATGCAACCCTCACCATTCCAAGTGGGACGATTTTGAGAGTTAACCGAGCTCTCATGGGCCAAATGTAAAACCAAAACCCAAAATAATCAAATGTCCTCTTGCTTGCTGTGGGATAAGATGTTTTAGTGTGCGGGTGGAGAGCTGAAAACTGTTACCCCCTTCAGTTGGGGTGGGGGCATAACCATGCCCATACTGGTTGGTAGTCACCACCACACTATTTTTTGTTTTGTTTTTAATTCCGTGGCATCTAGTAGACTTTCTGCCCCTCCAGGGTGTGGATCAGGTGTAATTGCCCCATCTGCCCACGGGTGGGCTGAAGAACTTAGGCCCCATTTATTTGTTGTAGGGGTATGGCCATACCCTGACGCCTAAGTGGTTTATGCCCTCTGCCCTAATAGAAATAGGCTGATGCCTAAAATAAATTTGCCCCCAGGGGAACGACCCATGCCTAAGGGGTCGCTCCCCTTGTGTGAAATTGATGCAAAAGAATAAATAAAAATCCCTGGTGTCTAACGGCCTAATTATAATAGGCAGATCTGCCCCTGGGGGAAGAGGGGGCAGAAGTGGCCTAAAAATAATTTGGCCCCCTGGGGAGCGGCCTTTGCCCAAGGGGCTGCTCCCCTAATGTGTAGGTATAAAAATATATATATATATATATATATATATATATATATATATATATATATATATATTCCTGGTGTCTAAGGGGCATTTCTGCTGCCTGATCACATCACGATCGGGCAACAGAAATGTTTGCAAGGATATGAAAGGAAAGTAAAGGCCTTTCCTTTTATGCCTCTGCCTGCCCCCTCCTCCCGAGCGGAGGAGAAATGCTGAGCATTTCTTTTCTGCCTCGCGCTGGAAGCATGCTTCCAGCACGATGGGAGGTGACCTCTGATGAGGTCAGCACGCAATTGCGTGCTGATGTCATTAGGCGTCGGGGGGGTCAGGGTGGAAGGGGAAGCTTCCCCCGTGAGCCGGATGCAGGACGAGCTGGTCTGGTCCCCGGCATACAGGAACCGTGTGCGAGGACGAGACCAGCTCGCCCCAGGCACCCGAGGGGTTAAAGGAACACAGGATGCTTTCAAAAATGAAAAGTTTTCTTTTAATTTTTGTCAGAGCAGGCAGTGGTCCGTGACACAACTGCCTGCTCTGAAATAATATCTGATTCACAAATCGCAAAGGGAAAGGAGTCCCTTAGGGACCCCTTCCCTTCGCGAATGTGCTAGCACCAGTTTGAGATTGGTGCGAACTGCGATTGTTTTGTGACCGCATTCACAAAACAACCCTGCATTGCACTGCGACTCACAATTAGGAAGGGAACGCCCCTAATTGCGACTCGCAAACCTATTTTGCAATTCGGTAAATAGATTACCGAATCGTAAAATAGGGTCTGTGTATACCAAAATGCTTTTTTCCTGCCACAAACGGCCGCTCTCTGTGAATCGGGCTGTTTGTGACACACACAAAAAAGGTATGTACCTCTGGCCCGGAGTCTTCTGTGTTTGACTGTCTGGGTGGAGTACACAAGGGGAGCTGTCAACCAACACAGACCAGGTATGGATTGGAGACAGGCTGTAAGGCACAGATGGCAGTAAGTGCAGAAAAATGCCCATTTTCTAAAAGTGGCATTTCTAAAATAGTAATATTAAATCCAGCTTCACCAGTAAGCAGGATTTTCTATTACCAGTCTGGCCATACTAAACATGACAGGGCCGATCCTTTCAGATCAGAATCTACCACTCAAAAGTATATGACAGCAGTTCTAATGCTAGTCTATGAGAGGAGCAGGCCTCACAGTAGTGGAAAACGAATTCATGAATTATTCATTACCAGGACATGTGAAAAACAGAAGTACATATCTTGCTTTTTACCTACATAGCACCCTGCCCAATGGGTTACCTAGGGCCTACCTTAGGGGAGACTTATATTTAAAAAGTGGGAAATTTAAGGCTTGGCAAGTAGTTTAAATGTGAAACTGCATACACTGGCCTAGCATTGGCAGGCCTGAGACATAGTTGAGGGGCTACTTATGTGGGTGGCATCAGTGTTGCAGGCCCACTAGTATCATTTTATTTATAGGCCCTGGGCACATGTAGTGCACTTTACTAGGGACTTACAGGTAAATTAAATATGCCAGTTGGGTAGGAACCAATATTACCATGTTTGGGGAGAGAGCATATGCACTTTAGTACTGATCAGCAGTGGTAAAATGCCCAGAGTCCTAAAAGCAGCAAAAATAGGGTCAGACAAAATGGAGAAAGACAGGCGAAAAGTTGGGAGATGACCACCCTAAGGCTGTCAGGTCTAACAGTGCTCATACATGGTGATGCTCAGTAACCGTTGATTCTCCTAGCAACCCCTAATAAAGACCTTACGGTGTTGTAGTAAAGGATGCATAGTAATAAGGTGTATATTTAGATTGTGCCACAATACAAATATTTCAAACACAAAATACATCCAGATTAGAAATACAATGCCATCATTAATGAACACAGCACACATTTATTGCAATATCGTTACTAAGTTTAACACAATGATATTTAGAAATTTACTTGCTGCGCACATTCTAAAACCAGATCTGACATTACATTTCAAAATTTGGCAACTTTACAGGATCTGATCTACGGTTTTCTCATTCTATTTTTATCTGTACCTCTTTGTTTTTACCATTAGGACTTTCATTTTGTTGATTCTAAAGTGTGAAACAATGACCAGATCATTGAACGCTGTAGTTCTAACGTTAGTGCGTCAGCAGTCATATCAATGAGCAGATTATTCAGAATTTGCAGTCTCACAATAGTGTTCCCATATATTTTGAAGTGATAAAACTAGCATTTTTATGTACAAATAAGGTTAAAAGAAAGTCTGGCAATGAAGGTGCTGCTGCATTTTTCACATCCCAAAAGTACTAAATATTTTTCTGAGCTGCATTCGGAAACTGGGTTGTACCTTACAAATAGCCTTTCATAGAGAAAAGCTATAGTGTATGTTGTTACTGTTATTCTAATTGTTGCAGACTATTTTCAATTTCAATTTCAGCTTTATTTCGGTAAAACAATACCATAAAAGCATACCGACACAATTCATACATTTCTAAAAGAAAACAAAAGCAATTTGATAAAAACAGTAAAACCAAACCCATCATAAGATTAAAAAAATAAAATCCAGGACTCCCCCAAGGTCATACAATACAATTAGATAAAAGAAAAGAATAAGCAATTGATCGATTAAAACATTGTAGAAATACACAGTACACATCACTTTACAAAACACCAAGAATATTATAGAATCACCATAAATACAATCTGTGTGCACAAAACAAATGGGATTGATATCTGACTGTTAATAGGAATGGCTGTGTACTGGCAAGAAAGATCACTTGGTCTCTTGAACTATAGGTACGCACAAATAATGACCATTGTAAAAATAGAATTTCGTGCTTTTTTTGTAAGACATTTGTCCCTAGCATACCAAAGTGCCTCTAAGAATCTTGGCAATGTGCCTACCACCATCACATGTGGTCTTATTTTGCTAGTTTTTAAGAGCTGAGTGAGAATCTCTAATGCCCAACGATTTCTTTTTCCCATACATGCCTATATTCGGCTAAAGGCCAAAAAGAGGCAAACAATCAGGTATTACAAAAGACACATTATTCCAACAACAATTAATATTCATTTAGCTACTAAAACCAACTGTCTGGATAAAAGCAAATATTAATCTTAAAAGCTATAAATAAGAATCAGTTACAGTATTACATTTTTATAAAGCCCTTAGAATTTGCCTCCAGTGCCATCAGGGACTTATTTTGCTTTGGTAGGTGAGGACTATTTAAAATAAAATGAATAGATAACTGAATCCTAGAGCCTTAGGCCCGCCTTGTCTCTGATAAATGAAATTGCTAGTAAAAACCGGCTTAAACCAAAAACAACATATGGTATCGTACTAGATCTCAAGAATCTTGCTGCTTCATTATAGTTCCTGATTCCAACGTTCCTGCAAATCGGTCGAAGCCATTTCCTCCTTGGTTTATCATAGGCATTGCAGTTTAAAAAGACATGATCCGTCGTTTCAGGAGTCTCCATATTACACAGCCCACAAATCACCTCTTGACTTCTCCCATTGAAGGGGCCCCATTTAGAAGTGAAAGCCTTAACCTGTAGAGTCCCATATCGAAGCTTCATGAATAAAACTTTTGCTCGTCTAGGTTGGATAGTATCTATCCATTCCTCAGCATACGGTAATGGTTTAATGTCCAGGAAACTTAAAGTAAGTCTGCCTAGATCCTTGCTGTAGAGAGGGCTGTTTAAGGTAAAGTCCCAAAATACTTGTTTTAGTTGAATCTTAGATTGTTTTGTTAGTGTATGTGGTTCTTCCCAGTAAAATTTTAGGCCAAGAGAGTACAAGCATTGTCTTATATAATGGAGCCACGGGAGGGAAATTGCCTTGTCCAAGTCTATAATCTCAATTAGCGCTTGCCTATAATGGATTAATTCAGGGGTAGACCAGAGTCTACACCAATAGAGCAGGGGCCTCAAGGCTGCCAATTTACCTATTTGTTTCATGTTAATATCATAGGTTAAAGGAATCAGTGGAGTAGATGGAGGGAGACCCAGTACCCCCCCTCATAAAATTATTTTCCTGGGTAACCAATGGGGTTAGGTTTGTGAATCCCCAGAGTTCAGCACCATATAGGGCAGCAGCCTGTGCTTTGCACCTATAGATCTCAAATACTGGTGAAACAATACTAGACCTTGAACATTTATAATTTTTGCTAATTGCCATGGAGCTATGCGCTAAGGAAATAGCAGCTTTGTTAACATGCGGTGCCCATGACAATTTAGCATCAAGGAGTATCCCTAGATAATTGAAATTTGTTACTCGTTCCAATGCCTGCCCTCTAATCCGAATGTTTCTCTTAAGTGCTTTATGAGGGTTAACAGTCAGGTATTTGGTCTTGTTTGTATTGATTTCTAATCCCTTCAGGCTGCAATACTCGCTAAATTTATCTAATAGAGTTTGCAAGCCCATGGGAGTTTGAGATAATAGGATGGTATCATCTGCAAAGAGGAGGGCGGGGACAGGATCACCGTTCAATCTTGGTGAGTCATGGTTGCTTTGCTTCAGATATTGAACCAGATCATTAATGTATAGTGAAAAGAGGGTTGGGGCAAGCACACAACCCTGTCTCACCCCCCTCTTAATAGGTATTGAGTCTGTCAACTCACCCTTTGGCCCCCACCGAACCTTTGCAAATGTATTTTCATGTAGTCTCTCTAGCTGGCTCAAGAGGTTCCCTGGCTTACCCTGTTTCCCTAGAGCAGCCCATAAGGAGTATCTTGGCACTAGATCAAAGGCTGCGCGCAGGTCCACAAATGTGATGTAGAGATGGCCTTTCGTTAGTCTAGTATATTTCCACATTAACGTCAATAGCCTAAAGGCCTGATCGACTGTGCTCGTCTGCTGTCTAAAGCCAGCTTGATATATAGTCAGTATGCTGTTTCCATCTATCCAGCTGTTAATCCTATTCAGCAGCTGTCTTGCATATACTTTTTGCGTGACATCTATGAGGCTGATAGGTCTATAGTTCCCTGGTTCATCCCTGGAACCTTTTTTAAAGACTGGGATTATTTCTGCCCCTTTCCATGTCTCGGGCACAAGACCTCCCCTTAATATAGCGTTACTTAAAAGATTTAGATAAGGTGCCCAAATTTCTAAACTATGTTTAAACAGGTCCCCCGGGATCTTGTCCAAACCGGGGGCTTTCCCCAGCTTGATTGCTTCAATGGCGTTCACCGTCTCCTCCAGGCTAAATTGTAACTCGGGTAAGATGCCCTGGGTGGCTAATGTTTTATGGCTTGAGGGATAGAAATCAAGGCTGGGTGGATCAGAATAAAGGTGTGTAAAATAGTTAACCCATGTATTGGGATCTATATGATGATCAGTAGAAATTTTCCCCTCTTTGCTACCATGGGTAACTATTTTCCAGAAGATCCTAGCATCACTGGTTTTTGCTGCTTCCAGGAGATCTTGCCATTTTTGATCCTCCCAGTTACTTTGGGCAGTTGCCAGTGTTTTCTTATAACTGGCCCTTGCCTGCTGTATGGCCAATTGGTTCTTTTGCTTTAGAGCCTCTATCAGCTCTCTTTTCCTCTCCCTACATTTGGTAGTGTACCATGGGCTGCTTGGGGTGATCTGCACCTTCTCCTTTTTGGGCTTGTACCGTGGCTGTTTGGTCAGGAAGGGTCTTAGTGCAATACTCATTGATTGGTGGATGGCCGTGATGGGGATATCAGTAAGTTCATTTTCAACATAAGGGTCTAGGAGATTAGAATATGTATGGTAAATATTTGTCATAGTTTCCAGATTGCCTATTATTGCAGGCCATTTTATATCCCGTCTGTTGTTACTGAGGAAGGGTTGTAACTCCACCTTATTATGTTCTACATATTCCAAATCCAAATCTAGGAGGTGGGCGCTAAGTTCAATAATTAACGGGAAGTGGTCGCTTTCCCTTCTTTTATCTATCTTAAAAGTCATTAATCTTCCCCATGTACTTATACTATGTAAAATATAATCTATTTTCGAGGTAGAGTTGCCTCTCTGGAAGGTATCCAAATTAAGGCCTCCTTCACCCACTCTACCATTACATGCCCTCAGTCCATGTTTTAATGTAAGGCCCATAAGTTGCAATGCAGCCACTGTGCCTGGGACAGTTTTTTCTATTGTTAAATAAGGGATTGCTCTGGCTCGATCTTCTTCTTCTGCTAAATGTTCAAAACCAGTTATGGGTTCATAATTACAATTAAGGTCACCCCCTATCATAATTGTCTCTCCTCCTGGGATCTTTTTAAGCAGGTCGTCTAATAGAGTTATTTCAGGCGACTCCAAGTTTGTCCTTCTAGGTCTTATATATACATTTAACAAGTGGGATATTATCTTATTTTTTTCCCCCCATTACCAACCATAAAATATCATCTGACTCTGTGGCTTGCATACGTATCTCAACATTTAGTGAGATTTTCACCCAAACAACCAGTCCCCCAGACAGTCTCCCTCTAGCAGCTGAAATTGCACTAATAAAGTAGGTTTTGTATCCTAGCTTATACGGCGGGTCTTTAAGCCAAGTCTCTTGGAAGAGACAGACATGGTATTGATCAATATAGTCCTGCCATTCCGGGTCTGTAAGCTTATTTTTTAAGCCTGCTACATTCCAGGAGATCATAGTGATAGGACCCCTCCCGTTTGGGGTTGTAACATTAGAAGTAGGGCTCAAATATGCTGCCGAGTCTTTCCTACGGGGCAAAGACTCCACTATAATCCCTGCCCCTGTAACATGAGGATCAGACCCTATGAGGGGCTCTCCTACTATTGGGTCCCCAATTAGTCCCACTTGTGCCTGATCGATCTGGAGTAGTCAATCTACTCTTTCAAGATTGGAATCGCAGTTTCTCCTTTGCGATCCCTCCATGACATTATACTTAGGCCTCGGGACTAGGGGTTTGGTAATGTAAGGATCCAAACTGAACCTCATGGCATTGATCGTGGGGGCGGCGGTTCTCTGTTCCATGTCAATCAGGCCTCTGGATAAGCTTCCATCCTTAAATGTTAATGCAATAACATCATGTTGCCCCATCCCTCCTGAGATTCTTTCTGCCCTCTTTATATCTGAATGAATTATGGATAGACAGTGTCTTTTAGTCCTAATCCAATGTGTAAGCTTATTCTTTAGGGAATCTTCGTCTTCACTACTATCTATGGCCAATTTTGGGACATTTAACAGATAAACAACATTGGTCCTAATAGGAAACCTATCCCCCACAGAATGTCGATTCCATGTAATATAATGGTTACGGTCATGAGATGCTTGGGGATGGGTGATCTGAGTAAGCTCCACATTCCCCTTTTGGGGCCCTTTTACCAAGCGGGATTCTCTTCGTGGATTCCCTATTTTTTGCCATAGATCACTAGCATTACTTCTAGGGTAATTGCGTGGACCAGTATTTTCCCTGTTTACCCCTCTCGTATATCCCTGCGGTTGCTGTAAGATCTTGGCTATAGCTGGGGTAGGGATGGGGTTAGTATTTAAATTTTGAGAACGTATGGATCTGCCTTGTGGCTGAAATGATATAAGGGGGGTCTCCTTTTCGCACTGAGCTTTGTGGGTACCCCTACCCCCCTCCTTTTCCACAATATCTGATAGGGTTCTTACTTCAAGTTTCAGGTCCTTAACTTCCTGTATTAATCCAGAGAGTAGGTCATAGAGGTCTGCTATAGTTCTTGTTTTGTGTTTTGGAGGATTCATTGGTTCTAAGTTGCATGGAGAGATCCTCTCTCTAGGTAACTGTACAATTGGAATAGTTGGGTATATCTCATTCAGCAATTCCCCCTCTTGTGTATTCTGTACTTTATTACTATCAAGTTCTGCCAAGACTGCGTATTTATTGGAACATACAACTTCACACTCCTGCTTGTGGCCCTTCTTCCTAGTACTATCTATGGTGCATGGATGTCTGGATCGAGTTGTAGCATCCTTAGGGCTACCAATCCTAATATCGGGTGAAACCTCCCCCTCTTGCTGACTAATAGTCTCTGTCACTAAATCTTCCTCTAGTTCAACTTTTTTTGTGTAGTAAGAGGTAGTCTTTTTATCAGGTCCCTCCCGGACAGTGGCCCTACTACATAATAATGGCTCTACCTCCTCAATAAGATCATCAATTTCAACTGTAGTGCAATTCTCGCCCGCATTCCTGAGTTTTTTTTGTGGTTTTCTCTTTCCCCCTTGGGGGTTCTGATGCCTTACGTTTTCCCATGCTTTGGGCCACCTATATGATACTTCAGCTCTAATGAAACCAGAGCACAAATATGTATTTATGGACAAGAATAAAAGTAGGTCTAGTGGGGGTAAGCCTAAATGATAGATACTGACAATGAATATGACAAGTATTTAAATAAAGGTTTTTACACTCAAAAATTACAAGTAAACTTCATGCAATAAAGTAGAGAGGCAATGACCCGGCCCGGCCCCACTTCAAATCTAGCAGGTAATAATGAGAGAAGCACTATGCTGGGAAAGGGTGAGTTCCGTCCTAAGGCCCTCTATAAAGGGACCTTTTTTTTTTTTAGGGGTAGGTATTGACACAGTACCTTCAGGCGGCCAGCTACTTGTGAGCTGCCTAAACCGAGCGTCTTGTTATGAAAGTTAGGGGGGTGGCCCTGCCCTGCCTCTTCCTGGCAATGACGGGCAAGGAAGGGCCCGCCCTTGGCCCGGGCTTTGCCCGGGCGCCGCCTGCGCGCGTCCCGCGACGGCGGGAGCGCTTGAAGAAATTTAAAGGGCTCCTGCCCCGGACACACCTCTGAACGCGCTTCCCGCGACGGCGGGAGCGCTTGAAGAAATTTAAAGGGCTCCTGCCCCGGACACACCTCAGAACGCGCTTCCCGCGACGGCGGGAGCGCTTGAAGAAATTTAAAGGGCTCCTGCCCCGGACACACCTCTGAACGCGCTATTTTCTAATTTTAGATTGCTAAGCATTGATAAAGGATCTGTGTCCTTTATAAGATCAATGAAAAATTTCCTAGCTGTCATAAAAAAGTTTCAATTCTATTAAGGACACAGAGATGAGAATGAGACTGTTCTTTCATAACTTTATTCCAACAGCAGCCATATTAAACAAAAATAACAAAATAATTTCCCACAAAACATTGGGAAAGGAAAAAAGTCAGTCCAACCAATTGGCAATCAGGGTTTCTCTTCCTAGTCACTTGTTGACTCTCCTGCCTCCTCTTTCTTCCTGCGACAGAAGCTGGTAAACGTGTCCTTCATTCCTGTTTAGACAACTCTGCCCTGCAGAAAAACAGATTACCGTTTACCACCAAGGATCTCGGAAAAGACTAGACCAGTAGAAAACAAGCCCTCCTATAATGAACAGTGTTGTTAAGATCAAAGCTTCAGCCTTACAGATAACTTGTGCACAGTTTACTGTTAATGTATGAGAATGAAATACCTACATGTAACATTCGCACAGTAATTCCCCTGCCGGGGTAGGATAAACATTTATGAAGCGTTGGGTGTGCTAATCCTCACCTCTGTGTCACTAATAAAATTGAAACTTTCTTTTGACAGCTAAGACATTTTTCATTCTGTCAAGACTGAAGGTGAAGATTATGCTAGTTTAAAGCTTGTCCACCACCAGCACCGCAATGCTAGAGACTGGTTTAAAGTAGACCATTTTAAAAGTGGAGTCTAAAGACCAGTCTGTAGCATTGAGGATGTCCTTCAGACATGCTTCCAGTGCAGATGCCTTGAGCTCCACTGACAGAATGCCCCGCAAACATCTTTGTGTCAATGCAAGCTTCCTGCATGGCCAATCAGACCCATCTAGCAATGGTAGGGGAAGAAACTGCCTTGTGGGGCTTCCTAATGGCAATGAGTATTTGCTGTTCCCCACGGGGATGTATTTCCTCAGGCATAGCTTTGTACACCTTCATACAACCAGTCATAACTTGGGAGAGTCTGCAAAAGCGAGGTATGAAACAACACAGGAATTACGTTTTGTTTGTCTGGATATGTGGAAAATAACCCCTTCTGGGATGAAAACTCTTCCTGTTATTCCAGTGCTCTGATGTCCAGCTCCTGCCTACAGGACACTAGACACAGCAGTGTAGCCATTTTTGCTGACCGCTACTTTCTGGAGAAGTATTTGTTGCAGGGCCATGAAAGAAACTGATTTAGGACCTTGTTAACACCCCAAACGGTGGAATACCTTGATTCCGGAGGGAGGGACTGTCAAATACCCCTAAGGAGTTTACAGACCAGAGGTTGTTCACCCTCAGGTAGTTCCCAATGTGGGAATACCCTGCCCAGATCACTGACCATAGAGTGTTGATGGACCTATATGCCATGCCATTTGATGCTAGGGAAGCAAGGAAGTTCAAGATATGGACAACTTCTGTCCCCACGGAATCCAAATGTGTCTGGTGACATGACCCCATCCATCGAGACTAAGCTGACCTGTAGCGCATGATATTGTTGTCGGCCCAGACCTTGGAAAGTAATGACACAGCAGCTGATGAAAGGCCTGGGACTTTCCTGTGCACCCTGGAATCCTCCCCGCCATAAGTTGTAGAGTGCCGTCCATTACCAGATGCTGTGAGTTCCCTAAGGAGACTTGGAAACCGGGATGGACGGATTGAGGAATCCCATGAAAGTACCCTTCGAACTGGATACCACATTTGAGATCTCCATGTCTGGGTCGCGACAACCAGGTCTGCACTTTTGTGGACAGCTGCATTATTGTTACAAATGTGGAATAGGCATATCCCACTTTCGCCTGCCAGTTCTGTAGGAAAGCGTCCATTGCACACGCATTGGGATCTGGTCTCCTGCTGAAATACCGGGCTAGTTGGTGGTCTTGGTGAGATACAAAGAGGTCCACTGTGAACAGGCACCATCTGGTCAGGAGCACTTAGAACACCGATGGGTCCAATTTCCAAAGGCTCACATCCTGCAAGTATTGTCTCTGCTAATCAGCTACTTGATTGGCCTTCCCTGGGAGATATTCCGCCGTCACTGAGATGTGGTTCTCGAGGCATTAGTCCCAGAAGCTCTGAGTCAGATCCGAAAGGGTCCTGAATCTTGTTCCTCACAGGCAATTGATATATCGGATCACCGCTGTATTGTCCATCTTCAGAAGGATGCAGCATTGGACCTTGTCTTTGGTTCACTGTGAACAAGCCAGCCATCAGTTTGAGACAGTCGATGTGTAGAGTTTTTTTCAAGAGAGGACCATTTTTCGCCTATGGCGAATTCCCAACATCTTGTCCCCCAGCCTGTGCCGCTGGCATCGGATTTGATAATTAAGTCCATTTGAGATCCGAAGATGGCTTGCCTGTTCCAGGCTTCCAGGTGGGCGATCCACCACCATATCTTCTGTCTGGCTTTGTCCAAAAGCAGGCTTTTGAGAGTGGGTGAGTAACTGGCGAAGGTGAAAGGGCTGAGGTGCTGTAGGGCAGGGGTCCCGGAAAGATGTCCTGTATCGAGGATGATAAAAGCCTTTTATCCCCGCGATTTGCTGTAGGGATGTGGACGACATGGCCAAGATTTTTCCACATTTAGTGTTTGATCTTGGTTATCTTCCGAGAGGGAAGACTCGAGGTGGCTCGAACTGAGGAATATGATGGACTGTGTCGGTGACAGCACTCACTTCGCCCCATTGATGATAATGCCCAGTTATTCCAAGAGGGCGACAGTTGTCTGCGGTTGTTCTGACGGCTTTCATGGGCATTAATCCATGAGGAGGATGTCATCCAAGTATATTGAGGTGCATGCCTTTGAGGTGTTCAACTACCGGTTTCATGACCTTGGTAAAGCACAAAGGTGCTAAAGACAACCCAAAGGGAAGAGCCATGAAGTCGAAGGTTTAGCGTCACCACTGGAACTGTAGGAAGCAGCGATGTGGCTGGTAGCTCAGGATCATATGGTCCAGGAATAGCATCCAGTTGTTTCTGTCACATAATGTGTGGCAGGATGTGGATATCTTCCATTTTACCAGCTACTCGTTGAACACCCTGAGGTTGATGACTGGGCGCTGTCTCCCATCTCTCTTCTCCACTAGGAAGAGTTACTAAGAAATCCAGTGGGGTGGAGGGACGACTGAGGTGTACTCCCTTTCAAGCTCCGATCCAGTGACTTCCATATCTACCAGGGCTGCCCAATTCAGAGAAGGGGCGGGAGGGGCAGGTTAGAACGAGGACCAATAAAATTCAATTCAGAACCCTCAAATTGTTTTAAGGACCCAGGAACTTGTCGTGACTATCGTCCAGTTGTGAGCTAAGTCCGCCTATCTGTCCCCCAGTCTTTCTTGGGGTGGGGGGGGAAATGTGCACACTCTCCTTGAGGGAGGCAGTGGTTACCACTTCTTCTGGAAACACCTCTGGATCCTCATTGGTGAGGGTAGCCTCTGGTGTGGTAGAAGCTGTGCTGTAAGCCTCTTACTATGAACTTAAAATATAAGCTAGACTTCATCAACAAATGTTGATGGTATATAACAAGCTCTATCATTGCTACTTTAAATATCAAGTGAACTGTTATTTTTATTTTCACACAACAACATGGCTTTCCTGTGTGGAAGCTTTATTGATAGTAATAAACTTGAAATGTCACACATACTTTGATTTCAAAATGAAACTTTATCTCCTCTATCAGGGGATCTCCACTGATGAGCATAAACACAGAATACCCTGACCCTCACACCTGTGGGGATCTCAGAGCACTTTTTCTAAAATCACATTTTGTGTTGTATCTTCTCCTTACTTGGAAATGCCAGGTGACACAAGTCTATAGTTGCAGACCAAGCAGGCCAGCCACAGGGGACAACAAAACAGTGGCAATTTCAGGCACTATAAAGACAGTCCTTTCACAGCCGAGCGAGAGGTAGAAGACCACCTCCAGAAGATTGGTCTCTGCAGACAAGTTACTTTCAAAAGTTAGAGCTCCCTCCACACAACACCTGTGTGTTTGGGGGAGGAGGGGGGTTTAGGGACCTTTCTCCAGGAGAAATGGATTCTCAACATCATACAAAATTTATATTCCATAGAACTACTAAAATACAAGCCAAGACAGAGACCAAAGGAGACACCAAATGTGAAAGAGGAAAGATGATATCTATGACGGTAGGTGAAGGAACTGTTGCGGAAAGAGGCAATAGAAATAGTACCTTCTTAGGAGACCAGGCAGGGAAATGATTACATTTACTTACTGGTTGTAAACTCAGACAAATCACTGCAATAAAAATTAGATCTCTGCGTCAACAAATTCATAAAGACACAAAAATTCAAGAAGGCAAATGTTGCAGGAAGTCATCCCAGAACTCCAGAAACCAGATTACATGACAATTATAGACCTAAAAGATGCCTTGTTACACATCTCCATGAACTGTGGTCACAAGAAGTTACTATGCTTTTTAGTGGATGGACAGCACTACCAATTCAGAGTACTAACCTTTGGAATAAAATCAGCACCCAGAGTATTCACAAAATACTTGGCAACTGTAGTGGCACCCTTGGAAAGAAAAGGAATATACGTGTACCCCTACCTGGATGATTGGCTGGTAAAGGCAAGCTTGCTTTCCAAGTGTGCAAGCAGCATTAAAAAGGTGATGGAAACACTTCACAGAATGTGTTTCTCTATAAATATGTGAAAATACATCAGAAAGGGAAAAAATCTTTCTAGGCGCGATAATCAATACAAACACAAGCCAAAACATTTCCCAGTGACAAGAGAGTCCAAGCGATAATGCAGCAACCTCAGTTACCACCAGGGTCAGTCCCTGATAGTGAGTACAGTGGGAAAGATGCTAGTTTGTTATGATGACTTCCTGCATCCAACTAATTCTATATCAAGGCTACAGGTGAGACCAATTTGCGAATGGATCCAGAGCAAATGGTCACAGGCAAATGCGAGTTGAGAGGATCTAGTAGTTGTCACACAGAAAGTACAAGAGGAAATGGCACGGGGGAGCAAAGAACTTAACAGTGTGGAGACCCTTCGTACTACCAACTCGAAGAGCGAGTATCACCACAGATGCCTCTCACATTGGATGGGGAGCTTCAACATCAGAGTAGTCTGGAAACCAGGGGAAGCGACACACCACATAAACATACTGGAACCAAAGATAGTGTTCCTAGCCCAAAAGACATTGTAGACACTAGTATTGGGGGAAATGGATGCAATTTCGGGCAAGACAGCACAACAGTGGTGTGCCTCAACATACAAGGAGGTACAAGGTCCTTTTCACTATCAGTATGGAAGCAGACAAACTCCACAGACAAGCAACTGTCTCACATAAATGGGAACTAAATCAGACCTTAGTCGAAAGGGTGTTCCAGAGAACACAAAATACCAATGCTTTGCCTGTAGGCACCCACACCAGCACTTTCTGGGAAGTGCACTGTCAATGGACTGGTCAAGGAACTTTGCATACACGGTTTTGCCAATCCCAATGACCCCACTAGTGATCAACAAATGCAGACAGTTGCGGATGACGCTAATCCAGATTTCCCCCCCCAAAAATGGGTGAATCAAACATGGTTTTCTCAACTTAGAGATGGCACAGAGCATCATGCAGAGCATGCCAGTACCACACAACTTGCTATTCGTGCATTAAGGGAGAGTTCAACCAGACCCCAACATCCTGAGCTTGGCAGCATGGCTCCTGAGGACATGGAATGCGAACGTTTGGGCCTTCTGGAGAGAGCAGTGGAAGTCTTAACGGAACCAAGAACGCCAACTACAAGGAAGTGCTACATGGCCAAATGGGCGAGGTACAGAAGGCAGTGTCAAATCATGATGCAGGACACCACAGTCATCAGATACCTAACCCACCTAATGGACAATAACTACACCTCACTGAAGGTGCACTTGGCAGCAATATTGGCCCTCACAAGAGTCCACAAGCACATGTTTTCCCACTGCCAAGGTGGTCAAACTGTTCCTAGAAGGGACCAAAGGAATAGCCCCACCAAAATGAGCACCTACACCCATGTGGAACCTATGTAAATGCAACTGATGTAAGACCCCTTTGAACCACTCCACAGGACAACACTAAAATTGGTCACACTGAAAACAGCTTTCCTAATTGCAATGTTATCACTTCACAGAGTACGTGAACTGCAAGCATGTAACACCTAGGAACTATACTATACTAGGCTTCCTGGCAAACATCTCCAGAGGCATGAATGGCAACTACCTGGTCATTAGTGCCCACATTTACGAAGCAGTACTGTATAGATGTCCAGGTGAATAGAGAATCACAAGTGGGACAGAGTGCTGTGGCGTCTGCAAGTTCAAGCTTATTTCAAACCCAACCACCACAGTGAGCTCTGACATCGCTGAAAAGTCAAAGTGCGGCATGTGAATCCAGATTCATGCTGCTAAAAGAACATGGTTGCTTACCAGTAAGAGTGGTTTTGAGTTTGAAGACTATTTTGAATTCACATACGACCCATCCACCTTCCCAGTAGATGAGGCAAAACAAAGGAAACAAGGATGAGAGTAAGATACAACAGTAGGATAGCCCATGTGAAGAAAATAAATCGCTGGGGAAAAAAGATTCTGAAGAGGTGACCACACATAGAGGCTTCCATGCAGATGTCAGTAGAGGGGTGGACAGGACTCCAAATGGTAACAATGCTTGACGCCCAACAGCTACATAAAAAAAAGGGAGAAAAGACTACAAGAGGAGAGATCTGTACCATATCACTAGATGGTGGAAGAATGCACAGCATTTGATTCTAGAAAATTCTTCAAACTGCAAAACTACTCCTACTGATAAGTGCCCATTTCGTTGTTCGCTGTCTTGAGGCATAGAATTCATTTCTTGATTAGAAAGAAAATGAGGCAAATCCAGTAACCCCTGGACCTGGGTAAATAAATATATGTTTTTCTTGGTCCCTTTTTCTTCACTGGAAAATATAAAGAGGAAGGAGCGGTTTCTTACCTGTAGTCCTAGTTCTTTTTGAGGGGAATCTCTAGTGAAACATAAGCACTGAATAGCCTTGCCTACATATGAAGATCCCAGAACGCTTTTTCCAGTCGCCACGTTTGTAGTATTTTCAAATAACTTTGGGAAAGCTCGTAAGTGCATGTGACAAAAATATATAATTTTGCAGCCTGAAAACAGGCTGTATTGCCAATTCCATTAATTTACTTTAAGAGATGGAAGAAATTAAATAACGCCTTAAAGCTCACTAAAAGAAGGAAATGCGACATTTTAAAAACATGCTTTACAAACCTTTTTTCATTATCTTATGAAGTGAATTGTGGAGAAGGATAGGCCAATGTAACTTTATAGGCTGCAGCTATGGTAGAATAATAAAGGAACACTGCAGATTTATGGACACCCTTACCCCCATTCTCCCATCATGCTCTATTAGTGGAAGTTAACTCAGTTCTTTTAGATGCAGTAAGTAACAGGTAAGTATAAACTAATTTAATTTCTTCCATCTGAGAGAAAGGTGAGTTGCTTATGATTTCAGTGGAGATTCCCCTGGAGGAGGACTAGTATTACAGATAAGAAACCATTCCTTCTCCATTGGTAACCGTAAGCACTGAATAGAATCACAATTTTTTCCCGAAGAGGAAGAGAAGAAAGGAATAAAACTAAATAAGGAGATTTTGTGCATCTGCTCTAGAATCTGAATCAAGAAAACAGTGTCCTTTAAAAGTGTGAACTGATCTCCAAGGTGCTGCTTTGCTTATCTCAGATATTTGGAATATCTCTCAGTAATGCAGCAGTAGCCACTTTAGTTGCTGAATAAAAACCCATTCAACAGGAATATTCAAGATAATATCCATCTAGAAGAGGGATTGTATGATGGTTAACCCTGTTCACAGTGGATCATAATTTACAAACCATTGTCTGGACTTTCTCAAGGTTTTAGTTCTCGCCAAGACATTTTTTAACACCCTTCTCTCGTTAAGAGTGTTGAGAGACCTATCTGCCATTGAACGGAGATCCTGAAAAAATGTAAGTAAAGTAATGATCTAATTACCATGAACGTTTAAGACCGCTTTAGGGAGGAATTAGGTTGGAGTTCTCATTACTACACTATTACAGCGAAAAATTGTTAGGTTTGTGGGAACTTAGAGCTTGAATTTTGCTGATCCTTCATGGGGAGGTTTTACTGAATAGGAAAGAGGCTTTCCATGATACGTGTTCTGGGGAAGCTTTATTGTATAGGTTTAAAAGGAGTACCCATGAGACTTGATGAGACACTACTCAACTCCCAAGGAGAGTAAGGTGTCCAGATTAGGTTCTTTCGGGGGGGGGGGGGAATACACCTTTTAATGCTCTCTAGAAATTCCTTAACTAGGGACACGTGCCAAACGAGCGCTCACAGCCACGGCACTACTAGTCGCCAAGAGGGACATTGCCGCAACTTGGACCCTCCCAGAGGGCCAATCGATCCAAAAATGGAGAAAGGGGGTGGACTGGTGTGCAAGCCAGGAGAAATTAGTATTCGAGTCCAGAGGATGCCCAAGTAAATTTGAGAAGATATGGGGACGATGGTTGGATCTACTAACATAAACCAGACAAGTCACACAATAAATAATGTTACAGGGAGACATAAAAGGTCGACGGATTTACTGATAGGCCCAAAATTAATAATATTGTCGATTGCAAACATTGATACTAAACTGCTAATGGAACTCCATAAATTACATGTGTCTTTTGCCTTGTGCTTTAATCTCGTTTGTATTGTATTGTTTTTCCCTTCCCCTTTTCCTATGCAAAAAATAATATAAATTGTTGATCAAAAAAAGAAAATCCTTAACTATGGAAATAAAAAAAAAACTAAATTTGTGAAGGCTATTTTCTGTAGCCCTTGATTGTTGCGAGGTGGACTTTAATAGTGGAAAATGCAGCTTTGCCTGAACCAAACGAACTAGATATGGGAGAACTCTTTTTGTAAGGTGATAATACTTCTGAGCACACGAAATGCAGAACCCCTTCCAATTATTGTAAATTGATTTATACAGGACTTACTACCCTGACAAGGTGTTTGAGTTTTGCGGTGGGGTAGGACACTATTCTGTAACCCAAGGTTAGAGTTAAGTAGGTTAGTAATATGTGCTTTCTTTTTTACTTCTGGATTCGTTGTTGTGGTTGTTGTCATTTTGTGTTCTTGAGTACTTGTGTGTTTAGAGTATGGATAAAAGGATGGGAATGGATTAGAAAAGGGGAAGTTGTAACTTTTTGGGAGTAGTAGACGTACACCTGTTAGTTGGGTGAATTGGCTAAAAAGGTTGGGGAAGTTTGAATGCTATATTTGAGAGTTCATAGTAGAAATAAGTGAGATGAGTCTGAGGGATGGAACAAAGGTTGAAGGGAGTTGATATATATATATTTTTTTTAACTAAAATGTGTGTGTGCATATATATATATGTTCGATGGCATGTGTAGCTGCAGATACACATGCTGTGCACAGTCCGCCGTCTGGTGTTGGGCTCGGAGTGTTACAAGTTGTTTTTCTTCGAAGAAGTCTTTTCGAGTCACGAGACCGAGGGACTCCTCCCACTTCGATTCCATTGCGCATGGGCGTCGACTCCATCTTAGATTGTTTTTTTTCCGCCATCGGGTTCAGACGTGTTCCTTTTCGCTCCGTGTTTCGGATCGGAAAGTTAGTTAGAATCTCGGAAAAAAACGTCGGTATTGTTTGCGTTCGGTATCGGGTTAGTTAGAACAAATCGACACCGAATTTTGAAGAGCTCCGGTGGCCCTTCGGGGTTTTTTCGATCCCCCGTCGGGGCCTGGTCGGCCCGGCCACGTGCGACTTCAAGGCTCATGGAACGGACCCCATTCCGCTTCTGCCCAAAATGCCATCACAAGTATCTGTATACGGATCACCATCTGGTCTGTAACTTGTGCTTGTCCCCGAGCACAAGGAGGATACTTGTGAAGCCTGTCGAGCGTTTCGGTCGAGGAAGACGCTGAGAGACCGAAGAGCCAGGAGACTACAAATGGCGTCCACGCCGACAGGTCAAGATCGTTTCGAGGAGGAAGAAGAAGCTTTCTCCGTCCGCGAGTCGGATTCGGAAGAACTCGACGCCGAAGAAACAACCAAAACCGTGAGTAAGACGCCGAAAATCAAGACTCCCGAGAAGTCTACAAAAGCCCAGGGGACGCCACCGCCAACAGGCCATGGCTTAACCCGAAAAATAGGTGACCTATCCAAGGCACTGAAAAAGGGCATGCTGGTGTCGAAGTCATCCGACTCCGGTCGAGATACCGCCACACAGCAGCCTCGGAGCCGAGACAGCGGCACCGAAGAATTTCGGCACCGAGACACCACGCCGAAAACAAAGAAGGTTTCTTCGGAGCCTAAAAAGACTTCCGAAAAGGTTTTGGTTCCGAAACAGCCAGCCTCGGAGCCGAAAACTAGTTCCTATACAGAGGAACAAGGATTAACCTCCCAATTACATAGATTTGGAGAGGAGCTTCAAGCTGTAGAGCCTGACTACACACAAAGAAGGCTTCATATTCATGAGGACACAGGGAAGATAACCACTCTTCCCCCAATCAAAATAAAAAGGAAACTTGCCTTTCAACAAAAGGACAAGCAACCACAGGCAAAGGTGGCAAGGAAAACAACCCCACCACCGTCTCCACCACCATCAATACATGCATCACCAGCAACAACTCCACCACTGATGCACTCACCAGCTCATACCACAATGAGTCAGGATGATCCCGATGCATGGGACCTCTACGATGCTCCAGTGTCTGACAATAGCCCAGACTCTTATCCTACAAAACAGTCACCACCTGAGGACAGTACATCCTATACACAGGTGGTCGCAAGGGCAGCCGAGTTTCACAATGTCTCCTTACATTCGGAACCAATTGAGGATGACTTTCTCTTTAACACCCTATCCTCCACCCATAGCCAGTATCAATGCCTTCCCATGCTCCCAGGAATGCTAAGACATTCAAAACACATTTTTCAGGATCCAGTTAAAGGCAGAACCATAACTCCAAGGGTGGAGAAAAAATATAAGCCACCGCCCACAGATCCAATATATATTACAACACAACTGACACCAGACTCAGTAGTTGTGGGGGCAGCTCGTAAGAGAGCCAACTCTCATACCTCAGGCGACGCACCACCTCAAGACAAGGAGAGCCGCAAATTTGATGCAGCGGGAAAAAGAGTTGCAGCACAAGCAGCAAATCAGTGGCGTATTGCCAATTCACAAGCACTTTTGGCAAGATATGACAGGGCTCATTGGGATGAAATGCAACATTTCATCAAACACTTACCCAAGGAGTTCCAAAAAAGAGCGCAACAGGTGGTGGAAGAGGGACAAAGTATCTCAAATAATCAGATACGATCTTCCATGGATGCAGCAGATACAGCTGCAAGGACAATAAACACTGCAGTCACAATACGAAGGCACGCATGGCTGCGCACTTCTGGGTTCAAACCGGAAATCCAGCAGGCTGTGCTCAATATGCCGTTTAATGAACAGCAATTGTTTGGGCCGGAGGTAGACACTGCCATCGAAAAACTCAAAAAGGACACCGATACAGCCAAAGCCATGGGCGCACTCTACTCCCCGCAGAGCAGAGGCACATTTCGGAAAACACCTTTTAGGGGAGGGTTTCGAGGTCAACCCACAGAAACCACAACCTCACAAACAAGGCCTACCTACCAGGGTCAATATCAGAGGGGAGGTTTTCGGGGGCAATTTAGAGGGGTCCGATTCCCAAAAAATAGAGGAAAATTCCAAGGCCCCAAAACCCCTCCAAATAAGCAGTGACTCACAGGTCACACAACCCCATCACATAACACCTGTGGGGGGAAGACCAAGCATTGCTACAAAAGGACGCAATAGAATTAGTACCAATTCAACAAAAAAACACAGGAGTTTACTCACTGTACTTTCTAATACCCAAAAAGGACAAAACTCTGAGACCAATACTAGATCTCAGAACACTAAATACCTACATAAAATCAGACCACTTTCACATAGTCACATTACAAGACGTAATCCCACTGCTCAAACAGCAAGATTGCATGACAACATTAGATCTAAAAGATGCGTATTTCCATATACCAATACATCCTTCACACAGGAAATACCTAAGGTTCGTATTCCAAGGAATACATTACCAATTCAAAGTGTTGCCATTCGGAATAACAACTGCGCCAAGAGTTTTTACAAAATACCTGGCAGTAGTAGCTGCACATATCAGAAGGCAGCAAATACATGTGTTCCCGTACTTAGACGACTGGTTAATCAAAACCAACACGCTAAAACAGTGTTCACAGCACACAAAATATGTCATACAAACCCTTCACAGGCTAGGTTTCTCCATCAACTACGCGAAGTCACACCTTTTGCCGTGTCAAACGCAGCAATACTTAGGAGCGACAATCAACACAACAAAAGGGATTGCCACTCCAAGTCCACAACGGGTTCAAACATTTCACAAAGTAATACAGGCCATGTATCCAACACAAAAGATACAAGTCAGAATGGTAATGAAACTACTAGGCATGATGTCTTCATGCATAGCCATTGTCCCAAACGCAAGATTGCACATGCGACCCTTACAACAGTGCCTAGCATCACAATGGTCACAAGCACAGGGTCAACTTCTAGATCTGGTGTTGATAGACCGCCAAACATACATCTCGCTTCTATAGTGGAACAGTACAAATTTAAACCGAGGGCGGCCTTTCCAAGACCCAGTGCCACAATACGTCATAACAACAGATGCTTCCATGACAGGGTGGGGAGCACACCTCAATCAACACAGCATCCAAGGACAATGGGACATACATCAGAGACAGTTTCACATAAATCACTTGGAAATGTTAGCAGTATTTCTAGCGCTGAAAGCATTTCAACCCATAATAACCCAAAAATACATTCTTGTCAAAACAGACAACATGACAACAATGTATTATCTAAACAAACAAGGAGGGACACACTCAACACAGTTGTGCCTCCTAACACAGAAAATATGGCATTGGGCGATTCACAACCACATTCGCCTAATAGCACAATACATCCCAGGGATTCAAAACCAGTTGGCCGACAATCTCAGTCGAGCTCACCAACAGATACACGAATGGGAAATTCATCCCCAGATACTACAAACTTACTTTCTACACTGGGGAACACCAGAAATAGACCTATTCGCAACAAAAGAAAACGCAAAATACCAAAACTTCGCGTCCAGGTATCCACACCCTCAGTCCAAAGGCAATGCGTTATGGATGAGTTGGTCAGGGATATTTGCCTACGCTTTCCCCCCTCTCCCACTCCTTCCTTATCTGGTAAACAAATTGAGTCAAAACAAACTCAAACTAATACTAATAGCACCAACCTGGGCTCGCCAACCATGGTATACAACATTACTGGACCTGTCAGTAGTACCTCATATCAAACTACCAAACACACCAGATTTGTTAACTCAACACAAACAGCAGATCAGACACCCGAATCCAGCATCGCTCAATCTAGCAATCTGGCTCCTGAAGTCTTAGAGTTTGGACATTTAGACCTTACACAAGAATGTACGGAGGTCATTAAGCAAGCTAGGAAACCTACTACAAGACATTGTTACGCAAACAAATGGAAAAGATTTGTTTATTACTGCCATAATAATCAAATTCAACCACTACATGCTTCTGCAAAAAACATTGTAAGCTATTTATTACACTTACAAAAATCAAAACTAGCTTTTTCTTCTATCAAAATACATCTCACAGCAATATCTGCCTATCTGCAGATTACACATTCAACATCACTCTTTAGAATCCCAGTCATCAAAGCATTTATGGAGGGTTTAAAAAGAATCATACCATCAAAACTAGCTTTTTCTTCTATCATAAATACATCTCACAGCAATATCTGCCTATCTGCAGATTACACATTCAACATCACTCTTTAGAATCCCAGTCATCAAAGCATTTATGGAGGGTTTAAAAAGAATCATACCCCCAAGAACACCACCAGTTCCCTCGTGGAACCTCAATATTGTATTAACACGACTCATGGGTCCACCATTTGAACCCATGCACTCTTGTGAGATGCAATACTTAACCTGGAAAGTAGCCTTCCTAATAGCTATCACATCTCTTAGAAGAGTAAGTGAAATACAAGCATTCACTATACAAGAACCCTTTATACAAATACATAAACATAAAGTGGTTCTCCGTACAAATCCAAAGTTCTTACCAAAAGTTATATCACCGTTCCACCTAAACCAAACAGTGGAACTCCCAGTCTTTTTTCCACAACCAGACTCAGTAGCCGAAAGAGCCTTACATACGTTAGACATCAAAAGAGCACTAATGTATTACATTGATAGAACAAAACAATTTCGCAAGACAAAACAATTGTTTGTAGCCTTGCAAAAACCTCATGCAGGAAATCCAATATCCAAACAAGGCATTGCCAGATGGATAGTGAAATGTATTCAGACCTGCTATATTAAAGCAAAAAGAGATCTGCCTATTACGCCAAAGGCGCACTCCACTAGGAAGAAAGGCGCCACAATGGCCTTTCTAGGAAATATACCTATGACAGAAATCTGTAAGGCAGCCACATGGTCTACGCCTCATACATTCACAAAACATTACTGTGTAGATGTGTTAACAACACAACAAGCCACGGTAGGACAGGCTGTATTACGAACATTATTTCAGACAACTTCAACTCCTACAGGCTAAGCCACCGCTTTTGGGGAGATAACTGCTTACTAGTCTATGCACAGCATGTGTATCTGCAGCTACACATGCCATCAAACGGAAAATGTCACTTACCCAGTGTACATCTGTTCGTGGCATGGGACGCTGCAGATTCACATGCTCCCTCCCGCCTCCCCGGGAGCCTGTAGCCGTTATAAGTTGATGAAACTTGTACATTTGTAATTTTGTAAATATATACTATTTTTATACACATTATGTACATACATACTCACTCCATTGCATGGGCACTTTTACTATATACACAACTCCTACCTCACCCTCTGCGGGGAAAACAATCTAAGATGGAGTCGACACCCATGCGCAATGGAGCCGAAAGGGAGGAGTCCCTCGGTCTCGTGACTCGAAAAGACTTATTCGAAGAAAAACAACTTGTAACACTCTGAGCCCAACACTAGATGGCAGGATAATGCACAGCATGTGAATCTGCAGCATCCCATGCCACGAACAGATGTACACTGGGTAAGTGACATTTTCCATACTGTT
Organism: Pleurodeles waltl; assembly: GCF_031143425.1. Lineage (NCBI taxonomy): Eukaryota > Metazoa > Chordata > Amphibia > Caudata > Salamandridae > Pleurodeles > Pleurodeles waltl. The sequence continues at coordinate 437,666,220 of NC_090449.1, forward strand.
TTATAATAAACAAGCTTTATTCGGTCCATTGGCCTTCAAAGCAATATACAACAGTACATAATCCTTAATTAAATACATCATCAATATAGTATAATATAAAAATAATAAAAACATATATACATACAGGCCTAAACAGTATCAAATTACAGTTAAAAATTAATCTATTTTTGGTTAAAATACAATGTCGTATATTCCAAGCTGCAACTAAAAATTTACTAACTGCTAAAACTAAATCATTAGATTTATTGGTTTTTAAAACCATTAATGAGTGATTACAGCTGGTTAAGCCCAGTTCTAAGCAGGTTTTGCGGATCCACTTTGACCGCAGGATAAAATAAGCAGGGAAAAAAAACATAACGTGCTTGATGGACTCTTTCGCGCAATCGCACGCAGGACACATATCGGTTTTAGAGGGCTGTCCCCATTTACTCCTCAAGGATAATAAGGGCAATGCTCCAAATCGAAATCTTGCATATAGACTTTTACCCAGTAGATTTGGTATAATATCAAGATAGGGCTCATACTGCGGGAACCACTTAAAATCAAGAAGGGAATCCGTCAACCGGCCATAAGAGTTACAAGTTATGTAATTGGCCCTGATATAGGACCAATAAGTTGTCTTCAGGACATTTTTATGGCGCCTTTCTAAATTATGAGGGTTTTCCCAGTAATCGACCAAGCCCAGTAATCCAAACCAATAGGAAACATTTCTAATCCAGGGAATAGTTTTTACATTCTGTCTTTTTATCAAGTCGACTAGTATATCTATATCTATATATATATATATATATATATATATATAATGTGTGTGTGTGTATGTAGGTAGAAATATATGGATTTATATGTGGAACATGTTCTCTCCACACTCAAAGGAAGACACCAGTAACACCAGTACTCCGAAGAAGGTCTAATCAAAGTGCTTTGTGCATTAATTTAAATTCTGGGCTTAACGCGTTTCAGCTAACTGAGTAGCCCTGTTCACAACAGGAGATGCCATATTTGGTATTGTACAAATACAAAAACACCACATGATCATGTTGTCCCTCCGTGACAGACTTAAACAAAATGCATCTGCAGCATAGATATGATAACAACCTATAACATCATTTTTCGAATTGTTGCTCAGTGTAGCTGTACATACAATTCATTTGACAAAGACATTAAAAAAAATATATTGAAAAATATTGGAAAATATATATTTGAGTATCACGCCCCTGTGGTTTCATCCTCATTTGCAATGTGAACACCAACTTCCTCCTTATCTAAACTCTTCTATTTTTTTTTTCTTATTATACTGTACCTCCAATTATATTTACCTCTATCAACCTGTGCATAAAGCCGCTGTGGATGTAAGTCAGTGTTACTTTATAATACATATACATAGACATTCTCATATAGCAATATCCATTTCAATGACAACTCATCTTTAGATATAACTCCTTTACTGCTATATTGTTGACCTTTCAGCTGCCGCTATCCTGTTGATCATTGAAAAGAAAAAAACAACAAAGCGTATTACTTGCTCACTTCCCTCATAATAAAAGAAATTTCTACACATCAAATCTTCCCTCAGGCGGCAGTTGATTAATAGCTTTTCATAGGTGTACAAAGAGTTCCTACTCAATATTCAACCCAGGGGGTTCCTGCGTATCCATCTCTAGAATATATTTGGATTCAAGTCTTCTCGGAATACCCTCCCTGTCTCCTCCCGGATACTGTACGGAACTGAGTCAATAATACTGTATTTGAGACCACTCATTTCCCCATTGTGTTTCTGCTAGAAGTGTCTAGCTTCTATATAATTGTTATCTCTATTCCATATCACCCGTTGATGTGGTAAAATTCTCTTATGTCTTAGACTTGGCACTGCATATACCCTTTGACACATGGGCATGTAAGCAATATGCTGAGAATTCAGCCTTAAAATTGTATTCTGCTTTAAGTGGTCTACTTTTTCTAGTTCATGGAATGGTATATATGTAAATGTTCGCTCCGTTCTACAGGCCTTACATTACCAATTCTGGTTGCAACCAGGTTGAAAAGGTGGCCGTTGTGGTTTCACACATCTCAGGTCACTCCTCACCAACTGGTCTCTCATAGAGCTTGCTCTCCCGAAAGACAGTCATTGTCTTTTGGGAATATCATTCCCTACCAAGGTGTCCTTTCTAATCAAATCCCACTGTTTTTGTAATATTACGTACTTCCATACATTGTTTGTTGTATGTCATTATGAGTCTAAATGTTAGGGTAGATACGTCCAGCATCACCCCCTGTTTCTTAAAGAGAAGGTCCCCCGTTCTTTTACTACTTACTCTACAAACTGCTCTTTTTTATTGTGTTATCTTTCCAACCTCTTGCCTTAAATCAAGCTTTCATATTGTCACTGACTTCTCTGAATGATTTCTCACTGCTGCAGTTCCTTCTTGCACATATAAGTTCTCCCTAGGGGATGCTCTTTAGTGATATCGAGTGGAAACTATGTGGATGTAATAAGCTGTTACCTGAAGAGTTTTTTTTCTGAAAACTGGTGTGTTACTCTTTCCCTGTTCTATCCATATCTTCACATTTAGGAATTATAGCTCCTTACTGTTCACCGTATTGGTGAATTCCACTGTTAATGTTTTCTGGTTTAAATCATGCACATAAACTGCTGCTTCCATTTGAGAATCCCATTGTAGGAGGCTGGACTGGCTTGTAGTGAGTACTCAGGGGTACTTGCACCTTGCACCAGGCCCAGTTATCCCTTATTAGTGTATAGGGTGTCTAGCAGCTTAGGCTGATAGATAATGGTAGCTTAGCAGAGCAGCTTAGGCTGAACTAGGAGACGTGTGAAGCTACTACAGTACCACCTAGTGTCATATGCACAATATCATAAGAAAACACAATACACAGTTATACTAAAAATAAAGGTACTTTATTTTTATGACAATATGCCAAAGTATCTTAGAGTGTACCCTCAGTGAGAGGATAGGAAATATACACAAGATATATATACACAATAGCAAAAATATGCAGTATAGTCTTAGAAAACAGTGCAAACAATGTATAGTTACAATAGGATGCAATGGGGAAACATAGGGATAGGGGCAACACAAACCATATACTCCAAAAGTGGAATGCGAACCACGAATGGACCCCAAACCTATGTGACCTTGTAGAGGGTCGCTGGGACTATTAGAAAATAGTGAGAGTTAGAAAAATAACCCTCCCCAAGACCCTGAAAAGTGAGTGCAAAGTGCACTAAAGTTCCCCTAAGGACAAAGAAGTTGTGTTAGAGGAATAATGCAGGAAAGACACAAACCAGCAATGCAACAACTGTGGATTTCCAATCTAGGGTACCTGTGGAACAAGGGGACCAAGTCCAAAAGTCAAAAGCAAGTCGGAGATGGGCAAATGCCCAGGAAATGCCAGCTGCGGGTGCAAAGAAGCTTCTACTGGACAGAAGAAGCTGAGGTTTCTGCAGGAACGAAAAGGGCTAGAGACTTCCCCTTTGGTGGACGGATCCCTCTCGCCTTGGAGAGTCGTGCAGAAGTGTTTTCCCGCTGAAAGGACGCCAACAAGCCTTGCTAGTCGCAAATCGTGCGTTTGGCGTTTTTGGACGCTGCTGGGGCCCAGGAGGGACCAGGAGGTCGCAAATTGGACCTGAAGAGAGAGGGGACGTCGAGCAAGACAAAGAGCCCTCACTGAAGCAGGTAGCACCCGGAGAAGTGCCAGAAACAGGCACTACGAGGATGCGTGAAACGGTGCTCGCCGAAGTTGCACAAAGGAGTCCCACGTCGCCGGAGACCAACTTAGAAAGTCGTGCAATGCAGGTTAGAGTGCCGTGGACCCAGGCTTGGCTGTGCACAAAGGATTTCCGCCGGAAGTGCACAGGGGCCGGAGTAGCTGCAAAGTCGCGGTTCTCAGCAATGCAGCCCAGCGAGGTGAGGCAAGGACTTACCTCCACCAAACTTGGACTGAAGAGTCACTGGACTGTGGGGGTCACTTGGACAGAGTCGCTGGATTCGAGGGACCTCGCTCGTCGTGCTGAGAGGAGACCCAAGGGACCGGTAATGCAGCTTTTTGGTGCCTGCGGTTGCAGGGGGAAGATTCCGTCGACCCACTGGAGATTTCTTCGGAGCTTCTGGTGCAGAGAGGAGGCAGACTACCCCCACAGCATGCACAAGCAGGAAAACAGTTGAGAAGGCGGCAGGATCAGCGTTACAGAGTTGCAGTAGTCGTCTTTGCTACTATGTTGCAGGTTTGCAGGCTTCCAGCGCGGTCAGCGGTCGATTCCTTATCAGAAGGTGAAGAGAGAGATGCAGAGGAACTCGGATGAGCTCGTGCATTCGTTATCTGAAGTTTCCCCAGAGACAGAGACCCTAAATAGCCAGAAAAGAGGGTTTGGCTACCTAGGAGAGAGGATAGGCTACTAACACCTGCAGGAGCCTATCAGCAGGAGTCTCTGACGTCACCTGGTGGCACTGGCCACTCAGAGCAGTCCAGTGTGCCAGCAGCACCTCTGTTTCCAAGATGGCAGAGGTCTGGAGCACACTGGAGGAGCTCTGGACACCTCCCAGGGGAGGTGCAGGTCAGGGGAGTGGTCACTCCCCTTTCCTTTGTCCAGTTTCGCGCCAGAGCAGGGGCTAAGGGGTCCCTGAACCGGTGTAGACTGGCTTATGCAGAATTGGGCACCTCTGTGCCCAACAAAGCATTTCCAGAGGCTGGGGGAGGCTACTCCTCCCCTGCCTTCACACCATTTTCCAAAGGGAGAGGGTGTCACACCCTCTCTCAGAGGAAGTTCTTTGTTCTGCCATCCTGGGCCAGGCCTGGCTGGACCCCAGGAGGGCAGATGCCTGTCTGAGGGGTTGGCAGCAGCAGCAGCAGCTGCAGTGAAACCCCAGGAAGGGCAGTTTGGCAGTACCAGGGTCTGTGCTACAGACCACTGGGATCATGGGATTGTGCCAACTATGCCAGGATGGCATAGAGGGGGCAATTCCATGATCATAGACATGTTACATGGCCATTTTCGGAGTTACCATTGTGAAGCTACATATAGGTAGTGACCTATATGTAGTGCACGCGTGTAATGGTGTCCCCGCACTCACAAAGTTCAGGGAATTGGCTCTGAACAATGTGGGGGCACCTTGGCTAGTGCCAGGGTGCCCACACACTAAGTAACTTTGCACCTAACCTTTACCAGGTAAAGGTTAGACATATAGGTGACTTATAAGTTACTTAAGTGCAGTGTAAAATGGCTGTGAAATAACGTGGACGTTATTTCACTCAGGCTGCAGTGGCAGGCCTGTGTAAGAATTGTCAGAGCTCCCTATGGGTGGCAAAAGAAATGCTGCAGCCCATAGGGATCTCCTGGAACCCCAATACCCTGGGTACCTCAGTACCATATACTAGGGAATTATAAGGGTGTTCCAGTAAGCCAATGTAAATTGGTAAAATTGGTCACTAGCCTGTTAGTGACAATTTGGAAAGAAATGAGAGAGCATAACCACTGAGGTTCTGGTTAGCAGAGCCTCAGTGAGACAGTTAGGCACCACACAGGGAACACATACATATAGGCCACAAACTTATGAGCACTGGGGTCCTGACTAGCAGGGTCCCAGTGACACATAACAAACATACTGAAAACATAGGGTTTTCACTATGAGCACTGGGTCCTGGCTAGCAGGATCCCAGTGAGACAGTGAAAACACCCTGGCATACACTCACAAACAGGCCAAAAGTGGGGGTAACAAGGCTAGAAAGAGGCTACTTTCTCACACCCATCATATAACAAAAAGATCATCAATAAACTGTAATCAATGCACTATGTGCTTCTACCACCGTTCACTGTCTCAGTCTTGAACCACCTGCTTCTCCCTCCATCCCATAAGTAAATTAGTGTAACTGGGAGAGAAGCAGGTCTCATATCTGTTCTTGTTGATCTGAAGATCTTGTTATGAAACACGCATGTTAAGCTATATTCTATCGTCCTTAAAACCATCTGTGTATGATGGTAACATTTCAGACTTCGTGATCTCAAAAAATGTTTGGATGCTGTAATCCCCTGTTCATGTAGAGTACTTGTGCACAATGAAGTTACGTCCATTGTCACCAGGAGATAATCCTCCTCCCGTGATATGTCAAATATCCTTATCAGAAAAACAATTGTATCCTGTATATTGGAGGGTAAGCATTGTACATCTGGTGTCCAGACACAGTCTGTATATTTGGATGTGTTTTCAAACAAACTCCTTTGAGCTGTTATAATGGGTCTTCCTGGAGAGTTCTCCTTGTTCTTATCGTTCTAAGGGAGCATATAAAGGACCCAAGGATGATCCTTGTTAAGGTGCATATTTCCTCATAAGACAAGATAATTTTATCTCTCTGTGTATCTTTTCCCTCATGATATTGTTTCCGTACCTTCAATTACTGGGATTTCATTTGTAACATTGATCTTTTGTTCAATTGCCTATATTTTTAATTTAGATGTCTATCCCTCAGTCCCCAAACCACATTACCCCCCCTTAAATTATACACTCTGTTTTCTTAGATAGTTTTTATACTGTATATAGTCACTGTTTCTAGTCAATCTTCCAATCCTCTTATTAGATGTGTGCATTTGTCATTTCTTTATGGAAACAAATGGGGGCTCACATGAGGGGGGCGCAAGGTGCAGTTCCAGGGCACCAGTCGAGGGATGGGAGCCTTTGGAGGGAAAGTGGGTGAAGGGGAGGATCTAGGGGTGGTGGGTGTGTTGGTGGAGGGGGAGACAGAAAAGAGCAGGATAGAAGAGAGGAATATCTTTTTAAGTGAAAGCACAATTGTAATGCAGTAGGAGGGAAGTAAGGGCCAGATGTAGGTAGCCTTTTGCGCCTTGCAAACAGCGAAAAACGCCGTTTGTGAGGCGCAAAAGGCCTCACGCGATGCAGAAACACATTTTGCGAGTCGGTACCGACTCGCAAAATGTGTTTCCGACTTGCAAATAGGAAGGGGTGTGCCCTTCTTATTTGCGACCGCATCGCGATGTAGAGTTGATTTGTGACCGCGAAAGCGGTCGCAAATCAACTCGCAGTTACCATCCACTTGAAGTGGATGGTAACTCATTCGCAAACAGGAAGGGGTCCACATGGGACCCCTTCCCCTTTGTGAATGCTCACAAAATTATTTTTTCAGAGCAGGCAGTGGTCCTATGGACCACTGCCTACTCTGGAAAAAAACCGAAACAAAAAGGTTTCGGTATTTTTTCTATTTGCAGCTCGTTTTCCTTTAAGGAAAACGGGCTGCAAAGAGAAAAACAAAACTGCTTTATTCAGAAAGCAGTCACGGACATGGTGGTCTGCTGTATCCAGCAGGCCACCATCCCAGTGAGTGCCTAGACTCGCTATGGGGTCGCGGTCGCAAACTGCAACCCACCTCATAAATATTCATGAGGTGGGTCTTTGCTACCCCATAGCGAGTCGCAGAAGGTGTCGGAGACACCTTTCTGCATCGCGAATTGCGAGTCGCTATGACTCGCAAATTGCAAGTCGCAATTTGTCACTTACCTACATCTGGCCCTAAGTGTTATAGCATTTCAAAGATAGGAGATCTGGTTGATGAAACCATAAATGGTGCAACATATTCAAATCAGAACTTGTAGTGTGAATGGTTAGGTTAATAAGCGTACATATGGGACTCTGCTGAAATAGCTTACTTAACTTAATCCTGAGGTAATATTTTTACAGGAAACCCATTTTAAAAGCAATACCCCTAAAATCCAGATCCCGGGAACATAAACATTGTCATACTTTCCTTCCGCAGGAGTAGCAATGAAGGACATTGAAGTTTTATTCTCTAACTCAATTGACTGGCAGATAAAAAAAATAATAAGGGATGCTAACGGTAGGTGGATTTGGGTAAAGGGACTAGTAACAGGGTTCTCAACCTTTGAATTATTATGGCCCTGTGCCAGAAGAAACAGTCTCTGTGGATAATATATATAACCTTGCTATGCAGGACAAGGGGTCATTAGTGATTTGGGGAAGATATCTGATAGACTTCTAGTTGCAGATTCCTTAACTTAAAATTTCCCCCTGGTGTCAGACTGGATCCGGAGATTTTTCTTCGAACTGTACCTCTGCACGCCATCAGGTGGCATCGGTCGACTCCGCGTGGGTTGCTGGCGTCATGGTCGCTGTGATGATGTTTCAGTCGTATATAGGCGCCACCCTGGCGTGCTGACATCAGTTCTTCTCTTTCTGCGCCAGCATATGTGCAGATCAGAAGAAAGAGCTACCCCTGGTTATTGTTTGACTGACTTCAATACTTTTGTCAAATTCTTTTTTTTACAAGTTTTGGATGCATCGAGGGATGTCCTGGAAAACTGTTTTTAAACCCTGCGACTCATGTCACTGAATGATGTCGGTGACGGATCCACAGCTCGCCTGTCTTTGATGTCTGGAGCACGACCACAACCTGAAGTTGTGCTCCAAGTGTTGGGCCATGAACCACAAGGTTTTGAGGGAGTGGTCCCTAAAGCTCATGGCAGCCCAGCGCTCAACTCAGCGTCTCTCCCGGTCTCGTTTGAGAGGAAGGTCACGCAACCGCTTGTGGAGACTTCACCATTCCTCCTCGTCCCATTCCAAGTCCTCAGGACACTCTAGTCACAAGAAGAAGAAGACAAAGAAGGCCGAAAGTTCTTCGACTTTGCCCCCTGCTTAGACGATGTGACGCAGGAAGAGTGTCAACTCTCTCGGCCTCAGTCTTAGAAGCCTGTGCTTTTGTCAGCTCCACACCTCCCTGACTTTCCGGAAGCTTGAGCCACCCCTGCCCAGTTGCTCATCTTGGGGCAGACCGACCCGCCTTCGGGCCCAGGAGGGTCAGTGAGGTCCCCCTCAGGTCTGCAGCTTTGGCCTCGGCTCCGGTGGGGGCACCTGCTGATCCGCACCAATTGCGGTCATGCCAACGCGACCTTCCCCGGCATCGGCACAAACGTCGACGCTCCCAACGTCAGTTGGGCCCACAATTGACATCAGTCCTATACTTATCCCTGATAACCTGGAGCCGAAACGGCGTTGCTCGATTCCAATTTCCATGGGCTCTACTGGGCCTAGGGCGGATCCTGACCCTTATTCCTATGGGCATAAATATGGGGATAGTGTAGAGGGGTCGCTGGACTCAGAATACCAGCTTGACCCTGACATGGACTGAGTTCAGGATTTGGATGAAGTTAGCGGACTAGATACCTCTCCTGACGCTGGCATGCTTTCCCCGCCACAAATGTGGCTATGGAGGAGGGCGCTTCATACTCCATGGTGGTTAGAAGGGCAGCTGAGGTCCTGGACCTCCAGCTTCCTTCTGTGGAGGTCAGGATTAATCTCCAGAACGAGGTGCTTCAGCCTGGGGCTTCCACTTCGGAACCCCTCCTGCCCTTTAATGAACCCTTACGGATGTCTTACTGGGTACCTGGTCCAGACCCAGCACAGGGGCTCCTGTGAATAAGGACGGTCTCCCGCCGCCATCGGCCTGCTCTGATGACCCAAAATTCCCGACCCAACATCCTATGCCGGAGAGCCTTGTTATCTAGTCTTCCTCTTATTCTGGCGTATTCCCTTCCGCTCCCCCGGATAGGGAGTCATAAAGACTGGATACCTTTGGAAATAAACTGTTTTCTTCTGCCAGTCTGGCGTTGAGGTCGGTGAACACTGCATGCCTTTTGGCCTAATACTCCCATACTCTCTGGGATACGGTCGCGCAGGTGCTGCCTCAAGTCGCGGTGGAGGCCCGCGCAGTTCTCTCCGAAGCTGTTGCTGGCGGGAGAGAGGCATCAAAGTTCATGATTTGTTGTGGGCTGGATATGATCGACTCACTAAGTAGATCGGTTACATCAACGTTGGTCTTGCGGCGCCACGCCTGGTTGAGGACATCTGGCTTTTCAGGGTGTAGGAAGGTACCCTGTTTCTTGGCATGGCTACCCCCATTTTCTGCCTCATGTCCGTGTGTTTGACTGTGTTCACTGGGATCCTGCTAACCAGGACCCCTGTGATTATGCTCTCTCCCTTCTGACTTGGTAACTTCTATCATTTTCACCCCACATTTGGCATACTGGTACCCCCATGTAAGTCCCTAGTATATGGTACACAGGTACCCAGGGCATTGGGGTACCAGGGGATCCACATGGGCTTCAGCATGTGTTATGCCACCCATGGGGAGCCCATGCAAAGGGCTCTGCAGGCCTGCCATTGCAGCTTGCGTAAGAGAGTGCATGCTCTCCTTTTTTCACCATAGGTCACCCTCCAAGCCCAGAGGACAGGGTGCAAGTACCTGTGTGGGAGGGCACCCCTGCACTAGCAGAGGTGCCCCACAAACTCCAGTGCCAATGTCATGGACTTCGTGAGTGCGTTGATGCCACTTTACGCGAGTACTGGACATAGGTCACTGCCTGTGTCCAGCTACATAATGGTAACTCCGAACCTAGGCATGTTTGGTATCAAACATGTCGGAATCATACCCCAATTCTGTCTACAGTACTGGAAGTATGATTCCATGCTCTCTGGGGGGTCCTTAGAGGACCCCCAGCATTGCTCCTACCAGCCTTCTAGGGTTTTCCAGGCAGCCCAATCTGCTGCCACACTTCAGACAGGCTTCTGCCCTCCTGCTGCTTCAGCAGCTCAAGCAGAAGAAGGCAGAACATAGGATTTCCTTTGAGGGGGGTAACACCTTCTCCCTTTGGACATAGGTGTTACATGGCTTGGGAGGGGTACCCTCCCCAAGCCACTGGCATGCTTTGAAGGGCACGTTTGGTGCCCTGTGTGCATAAACCAGTCTACACAGGTTCAGGGACCTCCAGTCCCTCCTCTGGCGCAAAACTGGACAATAGAAAGGGGAGTGACCACTCCCCTGTCTGTCACAATCCAGGGGGGGGGGGGGGATGGACTGAGCTCCTCGAGAGGGTCCCTGGGTTCTGCTCTCTTGAATCCAAGGTTGGCAGGGACCTCTGGGATCATCTGAGTAGCCAGGCCGGTGATGTCGGAGCCCTCTCCTGCTAGGTGAGGTGGTCACCTGGTTAGGTAACCAATCCCCCCTTTTAAGGCTATTTATGGTCTCTCTCTTGGGTGGGTCCTCAGATTCAGCTTGCAAGATTCCAGCAGGACTTCTCTGCAATGTTTACTTTGACTTCTAGCCACTGGAACCACAACTGGACCCTCCAGGAACCGACAATCTGCATCCGTGAGGAAGACTTTTCTTGTAACATTGTTTCCACGGCTCCTTCCAGCTTCTGAAACATTTCCCCGGCTGTGCATCTTCTGAAGGCAGCAAGTCTTCAGTCTGCATGAGAAGGAAGAAGGAATCTCCCTTGAAGTGAAGGAGTCACTCCCCTGCATCCGCAGGCACCTACTGCAATGACAACCGGCTGTCTGTATCTCCTCTAAACCGGAGCTGAGTGGATCCGGCATCACAGGTGGTGGTCTTGAGTAGTCCTCTTGGCCAGCTTTCCAACTTCGGTGGAGGTAAGCCCTTGCCTTCCCACACAGGACAATACCCCCATGCACCACATCTCTTGGAGTTGCCAAGGCTTGTTTGCATCTACACTAAGGGCTCTTCAGGCTATGTGTAGCTCCAGCCCCCAGCACTCCTTCCTGCGACGCACAGCCGTCTGTGTGGTTCTCCTGCGATGTGGGACCCTTCTCCAGTTGTGCTGTGTGGGCTCTTCTGCAACTCCTGTGTCCCCATCTTGTGGGACTCCTGTGGGGGCTGCCTTTGCTCCTGTGGGCTCTGTGTCCTTGAGGGCCCCCTCTGACTCCCCCTCCTGGGCTGAGTCCTCCTTGACCTTGCTGGTCCCCGGCAGCTCAGTTTTCTACCAGCTGCGAAATTTGCTTTTGCCAAGGCTTTTTGGTGGAATTCCTGTACCAACACCCAACTGCAATTTTTCTTCTAGCGTGGGACGTCGTCTGCATCCCTCAGGAACTCTTCACTGAATCCAGGGCTGCAGGGCTGACCTTCTTCCTATCACCATCGACCAACTCCTGCATGCACAGTTGGGTGGGTAGTAGCTCCTACTCCTCCTGGACTCTTCTGTGACTTCTGGACTTTGTCCCCTTCTTCCACAGGTCCTCCTCTTCAGGAACCGACTGCTGGTTTCTTGCAGTCTTGTTTGGGTGTTGCATTTTCTTTATTTTCTTCCTTTTGGGTGGTTTGGGGAAAATCTAGTAATTTTCTCCTTTCCTCCTGGTTTCTAGGGGGCACTGTGGTATTTAACTTTGGGATTTCCTAGTACCCCCAGCTTCCCTCTACACATTCCACTTACCTAGGTGGGGAACATGTGTTCGCATTCCATTTTTTTTGTAAATGGTTTCGGCTCCCCCTAGTGTTTTCTATCACTTTCTATGCCTATTTCTGGTAACTAGGGTTTATATTTACTGTGTTACTTACCTGCTATTTAAGGGCTGCCTCTCTAGTACCTTTTGATATTGTGTCACTAAAATAATTTACCTTTATTTTTATTTATTTTTTAACACTGAGGCCCTCATCCTGAGTTTGGCGGGTGGCAGAGGCTCAAACCGCCGGTAGACCGCCATTGCGTCTGAACACCGCCCGCCCTATTAAGAGTTCACCGCAGGGCCTTAACATTGATGCCGGCTTGTAATCGAGCCAGCGGCAACGCGGTGGGTGCAGTAATTTGCCGCCTCGTAGCTGCTCCTCGCCCCCCACAGTCTGCTTTTCGCCCCTTTCATGGCCATTGAAGGGCCACTCAGCCACATCCATTTCCACCCAGCCACCGACCTGCACATGCTTCACAGTCTCTGCGGACACGGCGTCCCACGTCCTCATGGATCAGGGAGCCAGAGGTCCACTCATTCCACTCTCAGCCACTCCACTGCCTCCAAGCCTTCCTATTCCATTTGTAACATCCTGCACTATTTGGGGGCAGGATTCACCATCACCTACCCCACCGGGAATCCATCAACAGTGACAGGTGGGTGTTGCAAATTGTTCGAAGGGGCTACTCCCTTCCCTTCGAAACTACACCTCCAGCTGTACCACCACCATACGATCATCTGTCAGAGGATCATTTGGTACTTCTCCGCGAGGAAGTGACGGCCGTCTTGGCCAAGGGAGCCATAGAGAGCATCCTTGTGCCAGAAGTAGGTGGTGCATGTTATTCCGCTACTTTCTGGTGCCTAAAAAGGACAAGGTCCTTTGCCCTATCTTAGATCTCTGTTCCCTCAATCTATTCCTCAAGAGGAAGTTTAAAATGCTCACTCTAGCCCAGGTCCTGTCTGCCGTTTTGACTGGATGGTAGCGTTGGAATTGCAAGACGCCTATTTCCACATTCCCGTCCTGCCGGCTCACAGACGTTACTTAAGATTTGTGGTAGGTCACAAGCACTTTAAGTTCACCATGCTCCCCTTCGGCCTTACCAGCACCCCTCGTTGTTCACGAAGGTGATGGTAGCGGTTGCAGCTCATCTGCACAGGTGAGGGTTTTGTGTCTTCCCCTACCTCGACGACTGGCTGTTGAAGGCAAACTCGCCCCAGGCTGTCATCGCCCACTTCCAGACTACAGCAAACCTCCTGCATTCACTAGGGTTCACTATAAACGTGACTCCCTCTCAGAAGCTCCCTTTCATCTGAGCTGTTCTAGGCACAGTGCAGTTTCGGGCTTATCGCGAAAAACGAATTCAGGATATTCAGGCTTTGATGTTTCAGCCTCTATCCTGGATTTCGGTGAGAATGACTCTGAGGCTGCTGGGCCTCATGGCCTCCTGCATCTTGCTGGTTGAACATGCCAGATGGCATATGCAGACTCTGCAGTGGGACCTGAAGTTCCAGTGGGCTCAGCATCAGGGGAACCTTTCCTACATGGTCCAGATCTCGGAGGGGACTGCACTAGATCTACAGTGGTGCCTGTCTAATCCAAATTGGGTCAGTGGTAGATCTCTCCCTTCCCCAACCAGATCTTACAGTAGTGACAGGTAGGATGGGGCAGCCACATGGGAGAGGCAGGGATCATAGGCCTGTGGTCTCCTGAGGAGTCCAGGCTCCACATCAACATTTTGGAGCTTTGGCCGATCTGACTTGCATTGAAAGCATTCCTTCCCTCTCTCAAAGGGAAAGTGGTGCATGTGTTTCCCGACTACACCACCGCTATGTGGTATTGCTACAAGCAGGGTGGAGTGTGGTTGTGGACCCTTTGTCAAGAGGCTCTTCACCTCTGGCCTCATCTGGAACGACAGGGCATTTCCTTGGTGGTTCAACATCTGGTGGGCTCTCTGAATGCCAGAGCAGACAAACTCAGCCATCGATGCTTAGTCGATCATGAATGGCATCTCCATCTAGAGCAAGGTCTCCTTCAGCAGTGGGGAGAGCCTTGGTTAGATCTGTTCGCCTGTGCAGAGAACATGCAATGTCAGCTGTTTTGCGCATTGGAGTTTCCAAGGTGGCACTCACTCAGCGATGCGTTTCATCTCGAGTGGAGCTCAGGCCTACTTTACGCCGCCTCGCTAAGAACACTTCTGCCCAGAGTTCTCAAGAAGATCAGGTACGACAGGGCCCAAGAATTTTGGTGGCTCAAGACTGGGCACGAAGAATCTGGTATCCCAAGCTATTGGGCATGGCCATCAATTTGCCGATCAGACTGCCCCTTCGGGAGGATCTTCTGTCACAACAGCAGGGGATGGTCCTTCACACGAACCTGTCCAGTCTCTGCCTCCTTACGTGGAGATTGAGCAGCAGCAGTTGACAACTTTCGACCGTCTGCCCAAAGTCTGTGATATTATCTTTGCAGCAGGGCATCCCTCCACCAAAATGGTATACGCCTGTTGTTGGAAGAAATTTGTGGCATGGTGTATCAACAAATCTTTTGATCCCATTTCTGCACCTCTCTCCAAGGTTCTCCCCTTCGTTCTCTGTTTTGCCCAGTAGGGCTCTGCTCTGGGTTATCTGTCTGCCATCTCTACCTTTTTCAGACTGCCAGACCAACCTTCTCTGTTCAAATTTCCCATTGTTGGGAGGTTTCTGAAAGGACTCACCCATATGTTCCCTCTTATCCCGTTCATAGTGCCCCAGTGGGATTTTAAACTGGGCCTCATATATCTCGTGTGCTCCTTTTGAGCTGCTCCACAACTGTTCCCTGTGGATCCTGACTCTTAAAACTGTCTTCTTGATTGCCATCACCTTTGCTCACCTAGTGAGTGAGCTCCAGGCTCTCTTCGAAGCCACCATTGCTATCTGTCCATCCTGACAAAGTGGTGCTTCGTACCAGGACTTCCTTCCTTCCCAAAGTGGTAACACCTTTTCATGTAGGCCAATCAATCACCTTGCCTACTTTTTATGCACCCCCACATCCCTCTCATGAGGAGAGACTCTCCCGCCTGTATCCAAAAAGAGCGTTGGCGTTCTACCTCAATCGTCCCAAGGACTTCCAGGTGAACAATCAAATCTTTGTGGGTTATGTGGGTGGGAAGAAAGGAAAGGCGGTGTAGAAGAGGACCATCTCACTGTGGGTTGTCCTCCCCATCAAGATGTCCTACGCATTGATGAAATAGCAACCCCCTGAGGGTTTGCATGCTCATTCCACCAGAGTAGCTGCTGCTACCACAGCGTTAGCGTGCGGAGTCCCAGTCCTGGATATCTGCCAGGCAGCGATGTGGGCATCTCTGCACACATTCACTAAACATTACTGCCTGGATAGTCAGGTCCGCAGAGACGGCTACTTTGGCCATTCGGTCCTGAAGGACTTTTTGGTGTGATCTTAGTTTGCAGCCCACCATAGGGGATGGTATTGCTCGGGTACCTATTCTAAGGTAAGGAATCTACAACTAGAAGTCTCTATCAGATGAACAAGTTACTTTCCTTCGGTAACAATGTATCTGGTAGAGACATATTCTAGTTGCAAATTCCTTACCGACCTGCCCATCCTCCCCGCTCTAACTGATTTGTAGGGACAGGGACTTACAAGTGCCCTAGTTCTGAGACACCATTTTCAGTGTTCCTCATGGCTCTGCCCTACTGGCATGGAAAGTTGTGAAAAGAAACCGACATCAACGCACCGAGGTGGTGCCTATATACGACCACAAAGTCGTCCGACGTCAACTGATGGCCCGCAGGGGTACTGCTCGAAGAATAATATCCGGATCCGGTCTGGCGCCTGGGGGAAATTCTAAGGTAAGGAATCTGCAACTAGAATATGTCTCTACTAGGTACATCGTTATTGAAGGAAAGTAAGTTGTTCTTTAATTGTATAAAAGATTTAAGGCGGGAAAACTCAAGGCCAAAAAAAGCCTCTTGACTAGATTTTTTCCTTCTGACAGACACGTTGAAAAGGCGTTCTGTGGAGACGTTGCCAAATTCATTTTCTGATCATTCAATTGTTTCCCTTCCAGTAATCTTAGAGCCTTTGGAAAAAGAAAAAAAAAGAGAGACCAAGATGGCAATTCGATAAATCCTTGCTTTCAGATCCGATTTGATGATATGAGTGGTTTTATACAGGGTTTTTTTCTTTTTGGTATGGGAGGCATTTAAAGTTGCTTTCAGGGAAAAGGTGATATCCTATAAGGCCAAGCTAATTAGGGCTCATTTGAGGAAAAGTACAGGCTCTCTAAGTAGCGATGGTTAACATTATGAGGGAACTTATGGGATTGTAGGGTAGACCTGTATTTTCAGTGGAGCATCAAATAGAAATAGACCAGCTTGCGACAACAAAACAAGAGCTTAAAAAATACATTTTTGGTAGCAGAACCTTCCAGCAGAAGCTTTACGAGGAAAGCCAACAGATGGGGAAATATTGGGGTGGTCGACCAAAACTAAAAAGAATAAGCAGGCAATAAATAAAATTGACAATCCTGCTACTTGTGATATGGTGGTAGAGGAAGACCTTCCACTACTAGAGGTAGAGGATAGCTGAGATGTTTCTTAGATACTACAGGAGCATATATGAAGAAACTGAGGTAGTCCCTTGAATAAGGCTCAAACAATATTTTACTTCACTCTAACTACCACAATTTCTAGCACAGAAAGTGCCTTGATAAAGAAAATGGAGCTTCATAAAGTGTCTGGTGCCCTCAAAAATATGGCAGATTTGAAAGTTAGTGGGAGCTACAGCATCCCTACTGAAGCGTATAAACCTTTTACAAAAGAGCTTTTAAACAGCTCTGTTTAATCAAATGAAGAAAGGAATGGAATTCCCCAAATCTTTCAGACTCCATAATTGTCCGCTTTCTTAAAAAAGACAAAAATGCTGCCAATGTTAATACCGCCCAATAAGCCTGTTAACTGTGCATTTTAAACTTTTTATGAAACTTTGGGCAGAGCGGATTGCTTCCTGGGCCCAATCGATAATTCATCAGGATCAGAACTGGTTTCTGCCTACAAGATCTATGTCCACAAACACACACTTTTGATGCAGGCAGTTGATTATTTTTCAGTTAATAAAGAGAAAGCAAAGGTTTTATTGATGGACGCCAACAAGGCATTTGGTTTAGTAAATTGGCAAGCTTTAGTTCATATTTTAGACGTTTTGCTTCCCTGGTCAACTTGTAACCATACTTAAGAAGTTTTATTATGGGGTAGAGGCTAATCTCATTGTCAATTCAAGAGAAACCGGGACAGTGAAGATAAATCGAGGTACCCACCAGGGATGTCCTCTGTCATCGATTCTTTTTACTTTTTTTTTTATAGAGCTTTTGGCGATTAGGATTCATAATAATGTATCAATTTTGCCACCCATTGAAGGGATGGCGAAAATCAAATTATTTGCAGACAACATTATTTTATATTTGAGAACTGCCATCAGGGTGATCAGACACAAAACATAAAAATAATGCAAGAATAAAGTCATCAGTCATAGTTTACAGTTGATGTGTTAGACATGGGGTCTCTAGTAGGCTGTGGTTTTCACCTGGCCCAAGTAGGGACCCTCACTCTAGTCAGAGTAAGGGAGCCACTCTGCAAAGATAACCCCTACTAACCCTCTTAGTAGCTTGGCTCAAGCAGTCAGGCTTATCTCAGAGGCAATGTGTGGAGTATTTGTGCGCACACACACACACACACACACACACACACTAACACACACACACACACTAACACACACACACACTAACACACACACACTAACACACACACACACACACACACACACTAACACACACACACACTAACACACACACACACTAACACACACACACACTAACACACACACACACTAACACACACACACACTAACACACACACACACTAACACACACACACTAACACACACACACTAACACACACACACTAACACACACACACACACACAATTAAAACACTACAAGCATACTATACACCAGTTTAGAAAAATAGCCAATATTTATCTGAGTAAAACAAGACCAAAATGACAAAAAATCCAACATAAAGATACAACTTTTCAAAGATTAAATCTTAGTAGAGTACTTCAAAACATAATAGCTCCAACTGGGGCTATCATGGCGTCTTGACGGAGTCGCTTTCCAACAGTCCACCGTCACTCGCGAGGTCACGGAATTACACGGACCCCTGGTACCGTACCTTGGAAAACGATGAGGAAACAAAGACTATGCACAGATTCAGGGAGGTGAGGTGTCCCTGGGGCTGGTGCAGCTTCTGTTCCATACTGCTACCGGGGAGGTGAGCCGTCAGTTCACTACTGCTAGGCAGGGGAGATGAGGCGTTGGTTCCTTACGGTTGCAGAGGAGGTGATGCGGCGTCAGTGGCAAGGCATCAGTTCCTGACAAGGCCGGGGTTGATGAATCCAGCAGGTCAAGATGCGAGGCATCAACTTTGCGGTGTCACGGTCACACTAAGGGGCCACAGGTGCTGCGTCCAAGTCAGGTGTCACGGACGTTGCTAACACAGCACTCCGGACTATGCTGTGGCAGGACTTCGGAGATGCTGCAGCAGTGTCGGGTCTTGCACCAGAGCTAACTTACAAGGGCCCAGGAACTAGATTTGGCACCCCTTGGCAAGTCGGGACTCTCAGCAGGAGAGCCCAGGCGCTGGCAGGTGGAGTCTTCGATGGCCCTGAGACTTCTTAACAGGAGGCAAGCTCAATTTAATCCCTTGGAGTACCTTTGGAAGCAGGATTTATAAAGACAAGTCCAGTCCTTTCACTTCCAGGACAGAAGCAGCAAGCAGCAGGCCAGCACAGCAAAGCAACAGGCAGAGTGGCAGTCCCTCCTACAGTATCCAGCTCTTCTTCCTGGTGGAATGTCCTCACTCCAGATGTGTGTCAGAGGTTTAGTACTTATACCCATTTCTATCTTTGAAGTAGACAAACTTAAAAAATAAATCTTTGTAGTGCACAAGACCCTGCATTTCTTGCCCTGGCCCAAGGCACACTCCAGGGGGATTGGGGACTGCTTTGTGTAAGGACAGACACAGCCTTATTCAGGTGCAAGTGTCAGCTCCTCCCAACACTCTAGCTCAGGAAGACCCGTCAGCCTGGTGATGGGCCATCAGCATATGCAGGGCACACCTCAGCTCCCCTTGTGTGGCTGCCTAGACTGAATGCACAAACAACCCAACTGTCATCCTAACCCAGACGTGTATTCCACACAGGCAGAGGCACAGAATGGTTAAGCAAGAAACTGTCCACTGTCTAAAAGTCTGCTTAAAAGTGTAATTTTCAAACCTGCAATTCAAAAACCAACTTCACCAAGAGATGTATTTTTTGAGTTCAGAGACCCTAAACTCCACAGCTCTATCTGCTCCCAAAGGAAATTACATTTGAGATATTTCAAGGCAATCCCTGTGTTACTCTAGTGGGGGAGACAGGTCTTGCAATAGTGAAAAACAAATTTAGCAGCATTTCACTATCAGGACATTTAAAACACACCAGTACATGTCCCGCATTTTAAATACCCTGCCCATGGGACTGCTTTGGGCCTACTTTAGGGGTGTCTTAAATGTAGTAAAAGGGAACGTTTGGGCTTGGCAAGAGGGTGCACTTCCCAGGTCGAAATGGCAGTTTAAAACTGTGCAGTGCTGGTCTGAGACATGTTTGCAGGGCTACTCATGTGGGTGTCACAATCAGTGCCGCAGGCCCTCTAGTAGCATTTGATTTACAGGCCATAGGCACTATTGGTGCACTGTACCAGGGACTTAGTAGTAAATCAGATATGGCAATCATGGAGAAATCAATCACCAATACAATTTAAACAGGGGGCACTTGTACTTTAGCACTGGTCAGCAGTGGTAAAGTGCCCAGAGTCCTAAAGCCAGCAGAAACTAAATTCAGAACAGGATCAAAAACCGGTCAGAAGCACCAACGCAGGGGAAACCACACCAAGAGCTGATAGGTCAACAGTAGGCAAATGCAACACAATGCATGTCATTAAAAAGTCTGTTCATAAATAAAAAATAAAAAAAAGCTCAAAAGAGAGAGTAGAATGTCCATGAAAGATTAAGATATAACAGAAAGGAGAAACCTTAATCCATCGGATTGACATCTTCTGTCTTAGCCTCCACATGCGCATCAGGAACCTTGAGACAGCAAAAGCTATACATTGCTTGGTATCACTTCTAAGTATTCTATACACAATTTTATAGTTCCTAAGACCCTGGTTTCGGCAGTCTGGCAGAATCCACTTCTTTCTGTACCCATGGTATGTTGGGCAAAAAAGTACTACATCTTAAGTTGTTTCTACCACTTCTGAGTCAAAAGGGACAGTTTCTTAATGAGTCAGAGTTTCCATGCTTCCATGCAGCAGTAAAAGAACAGATGGGTAGAAACCCTAAGCGAAATTTAATGTATAGAGTCTTTGTAAAAGGTGGTTCAACCTCATTCAAAAGATTCCAGACAATGGTCAACTTTGAACTCCAGAAAGGAAGCAGTGAGGGAACCCACCCTAGAGGAGCTTAGGGTAAGTTGGTCTGTATGGTGTCAGAAGGCACATTTTAATTCATGCTTCGAGACTGATATACCATCTGCTGGTGTAAGCCAAAGGTTCTCAAGTCCAGTCTGCCTTAATCGATCCCTAACCACCCTGAGCCAAGGTATCTTACTGGCCCCAGGCTGCCCCTTTACCTCTTCTAGAGCCTTGCAGAAGTTAATAAGCTCAGGGACTGTCCGTAATCTCTGCCAATACAACAATGGTTTCAAGCCCACTATGTCATTAATACACCTTAAACCATAACCTAACCATAGTGGGCACAGTGGAGTACTTGCTGGGAGGTTGCTTTAGCTCCTCATTGATCAATTTTCAACCTGCTCAAGGGCCGTAGTGTCTAGGTAGCCTCACAGAACTCCAGTATGAGGGAGCCCTTAGCCTGGCACTAATAGTTGTCAAGGGCTGGGGTGATTGATGAAATGAAGTATGCTGGGCTCTCAAAATTCCCCTACAGTATTGCTCAATCGTGAGCCTGTGCTTCTGGACATGAGATGTCCAGTCAAAATATTGTGAGAGGGTAACCCCCCAAATAGTCAAACACCCGAACACACTCCAGACTTTCACTATTAAGGGTTGGATTTGAGCAAGATGTTGGGCAGGGGTTAAATATGCTCATGTCTTGCCAAGGTTAATCTCCAGCCCCCGCTGCCTGCAGAAGGACCTAAAGCAGTCCAGAAGCTTTTGAATACCCGGAGAGGATGTGGATAGCGAAAGGGGATCAATAATAGAGCTGGGATCTTAACCCAGACAAGGGTGTTTTCAATGTATTTTTATCTGCAATGCTCTTACTTTCGGTCACAATGGAATGTTTTTTTTTTTTTTTTTTTAATCCTCTATCCTACTCACTACAAAGATGTATTAAAAGAAATCAGTTACTCACTCAGAGAACACACCAATAATTTCATAAGGAAAGTGAAGGATACATCGTAATTTTGATTTTCATGCTGTATCTGGGACCATTCAATGCATTCAGTTTTTATTAATTCTAATTGCTGAAAATGGAAACCAAGTAATATTAACTAGCTACATAAATTTAAAACAGATGTAAGTCAATTAAGGAAAGTATTTAGCATTTCAGAATGGTTTTACATTTTAATACTTTGAAATTACAGATTGTTTTTCACATATTTCCTCAGATGCATACTTATAAACCTCTTTTCCTCCGTCCTTCAAAGCTGATCCACATCTCCCTTCCTAATTTAGGGTCTTGACATTTTCTCTAAAATCTTGAGTGTGCTATGAAAATTACTCTTGAAAAATACAGAGCCACACTGCCACTCACTGGAGCTTATGAACGTATACAGTGTCTGCCTTTGTTGTCTTGGAACCAAGAATGACTCAGTCATGTGATAAATGCTCCCAAATGCACCCAGAGGCAATCAGAAAGCACAAAGCACAAGACGTCATATTTGTCCCACTCATGCACCCAGTCCTGTAAACCTCCCTTGGGTAAGTATAAGACAAAGTCAAAAAACAAATATTGGCATAAGAAGTCCAAGTAGGATCCAACTCCCCCTTCATGCTGCTCATGTTCCAGAGAGAAGTAGCATAGTCGCTGTTCGAAGGTGACTCCGCCTGTAGATTCTTACTTGGACTCAGCTCCGTTTCTGAAGCCAATGCATCCTGAGTTACACATGCCATTGTTGACTGCAGAAAACTGGGACCTTTAGAGATGCCATGCTGCCGTTATTCAGGGTGGCTGTGGGTCACTTTCAGGCTCCACAGATTCATTCTGGGGGCCAGTTGGAATCCCGACTGCCGCCGGCCCTTCTGTTTGTCCCTGCTTCAGCCCTGACTCTGCAGGGATTGGTTCCAGACTCCACACTGGTTCTGAATTGGATTCCAAAGCAGACTTCAGCTCGATTCTGTACTATATTGCTCTATGAAATAACAGAAATGGCCTGAAGCCTTGAAGGACTCTTCTATTGCCCCCCCCCCCCCTTTTTTTGACACCTGTATTACAGAAGCTTGGGGGCCTTATTTGGCCCATACTCTGGTGCTGCCCAAGTGGCTTGAACCAGTATCCCATGATGAGCAGGCGAATCAGATTCTTCCCACTCACTGCACCGATGAAAACCTCTATTTGGATATGCAGAATGGCAGTGACATAGACCGTTCTTTTGAAACTGACCTTAATTCTCATTTGGGACCCACCACTGAGAAGAGTGCCTTCCTTGCGGTGGTTGTATACAGTGGTTTTTCATTTGCCTTATGTGGACGCTAAGGCATGTTTATTAATAGAAATTCTTCTTCTTGGGCCATCTGTGAGCCTGTATTACCATTTAAGTAGGTGCTTCTAGACTGCCTTTCTGCAGCGTGGTCTCAAACCATTGAGCTGCTCGATTGCAAGGTGCCATAGGCTTACTGCTGGGGACCCCACATTCTTGACTCTGCACCCAACTTCCTAAAATCCTTGTGGTGCAGGCACCCACTGGCAAGGTTAATTAAAATGCCTTTCCTCTGCCTTGTTTGGACAGGAGGTCCATCCAGATTGATTAATTGGGCAAACCGCTGTTCTCATCTGCCACTCTGAACATCCTTGTTTGCAGTGTGCCTCTTGTGCCAGTACACTTGCACTGGTTGGAACAAAGGCATTGAGTTTGTGCCTGCTCTTCCTGAGGATTTTAGGAGTTCATTCACACACAGTGCATGATGGCCAGAATGTGACCAAATATGCACTTTGGTCAGGTTGGATTCTACCGTTTGCGACTCTTGTGCATCAAGTAGCAATATGGGTATTTGTAGCCTCACCTGGGTGCATACCACCAGCATTTCCAGTGATGGCCCAAGCTTCTTTAATGGATGTGCCATTCAGTCGAACTAGGCAGTTTGGTGAAAAGGCAGACTCTGTAGTAGACTGCTTTAGAACAACAAGAATACAGTACTCTTTCTAGAGCTTCCTTCCTCTGCTCGTCAGTTCCACCACCAGTACTAGAAGTTCCAAGAGGACATACTGGAAGCACTCGCAACCTGTCCAGCATGCTCTCCTGCCATTTTGTGGTTCCAGAGAAAGGGATGGTGGGGAGGCCATGGTCATCAACAAGCCCACAATGTCTATCTCTTCCTCGCTTTCTGCACTTGCTGCCAACTCACTTTTGTTCCCCCTGCAATGGTTATTTGAAGCCTCTAAGGACCAGAATCTAATTTTGTTTTCCCTGCTGGCATGTCGTTACTTCAGACCACTGGGGCCTTCAAGGTGTTGTTTGGTTACCCCTTCACCTTTTGTCTGCCCTTCCCCACGTTCCTCCACTTTTTACTCTATTTGAATTTTATAACCTTATTCTCTTAAGTGAAGTTCAGTCTCTGCTTGCCAAGAATGTTATCAAGGTGGCATCTGAGGATGGTGTTACTCTTGATTAAAGGAAGAGGAGGATTGAGGCCAATCTTGGACCTCAGACTTCCTGAGGAAGGACAAATTCAAAATGCTATTGCTTACTCAAGTTCTGTCGACCATGGATCCTGGAGACCAGATGGTGCCCTGGGACTAGCTGGGCACTTAACTTTCATGGGAATTCTGCAGCCCCACAGACATTGCCTCCGGTTGTGATCATGACTGAGTATTACTGATTTGCTGTCCTGTGCTTTGGCCATAGCTTGGCCCTCTGGGTGTACATGAAAGTGATGTGGGTGGTCAAGCCCAACTGTGCAGATATGTGATAGATGTATTTCCATATTACAACAATTTACTCCTGAAGGCAACATCCTCTGTTAGCTCTGGTCTTTGAAGGAGCAGCAGGATTATATACATTTTATAGAGATGCATGCCATCTAGCTGGCCCCCATGGCATTTCTGCCTTACGTCATGGGCAGGTCTGTCCAGGCCTCGAACAACATGACTGCCAAATGGTACTACATCAAGAGGGGGTGATGTTGTGCCCTCTGTCTGGAGGCTCTGGCTGGTTCCTCGTTGGCTTTAGCCAATGGTCAGTCACTTTGCTGGTTCTCTTAACAACAAGGTGAACAAACTCATCAGCACTCTTTAATTTGTACCAGTGGTTGCAGGTGGGGCCACCAGCGTTTATTTTTCCTTCTCAGACTCTGAAACAGAGTAACAGAATGGAAGACCAGCAATGGGTAAAGGAGGAGGAAGATGGAAAACCATGACAAAGTGATAAATCTGTAACCTACAAGAGTGAGATTAAAAAACTGACTGTCTGGTGGTGGATTAAAGAGGCATGAGATGGAATCAAGATTATGCATCCTTGGCACTTTGCATGCTGACATTTAAGTAGTGCCGGTTGTGTACTTCTGTGCAAATGTTTTGGTCTTGGCAAGTTAAGCACTGCTTAGCAGGTGTGATCTTGCCAACTGAGAATGATTTCTCCTTCCAGAACTGCCAAAGGGTGTCTTTAACTAGTGGGCTGTACCCATGGCTGACCTTTTCGCTATATCTAAGAGTGAGCAATGTCTCACCTTTTATGCCTTGCAGTGCCTCCTGCAGGGTCCCTACGTAATGTGCTCAGCCTTCAGTGAGACTTGGGTCTTTACACATTTCTGCTACGGCCGCTCTTCCCACGGTTTGTGAGGAAGGTTAAGAGCAACCAAGCTTTGCTCATCCTGATAGCCCCAGATTGGGCAGGAAGACTGTGGTACTTAATTCTGCTGAATCCATGTAGATTTTCCTTTTGGGGAGGAACTTTCCATGATTTTCACGTTTGTTGTAGTGAGAAGTCGTACTGGATTTAACAACATTGTTTAACCCTATCAAATGGAAACATTGCCGTTTTACACCTTAGTCGTTGCTCAATTAGTGATAGCCAAGAACTGGGGTAGGTAACGTTTTCCTACTTTTATAGCTGGCATACAGAAGTAAATGAAGATAAAATGTGAGAAATGTCATTGCAAACCTGACACGATCCTTGACAAGATTCTAATACACGGTGGCCACATTTAATATTTTGATAGCCTGAAATAATTGCAGTCCTGGGCTCTGGATTTGTATACATTCTTTCATATCATTGTCTACCTGGGTATTTATTTACTTAACATCAATCATGTTCAGAGTTCAACCCACTATTAATTTTCTGAAGTATGTAAATTAAGTATGATCCTAAAAATAGACACACAAAAATATTTTAGAAACCTATCTACTAGCTAGATCAATCAAATATTCTATTTCATGAAAACAAGCCAGTTGTTATATTAATGGTCACTAGAGTAAAACATGTGACCAGGAAACGCTTTCAAAAAAAGTAAAAATGAAAGAACACAGGGTAATGAAGCTAGATAAATTGCAGCAAACCGAACCTGGAGACTAGCACTGCTCCTTTAAGCAAGTGTACAGTTCAGTATCCAATTGTGCCCCTTCATTAGAGTTACCTTACGTTTTTTTTCCAAACCCATTTAAAGATGACCTTGGATCACTGAGCTCTTCTTTCTTTTCAATTTTATTCAAAAATCTTACCATACCTCTGGGTTTGAGACTCTGAACATATTTATAATCCAAGTTTTTTTTTTTTTTCATTTCCTGCAAAACATTTTTTCACAATCCCTTCAGTTTCTCTGAAATTTCCCTCCTGTGATTAAAAAGAAAAATATCTTCATGAGCTTGTGATCATGTGCCTTCTAAATTTACATCTTTCGGAGGAATAAGGACTTTGCTCTTCAGAGTTTTTCAGGACATTTTACAATGAGAAAATCGGGAGGCTTGTAGTGCTAGAAATCTGCCTCTGGAAGGTCCGAAAAGCATGCAGTGGGGCACCTTAGTTCATGCTTCCATCTCTAAGGACTCTTCTTGAAGTAGGTGAAAAAAAGGTCTCATCCTCATGACCACTGCCATTGCTATTAGACATTGGGGTCCATGTTATTGAAGAGAGGTCAAAGGGCTAACTATGCCACCCTAAGAGAACACTTGACCTGAAAGAAGTCAAGACAGTTGAGAGAGCTTTCACTTTTGAAGCAGAACATGATGATGAAGAAAATATTTAATACATTTTTCCAACTGTCGTTATGACTTTTCTGGGTATTCAGTGGTTTGTATATTTCCATGACCGGCACCTCCAAATATATTGTACATTCTGTACATATGTAAATCTGGTCACTGTTCATCACACAGATCAAGGCATTTTTGTAGGTCATTTGAAGAAGAACCTGTACACCTTCTGCAGTAAGTACTCTTGAGAGCTTGCATGAATAGGACAACTGTGTCCACATCTTCAGTCACCAGTTACTGTCTGGCTGTCATTGGTTCTTTGACTGCAGGAGTCTTACTCCTTCTGCAGATGCCACTGAAGGATTTGAACACACTGCTGCTAGTAATAGCACCTTTGGGTCTGTTACCTATTTGCTACCTTTTCTCCACACCCACTGGATTCAGGGTCCTCATTGCAGATTAGTGGAGTTACACCTGTTCGTCTGAAAGACTTTCCAGGAGGGTAGTAAGGGAAGAGTGGAGATTTGTTGTGCTCCAGATCGAAGACCAATCGAACAGAGCCAGTAGAAGCATCTGTTTGCCAAAGAGTGGCAACATCCATGAGCTGCTAGGTCTGAAGTGTCTGCTACAGCACTGATGACTAATTTCAGACTTTAATCTCTCATTCAGAATCTTCTTAAATTGATCTCTCCTCTTTCTAGGAAGTCAATCAGCAAATCTTGCAGAAAGTACCAGAAAGACCAGTTGTAACTACCTAACAAGACAATATCACGTGTTACTTTCATGAATGTTGAAAATGCTCTTCATCCTATCTTTAATGTCCTTGATATCTCTGTTGTACGTAGCATGTTTGGAGTTGAACTGACTTATCATTAAGTACTCATTTTTAAGATCACACTTAAGTTCCTGCCATCTTTCTTTAAGCATTCTGGTGTGGATCTCATATTGAGGTTTCCTCATACAGATGAGCGCACACTTAAAATGTAGTTTAACAATTCATGAAGGCATTGATAGTGAACATTTTACTTTTCTGATGATTAATAAATTCCTTTAATTTGTTGAAAGTAAATTTACAATACTTACACTTATTACATTTGAAAAGAACAGATGGCATCCTTGGTAACATACTTTGTCTAGCTCATTTATAGAACACTTCACTGTAGTTGTATCTATATAGAATGTAATTAGACGTTCATCATGCATAAATTCTTTTTACATCGCTAGTGTGTTCTATAGGCCTTGTACAAGTGATTGTTTTTTAAATGCTAAAACTCTTAATAAAGCATAGATCATCAAACATTTTTTTTGTTTCATTTATCTCTTAGGACATCAATTGTTTACTTTTCTGCTTGGTTTGACACATTTAAGAATATCTTGGGATTGTGTATTTTGTCAACTTTATTTCCTCATGATAGATGTGATTTCCCAATTCCGTTTAAGTCTCAAAACTACACCATGTATATATTTCATATCTGTTTTTTATGATTTCAAGACCTAGCTTGTAATAGGCCATTTACAGCTGCTGATTTGGTATGTATCTTGCTGACCAGTTGTATTCTGTACATATAATTCAGTGTATAAGAAAGCAATTACATCTCTATTGAAATAGTCACATTGAATCTATTACCAATCAGATATGCATAATAAATTAGCAGTTCCCTCAAGGTCCTAGTCCATATCGTCAAAATATCAATTTGTGCCCAAACTAGGGAGACACCCCCAAAATATAGCATCTTATTGCTCTCTCTCCATGTTAAATTTAGACTATAAGGTACCCTGAGGCTGGTTTTTCTAGGAGAGTGCTAAATACTTTTATTGACCTGGGTCTGGGCCCTCTTTTTGATTCTCCAGAATGTACTGGCCATCAAACGAAGGGCCTGGTGAAACAAAGATTCCTATCTTAGAGAATAGGCCAGAGCAGAGAAGTCACTTGACATCACCTTTGTTCTTAGATACGTGCCAATTTCCACCACTTTAGGGATAGAGTCTTACCTGACATGGGCCATGGACCCTCAATACAGATTCTATTTAACAAGGCTAGGCCTTATATGGTCCACTTTTTAGTTGTATTTCCCTCAACAGGCACTTAGGTCGCATGTTACCCATGGGATGCTGTTTCTCCCCAACCCGCAATGCACTTTATGCTTTTTTTTTTTTTTTTTTGCACTTTGTACAGCACTTTGAGCCAGTTTTCTACATCCAGTTTTATTTCCTATGCACTTTACGTTCCGCCAAGAAGCGTTGATTTAAAAAAAATGTCTAGCCTCTACCACAATCGGCTTTGCTGAATTATATTTCTAATGCCATTAAATTGTGAAGAAGTATGTTTTATAGTAGTCTGTTTTTAAATATGATGGTTGCTTCCCCCCCCTTTTTTTTTTATAATTAAAATGTATTTTATTGTAATTGTATTTAATGCATTCCTGAATCTTTTTATGCCTGTTTGAAAATATATTTTTACTTTGAGCTTTTTTTGGTCAATACTATGACCGAATAAAGATTATTGAATTGACTATAAGGTGCTTAGCAAAGCATTGGCAAACAGATTACTCTGAGCAATGCCTCAGCTGAGCTCTTTGGACCAATGCTGGTTCATCCCTGGATGAAACACAGCTTTGACTGTTAGGCAGCTCATTAAAATGTTGGGAGGGGGACGTGGCCAAGATGGCATCCAGACCGGAGTGAAATTTCTGAGCTCCACAGTTGATCTGAGTTGGCGGAGATCGGGCCTCTTCTGCTCTGCCAATTGGTGTAGGGGTGCCTGGAACATTGCTGATAAAGGGCGGCGCACAGGGACGTCTGAAGACGTACTGCGGGCCCACATTACATTGCTTTCAGTGAGGCGATCTGCAGCGTACCTGACTTCAAAATGGCAGGCACCTGACAGGAAGTGTGAACGGAGGCCTGCTGCCCTCAGTGCGATGGTGCGCTGTCCCCCACCGTCCCCCCAAACTCCGGACAATATTAATGCACTCTAGCTGCAACCCTGTCTCTATGAGCCCCAGATCATTAACAAGAGGCAGGACTGCGCCCTAAAGCCTTTGGGGAGCACCCGATGCAGCCCCGTGCAACAGTGGGCGCTATGACACCAGGATCCACGCTGAAGTCTGCGGAGGGGGCACAGCGCGGTTAAGTGGGGTCCCAGAGCAAAGGAGAGACCGATAGCAGCTACCATCAAAGAATAACTGCTACAGCTGTGCCTATAAATCGTGGCAGTACCCAAAAGGACTGCTGCTTCAGCTAGGCCCTTTGGGGCCCCACGTTTCCAGCTAGAGGAGAGGTCCCTGCAGCCCACGTACGTGGAGGAGGGCTGGCCTCAGAAAAATGTTCAGATAACACCGGATGGTGAGCCTTTGAATTGAAAGACCAACATAACAGTGCCCAATGCTCTGAGCATGCCAGCCCTCTTGGAGTGACCGACCAGAGGGCCCCATACACGCTGGGGAGGTAGCTGAGGCAGCGCAAAGGTACAAGGATACTGGTGGTGGACCGTCGTTCAGTGACTGACGAAGTAACCCTGTTGCAGGAGGCAACATGGCAGGTCCCCCCTCCCATAAGAAAGATGCTACGATTAGAGATTTACTCACTAAGACGCCGGGGGAAAAATGCAGATCAACCAGAGGAAGTAATTCAACAGGTGCACTTCAATGCAAAGGACGACACCACCAGAACAACCGACGAAGCTGACCAGTTTACACACACCTTCTTGGAGACCCCCTTAGGAGCGCTACACTAAAACAAGACCTCACAAAAGATATCAAGGGCCTCACAAAGGACATGAATGAACTGGGAGACCGAGTGGATAGCCTCGAACGAACCAGTGAAACACAAGTAGAAGAATTGGACACCCACTGACACCAAATACTAGATTTACTCGACAAAAATGCAAAACTTCGATAACAAGTGGAAGATCTTGGAGGACCAACATTAGAATTAAGGGAGTCCTGTTGCAAGCAGCCACGGGGAATCTGGAAGATTATGCTTGCAGACTGTTCCATCATATTGTACCGGAACTTGTACCACAAGCGATCATTATAGACAGAATTCATAGGGCTGGGAGACCGGCTACATCCCCTGGGCAACCACAAGACGTCTTAACTTGCCTTAACTACTACAGGCAAAAATAAATCATTATGGCAGTAGCATGTGACTGCAACCACATTGACTTTGACGGTAACAAGATCTGGCTACACCAAGACCTCTTGCCCATAACACTACAGCGACGCCACCAGCTACGACCAGCCACTGAGTTTTTACAAAAACCGAGAGGTGCGCCACCGCTGGGGCCACCTTTTCTGCCTCACCATTGTATGGGAAGCTGAGACACATAGCTTGCGCACTCTGGAAGAAGCACTGGCAGTGTTACCCCCAGCCAAGAATCAGAATGAAGAGGAACTACACTCATCCCACTTATGCACATCAGGCTCATCAGCGCCCTTCAGACGGCCAGCAAGAAGGGGAAGACGGCTGGCCCTACGGCAATGGAGAGTCATAGGCAGAGGGCAGCCTTACTCTGACAGCTGAATCTTCAGGAGCCAGCATCCGACATGGATAATGTCTGAGAGATAACTTCTTGGCACTGAACCCGCGATAGACTCCGACAATGGCACGTCCTACTGCTCCTCAGACACTAAACGAAGATGAACCTAAGAGGCCCGTCTCCAGTTTTTGAGGAAGACCTGAGCTGATGGCGGGGCCTCTGACCCCATGGAGGGCAATCTCACTTGAACCATCTTATTGGTTCGAAGTGGTACTGGGGAAGCCCGCATGGGTTCTCTTACATGCTTCTATGTTCAACACACTTATCTTTTCTTGCACTTTTTCTTACCTACTGTGCAATATGAGATGGAGTTGGTATGATGTTACTTCATGAGGGAAGCTAGTTGGTTATCTCCCAGCAGCTAGGGACACATCCCACAGATATGCCTTTGCGCGTCAATCCCATGATGATACGCATTATTAGTAATAATATCCGGGGGCTTAACCCGCCTGCAAATCGCTTAGCATTTCTATCTTCGATCCGAGACTCTGGGTGTGATATATGTTTGGTACAGGAAACAAACCTAGTGCAAGCAGATTGGAAACGTTTAAGATCCAAGTGGTTTCATCGACAGTATTTCTCGTCTGGTACACGGAAAAAGGCTGGAGTGGCTATTCTGTTGGCAACCCACTTTCCGAGTAGCTACACTATATGCACCTAATGACCATCAAGAGGCTTTTATGTTAGAGGCCTTGGATAAAGTGATGGTCATTGGAGATAAGGCTGTGCTAATTGGTGGGACTTTAACTTAGTTCTGGACACCAGTTTGGATCGGTCAGCGCAGAGAGTGGGACAGACTGGGGCATTCTCAACGAAGAGTCTGGAGAAGTTAGCGGATTATGAGTTAACAGATATTTGGCAGCATCACCACCCCACAAAGAGGGATTACACTTTCTACATCTGCAGCCCAACAGACATATGCGAGAATTGATCTCTGTCTAGCTACACCGCATTTTCTACAGTATGTCACACAGGTAGATATAGGTGCAGCGGCTCTCTCGGTCCACACTCCACTCTATGTATATATGTCCCCTCCTGGCCCATCCTCCCAGCAGCACACCTGGCGCCTCAACCTCTGACTTCTTACAGGTGAAACACACATCACTGAACTGGCAGACGTCATAACCGAATATTTGGAACACAATGACTGTCCTGATACACAAATAGAAGTGCTCTGGTACGCTTTGAAATCAGTTCTTCGTGGCCGATTAATTGCATTGGCGACCTTTCTTAACAGAGACCAGAGAGTTGTGAAGTCTGTACTAGAAAGACAAGTAAAAGGGCTAGAAGTGGGGCACAAACAGACAGGATCCCATAAAATACACTGACAATTAAACATAGCTTGTAAACCCCTATGGGCACTGGACATGGATAGAGCAACTTATGCTCTGGCCCGCACTAAATGAAAGTATTATGTAGGGAGTAATAAAGCTGGCCACCTCCTGACACACCGGCTATGGTGCTGACCCCTTACTAGAGGAGGACTATATATCCTACCTAGAACATGTACCACTGGAGGGACTGCCCACCGTAGATGCTTGCAGTTGGATCAGGACATAAGGTTAGATGAGGTACTTTTAGTGATCTCACGCCTACAACCTGGCAAGGCCCCTGGGCGGGATGGCTACCCTTCCGAATGTTATAAATTATTTGCTTATCCATTGGCCCCAGCCCTCACACGTTTATGTAACTCCTTCAGCGACACGGGCTCCCTCACAGACTCCATGAAGCTCGCCGCGATTACGGTCCTACCCAAGCTGAGTAAAGATCAATTGCACTGCTCCTCATAAAGACCAATTTCGTTAATCAGTGTAGATGCCAAGATATTCACCTCTAGTCTGGTGAATCGACTGGCCCCTTATATGCAAGGCATTGTAGAACCAGATCAAGCTGGATTCATTCCAGAACACAATTTAAGGGACAGCACAAGACTGATATGTCATCTGCTAGATAAAACTCAACGCTCTCAAATACCTGCACTAATGTTATCTATAGATGCTGAAAAGGCGTTCGACCAGGTGCACTGGCCTGACTTATTTGCAGTTCTGTGGATGGTGGGCCTAGGTAGGCAATTCATTGATTGGATACAGTGCAGTTGCAGTAGGCCTAAGGCGATGGTTGCGGTCAATTGACTAATGTCATCCCCCTTTTCGGTGACTAGGGGCACTCGGCAGGGATGCCCATTGTCCCCATTGCTCTTCACATTATCTATGGAGCCCATAGCAGAGCGAATTAGACGAAACCCCCTAATAGCAGGCATCCCCATGGGGGGACAAGAACTAAGTTGCAGTAGGCCTAAGGCGATGGTTGGGGTCAATGGACTAATGTCATCCCCCTTTTCGGTGACTAGGGGCACTCAGCAGGGATGCCCATTGTCCCCATTGCTATTCACATTATTCATGGAGCCCATGACGGAGCGAATTAGACAAACCCCCCTAATAGCGGGCATCCCCATGGGGGGGACAAGAACATAAATTAACACTGTATGCAGATAATGTCATGGTGACTGACGCATCCCCTCTGGTCCTTGCCTCTGTTGATGGAAGAACTAAAGATCTTTGGGAGGGCCTCTGGGTTTAAGGTAAACCTACAAAAGTCCCAGATCCTAAACTTAACGGTTCCAGCGGCAACTCGGACTACCCTGCAACAACACTTTCCATTCGTCGGGCCACAGGAGGGGTGGGGTATTTCGGATTCCGCATCCACTCCATTACAGTTCAGACTGCAGTCTCTAATTATGGTGCCTTGCTGTGGAAAGCATGCACTGATCTGCACACTTGGAAGGCTTGCGCAATTTCCTAGTTAGGCCGCATTGCAGCGGTACAAATTACCCTACTTCCCAAAATTCTATGTCATGCAGATGTTACCCCTGTCCCCTCCTCCCCAAGTTTTAGTTGAACTGCAATGACACATAGAAGAGTACATTTGGGAAGGGAAGAAGACATGTATGCCGAGAAGCAGACCTACTTACCTCTGGGAATGGGGGGTTTGGGGATCCCTCATCTTACCCACTATTATCAGGCAGCCCATTTGCGATACATAGTGGAGTGGAACAGATCCCTCACAGAAAAACATTGGTGCTTCGTCGATCAAGCCATCGCAGGCATACACATATACCATGGTTCCCTAAAACCCATAGACCACCAGGAGTTTAGATCTCCCCTATTCTGAGACTCACAATGGGGGTGTGGGACAGAATAGAGAAGAGTAAGAAGCTTTCCACTCGCATCTTCGCCGTCACCCCCATTATGAGTAATCTAGACTTCCCCGCATATCAGGGTTCCAACTACTAGGCGTGGCAACAGACAAATTGTAAAAGGGTTGGTGATCTATTTGATGAATCGGGCTTCCTGACCTTTGCGCAAATTGAACAGGATTATGGTATTCCGGAAAATGCCCAGTGGCAGTATCTAGTCATTGGGTTACCCAGCCCACTATCAAAACCCATGTGAGCCGCCCTCTGCTCCCATTTAAGAAATATGCTCTTAACTAGAAGCTCTGGCAAGCACATCCTTTCTGATATTTATGCCTTCCTCAAAAATATACGATCCTAATCAAAAACATCAGCACAGCGCCAAGGGGAGAGGGAATGTGAGTGCTCCTTTACATCTCGGAAGTGGGATCTCTTCAGCCCAAAGCGTAGCGGGACAGGAGACCCTACTAAAAGTAGTGCATTATTGGTATTACACACCGGCAAGAGTGTGCAGATGGAGGGGTAGGGAGGCGTGCTGTTGGTGGGGATGCGCACAAGAAGGGACAATGATCCACCTCCTTTGGAGATGCCCAAAACTTCATCGCTATTGGTCTGCGGACCTGGACTCCCTTGATAAGATGTACAACATAAAGGTACCTAGATTCCTGAGTGTTATTCTTCTGGGCCTCCCGGATGTCTTACATTACCCATTGAAATCATTGCGGGGACGGGCTATCACACTGGCAGGTGTTCTTAGCACGCTGGAGCGCGGACACCATATCCACTCACTTAGGTTGGCCTCACAGACTCTGGGATCTAATAAGCATGAAGAAACTGACGGCCACAGCTGAACAAAGACTCCCCCAATTTGATAAAACGTGGGGGGCCTTCCCTGTCACCTCTCAAGAATTTATCGAACATACCTGCCCGACTTATTTATGGGCACTCAGTCTCACACCCATAGCGCAGTATCGACTTAGCTTCACATATTACAGACGAGGACCCTGGCTAACCACATATTACGAAATACACAATAGCCACACAGCCGTAGACACCTACTCCGCAGCTAAGACACTCTTTTATCCCCTCTTTTTCTGTTTCTAACTAATGTTAATCTTCTTCTGTTGTTCGTCACTGGCCCAAGGTTGTAGGCGAGTGTTTTGTACTATACTACAAATGTTGGTAAAATCAATAAAAATATTTAAACCTAAAATCTTGGGAGCGGCAACTACCCTTTCCCCCAGAGCAGCAATTATAGCCGTGGCTATCAAAAAAAGATTGTGATACATTGAATTGGCAATACCTAGATGCAGTGGTGTGGGAAATGGGACTGGGGTTGGGTTTTCGGAGGTGGGTGACACTACTTCACACTAACTCGTCAGCTAGGGTGCGGCCGGAAAGGTGGATTTTCGATGCATAAAGAGTGCAGAGAGGTACGAGGCAGAGTTTCCCCCCTCTCCTTTGTTATTTACAGTAGCAATTGAATCATTCGCTAGTCTAATGCGGCAGGGCTCTACTTTTGATGGAATAGCAGACACACACACACCACACTGTATCCCATTATATGCGGACAACTAATTTCTATATTTGGCTCCCATCACCCCAGTAATGAGAGCCCTGGACAGACCCTTTTGACAGTCTGCCAGCCTTAGTGTTAACTTGAACAAGTGCTGCTTTTTTTTCCTGTACACCTATAGCTAACTATGGGGGTTCTCTCACTACATTTATGACTAAAAAAATGAGAAACCATGACATTTAGGTATTTAGGAGTGCATAATTACACAGCAGAAACGGACCAAATAGATTGCAATATAAGATGACTGATGGCCTCCCTAAGATCTGTAATTTCCTTTTTGACTTCACTAACCCTCTTAGAGGGAGGGAGTGTAGCTGTTTCCAAAATGATAGTTTTACTAAGACTCATATTATTTTTTAACTCTACCCATTAAAATTCCGTAGGATATTTTCAGTGAGCTGGATAAGATGTTGCTAGACCCTGTGAAACTTGCATAACCTTTCTGGTAACTGCTTCTTACTTTTCGCTGTGATTGATAATCTTTCACACTTGGAACACTGCAGATAGCGCACTACCTTTCATCCTACATTGCAGCTATTATGCATAAGCTCTGAGAGCTAGGTAAAGCTATGGCACAGGTATACAGAACACAGATGTAGCAGTATAAGTGTGCACCCTATCAGTGCTGAGGCTTAAGTGGAGGGAAGCAGGAACAAGACATCGATGAGAATAGGAGGGAAAGGATCTTATCAACAACACCAAGGAAATCGCGTAATGCTAGGTTCAGATTGATAGTTTAGTTAGCTGCACTGAAGCTATCTTACCACTAAGCGCACAAATACATATTTTCCAGATGCTGGGGCCAAATGCCCTTGATGTGTGCTGTTGGATGCAAACTTCCTCTATACGACATGGAGTTGTCAACAAATGCATCCTATTTGACGCAGATTACACAACTCAGGTAACAAATAGGACCATCATCTGAATTGCTGACTTACCATTGATTTGGCAAAGCAACAGATTGCTATAAATTGAGAGGTTAGAGCAATCCCGTCCATAAATAAATGGCATCAAGAGTTTGGGACATCAGCTGAACGGGAAAGTACCTTGTTGGATATAGAAGCAGAGCTGGGCTTGAGGAAACTCTTTGTGAGATCCTAGGAAACCTTTGGGGAATTTGAAGGTATACGGCTGTGGAGATCACAGACAATATAAGAGGGGATGTCTGCATCTTAGATCCACCCGCCTTGGACATTATGACCATTAACTAAATATATGGCTAAGGCTAACATTAGGATACTCTAAGTTACCCCCATCTTTCCTTCCAAAGTATGCTAAAGGATACTTTAAGTAGGTACTTAGCTTCACTCCTGAATAGTGGCTATACTCCTAAACAGTGATGGAATTTAATTTTTTTCTGTTTTTGAAAAGATTTTATTTGAAAACTGACCATATGTATTGTTGCCTCGAAGACCGACTGCTGTGATGATTACTAGTAACCTTTAGTGGGACAATGAAAGAGCTAAAAAAAAAATATAGCAAGATATGCAAAGTATCCCACAGGTAAACTAATCTTGATAATACTTGGGAATACCTCTGCAGATATTTTATTGACTCCCGATGTACACGTTTGTTGTGTATTAAGGACCAAAGAAAGTGATAGACACAATGTTAAGTGTACTGTGGTGTGATATAACTTATATACAATAGAACATAAAATTTATATTTAAAAACAATGAAAAGATCAATATATCTGTCCCAAAAGACCTGGGTCACCACTTGAGAAGTTCCCAAAGTTCATTTTGTTGCATCTTGCATATTCAAGAGTACAGCTCATGATATTAAAGGGATTCTCAATATGCAAGATCTGGTTAGTAAAGCAGGCAGTAAATCAGGACCTTGGCTTGGACCTTCGGGGTATAAGGTGGTTGTTCTTGCAGTCTTTGTTGGCCTTCTTCTGCTGTCTCACTTACCATCTGCTCCTAAGGTCCTTGTTGGCTTTGGCATAAGGGAGACTGTGCATGCTAGCAATGCACTCATGACTGAAGGCTTAAGAGACAGCTCATCTGAATGCAAGCTGTTTTATAGAAAGGAGAATGGGCAACCCCGTTCGGCACTCAACTTACACCCATGTGCACAATTGCTCTAGAGAGAAATCTAATTCTACCTTATTATGTAAACTGAGTCTCTGGCTGAGATCTACAAGGTTTGTTTTCACACTCACGGGTGACATGAGTGAACTTAGTCCAATGCACCAGCGAAGATTATGACGGACAGGTTATTGTAGCTTCACAGAACTCCACCCAATATAGATATTATGTGGTGTCAATTCTATTGGGTCAGTAACAGGGAGCCGTGGTAATCAAAACAATCGTTCATTAAGGATTTACACACTCAAGATCACTAGAAACGGAATATGTATTTAACATAATTATTTTAAAATAGTTCTTTTAAAATGCTGGGATCTGTTGCACATGGTATTGGTAACATCAGAGAAGATAATAAAAAGCAGCTAAGCTTTTTAATAACCGTGAAAAGGGGGGAAAATCGTAATTTCACAATTTATAACCCTTACACCTTCACTGTGCTATCTCTGAGCACCATGCTAGTTCTAGCAGATTAATGAATAATAAGCCTGAGTTTCGAAGGTGGTATGCATACCTGAACAACAGGATGTGTTGTCTGTTTGGAATAGCTTGTGAGCTATTTTGAGCGCAAGGCCAAGAGCTAGGAGATTCTGTCTACGAGAGAACACAGTCCTGGCACCAGTTCACGAAGGCAGAATGGAATGTTTGCAGAGTTTCGGGGAGTCTTGCTTGAGGCTGTTTCAGTCGGGATGGAATCTGTTGCTGTGCTCGCTTGGATCTGCGATCACATCTGCGATCTGGGTGAAGTTTCTCTCCAAATTAAGTGGTCAAGTGACAGTCCTTATATACTGAATCTTATTAATCTTATCAGGCATTGCACTTTCTGACATATGTTGAGGAATGTCTGACATAGATTATGTGCGTAACAGAAGTTACCTTATGGACATATAAGGTGAAAGGACGTCAATTCAGACTACACTGTTGCCTATGGATGTTATATGACCTTGATAAAGGCACCTGTCCCAGACTGTTGTTGCACGGGTATATTTAGATGATGTCTGTCTAAATGACTTGACACTTTAACAATTCTTGGAAAGATAGGCACAGACTACATCTGCATCAAAAGCAGACATGTTGATGAATCTGCATAATTTGAGAAAAAATGGCAACCTCCATTGTCAAATATGGTAGCCTCCATTATCTGGGATAGATTCAGGGCCAAAAGCAAATAAGAAGGACAGGCTAACTAAAATGGAAACTAGCAAATAAGGAATCTGTTCTGTATGTGTTTCAGAACCTAAACTAAAATAATGATGACTAAAAGCAAGTGATTAAAATAAGAAGGAAACAGTCATAACTTCAGGAAAGAAGGAAACTTCAAAATCCACATCAATGCCAACAACACACTCAGAGGAACACTGATCTACAGACCCCCTGGCCCCAGACCGCAGTTCTGCGACGACATCGCCGACGCCATCAGCTCCCAAGCCCTCGCCTCAACAGACTACATCCTCCTCGGTGACCTGAACTTCCACCTACAAAATAACAAAAATATCAACACCACCAACCTAATCAACAACCTAGCCAACTTCGGCCTCAAGCAACTCGTCACTTCACCCACCCACTACGCAGGCCACACACTCGACCCCATCTTCTCAGCCAGCAACCACGTCTCCTTCAGCCACACCACCGAACTCAGCTGGACAGACCACCGCTGCATCCTCTTCTCCTACCAGAAACCAGTCACTCACCACCACCACACACAACCCCCCCCCGACGCAACTGGAGCAAAATATCAACAGATCAACTGATCTCCATTGTCGCCTGGGCCCCACCCCCTGGGACTCCGGACCCCAACACAGCCGCCACCAACCTGCATCGCTGGATAGAAGACTGCCCCAACACCCTCGCACCGCTAAAAAAAAAAAAAACACCTCCTGCAGAATCAAGGTCAGCTGGTTCACCCCAGAACTACAGGAATCCAAATGGCTATGTCGCAAAATGGAAAAAACCTGGCACCTTGAACCTACCAACTCCAACCACATTGCTTTCAAGGATGCCCTACGCAAACATCACCAATTGATCCGCACCAACAAAAGGACCCACTTCAAAAACAGTATGGACGCCAACGCTCACAACAGTAAAGAGTAATTCGGCTTCATCTATGAGCTCTCCACCCCCAGGAGCTGCTCCAACGAACCCCCGCCATCAGAGGAGTTCTGCAACTCACTGACAACCCACTTCCGTCAAAAGATAGAAGAAATCCATAATAGCTTCAAACCCCAGACCCACCAGCTGACTACAAACACTCAAGAACCCAACACTCCAAGCAACACCCACTTCCTCCACACCTGGACCCCCGTCAACATATAGGACACCGCCACCACCATGGCCTCCATCCACTCTGGATCACCATTGGACCCCTGCCTACACCATATCTTCAATAAGGCAAATATCATTATCGCCCCCTCACCTCTGCAAAACCATCAACAGCTCCTTCGAGTCAGCCACCTTCCCAGAAAGATGGAAGCACGCAGAAATCAGCGCCCTGCTGAAGAAACTAAAGGCAGACCCAGACGACCCCAAGAACTACTGGCCGATCTCCCTCCTCCCCTTCCCAGCCAAGGTCATCGAAAAAAGTGTGAACAGCCAACTATTCCGGTTCCTGAAAGACAGCAAGGTACTCGACACCTCCCAGTCCGGATTCCGCAGAAACCACAGCACCGAGACCGCACTCATTGCTGCCACAGACGACATTAGGACCATGCTCGACGAAGGAGAAACAGCAGCACTCATTCTCCTGGACCTCTCCGCAGCTTTCGACACGGTATCTCATCACACACTCCGCACACGCCGCCACAGCGCTGGAATCCGCGACAAGGCACTCAACTGGATCTCGTCATTTCTCTCAGGCAGAACCCAGAGAGTCTGCCTCCCACAGTTCCTGTCAGAAGCCTCCAGAATCATCTGTGGCGTCCCCCAAGGATCTTCGCTCAGCCCCACGCTCTTCAACGTTTACATGGCCCCCCTCGCCAACATCGCACAAACCCACCACATCAACATAGTTTCCTACGCAGACGACACTCATCTCATCCTCTCCCTCACGAAAGACCCTACAACTACAAAGAACTACCTCCACAACGGACTTCACGCCATCGCCGGATGGATGGAATCAAACCACCTCAAGTTAAACACAGACAAGACAGAAATCCTCATCTTTGGCACCAACCCCTCAGCTTGGAATGACTCCTGGTGGCCCACCTCCCTAGGATCCGCAACCTCACCCACCACCCATGCACGCAACCTGGGCTTCATCCTGGACTCCACACTCAGCATGACTCAGCAGGTCAATGCCATCTCCTCTTCCTGCTACAACACTCTCCGCATGCTCTGCAAAATCTTCAAGTGGATTCCTGTCGAAACCAGGAAAACTGTCACCCACGCCCTGGTCAGCAGCCGATTGGACTACGGATACGCCCTATATGCAGGAATAACAACCAAACTCCTAACAAAGCTGCAAATGTCCCACGCCATGACCACATTTCCCCCCACCTCAGAGACCTACACTGGCTACCAGTATCAAAGAGGATCACCTTCAAACTCCTCATCCACGCACACAAGGCCCTCCACGCACACAAGGCCCTGCCTACCTCAACGACAGACTCACCTTCCACACCCCCACCCCCAGTCTGCGCTCCGCCAGCCTTGCCCTCGCCTCCGTCCCCCGCATCCGCTGCACCATCGCCGGAGGAAGATCCTACTCTCACCTAGCCGCCAAGACCTGGAACTCCCTACCGCTCTACCTTCGCCAGACCCAAGACCTCTTGACATTCAGGAAACGCCTTGAGACATGGCTCTACGACCAGTAGCTCCCCCCTGCAGCGCCTTGAGACCCGTGTGATTAGTGCGCTCTATAAATCCTTGATTGATTGATTGATAAGATTTATGATATTGCTAGAATAATTTCTAAGATAAATAGTTACTAAATAATCACTAAATGTGTTTTTGATTTATCTTGCGTATCAGATATGTTCATTAAGCAGGGAATGGGTGTTCTGAGGGATTGCCACTTCACTGTTTGGCAGGCAAGTAGCGAAGGCCTGGGAGCAGTTGTTTATACAGGTGTCGCTAAGGGTGCCCTTTGGAAAAGTTTTGAACCCTTAGGTGGCTCAGGCCCTTTAGGCAGATGCAGACGATAATGGATATTCTGAGCAGGGCTGCCACTTGACTGGGGATCTTTACCTAAACTGCGCCTTCCTAGCAGTGGAGCAGGCAGGGCATCTGTTTCAGCTTCAGTAGGGTACTAGCCTAAAACTTTCCCACACGGCATGTGAGATCTGGATGGAGTTCCTAGCGGATCCTATGGGACTCTAAACACTGCAAGTCCTATTAGATCACGGCTCCACTAGGGGGTTGAGCGCCCATATTTACAGAGCCCTCAAAAGGGATAGACAGGTTGACATGACAAAAGTCAGGGACAGATGGATGAAGTATTTGCATGAACCGCTTAAGGTGGGGGCCTGGAAGAGAGCCTGCACACAGGTCTGAGAGGTGGCTATCAATACGCAGTTTAAACTAACCCAGTTTTATTACTTGCATCGCACTTAAATGACACCTCAGTGGCTGTACAAGATTACCTGTAGCAGTCGGCTGCCTTCCCCAGATGCTGGACAGATCTGGCTATGTTTCTCCATATGACATGGGAATGCTGCAAGCTACAGGGGCTCTTAGAGAAGGTCCTGGGGACATTGCAAGACGTTGCATGAATTCAGCTGGACACTTTGGTTGCACTCTTGTTTGTTAGAGGGACTCTCAGACCAAAAGATCGAGGCTTAGATGAGGCACAGATTTGCCCTTCTGGGGCTGGTGCTGGCTAAGGG
Source organism: Pleurodeles waltl (assembly GCF_031143425.1). NCBI lineage: Eukaryota > Metazoa > Chordata > Amphibia > Caudata > Salamandridae > Pleurodeles > Pleurodeles waltl. Next base: position 437,709,171 of record NC_090449.1, read on the forward strand.
ATGTATAGCTATCCACTGGGCGCTACCTGGCCACCTGACAATCCAACGATGGATGACAGACGTGTGAATGGGAAGTGGCAGAGGAGAGGTTGTGACTGGTGCTCACTGATGAGAATGCCAAACGGGACTTGGTGTTGTGGAGTGAGATTTTTAAGGGCCTAGCTGCGACATGGCCCCCAGAGGGTTCCTCCCCAGTGGCTACTGTGGAGCTGGTTGAAGATGCGTAGAGGGAGTTCTGCTCGCCCCCACCTCCCCAATAGGGTGTCCCCGGATGCATGCAGACACTCGTGTGGCAGATTGCGGAGTCTCACTGATACAGGGATTAGGACCAGCGAATGTACAATTTCAGTAACCCATTAGAAAAAAGAAGGATGTGAACCAGATGTTCAAGGGGAAACAATGAGTAGATGAAATGTGGTGGAAAAGGGATGGGGCAAGCTATGATCCTTAAGAGAGAGCAAGAACAGATAGACTCTCAGGTGCTGCATAACATTTGCATCGAGGACGAATGATGTTATATTCTTTGGATCCAGGATTTCAGCATGTTGTGTGTACTTGAGATTGATTTTTCAAAATGGTGCCTGAACTATTATTTGGGATTGAAAAGTGTCTCATACATCTCCATCTGGAACTCTGAGCAATAGCAAACATTTGAGGTCTAGAACTGAAAAGTGTTGCTTACATTTTAGATCTTGAACTAGAAGAAATTTCATTCATTGAACATCCAAGACCTGAAGCTGGTCTGTATTTATCCTTTATAGTCTAAATGGTTGACTGCACTTTGGTTCCAGGATTTCTGTGCTCTCATACACTGAATATTGCATTATTTGAATATACTGTGACTTAACATTTTGTAGAGCTTTTAAAGGAGATGAGTTAAAAGCCAACTGAATGTGAATGATTGCTAAACTACCAAAACGTACCAGGAAATACATGATCAAAGTCTGTACATTTTCTTGTTTTAGCTTATTACATTTTTTATTTCCTAATTTACTTGGTTTACCTTTTTTTGTTTGTTTTTAATTTCTTTTTTTAACTGTATCTTTTTCAGAACTTCCGGCCAGCTGGCGGCTCCATCTTGCACCACCCTGGAGCCATGTTGTGAGTACTGTAAAAACGTTTTGTTAAAATACATACAGATTGCCTCAGTAAAAGGAATCTAACAGCAAATCTCATAAATTGATTTCTAAATCAATTCTTCAAACTAATATTGCTTGGGACTGGACCCTGTAACCATTGCTGTTTTAAATAGCTATTTGAAAATAGAAATTGTCAGTAGACACGTCAGTCTCCTTGTAATATGATTCTTGGTTCTTCTCATTCCAACTTTGGTGGAACAATTCCACCGCTCATTTGTGTGATGAATGATGTCATTAGTTGTGCTGTTTTTTCTATTTGTTTTGGCTGTGCAGTCTCCAATGACTGCAGTTTTTACAGGAAACTTCACATAGAAATAAGTTCCCTTTAAAGGCTTGTGTCTGCTGCTTCAGACATTGTTTAGTTTCTGACAGACTCTGTGCTTACCACAAACCACTCCCACAGGAAAAGTCTCCAGCACAAGAAGAACAAGTTAACTGTGTTTAGTAGTGCTCTTTCTGGTGGATACTATAACAGCAGATTTCTCACCTTTCGAATATTCCCTAGGAACAGGACTGCATCCTGGAGATTTCATAGGAGTGCTCCTGCATAGCACTGGGTGGCGCCATGCAACTCCCTGTTGACTTTGTTCCACCATGGAAGTAATGGATCAGAGCTGCATATACGCATCCCCCCTCCCCCCCTTGCAAATGAGAGAACGCCCTCCTATGTAAGCACTCTGACAGGCTGACAGCAACATGACAACAGTGTTACTGGTAGCCTTTATATAGGACTCTGGGACTTAGTCCCCTATCCTGAAGATGAAAAAAAATAAAGATATAGGAGGCCAGGGTAGTGATACCCTGACCCCTTAGGACCATGTTGGGTACCCAGAAGAAAAAAGGAAAAAAAATCAGCAAAAAATGTTGCAATGCCTCAAGAGTATTTCGGGAGCAGAAACAATAAAAAAAACAAATGGCGGCCAGGCTGCATTCCCATCCCGGGGCCAAAATTATCAAAAAGGGGAAAAGGGTGGGGGTGTGCGACCCTTTCCCTAAGAGGCTCTGGGACCCCATCCCCCGGGGACGTATTCTTTAATGAAGAAGAGGAGGGGGGCCTTATGGCTCCCCCTCCAAGCCTGTGAGAACCCCAGGAAGCCCACTCCTAGGGCCAAAATGTGTTAAAAAGGGAAGAATGACAGCACAGCCCCCTCCCTCAGACCCTAAAGGCCTTGGGGACCCCATCCCTGGGGCTGAATTTTTTAATGAAGGAGTATGGTAGCAGTAACCCCCCCCCCCCTTTTCTGGAGCTGCTAAAGGCCCCGTGGACCCAATCCCCCAGGGCCACTAAACCTAAATACAACAGAGCCACCTCCCTAAACCATTAATTACCTTAGGGACCCCATTTACCAGGGCTGCTTTTGTAGTTATCTGCCAGAGCACTCACTCCCAGGGCATAGCATTTTCAAAACTCCCACCAAGCTGGAGCAAATACCAAGTCCACCCCCAGCAGGCACAAGCTTTGAAAATGCTCCTGCCCACTGGGAGTGGACTTTTGAATTGCTTTCCTGTCCCCACTAAAGCGAGCAGGGAAACAGATCAAAATATTGCTCCTGCCCGGAGGGCGCAACATTAGGAGGTGCTCCCTGCGGATGGGAGCAGCGCTGGCTCCTGCTGTATGTGGGCAGCCAGTTCAGGCAGTGGTGGCCTTGGTGGCCTTGGGCCTCCCTCTGCAGCCTCCAGTGAGAGTTTGGTGTATGCCCTGGGTGGGCACCAAGGCAACCACCTTTAACTGTGCAGACCCTGAGGGATGGGGTCCCAGGGGGGCTGGGAAATAGGCTGCATGGGGCTGAAAATGCCCCGGGAGGAGAGCTGCATGACCCGTACACCCCCCTCTTCCAGGCATCATGCAAGGCCTCAGGGAATGGAGTCCCTGGGACAAGAAAAACTGCTGGGGGGGACGCAAGCACCCCCTCTCCATGAAAATGACACCATCCTCTGGAGGATGGGGTCTCCAGGAGCCGAAATTCTCTCAGGCCGCATGCGCCCGCCCCCTGAAAATTAAACCAGGCCCTAGGGGATGGGAGTCCCCCCCCCAGGTCGAAATCAGCCCAGGGAGGGGGGCCACACACGCTCCCTTACTTTTATTTAAAAGAGTGACCCTTGCGGATGAAGTCTCTGTGGCCTCACAAGGCTAAGGGAGGGGGTCCCCATTATTTAAATAGGTGGCCCCGGGGAATGAGGTCCCCAGGACGATAACGGCTCAGGAATTTGGGGGTGGGGGGGTGCATGCACCCTTCTCACTTTAAAAAATAAAATACACTACTTAGGGAGATGTGGTCCCGAGGGCCTTACAAGGTTCTGAGACTGGGGCTGCGTACACAGCCCACCACAACCCCACTTTAAAAAACAAATAAAAAAGGCCTTGAGGAATAGGAATTGGCTTACTCTTTTGTGGGTAGGTGCACATCCCTCCCTAACCCCTTCCTTATCCTCATTTAATCCTTCCTAATCTCCTCTAAACCCCACCTATGTTGTAGTAAAGATGCTTGTTTTTTAACCACTCCCAAGGTGCCTCACAAATGTATTACTGAGTAGGAAAGTTACATGCGTAAGGATTTTCTCATAGTAAGAAAGGGCAGATGGTGTGGAAGATTTACACTTGTAGGTTTGTCAATAGCATTTTTAGCACTTTAGCAATACCATTGTAATACTACTAAACATACTATGAAATGCCTTTTTTGTATAGTCCCCTGCGGGTTTAGGCAGGATTAAGCACATAGCTCAGATATTCTTGCAGGTCAGACATGCAACTCAGTTCAATATCTTGTCACTGCTTCAGCTAAAAAATCTTTGCATGTACAGGCCAGACTTTGTGGCCAAACACTGCCGTTTACAGCCAAAGAGGTTGGTCGTAGACCCTGGCCACAGGCACACCGCACCTCGCCAGACTGAAGACCATGCATATTGTGGGGTTGGCTGCATGTGGTGGGGTTGGCCGCAGGCCAGGTCTTGTGGCCGTGTCCCACTGCGCGCTGCCTTCAGCCGTGCACTGCTTATGACTGACATCTGAGATTACTCATGTAGGACGGGGAGGCCATGCTAGTGTGGAACAATAAGGCTGCCCTCCTTCTGCACCCTAAGGGGCACCATTAAGTCCATCTTAAGGTGGATTCATAGGTCTTCTCAGTGTGGAGCTACTTGTATTTTAGTCTTCTTGGGTGGACCCAAAGTTGGCATCCTTTTTCCGGTGGTTTACTGGAAGACAAGTGTAACAGAACGGGAGACATCGATTGGAACCCATCTGGTATCACTTTGTAGAACCTGCAACACACAAAGATCTATGACAGAATTCCTCCACTCCTCCTGAAAATATCTGAGTCTGAGGATATATATCTCAGATCGGTTTCTGGAAGGTGGAGTCAGGGGGAGCAGCGGTGTCTGCGTTAGCCCATATGTGCATTGAGGATTGGGGGAAGCCAGAGCATACTGAAGGCAGATAGCAGGCAGCGCCACCCCCGGGATGATTGTCGTCAGGAGCCTCCTCCCCCTGTTGTCATGCCATGCGGGTGTATGCCCACATGCTTCATCGCACACCAGGGTAGAATCCTCGGATGGAGGTCATGATGATCCTTGGTAGAGCCGGTGCCCCTGCCTTTTCCTACCCCACTTTCAGGTTTGCTCTGACTCTCTTAGTTTTTTCACAGTCCCATTTTTCAGCTTCCATGCCACAGCTGTCGTTCACTGTCAGTTGCTGCTGGCAATTCCACTACTGTCACTGCACTGCACTCACCCGGGGAGCCGAGTGAGTTTGGGTAGTGGGACTTGCGGGTAGGTGTGCCAATGGTTTGCAGCTGGGCCTGGAGCTGTGGGTTGAGCCGATGCTGGAATCCAAACTTTTGGATCTCCTCTGCTGAGGCTCTTAAGCGTCTTAATGCTCTGTTTCTTAGAGCTACCCCTGTGAGGCAACAGTAAATTGTATGCTCCTCGGACTGGAAGCCTTTGAGAGTTCATTGGAAGACATCTGTTGTGGGTGGAGGCGGCATCAGTTAACAGCTCTTGGGAGGAGGTAAGTGGTAGGAACTGGTCAGTTTATACCACACTGCGGCTTCTACCTACAGCCCACATACTCTATCACATATTTTATCTACGTTACCTGTACCTCATGCAGTGAAATTAACAGACTTTATCTTCTTTATTCTATGGTTGTTGCTGATCAAGTCTTTGAGATCCCGATCAAGACCTGTACTTATAGTTCTTACAGTGGATTTAGTCTCATAAACTCATAGACTCATATTGTCACTGTGACAGTTGGAGTGTCCGCAAGGTGTTCTCCCCGTCAGCGACCCTCTGCGACCTTCTACAATTTATTGTGTCTCATCTAGCTATGGTAGGATTTCGTCCCCCAGCTTCTTTCGTGTCCAGGAGGGCACGTTACAGATCAGTTTGAATAGTTTGAAAAGAGGTAGGATATATCACTGTTCTGTTAAATTGCTAAACGCAAACTACAGGGAGGCATATTTGGTCCCTCTAAAACCCCAGTAGGCACTACCCTCTATGCATTTTTAAAGGGTACTGCAGGTGTACTGGACAAATAAATTATTCTAGTGTAACGGTGTCTGTCACTAGGATTGGGTGAGGGGCTTCAGGTTCCTGCGGGATGAGAGGTATCGAGAGTGAGAGCGAGTGTAGGAGGCTGGCCTGGCTTGTAGTGGGTACCAGAGGTACTTACACCTTGTGCTAGGTCCAGTTATCCCTTATTAGTGTAGAAGAGGTGTTTCTAGCAGCTTAGGCTGATAGAAGGTAGCTATAGCAGAGCAGCTTAGGCTGAACTAGGAGACATGCAAAGCTCCCACTATACCACTGGTGTCATATGCACAATATCATAAGAAAACACAATACACAGATATACTAAAAATAAAGGCACTTTATTTTTATGACAATATGCCAAAAGTATCTCAGTGAGTACCCTCAGTATGAGGATGCCAAATATACACAAGATATATGTACACAATACCAAAAGTATGCAGTAATAGCAAAAGGAAGTAATGCAAGCAGTGTAAAGTTACAATAGATTGCAATAGGAGCACATAGGTATAGGGGCAACACAAACCATATACTCCAAAAGTGGAATGCGAACCACGAATGGACCCCAAACCTATGTGAGCTTGTAGAGGGTCGCTGGGACTGTAAGAAAACAGTGAGGGTTAGAAAAATAGCCCACCCCAAGACCCTGAAAAGTAGGTGTAAAGTGCACCTATAACCCCCAGAGAGCACAAAAGTCGTGATAGGGGTTTTCTGCAAGGAAGACTAACACCCGCAAAGCAACAACAGTGGATTTCTGGACCTGAGTACCTGTGAAACAAGGGGACCAAGCGCAAGAGTCGCGACAATGTAGAGAGTGGGCAGATGCCCAGGAAATGCCAGCTGAGGGTGCAAAGAAGCTGCCACCGGATGGAAGAAGCTTTGGTTTCTGCAAGAACGAAGAGGACTAGGAACTTCCCCTTTGGAGGATGGATGTCCTACGTCGTGAAGAAGCTTGCAGAGGTGTTCCCACGCAGAAAGACCGCAAACAAGCCTTGCTAGCTGCAAGGGTCGCGGTTAGGGTTTTTGGATGCTGCTGTGGCCCAGGAGGGACCAGGAGGTTGCCACTTGGATGAGGAGACAGAGGGGGCGCCCAGCAAGTCAGGGAGCCCTCACAGAAGCAGGCAGCACCCGCAGAAGTACCGGAACAGGACTTGGAAGAGGAGTGAACCGGAGTCCACCCGAAGTCAGAAAAGGGAGTCCCACGACGCCGGAGGACAACTCAAAAGGTTTTGCACTGCAGGTTAGAGTGTCGGGGACCCAGGCTTGGCTGTGCACGAAGGAAATCCTGGAAGAGTGCACAGGAGCCGGAGCAGCTGCAAATCACGCAGTACCCAGCAATGCAGTCTAGCGTGGGGAGGCAAGGACTTACCTCCACCAAACTTGGACTGAAGAGTCACTGGAATGTGGGAGTCACTTGGACAGAGTTGCTGAGTTCCAGGGACCACGCTCGTCGTGCTGAGAGGGGACCCAGAGGACCGGTGATGCAGTCTTTTGTTGCCTGCGGTTGCAGGGGGAATTTTCCGTCGACCCACGGGAGATTTCTTCAGAGCTCCTGGTGCAAGAAGGAGGCAGGCTACCCCCAGAGCATGCACCACCAGGAAACAGGCGAGAAAGCCGGCAGGATGAAGCGATACAAGGTTGCAGTAGTCGTCTTTGCTACTTTGTTGCGGTTTTGCAGGCGTCCTGAGCAGTCAGCGGTCGATCCTTTGGCAGAAGGTGAAGAGAGAGATGCAGAGGAACTCTGGTGAGCTCTTGCATTCGGTATCTGAAGAATTCCCCAAAGCAGAGACCCTAAATAGCCAGAAAAGGAGGTTTGGCTACCTAGGAAGGAGGATAGGCTAGTAAGAAAGGTAAGAGCCTATCAGAAGGAGTCTCTGACATCACCTGATGGCACTGGCCACTCAGAGCAGTCCAGTGTGCCAGCAACACCTCTGTTTCCAAGATGGCAGAGGTCTGGGGTACACTGGAGGAGCTCTGGGCACCTCCCCTTGGAGGTGCAGGTCAGGGGAGTGGTCACTCCCCTTTCCTTTGTCCAGTTTCGCGCCAGAGCAGGGCTGGGGGGATCCCTAAACCGGTGTAGACTGGCTTATGCAGAGATGGGCAGCATCTGTGCCCATCAAAGCATTTCCAGAGGCTGGGGGAGGCTACTCCTCCCCAGCCATCACACCTATTTCCAAAGGGAGAGGGTGTCACACCCTCTCTCAGAGGAAATCCTTTGTTCTGTCTTCCTGGGCCAGGGCTGCCTGGACCCCAGGGGGGCAGAAACCTGTCTGAGGGGTTGGCAGCAGCTGCAGTGGAGACCCCGGAAAGGCAGTTTGGCAGTACCCGGGTTCTGTGCTAGAGACCCGGGGGATCATGGAATTGTCTCCCCAATGCCAGAATGGCCAGAATGGCATTGGGGTGACATTTCCATGATCTTAGACATGTTACATGGCCATGTTCGGAGTTACCATTGTGACGCTATACATAGGTAGTGACCTATGTATAGTGCACGCGTGTAATGGTGTCCCCGCACTCACAAAGTCCGGGGAATTTGCCCTGAACTATGTGGGGGCACCTTGGCTAGTGCCAGGGTGCCCACACACTAAGTAACTTTGCACCCAACCTTCACCAGGTGAAGGTTAGACATATAGGTTACTTATAAGTTACTTAAGTGCAGTGGTAAATGGCTGTGAAATAATGTGGACGTTATTTCACTCAGGCTGCACTGGCAGGCCTGTGTAAGATTTGTCAGACCTCCCTATGGGTGGCAAAAGAAATGCTGCAGCCCATCGGGATCTCCTGGAACCCCAATACCCTGGGTACCTCAATACCATATACTAGGGAATTATAAGGGTGTTCCAGTATGCCAATGTGAATTGGTGAAATTGGTCACTAGCCTGTTAGTGTCAATTTGGAAAGCAGAGAGAGCATAACCACTGAGGTTCTGGTTAGCAGAGCCTCAGTGAGACAGTTAGGCATCACACAGGGAACACATACATATAGGCCACAAACTTATGAGCACTGGGGTCCTGGCTAGCAGGGTCCCAGTGATCCATAACAAACATACTGACAACATAGGATTTTCACTATGAGCACTGGGCCCTGGCAGGATCCCAGTGAGACAGTGGAAACACCCTGACATATACTCACAAACAGGCCAAAAGTGGGGGTAACAAGGCTAGAAAGAGGCTACTTTCTCACAGCGAGGCCCCCCTCTCCAACGCATAGCCCCCTGTTTGATGGGAGTGGGATTGGGACTGGCTGGCTGCCATAATGACCACCATCTTTATCTAGCTCAGTGCCCAATACCTGTTCCGACCCCCAGCTAATTGGTGGGGGTTAGGGGCCGCCTTTAGCCAAATGCAGAAGGAAGTCTAAGGAAGCAGACCAAAGTGAACCCAGGAGGATCACGAGGGCGTCCAATGGAAGAAGCAGCATCCCTTCACCCCCACAGCCCCCGGCTTCTTCAGTCATTGAAAGCTCAATCTCTAACACTGCTAACTACAACAATGCTAGTGCTGTAGCTCCTCCTGGCTTGGATTGGGACAAAGTTTTTAATAAATTCCAGCTCTTGGTGGATGCCTGCTTATCTCCGCTCATTGATAGACTATGCAAAGTGGAATCTGCAGTAACTCAGGTACTACAATTGCCTGCCGACCTGCTGGCCAATGGGCCTGCTCCCTTTTTCACCACCTGGGCAAATCTTAATGCATCAACTGTGATCTCTGCTATGTCTGTAGCTCCCAGTCTAACATTGATTGGAATGACCTGCACCACTTCACTTCAACTCCGCAACAGATCTCCAGTGCAGGGGCTACTGATGTAAGGGTTGGGGCAACCCAGCACAGTAACGGGCCGGGAGGAAGAGGAGCCTCACCAATGAAACAAATTCCTGAGCTCAAGGCTACGCCACAGCATGTTCCCAGTCCATCTCGACTCAGTCTCCCACCGGTCCCTCTGTGACCATGCTGACGGACGTGCCACACTTAACCTCTTCGAGAGATGAATCAACTTGTGAGCTTAAAAACAGGGTTTGCCACTGTCTATCTTGCAACAAGAGTTTTGACATGAATGAACCTAAAGACATTTTCTTTTTGAGGAGGGTAGGGTGGGTTTGTCCATCGGTCAAGCAAAAGAGGGGAGACTGCATTGTGGTCAACTCTAAATACCCTAATTTTGCCCTGTAGACCACCAGTTAAGCCACAGAGATTCGCCATCCCCAACTCTAATAAGTTTCAACCACTCTCAGACTTAGCTTGTGTTGACTGACAGCCAGGGGGGCCGAGATCAGCCACTTAATCCAATGCCACACCCACACATCATCTACCCCACCCCTACCTTTCTTCAGGACCAACATGCAGAAAACCCCACCCCTTACATTCTTGAACATCTATCTCCACGTTGTCCCCTCCCTGTTTTGGGCACTCTGGTAAACCTATCACTGCCTCCCCTCCCGTTACTGTCCTGGAATTTTGCGGGTCTACAAGGGGAAAGTTATTGATCCAGAATGGGGTAATTTTTTTTATTCAACATGACATAATTCTGCAGGAGACCTAGGCCGTGAAAAACCTCTTGGCCTGGTAACACCAGTTTTAGCATTGAGGCTGTTCCATCCAAGGCTAGGCATCCATCTGGTGGCTTCCTGATCTGGGTTAAAAACGTGCCCTTTTTATCTATAAAGAAATTAGAGAGCGAAAGAACCGATATCTTAGGTCTGTCCATAAAGGGCAGGATTGGCAGTAGGATTGATTTATAAAACGGCCTAGAGTCTGCAATTGGTCTTGGAGACAAGGCTAGAGGTATACCCTTACTGGAAAGTAAACCCTTATCATAACCAGCTTCCGCTATTCAGCTTTTATCTATAACCTTCAATCATGATATGAGGGCATATGTAATGGGAGGTAACATTCTGATCTATATTGTGCCTATACGTTTCACAAGGGTGATACTAAAAGCAGAATCGACTGTGTATTCTTAGACCTTGATATTTTGCACACGGCTATTGGCTTTGAAATCCTAAACAAAGCTGATAGTGATCATAACGCACTTAGGCTCAAAATGCATGGAAATCTGTTTGGAAATTCTGCTGCACCAGGAGTCAGGTCACAGACTCTTGTATCATTAGGAAACAACAGGAAGGCTATTAAATGGTCTAAACTTTGTCTTAATACCAAAACCTTAACTGAAATCTATGACCCCTTTAGTGCTATTTTTAAACTACTATTGGAGCATCCTTTTGATACATCTTTGATGTTAGGCCTCCATGAGGAATTGTTTAGTGTCTTACACCAGCTTTACCCTAAGGATCTAGGTTCCAAAAAAGGGCATCTCCCAGCAGGCTTCTACCTGGTTCAATAAGTAATGCCAGCAGGTGAAAGGGCAATCAATTGCAGTAGTTAAAATGGGGTCCTGTAAGTCATTCTCTATTGCCTGTGCACATTATAAACACATTATTGCATTCACAAAACAGAAATGGATAGACAGCATCTGGTTAGCACTAATTGTTGCTGCTGAAGAACACGACTGACATTCTGACATATTTTCTCCCATGGCAGTGGTAGTGCTATTAGCCACCTAGCACTCTCAATCAAGCCACAGCAATGGATAGATTACTTTGCTAACATTTATGCCCAAACCAATGCAGGGGCCTCCTATTCTAAGAGTAATGCTGCCTGTGGGGGAATACATATCCCAGACTCCTCTTGGCCCCAGTAGTGGGCCATTTTGGGGACCAGCTGCCCACACAAGAGCCCACTAACGAGCACTATAAGGCACAGCTAGATCACTAAAGCGTGTGGCGCTCAGATCTACCTGTGGAGGCCTACATGTCCCAGACTCCTCTTGGCCCCAGGAGGCGGCCATTTTGGGGATCAGCTGCTCACACTAGAGCCCACCAATTAGCACTATAAAGCATGGCCAGATCACTGCTGCACAGGACGTACGTGGGCCAAGGGCAAGACCCATCCACAGCCAGAAGAGGCTGAGCTGGGCCCACTGCCTTGGTTTTTCTGTTTTTTTTTCTCTCTCATATTTTTGTGCATGGCTATTGAATGCTGACTCGTATAGTATAGAAAGTGGTGAGTAAAGAAGGGTGCACAATAAGACCTTAAGCCCTTGTTAAGAAAATCAGCTGTTCGAATGTGTAAAAAGACTCTAACGTTTCTTCAGCTGTTATGTAATACAGATGTCTGTATTGGGGTGTGTAGTTTTTTTAAACATGCTTTCCGCAGTAGGAGAACAATGGGGGACAACTAGTAGGCTATTAAATTGGAGTAGCCTCACTTACAATTTTATTGTATGTTATTGTTTATTATTAGACTCCCTATTAGATTTTTAATGACTCGCTTATTTTTATATATATATATATACATATATATATATATATATATATATATATATACACACACACACATATATATAAATAAATATGCACTTTATGCGATTATGTCCCCCAGCTGAGTTGAGACATTTAATCTAGCATGGTTTTGATAATTGTAAAATTCGAAACAGACGCCAAAATCAGAATAATATTTGTCCAAGCACTTTAGAGGGATTTTAATATTTTACGTAGCAAGCCTGTAATTTTATGATATAAATGCATTTTCTCGATAGAGTGTTTAATGAATGTTGTATATACAGAGAATTAACTGGATGACCTTTAACAGAGTTCTAGGTATTAGAAATATATTTTAAATATTGGTCAGGTTACGCTGGTTGAGGCCTACTGAATAAATCACAAAACAGTAATGTTGATTGATTTTTAACTGACTATTTATTCTTTGTGTACTTTTATGGTTTTTGATAAGCCGAATAAAGTTATTTTGACTTGACTTGACCAATGCTGTCATGAGCTCAGGAGTCATAGCTATCAATGACTCGATTTGCTTCACCCTCTATGAAACTCTTAGTGCTATCCAGGCTATGAAACCTGAGAAAGCCCCAGGTCCCGATAAAGTCCTGAATGATCCGTTTCGATCTGAGCCTACTGTATAAGGACCACATATTAATGTTCTGTCTAATGGGATACTCGCAGGAGGAAAGATTCCAGAGTCCTGTGTGGTGCTGAGATCATACCAATATACAAAAATGGGCGATAGAAGCACTCGTCCATTATGTCACCTTTATGGGCAGGTTTTAATGCCAAGGTGAGCATGACAGATCAAACGTTTTGTTTTGACCTTATCTTCTCGAAATACCTCACGGCAGCCTTTGATCTTGTTCCTAGAAAGAACCTTTGGTCCACTTTAGCATCCACAGGGCTAGATCACATACTCTTAGACACTCTGGTAAGATTAAACAATAACTCCTTGCCCAAGTCAGATGTGGATTGGGTAGTGAACTGTCCGACTGCATATCTGGAGAGCGCAGGGTGCGCCAAGGGTGTGTACTTGAGCCAACTCTATTTTAGTTTTATATAACGATGTGGTAAAATATTTATGTAACTGCATTCATGACTCCTCAAGACTAAGAGTGCACTCCATTCTTGCACTGCTTTTTGCAGATTACCTCCTCCTGCTCTGAACTACAAAACCTGTTGAACAAATTAATGGAATATTGTGATCATCGTGGGTTGAAATTGAATACCCAAAAAGTTAAGATAATGCTATTCATTCCCCATAGACCCTGCAGAGGCGGGTTCTCAATATAGGGACCCATCCTGCAGGTGATTTAAAAATTTGAGTACTTGGGGATTAGAATTGAAAAGTCTAAGATGGAATTTCCAGTCGCAAAAAAGTGAACAAATTTTGCTACATACTGCGCCTGGCATATTTAGGATGTTCAAGGCCACCACCCCAAATCTGTCTCCTCAGGTATTGAACTCTACTGGGCTAAAGCCCAGGCTGCTGCAATGTACATGGCCAAGGGAAATCATCAAAAGAAAATAATTTCTTGAGATCTTTATTTAGCCCTCCTCAGGGTACCCCAATCTTACATTAACTCGACACTGGCCTAAGGAGAGTCGGTGACCTGGCCTCTTTGAACCCCCTTTTACATTGGGCCAGACTGTGGTCTACCCTAGAACTTTCCCATTATAGACTAGCAGCAGAGGAATTGTTGAAATTAAGCAAGTCCAAATTCCCACCATTGTTCCAACATGTTAAACTGTACCTTTATGATTTAGGCCTGAGTGAATACTGTATTAATGCTGTCCAAATTACCCACAGCACTAAATGCATATTGGAATAGTATTATCATTGGCCACCATGGAAAAAACCAAATCTGAGGGGAATGCAGGTGGATGTTTTTGTCTTCAAAGCAACACCTGGAACTGTAGATGAACATCATTCAACTTCCCCTGGCTCACACATTTCTTATTAAATTCAGGCAGGGATCACTATTAGTAAATAAATGTATAAATAGATGGAAAGCCCATGGCACAGATTCACCAGCATGTGTATTTTGTAACTATAGGATTGAGGTTGTTGAACATGCCCTATTTTTCTGCCCTTTTGTATGACGGGCCTAGGTGGTTCTGGCATAAACCACTCTGCATCTCTTTAGGAGTCCGACAACTCAATAAGGCCTATTGTATTTTATGGTCCGACACAAGCCAGATGTTGGTATTTGGCATTAGACGATACTTATATGCAATATGGCTACACAGGAAGAAGGTGGGGGAGTATTTTTCTGGAAAAAAATATTAATTCCAATACAGATGCCTTTCTTCTTTCCTTTCTACTTGCTTTTAATTGACTGTGTAAATATGTGGGCACATTGTGTATTGTATTTTCCAGCTCGCACTTATCTGTACTTATCGGTCCATTTTATGCTGCTATTTATTTCCGTCTTAATTGCTTTTAGTATTTTTATTACTCTGTTAGTTTTATGAGAATGATTTCGACTTTGTTTTATGCATAATATCTGTGTTATGGATATTTATTGACTTGTGTGATGATTGATAAAATTTTTGTTTTGTTTTATGGGTTTGCACCTGAAATAAACAGTTTTGATGATGATGACATTCATGACATGTTCTATGACATCACTGATGATATCTCAAAAGACATCATACATGACATCACTGATGACATCTTTAAAGCTTCTAATGTAAAAAATTGCTCTACAAACAGGTATACCATAGAGCTATGAAAGTAAGGTCAAAGTAACTCAGAAGAATATGAAGTATCTTTACTGCTATCATACATACAACCATAGGTAAAGCAAGCTTATTTGAAACATTAACCCTATACTATATACTTCATGGGTATCTGAGTTCATGTTGGCTGTTAACCACAGATGAAAGGATCACTTGTCCTTCAGAGGCTGTTCAATCTTTATACAACTCTTCAGGGAAAGCCAAGTACCTCCAAATACTCAAGGTCTGTTATATAACTAATGCCCTAGTATGGACAGTCTTTACCTGTATCAAACGCCTGACAGTCACTGAACCTACACTGAGAAATGAAGTGGATATCATTGGAAAAATGGGTACTGTGGACACTGTTTACTCTATGGAGAGAGTTTACATTGTACCATAATTTTTCCAGACAGTGAAACTTTCATGTGAACCACACCACAGAGTATTACAATATATCTACTGAGCACAGTGTACACTCTAACATCAACTTGTCCAGAGAGTGACTATTCACTCAAAATAACATAGGTCTGAAGGTGCTAAAGATTATACTGCGTGCAGCCTTCATACGGTGGTGAAAACTTTAGGGATAGCCCATCTTCTGAAGCAAAACAAGCACATGTACATAGGTTAGTACCTGGTGCACACACTCTTCTTTGTTAAGTAGAAACTGTCATGCTGCGAAAATTCTGTCTAATAACTCAAGGCTGCTTTCAATATTTAGTATGTAGTACATAGAATCTTTGACCTGCTGGAAACTTTTTCCGTAGTACCAAAATACTTGTGTAGAACATAATCTACACAAGTTGTTATTCGCAAACAGACAATCTTCAATACAAAGATTTATAACGTATTCAATACCTCAACACACCTATAATACATTAGGAGCACGTGTTTTGTAAACAAACCCATTAGCTGGACCCAGGCTGAACAAAATTAGATAAAGTAATATGGTAGTTACCTGTCCCTACGTAAACTATAAAACAAACCAACACAGTCATTGGATGATGTCATCTATGATGTAGTTTGAGATGCCATCAGTGATGTCATAGAACGTGTCATGAGTGATGTCTGTGTGAGGTCATACATAAGCAGTGCATGATGGGGAAGCAAGTTATGGAACTAGATAACAGTGTAATATGCAACTTCCATACAGCACCAGAAATTCATTCATATCAGAATATCATCATAAGCTAAGGTACAGTAATCTTTGCAGCCTTCAGCACTATTATACACTGAAGCTGTGGTTAAAAAAAATGCTGGGAAATGACCTGGAAGTCAGATTCTGAAGAATCCATATGAAGTGGTTTTGTAGGGCGAGGAGACAACGTGGGAGCCCCTGGCACTTTGGTTCCAAAGAGCCAAAATAAATGAGGTGAGAATTTGAAAAATGTTCACTCTGTTCTGGCATCGAACTTCAGATTGAGACCACAGGCAAAGACTGGAATTTTAAAACAAAGGTCCCAGACCGGCTAATGGAGAGTCAAAAAACCATTTTAAACTGCTTTGAATCAGGATTTATAGTCACTTTATCCAGTTTAGAGTAGCTTTTACTTATTTATTATCC
The DNA here is from genome assembly GCF_031143425.1 of Pleurodeles waltl. Classification (NCBI taxonomy): domain Eukaryota; kingdom Metazoa; phylum Chordata; class Amphibia; order Caudata; family Salamandridae; genus Pleurodeles; species Pleurodeles waltl. The sequence continues at coordinate 437,725,459 of NC_090449.1, forward strand.
TATTAAGAAGGTTTCTTTTGATTACTTTTCTACAGTTTCTGATTACTTTTAAGCTCTCAACAGAGGGCTGAAAGAATACAGCAATATTGGAGATTGGGGAGGTTAACAACCAATCATAAAGGTGATTAACTGTGACCACAATTACTTGACCCCTGTTCTTTGTCGAGTTCAGTTAAAGGCAATTTTCATTAGTTCAGTTTCTAAATATTTCCTGAATCACGCGTTTGTGTTGGATCTCCAGTTCCGGCTGATGGCATTATAATGTTAAGTTCTTTGTAGGCCCAGTGATCTTCACTGTTCATCCTGTTGATTAATAATGTCTTGATCACACTGGTGAACATTGAGCAGCGCATGCTTGTTGGGGTGGAGTGAGGTGCTAGTTTCTGCAGGTATACATGGCATTTTCCCCAGTATGCTTTATAGATGGTGCTAAAACCCTTAATCTGATCCTGAATTCTACAGTCAGTGGAGTATTTTAGGGAAAGGTTTGATGTGGTTCTAGTTATAGGTTTAAGGACCAGTCCAGCTGTGTGGTTCTCACTCTTTGGAGCTACAACTGTGGGTGCTTTAGGGTAATTTGAAAGCATTGTCAGATCATTGAGGAATAATTAAATTGTCTCACCACCTTAGGTTCCACTATTTAAGCTTTGAGAAGGAGACACAGCTTTAGGCAAATATTTCAAAGAAAGGGTTTCATAATAGTGATAAAATGTATTTAAAAACAAAATGCAGAATAGTAGGGTGCTACAGTAGTGAGTAATGTGGTGGAGCAGTGCTGACTCTTCCTGATAAAACCTCAAATTTTTCTTTCACTCCTCTTACTGCAGAGGAGACCAAACAGATTTTATTCGTCAGGTCCTCTGGAAGGTCTGTTATGGAATGCAATAGGGACCTATATAAAAACTGGGGGCTGTCTCTCAATGTCTTTTTGTTATAACTAGGGGACATTGCTTTCAGGTTTAAAAGTTCTCTCTGTTTTTCCACTATAGCACCCAGGGCCAACACTCGGAAGATCAAAAATTAAACAACTTGCTCAGTATATTTCCTCTGCAAAGGGCTGACCACCACTTTGGGTACTCTGCTACAGCCAGAGACACAGATCGCAGGTGAAGGCCTGACGTTTGACAGGCCATTTACAGTGGTGTCCGCAACCCTAGTGGAAGGGGCTCAGTCCTCACAAGCCCTTGAGGATCATGGTGATCCCCTCACTAGTCTCTGACCAGCCAGTCCCACCATCCCCACCTCATCATTAAGCCCTGGCTCCAGTTGTGATGAATTACAGAGTGCTGCTTTCAGCTATGCCCCTAGGTTGCATGTGCTCCTATACTTTTTTGAGTCCCCTCCATCTCTCACACCTTGAGGTTGGCATTAGGAGACATTGCAGCCAGATCTGTGGGTCGGTATTTCATCTCACCTCTGATTGTAGGCCTGCATGAATCTGCGCCACCACTACATGCTGCCACTCAGCTCGGCACTAAACATTCCCAGGGTACTGGCCTTGCCCTCTGTTATCCCTTACTAGGCACATTGCATGCATCCAGCTCCCCAGTGAGCACAGTCAGAGCCAAAAACAGGAGTCTAGTTGGGAGTATGCAAGTTCTGCAGCCATTTTGACCCCTTACTCCTACCTTCTTACCCTTAACATTACCATTAACCCCTTACCCTAAACCCTGATACCCTCCCTGTTCTGTAAGCTATGACTGTAACGTAACTCTACAAGGTGTGCTTTCCCACTCATGGATGAAACTTGTTCAGTGCACCAGCGATGAATGTGAAAGACCAGTTATTGCAGCCCTGTAAAACACTTTTCAGTGTGTAATTAACATATAAATATTGCCTTTGGGTTAGTAACAATCCCATGAAAGGGATCAGGGGTACCATAAACACAGAAACAAACCTTATTTTGTTATTAACAGTATCGTAAATACTGCATTAAGAAGAATGAACACTTTTAAGTTAAAAGTATTTATTACTACATGAAAAATCTGTTTCTTATCACATCTAAACCAACTACACAAAATATAATAAACACAGCCACAAGACACGTCATAAATAAGAATAAAATGGATATTTCCAACATTGTTAACATGTCATTTAAAATGTTACCTAAACATAGCATAATGCCTACTTCTATGCACCATACTATGAGAGCATGAAAGGCAGAACAACTTGCAATCTAGAGTTTCTTAGGAAGAAGAAATGCACTGCATACCTTGTTGACAGCAGATGCTGTCTTTATCAGTGGAGGCGTGAAGACGGTGTTCCCTGAGAAGGGCAAACACCCACTGCGGTAGCAGTCAGACGGTCTTCCTCTGGGACTTGACTCTATCAGCTTCAGTCTTCAGATGAGATGTATTATCTGCGAAGTGTGAAGTGCGCTGGCAGCAGGTGAGACCTTTTCTGACAGAATCTTGGGCAATAATCTGGGCAAAGGACCTCGCCTGACAAGTGGTGACATGGCAGTCCTTACATACTACATCTTATCCGAAATTGGATTTTGTGACATAGGAATGACTGACATGGATTCTGTGCATCAAGATGTGTTCTAGACATTTCCTTATGAGCATATAAGGCAAAAGAACCTCAATTCAGACTACTTTATTTTGATTATATGTCGGCATGCATTCTTTTTTGACCTTGAAATAGTGAGGGGTAGACATTTGACCCAGACGTATGTTGCATTAGATATTGTGTCTGTCATTAGTCAAAGAACTTGATGCTGTCACAATTCCTAGAAAGATACGGTCTGGTGACATCTCCATTAAAAGGCAGAAATGGCAAAGATTCTGCATGAATCAGGGAATATGACAGCTTCCATTGTCTATTAAGGAAAATGGCTTCCCCCGTGAACTAAGATGGAGCAAGACCTTATGGACTTTACTTGCCATGAACCAATTAGCCTCTGTCCCCTTACGCTTACATTTAGAAACATAACCTCAACCTCTTATCCTTAACCAGCTACACCCTGACCCCTACCCTTAATGCTTTACCTTGCCACGAAAAGGCGTACCTTACCAATTTGTCACCTTACCTCATCCATGCCCTACCCTACTTCCAGAGAAATAACAAACAGTAAGATTGTCTGCAATTAAATTGTACACCATGAGGAAATAAACACAAGGAAATGACATGACAATGAAATGTATGCAAACAAATGGTATGCTTCCCATTCAGGCTGTGGCTGGTCTCATGTTCAGTGGCTATAAGAGTGCACACACTTAAGATCTTGAGTCATCCCAGGTACTCCTGTATTTTTCATCAGTGTTTTCTAATTGTATCTTTTCTACCTATGACCGTTCCCACACCTGACATTCATTTTTTAATCACTGTTTTTACTGTTCCTATTCAGTTAATGGCAAATATGCCTCTTGGCCAGCAATATCGTTAGTCTTAAAATTGGTATGTGGTTTAAATGAAAAGCCTTAGTGTAAACAGCCGGAATGGGTTTGCGGTTAGTCACTGAAGTGACGTTGCAGCATTTTTTTCTGAATGTGCGTAAAGAGTTACTGGTTAAATAGCACTGCATTGCAGCATCTAAAATACAAGACTTCCTATTAAACCTCTGTACATTAGGGTAAAAAATGCAGCCAGATAAACTTACATTGCCGGCAATGAAAAAGAGTCTGTTAAGAACCTGGGAGCACCACTTCCCACAATCCATTTCACTGCCAGTTGCCTCCCAGAGCCGATTTTTTTCTGGCTCATGAGAGGACACCTGTGATTGTTTCACACCTCAAAAATCTTTTTTCCTGTCAGGAAATATATATATATATATATATATTTTTTTTACTATTTCACTCGATGTCTAGGAACACCTGTCATAGGGTGTATTAGTTCGCAGCACATTCTGACAGATTCTTTTTATTCAAAATCCTCTTTTTTCACAAGCATCCCTCAAATGGGACAAAAAAGACAGTTACTGATGCTTACATGTTTTGCGTAGTCTGCCTTCTACCACACACTCTGTCAAGGAAAATGTGACATTTGCCAAACAATTTCAAAGAGAACTTTGAAGGCAAGAGTGGGCATCAAACTGAGAGATATGCTTGAAAATGAGAGAAGAGAAATAATGGGCAGACTTTCAGTCCAGCCAAAATGGGTCATACTGGACCAATAGGGATTTTTTCCCCTGGAGAAGCACGACAGATAATCTTCACATGTTGCTTTCCCTAGTACACCAAATGAACCCAGAGGTGAGGGAGGTGGCAGTATTCTTGGATGCTGTTAAAGCCTTTGACACGTTCATGTTGATAGTGCTCGAGAGAATGGGATTGGGCAACACATTAATAAACTGTATTAATTAAGATCCTATATACCTCCTTGACGGCTAGGGTCAAAGTTAACAATCTTCTGTCACCTTCCTTTACTATTAGGAGGACCCAACAGGGATGCCTCCTATGCAGACTGCTCTACACCCTCACGGAAGACCCACTAGTCGGTCTGTTACAGGAATGTCATCCGTTCCAGGCATAAACGTTGGGCATAAGAGAATAATAATGTCGATCTATGCTGACAACATTCTGCTGCTAATTTAAAAATTAGAAATAATTTTTTAGCCCCATTGTCTGAGCAATCATCAGTTTCACGAGGTGGTCTGGACGTTCCATGAACTGGTCAAAGTCACATATTGTTCCACTTTAAACTGCATCCACTCCCACCAGTCAAGAATTTCCTATGCAGTGGCACACACAGCTTATGCTTTGTTATATAGTTCCGCTCAGACCTGGATACAAACATAAGGGTAAACTATGGAGCATACTTAAAATCACTGACCAAGCAAACAGAAAGATAGATTTGATTACCTCTGTCTATGGCAGGACAGGTCAGGTTATTTTACCAAAACTTCTCTACCTGTTTCAAAATATTCTGATACCTTCCATGAAATGTTTCTTTTCAAAATGTAATTCTTTTCTAAGTGAAGTTATGTGAGCAAATAGCCCACACTCCGCTCACAGTCCCCAATATGGAGACGTGTTATCTTATATTACAGATCCACTTTATACAACAGTGCTTTTGGGTTACGAGCAAGGCACCATATCTAAAATAATGAGTCGGGCATCTGTTTGATGAGACTTTAGCATGCATCACTCCTATCCCTTGCGACCTGCCCAATCAAAGAAATTCAAACAGCAGTCTGCTCCAGATGGGCATAGGCTACATTAGCTGGGTTTTGAGGCATTGATTTATTTATTGAATTTATATGGCGCACAGCTACCCGGAGGTTTCCCGGCGCTTGACCCTGCCTACTCTCCTCACTTCCCACAGTTCAACAACCCAGGCATATTGGCTAACACTGAAATAAACATTAGCAAATTAATCAAAAAAAGTCAAGTAGACTTGTTCACAGATAATGTTTTTGACATATCCCTCAGCCCCCCCCCAATTGATTTTTAGAATATGTATGTGTGATATGGGACATTTGAGTGTAGACCCCTCTGTGCTTATTGGGAAATGGTCAGCAGACCTTGCCCGACCACCTGACAGAGTTGGAATGGTCATAGTGCTGCCAACAAACTAAGGGAGGATCATCTAATGGCGTTGTGTAGCCATTTTAGTTATAGCTTCATACACGTTATTTTAGCATACTAGGCCTGCCGCTGTGCACTTTAACCTAAATATATTTTATTCGGCTTTGTTTTATTATTTTAACAAAAGCCACAGTTGTGGTCCTGTTTTATTTTCTCTATCTAGCTGTTCTTTGCCTAGGCCAGCACTGCGTTCTTAAACAAGACATTTATTTCACTCCGTGCTTTTCTCAAGACTGCAGAAAGATAGGTTGCTGGCAAAAGTGGTACATTTTGTCTCTAATGTTCACAGAAGCATACACACTCTTACGTGTGGATCCTTTCTTTTAACATCAGTTGTTTTAGTATAAAAACACTACTTTGACCCATGTACGTTAGAGGGAGATTCCAGCCAGATGACCACAACTGTATGCTGATTGCTGAGTGCTTCGCTGCAGTTGCTTATGTAGACTACAGGCCTCTTGCTCAGGTATGAGGGATGAGGTCTTCCCAGGGGAACCTGAAGGTCAGAATTAGAGCTTAACATGCTGTGCAGTAACATAGCCTAGATAAGAGCTATTTTTAACGATCTTAGTGACAATATGATAGCGTTATTTTTATGTTTCACACTCCTTGTCACAATTTTAATCCTGTCATGCTTCATTGTCCTAGTTATTGCAAAATATGCTTCATTATCTAAGATGCAGTTACTTCAATAAAACCGTATTGAACTATACTGTGCCTCTGATTGTCCTTGTATATGTGAGACTAATGTAACTGAGAGAAATGGATGAGATCTGAGAGACCACGATTTCCCTGCGGAGTCAATTGTCATGTGTTCAGTTGCCCAATCATCCCTGCTCTAGGGTGGAGATGATAATACAAAACTAATGTATAGTAGGGAAAGATAACCATGAATCATGCATCACAGTGAAGACTCTAATTAATCACTGGAAAAATATTTTAATTCAAAAACATAATCTTTATACAAATCAATATTTGTCTCCTTTTGTCTCACCCTTCTTCATAAACCACAACACATATAATGAATACTCAAAGCACATCACTAAAACAAATATATAAATATATATATCACAGTTCAAGCGAATTGGCACTAAAGGCTCCAAAATTCACAAGCATCTTATGAATTTAGTGTTTAACACATTTTATTGGTGAACAGGGTGTGCTGTGACCCTGGTGGTGTTAATAGATAATTTATGATTATTACAATGAAGACATACATTTTATAATTATATATATAGGTACCGCTTCCTACGTCCTGATGAGGCCGGGAATTAAAAAGCCGAAACGCGTCGACTAACAACCGGAAGAGTGTCATGAAGTCATGAATTTAGAGACTATGATATATGATTATACCGCATTTAAGTAAATTTGAATAACTGTCCATTACAGGCGGTATTAATCACCACTACCTCAATTGGAGGACTGCTTTGGAAAAAGTCACTTGGCAGCCCATAACTGTAAATTCATTTGGAAGCCTTTAATGCAAGTTCGCTTGCACTTAGTACCTGTTTTTTGTAAATTCTCATGTATATTTTGGTGTGATATATAAGTATATATTTCTTTTAGTGATGCGCTTTGAGTATTCATTATATGTGTTGTGGTTTATGAAGAAGGGTGAGACAAAAGGAGACAAATATTGATTTGTAAAAAGAATATGTTTTTGAATTAAAATATTTTTCCATTGATTAATTAGGGTCTTCACTGTGATGCATAATTCATGGGTATCTTTCCCTACTATACATTAGTTTTGTATTGTTACTGTTGATTAGCCCAGATATAGTGGGGTTAGTAAGGCTTTCCCCCATTTATATTGCAGCAGGGGTGGAGATGAGGCGCTGCTAGTTAGCTGGAACAAACCCTTATTAGGCCGACAGGTGTCACCTGTAGTGGGTTCAGACTCAGTCCCCCACAGTGCAAGTGGTTCTCTCGCCCAAATCCAGTTGTCTCATTAGGATAATGAGAGCCTATACGACAATGGTAGACACAGAATTATGCATTACAGATACTTACATTGAGTCTTTCATACTTCCCTGAGCCTGAGACCTACAGGTCTCTACCACTCAGACAAATGTTGGAGATGCTCCACTCCAGAAGCTAGTTGTAAGCACTTGATGTGGTATTTCCCACAAATACAGGAGTTATAGAAACATGTGTTTTGGTGCCCATACAATGATTGGCAAACCTATATAATTCTCTTCTTTAACAGCATTGTTAGGGTATTTTGAACATATTGGAAAGTATAATAGAAAACTTTCTGCATTGATTTACTTGCTAGATAAGTGTGTTCTTGCAGTGTTCGCGCTCAAGGGCCATGCTCCTAAGTTTCGAGACCTGCTCAAAGATCTCGCCAGCTGCCAAGAACTATTGAAGACCTACATTACTAACCACAATCCTCTCATCCTAGAAATATTTGGGGGCCCCTGAGAACATACGTGCTAGAAGATTCAAGTCCTCACTGAATGCAGTAAGCCTTCTCTTTGTGGATGTTGTCGTCACACACTTATGTAATTCTTTTGTTATTTGGTACTACTTTGTAACTGACAAGAGTTGAAAAGCAATCAAATGTGGACTGATTTACTTTATACCCAAACATGCATGTCTACGTCTTCTTTGAAAAGTTCAATAAATAATTTAAAAAGAAAGAAAATGAGAGAAGACGAAAGAAAGGAAATGAGAAGTCTAGAAAGATCAGCCTCCTAGCTTGCCTCAGCAAGTCTGCCTCGTCCTGCAAGGACTATCATGTGGGGGAGATCCAGGGAGAGAGACGTAAGTTATAGAGAAAGGCACCACCACCATTCCTATTGCCATAGAAGAGTGACACTGTCTCCGTCTAGAGCATCAGCACTGGCATGCTCACCATCAAAGGATAGTTCTCCAGCTTTACATACACTTCATACACACTTGTTGACATCAATATATTCAAGCTCAGTGTTGAGGAAGCCATCATCTGTTATCAGTGACTGTCACAGTGTCAGCAGTCAAATTTCCAGAGATGTTGGTGACACCAGGTTTGATGGCAGCACACACTGTCATCCAAAAGACCAAGATCGATGTTGGCTGCTTCTCTGTCAGAGAGAAACATCGTTTTCCCCCTTAAACCATGATTAAACTCAGTTAGATTTTCACTTGACACTTGACCTCAGCTCACTACTAAAAGGAGACAGATGGAGGAGACTTGACTCCTTGTGGGTGTCTGGTTTTTGTCCGGTTAAGGCTCCTTTACCTTATTGCCTAATGAAGCCAGTCATACCATTTGGAGATCTGGTTCAAACTCCTTTATGGCTCCTTGATCCTTCTCCTCCAAGAAAATCATCAAAAGCAACTCTTTTTGTAGTTAGAAAATGGAAACCACCTTCTCTACAGAAGTTTGCAAGGAGCAAAACCAACTGCCCTCACAGTGTTCCTATTGATAGACAAAAGAGATTGTGTACTAGATTTCATGATTCTTACTCAGATCTTTCACAAACATCATATACTCCTAGGCCACCTCCTCAGTCTCCAACCAGGGTCTTGTCAGTGGACTGCCTTCTGACATTTCAGGCATTACTTGCAAGACGATCAGCTAAACTGAATATTTTGTTACAGAACCTTCAACAAGTGGTCTCTGTAATACTTGAAACTCTCCAACAAAAGACAGCAGCACCAAAACCTCTATTGATTTTAGTACTGGGCCTTTTAAAAATGGTCGATGACACATTTTTAACACCAGATGCCATTAAGGCAGTAATACCAGGTTTACTAAAGAGGTATAGATCCCCTCAACAGTACTCCGATTTCCTAAAAGCAGATCTGAAACCAGATTTAATCATTCTCATAGTGGCCCAACGCAAACATTTGTCTGTGATCTATACTTCCAGAGAGAGAAAGTAAGAGGCTAGACTCCACGGGCAAAAAAAAGATTTGGCACCTCATTTGACAAATGCTACGCGAGGGTTCTTCTCGAGGGATGGGACTGATAAGGTGTCTATTTTTTAGAACCTCTGGGTTGATAAGTTCTTGGTAGCCATCATTTCCTTCATCATATTAGGTGCCACATGAATGCTTTCCACATAGAACATATTTGTTCGATGGCATGTGTGGCAGAAGATACACATGTTCTGCATACTCCTGCCATCTAGTGTTGTCTTTGGAGTGCTACAAGTTGTTTTTCTTCAAAGTATTTTCAAATCACGTGATTGAGGGTCTGCTCTATCTTGGTGATACTGCCCATGGGCATCGAGTCCTTTGTTACATTGTTTTCTCTCCGCAGTCGGGTTCGGAGGTGTATTCCTTCGCTCCGTCTTTGACTTGCTGCGGTCCTAGGCTTTCTTTCCATCTGTCGTTTATTTCACAGTATTGTTATTTCGATTGTGTTTCGCCATCTTGTGTTGGTTCTTTCCAGCTCATCGGGTCCAGTACCACTGCGTGCTCTTTGGGGCGGGCCTCGCCCAACCGCAGGCCTAACTCCGTGCGGCACTGAAGAAAATGCTGAACTAATGGAACGGACAGTTTTGTTTGTCCTCAATGCCACTCCAAGTTCCCCTACACCAACCATCACCAGGTGTGTAACTTGTGCCTCTCACCATATTACTAGGAGGCAATCTACGATGTGTGCCGATCGTTCAGATCAAAGAAGACCCTCCGGAACCAAAGAGTTTGCAGGTTGGAGAGGGCACATAATCCCCAGAAGACACCCCGGACATCTTCGGGGAACTACATGCACAGGAGGAGCCCAAACAGGAGGTCAGGAGGAGGTCTTCTCCATTCAGGATTCAGACTCAGACGTTCAGTCCAAGATGGAGAGCTGTGAGGTGACATCGGCACAGTGGCATCTTAGTACTGTGGCCCCCCATGCCCCGCTAAGACTCATAAAAAAGCCTGTACTGAGGTCACCAGACCGCCACTGTGTCATGGTCAGTCTCGGAAGGACATTTCACCTGCTCCGCCTGTTGCATTGGCACCGAAAAGATCAAAGACTACTGCTGCGTCTTCCGTATCGACCTCCTCCATTTCGGTCTGAACGTTACCCACCAAACACTCGCCACCAACCATATCGGCTCCAAGCCAAAGCAGCTCGGAATCAGTTTTCAGCTTCGAAAACGTCAGCCGCCCGGAATCCTTGGGACTGTAAACTCAAGACAGTACTCCTTCGGAGTAATGGGATTTTAGTCAGTCCTCCACTACACTATCTCTTATTGAGCCGATACTAGAAACCATGGACGCTAAACAATGCCGGTTGTATATTCAAGAAGGGAAAGGACGTATTGTGATTTCCCCCTCTGTTACTTTTTGGAGGAAGCTAGCTTTCCAGGAGACCTTGGATACCTCACTGCCTCCGTAAAAGACCCTAAAGGACAAGGCCACCACTTCTTCAGCCAGGCCTTTACCACCTCCTGAACCATCATATTCACCATCCCTACTTCCCCTCCCCTCCTCTCCCCCTCCTTCTCCTACTCATTTTCCTGCCTCTCCTACTGCAGAAGACTTCACCCCTGAAGGTTTACCTATGTTTGCAGGAGAATACTTAGAGGACACATATCAAGACCAGGGGCCAGAAGTATCAAACTATTTTGCATTCGCAAAATTCCACTGTTTGCAAATGCACAATAGCCGTACAGAATGTATGAAAGGCATTCGCAGTGCAATTTTAAGGGATCGCTAAAATAGCGATTCCCTAAAATTGTGACTCAGTTTTGCGAATCGCAACTTGCAGTTCCCTAAAAGGGAAATCCAAACTATAGGAATTCTCTATGCAATTCCCTATGCAAATGTATCCAGCATTTCCTAAATGAGAACTGTGCATTTAGAAAATGCCACTACCACCAACTTGGTGTTGGTGGTAACCATGTGTAATTTTTGAAAATATATTTCTAAAAGTGCCATATAGCTCCCACATGCCCCTAGGGCATGTGTGCACTTGACATGTGCACCATTAACTTTTGGGATGCCTCAAAGGGGGCATTAGGCCCTCTGCACCCTTGGTTTTGCAATTCCTAATTTGCAATTCCCTAATAAGGAATCACTAATTAGGAAATGCGAAAACATTTGCACCTATGGCCCTGAAGGCCCGTAGGAACAAATGGAGTTGCATTTCTTAATAACGATTCCCTAATAGTTATTGCGACTCAGTGGGAATAGCTATTAGGGAATCGCTATTTTCTTATGTACCATTTTGTAATTTTCTTAAATAGCGATTTATTAAAATTTGCTATTTAAGAAATGCAAAACAGTACTTTGAAACATCTGGCCCCAGGACCCTTAGGACTCTTAATGATCCAGATCCTATTGTTAGCATGGATCCAGACTTATATCCTGCATGACCCTCTCCTCTAGAGGATACTACTAGTTACCAACAGGTCTTTGCTAGGGCAGCCACTTATCACAATATGCAGCTCCATAAAGGTCAAATAGAGCAGGACTTTTTTGTTTGATATCCTCACCACCACTCACAGAGACGTTCAATACACCCCTGTGCTCCCAAGGATGCTTCATCATGCAAACAATATCTTTATAGAGCCTGTTCGCTCTAGAATTATAACACCTAGGATGGACAAGAAGAATAAGCCTGCACCTTCCGACTCACTATTCAACAGGTCTCATGTCCCATCAAATGCGTTAGTGGCTACCACAGCCAGAAAGAGGGCTAACAGCCAGGCTACTGGGAACCCTCCTCCACCAGAAAAGGAGAGCAAACCATAAAATCCAGTGTGTATTAGCTGCCGCCGATACAGCTGCACATGTGATAAACACCAGCATCTTATTGAGGATGCTTGCATGGCTTAGATGCTCTGGTTTCCAATCCAGAAGTTCAACAAGTGCTTCTTAATATGCCTTTTTACAAGGAGCATCTCTTTGGCCCTCAAGTTCACTCTACACTTAAAGAAAGATACAGACACCACAAAGACCATGGGGGCTCTTCAGTCCCAAACACACAGGGTTTTTTTTTCCATCGCCCAACATACAGAGGCGGTTATAGCACATCAACAACCTCTGACCCATCCACCTCCCAAACTAAACAAGCCTCAACCTCTTAATCTCAAGTTTCTTTCAGAGGAACATATAGAGGCAACAATTTCAGAGGCAGGTTCAAGAGCATTACTACCTGTGACTCAACCTCGTCAGGGAAACACTGACTACATACATCTCCCCAAACCCCACACCACACCTGTAGGGGGCCACCTTCAGTATTATCACACACAATGGATGGACATAACATTGGACATATGGGTCCTCTCCATTATCCAACACGGTTATTGTCTAGAGCTTACTTCCACGCCTCCAAACATTGCCCCTTTTACACACAGGTTATCTCACGAACAACTCGCCCTTCTTAAAGAAGAAGTGCAGTCTCTGTTCCTCAAAGGCACCATAGAGTCTGTCCCACTACAGTATCAAGGAACAGGAGTATACTCCCTGTACTTCCTCATCCCCAAAAAGGACAGAGTCACTCAAACCCATACTGGATCTCAGACCCTAAACCACTACATTCTCTCAGAACACTTTAACATGGTTACTGTTCAGGATGTTATTCCACTTGTTGAACAAGACAACTTCATGACGGCTCTAGACTTGAAGGACGCCTACTTCCACATCCCCATCCACCCTGCACACCGCAAATACCTAAGATTTGTGGTTGCAGGAAAACATTATCAATTCAGAGTTCTCCCTTTTGGAGTCACAGCCACTCCCAGGGTATATACCAAGTGCCTGGCTGTTGTTGCAGCACATCCCTTACCTAGATGACTGGCCCATCAAAGCCAGCACACTACAGCAGTGTCAATCCCACACTCAAACCACAGTAAACCTTCTTCACAAATTAGGGTTCACATTCAACTTTCTCAAATACCACCTACATCCTCTTTAAATTCAGCTGTATCTAGGTGCCATTCTCAGTGCGGAGCCGGGGTTAGTATACCCCAATCCAGCCTGCATTCAATGTTTCCAGCAGCATCTTCCTCAGTTTCAGGAGAATCACACTTACACAGTCAGGGCTGTCATGTGTCTCTTAGGGATGTTTCCATCCTCCATCATGCCTCACTCCACGTGTCCACTACAGTAGTGTCTGTCTCGTCAGTGGTCGCAGTCACAGGGTCACCTTCAGAATCGTGTGTTAGACTGCCAAACTTACCACTCTCTGCAATGGTGGAACTCCACCAACCTCTCAAAAGGGCAGCCTTTTGGAGAACCTGTCTCTCAGCTCATTCTGACCATGGATGTATCCCTGACAGGTTGGGGGGCACATCTTCAGGACTTCACAGTCCAAGACATCTGGGATCTCAGTCACCAGTCCATACACATCTGTTATCTGGAGCTTCAAACCGTATTTCTATCCCTGAGAGCCTTCCTTTCTCACCTGTAACACAAAGTTGTCTTAGTCCAGACAGACAACATGACAGCAATGTATTCTCTATAAAAACAGTGGGAGGACATGGTCATTCCAGTTATCACAACTTGCACAAACAATATGGAAGTGGGTTCGTCACCACCGCATTCAACTACTGGCAGAGTATCTCCCAGGAACGGACAACAAGTTCACAGACCTGCTCAGCAGGATACATCAACAAGTCCACAAATGGGAACTCTACTAAAAAGTCCTTTAAAAATACTTCAAAAAGTGGGTAACTCCTCAAATAGACGTTATCACCACAGTAGAAAATTTTAAATGCCCAAGCTCCACATCCAGGTACCCTCACCCTCTGCCAAGGGCAATGCTATATGGATGAACTGGTCAGAGATATTTTCCTATGCTTTTCCACCTTTCCCTCATTCCGTTTCAGGTTCGAGACTCGGACATCCCTCACCATGATCCTCGTAGCAACCACTCGGGCATGTCAGCCATGGTTCACAGCACTTCTGGACCTCTTACAGATTCCCCACGAGAAGCTCTCAAACAGGCTGGACCTTCTCACACATGACAAAGGACAAATCAGACATCCACATCTCTAGTCACTCAACCTTGTGATATGGCTCCTGAAGTCGTAGAGTTCGGTTACCTCCAGTTACCTTCTGAGTGTATGGAGGTTCTTAAGGAAGCTCGTAGGCCTAGAGCATATTACGCAGCAAAATGGAAATGTTTTCTTTGCTACTGCCAATTCAAACATATTGACCCCATTAAAGCATCTTTCCAAGATACTGTTTGCGATTTGCTTCACTTGCAAAAAGTAAACTTGGCTTACACTTCAATCTGATTACATCTTGCAGCCTTAGCTGCATATTTACAAAACAGACAACACACCTCTCTGTTCAGAATTCCAGTTATTAACCCCTTCGCTGCCAGGCCTTTTCCCCCTCCTGTGCCGAGCCTTTTTTTGGCTATTTGGAGCAGTTCGCGCTTAGGCCCTCATAACTTTTTGTTCACATAAGCTACCCACGCCAAATTTGCGTCCTTTTTTTCCAACATCCTAGGGATTCTAGAGGTACCCAGACTTTGTGGGTTCCCCAGGAGGAGGCCAAGAAATTAGCCAAAAAACAGTGAAAATTTCGTTTTTTTCAAAAAAATTGGAAAAATGGGCTGCAGAAGAAGGCTTGTGGTTTTTTCCCTGAAAAGGGCATCAACAAAAGGTTTGCAGTGATAAAATCACCAGCTTCCCAGCTTTCAGGAACAGGCAGACTTGAATCAGAAAACCAAATTTTTCAACACAATTTTGGCATTTTACTGGGACATACCCCATTTTTACGATTTTTTGTGCTTTCAGCCTCCTTCCAGTCAGTGACAGAAATGGGCATGAAACCAACGCTGGATCCCAGAAACCGCGACATTTTTGAAAAGTAGACAAAAATCTGAATTCAGCAAGGGGTCATTTGTGTAGATCCTACAAGGGTTTCCTACAGAAAATAACAACTGAAAAAGAAAAATATTGAAATTGAGGTGAAAAAAACATCAAATTTTCTCTACGTTTTACTCTGTAACTTTTTCCAGCAATGTCAGATTTTCGAAAGCAATATACCGTTACGTCTGCTGGACTCTTCTGGTTGCGGGGATATATAGGGCTTATAGGTTCATCAAGAACTCTAGGTACCCAGAGCCAATAAATGACCTGCACCCTGCAGTGGGTTTTCAATCTATGCCGGGTATACAGCAATTAATTTGCTGAAATATAAAGAGTAAAAAATAGCTATCAAGAAAACCTTTGTATTTCCAAAATGGGCACAAGATAAGGTGTTGAGAAGCAGTGGTTATTTGCACATCTCTGAATTCCGGGGTGCCCATACTAGCATGTGAATTACAGGGCATTTCTCAAATAGACGTCTTTTTTACACACTGTCTTACATTTGGAAGGAAAAAATGTAGAGAAAGACAAGGGGCAATAACATTTGTTTTGCTATTCTATGTTCCCCCAAGTCTCCCGATAAAAATGATACCTCACTTGTGTGGGTAGGCCTAGCGCCCGCGACAGGATATGCCCCAAAACACAACGTGGACACATCACAGAAAACAGAGGTGTTTTTTGCAAAGTGCCTACCTGCAGATTTTGGCCTGTAGCTCAGCCGCCACCTAGGGAAACCTACCAAACCTGTGCATTTCTGAAAACTAGAGACCTAGGGGAATCCAAGATGGGGTGACTTGTGTGGCTCGGACCAGGTTCTGTTACCCAGAATCCTTTGCAAACCTCAAAATTTGGCTAAAAAACACATGTTCCTCACATTTCTGTGGCAGAAAGTTCTGGAATCTGAGAGGAGCCACGAATTTCCTTCCACCCAGCGTTCCCCCACGTCTCCCGATAAAAATGATACCTCACTTGTGTGGGTAGGCCTAGCGCCCGCGACAGGAAATGCCCCAAAGCGCAACGTGGACACAGCCAAATTGGTGAAGGAAAACAGATGTGTTTTTTGCAAAGTGCCTACCTGTAGATTTTGGCCTGTAGCTCAGCCGCCACCTAGGGAAACCTACCAAACCTGTGCATTTCTGAAAACTAGAGACCTAGGGGAATCCAAGATGGGGTGACTTGTGTGGCTCGGACCAGGTTCTGTTACCCAGAATCCTTTGCAAACCTCCAAATGTGGCTAAAAAAACACATGTTCCTCACATTTCTGTGGCAGAAAGTTCTGGAATCTGAGAGGAGCCACGAATTTTCTTCCACCCAGCGTTCCCCCACGTCTCCCGATAAAAATGATACCTCACTTGTGTGGGTAGGCCTAGCGCCCGCAACAGGAAACGCCCCAAAGCGCAACGTGGACACAGCCAAATTGGTGAAGGAAAACAGAGGTGTTTTTTGCAAAGTGCCTACCTGTAGATTTTGGCCTGTAGCTCAGCCGCCACCTAGGGAAACCTACCAAACCTGTGCATTTCTGAAAACTAGAGACCTAGGGGAATCCAAGATGGGGTGACTTGTGTGGCTCGGACCAGGCTCTGTTACCCAGAATCCTTTGCAAACCTCAAAATTTGGCTAAAAAAACACATGTTCCTCACATTTCTGTGGCAGAAAGTTCTGGAATCTGAGAGGAGCCACGAATTTCCTTCCACCCAGCGTTCCCCCACGTCTCCCGATAAAAATGATACCTCACTTGTGTGGGTAGGCCTAGCGCCCGCGACAGGAAACGCCCCAAAGCGCAACGTGGACACATCACATTTTTTCATTGAAAACAGTGCCTACCTGTAGATTTTGGCCTCTAGCTCAGCCGGCACCTAGGGAAACCTACCAAACCTGTGCATTTCTGAAAACTAGAGACCTAGGGGAATCCAAGATGGGGTGACTTGTGTGGCTCGGACCAGGTTATGTTACCCAGAATCCTTTGCAAACCTCAAATTCTGTCTAAAAAAACACATTCTCCACACATTTCGGTGACAGAAAGTTCTGGAATCTGAGTGGAGCCACAAATTTCCTTCCACCCAGCGTTCCCCCAAGTCTCCCGATAAAAATGATACCTCACTTGTGTGGGTGGGCCAGGTGCCTGCAACAGAATAAGGCCCAAAACTTGTAGAGATAGAGGGGATAGCACAGCAAGTTTATAAGGACATATTCTTTTATACATCTTTAGACTGACTCTGCTTTGGGGACCCACATAAGTGAGGTGTCATTTTACTTGGGAGGCTGAGGGGAACACTGGGGAGTAGGAATTTTGTGCTGGAGTGGTGATCCTACGAAGAAAAGTCAGGAAAATATGCTTTTTTAAGCACATTGAGGTTTACAGAGGAGTCTGGGTAAGAAAATGTTGGGGGATCCACGCAAGCCACACCTCCCTGGACTCCTTGGGGTGTCTAGTTTTATAAAATGTCTGGGTTTGGTAGGTTTCCCTAGATGAAGGCCGCACACAGGACCAAAAACATAGGTGCCCTCTCCCCCCCAAACACAGGTAGTTTTGTAATATATCGTTTTGATGTGCCCACATACGTCCGTGATGTGCCAAACACTAAAATTTTGAAAAGAAACACAGTTAGGTTATGTGAAAAAGACCCCTCACCCACCAACCAAGTTGGTGGCATGCTTCATCATCGGGGTCCCACCCGAGGCACCTAGCGTGTCACAGGTGTGCTGCGACGCCTGATTACAGCGGAGCAGGTTTTGTCATTTTTACCACACATACTGGTTGGATTTGGCACGAGGGTGAGTGATGGTTCAGTGGATCAAATTTTACTAACAAGAGCTTTCACAAAAATGAAATGCACTGTTAGTAACTGAAAGGCAAAAAACTGAACCAATGACACAGCTCGTGAGCTGTAAAGCCGTGACAAGGCACCAACCGCTTTACAGTCCATTCACACAACTTTCATACATGACACACACAAGGCCATTCACACCGCCAGCCACGGGCCCAGCACATTACAACACTCACATCGACAGACAGCGCCACTCAAGGGCCCATCACTTACATACGCCCACGTGCCTGATACAACAATCACACCAGCTGATGGGAGTGTGTGGACTGATGTTTGGCTGGCAGTGTGTTGCAGTAGCCAACAGCAAGTCAATATGTACACTCTCAGCCAAGCCCCACTCCACCCACAATGGCATCATTTTTTTATTTTATTTTTTAACAGAGGAACCCCTAACTAAGTAGAAAGAATTACAAAACTACAAACACAAAAGCTCTAACTAAGAACATGACAGAAATGCTAACCATGAAACTAAACACATGAAAATACAAAACAGACATGAGTTTACACTCATGGTTGTTCCCAGAAATTCTTCTGGGTGTGGTAATTCTTAAAACAAGCACCGACACACAGCCCAGGCTTTGAAGGACAATCCGGGCAGTACATTCGAGACTCCCTCCGGATACCTCTTCGAAAACACATTTTACATTTCTTAGCTGGAAAGTCTTTTTTGGGTGTGGGAGGAATGTGCTCAGCAAAGTGGCGATCTTTCAATCTAGCCACATCCTCCACCACTGCTTCTCTAGGAACTCTGGCCTGTTCCACCACAATAAGGCTCTCTATCACTGACTCCTGAAATTTCACAAATGTCATCTTTGACTCTGGAGACCTATCCCTAAACACAATAAAAGCATTGAAGGTTGCTAAGTGGAAGAGGTGAAGTGCTAACTTCTTATACCAAACGTAAGACTTACGAATAGCAGTATAAGGTTCCAACCTCTGGTCAACTCTATCTACACCTCCCATGTGCTTATTATAATCTAAAATGCACACAGGTTTGCGCACTTCAGCAACCTGGCCCCAAGCAGTCACAGGGGAAGTACTCTCATCATGGATGGTACTTAGCATGTAGACATCCCTCTTATCTGAAAATTTCAAAGCTAGCAGCTCCTCGTTCCGCAAGGCACAGCACTGTCCTCTCTCAAGTTTTTTACAGACAAGCTCCCTTGGATAGCCTTTCCGGTTAGAACAGATTGTGCCACAAGCAACTGTGTCCACTCTAAACAATTCCTTGAACAATTGCACACCAGTGTAGAAGTTATCTACATACAAATGGTGACCTTTGTTGAACAGTCGTCTACCAAGATCCCACACAATTTTCTCAGTAACTCCAAAAGTGGGAGGACAACCAGGGGGGTCAATATTGGAATCCCTACCAGTGTACACATGGAAACTATACACATATCCTGTCCTACTTTCAGACAGCATATACAATTTAATTCCATATCGTGCCCTTTTGCTAGGAATGTACTGCCTAAAAACTAAACGACCCTTGAAGAGGACCAAAGACTCGTCCACACTTAACTCTTTGCCTGGAACATAGACCTCCGAAAACCGATCTACAAAATGATCAAGGACAGGCCTAATCTTAAAAAGAGGTCAGAATCTGGGTGATCTCGTGGCAAGGCTAATGCATTGTCAACAAAATGCAGCATCCTAAGAAGAAGCAAATACCAATTACGACTCATGGTCGCTGGAAATATAGCTGTTGCCATCAAGGGACTAGTAGACCAATAAGAAGCCAGTGACGGCTTCCTTATCAACCCCATCAAAAAAGTCAAACCCAAAAACTTTTTTAACTCCTCCAAATTTGTGGGAATCCACTGGGCAGCTCTAGAGTGTGGCCTAAGTCTAGCAGCGTTGTCCCTCAAATGCTGCTCCGCATACAAATTAGTCTGCTCAACAATCTCTTCCAAAAACACATCATCCATGAATAACTCAAAGAAATTGATAGGCATAAAGTTCTCTGTATTGGCGTTACACCCCGGGAGACCAGTAAAGGCAGGCAACTCTGGCTGCTCCATGTTTGGGGCAACCCAGACATCAGGTCTTATAACGGGAAACCTTTCAGCCCCAGGTTGCTGCACTATTGGCACATCAATGTCCTCCTCTAAAACAGGCCCTTCATCTGCACTGAGTGTGGCTTCATCATCAGAAGATTCCCCTCCAAGAGAAACATCACTGCCAGAATCTCTGACTTCCTCCTCTGCCTCAGATGCAGAGTCTGTCTCATAGTCATGATCAGACTGTGACTCAAAAAGCATACCAACCACCTGCTGAGCGGTCATCCTGCGGCTAGCCATGATATCTCCTGCTAAAATTAACTGGACAAATTCACCACCAACAACCAGCACTGTGTAAGACAAGTGACAAAGTGTAGCTTTGTTAGTAAGAGTTATAAACTCAAAAACTATACCGCTCACTTGCCTGAAAAAGCTTGATTCACCAGCAACTACACAGCAATCACCAATGATATCCCACTAAAAATAAAGAAAGAAAGGCAAATTAGAAATAAGACCAAACAAATATCATTGTGCACAAACCTAAGGACAATTTCACACACAATCCTGCATTTAGTACACCCCCTACAAACATGTCATTCATGCATGGCAACAATACTCCTTTGGAGTAAATTGTTTTTACTTACCTAAAACATGCAACTGTGCAAACTGCAGGTCAACCACCGCCAAAACCGCAAGGAGCCACAGCAAATAAAGCAAAAGCTTTGAACTAGAACAAAAAGGAGGAAAACATTTTTTATCACAAATGCAAAGACTTCTTCAGTTGACAAACACCCCACCATCAAACATTTAGAAATTGGTGCCTAAGTGGATTCTGCCATAGGAGCAGATGGGCCTACTAATAAAATAGACCTGTCTACCCCAAGGAAGCCAGAAAATACCTTTAGTAGTGTGTCCCCATGGAGAGCGACCCTTGCCAAAGGGGACAGCCCTCAAAAAAACAAAACAAAAAAAAAAAAAAAAACACACACAACACTATCCCTGGTGCCTAAGTGGCTTCTGCCCCCCTTGGGGGCAGGTGGGCCTAAGAAAATAGGCCCATCTGCCCCCAGGGGGTGTAGAAATGGGCAACAGGTCAATGCCCCCCTTGGGGGGGCAGCCCGTGACCAAGGGGACGCCCCCCCACAAAAATAAACAAATTAAAAAAAATCCCTGGCGTTCTAGTAGTTTCTGCCCCCCTTGGGGGCAGACCAGCCTAAAAATAATAGGCTGATCTGTCTCCAAGGGGTGCAGAAATGGCCTGGGTACATGTGCCCCCAAAGTGGGGGGCGACCCTTGCCCAAGGCCCCACCCATCCACTAACACACACACACACACACACACACTATCCCTGGTGTCTAAGTGGCTTCTGCCCCCCTTGGGGGCAGGTGGGCCTAAGAAAATAGGCCCATCTGCCCCCAGGGGGTGTAGAAATGGGCAACAGGTCAATGCCCCCCTTGGGGGGGGCACCCCGTGACCAAGGGGACGCCCCCCCACAAAAATAAACAAATAAAAAAAAATCCCTGGCGTTCTAGTAGTTTCTGCCCCCCTTGGGCGCAGACCAGCCTAAAAATAATAGGCTGATCTGTCTCCAAGGGGTGCAGAAATGGCCTGGGTACATGTGCCCCCAAAGTGGGGGGCGACCCTTGCCCAAGGCCCCACCCATCCACTAACACACACACACACTATCCCTGGTGTCTAAGTGGCTTCTGCCCCCCTTGGGGGCAGGTGGGCCTAAGAAAATAGGCCCATCTGCCCCCAGGGGGTGTAGAAATGGGCAACAGGTCAATGCCCCCCTTGGGGGGGCGCCCCGTGACCAAGGGGACGCCCCCCCCACAAAAATAAACAAATAAAAAAAAAATCCTTGGCGTTCTAGTAGTTTCTGCCCCCCTTGGGGGCAGACCAGCCTAAAAATAATAGGCTGATCTGACCCCAAGGGGTGCAGAAATGGCCTGGGTACATGTGCCCCCAAAGTGGGGGGCGACCCTTGCCCAAGGCCCCACCCATCCACTAACACACACACACACACACACACTATCCGTGGTGTCTAAGTGGCTTCTGCCCCCCTTGGGGGCAGGTGGGCCTAAGAAAATAGGCCCCTCTGCCCCCAGGGGGTGTAGAAATGGGCAACAGGTCAATGCCCCCCTTGGGGGGGCGCCCCGTGACCAAGGGGACGCCCCCCCACAAAAATAAACAAATAAAAAAAAATGCCTGGCGTTCTAGTAGTTTCTGCCCCCCTTGGGGGCAGACCAGCCTAAAAATAATAGGCTGATCTGCCCTCAAGGGGGGCAGAAATGGCCCTAAAAGACATGCCCCCCAAAGGTGAGCGACCCTTGCCCAAGGGGGCGCCCCCCCATCCACTACACACACAATCCCTGGTGCCTAAGTGGCTTCTGCCCCCCTTGGGGGCAGATGGACCTAAAAAAAAATAGGCCGATTTGCCCCCAAGGGGGGCAGGAAAGGCCAACAGTTCTCTGCCCCCTTGGGGGGGGCGCCCCTTGCCCAAGGGGGCACCCCCCCCCCACATAAATACACATAAAAATAAAAAACCCTGGTGATCTAGTGTTTTCTGCCCCCCTTGGGGGCTGATCTGGCTAAAAAGTAGCCAATCTGCCCTCAAGGGGGGCAGAAATGGCCCGAAAAGACATGCCCCCCAAAGGGGAGCGACCCTTGCCCAAGGGGGCGCCCCCCCATCCACTACACACACAATCCCTGGTGCCTAAGTGGCTTCTGCCCCCCTTGGGGGCAGATGGACCTAAAAAAAATAGGCCGATCTGCCCCCAAGGGGGGCAGAAAAGGCCAACAGTTCTCTGCCCCCTTGGGGGGGGCGCCCCTTGCCCAAGGGGGCACCCCCCCACACATAAATGCACATAACTATATACATCCCTGGTGATCTAGTGTTTTCTGCCCCCCTTGGGGGCAGATCTGGCTAAAAAGTAGCCAGATCTGCCCCCAAGGGGGGCAGAAATGGCCGTAACTAATTGCCCCCCAAAGGGGAGCGACCCTTGCCCAAGGGGCCGCTCCCCGCGTGCCAGAAACAGGTAAGTAAACAAAAACAAAAAAAATCCCTGGTGTCTAGTGGGCATTCCTGCTGCCCGATCGCAATGCGATCGGGCAGCAGTAATGCTCAAAGAGACACCGGGGAAAAGGAAAAGCCTTTCCTTTTCCCCGGTGCCTCTTTAGCCCCAACCCCCCACCCACCGGGAAGAGATTCTTACCTCTTCTCTCGTCGCCGCACAGGAAGCAAATGGCTTCCTGTGCGGCGAGGATCCCATAATGAAGTCAGCGCGCGATCGCGCGCTGATGTCATTATGGGGGGGGTGGGGAGGTCGGGGCTGGAAGGGGAAGGGCTTCCCCTTCCATCCCCGACTTTGGGGGGTGGGAGGGAAGCACACAGAGGGAGCGAGAGCGCTCCCTCTGGGCTGTGTGCCGAGGACGTAGTGGTTACGTCCTCGGCACAGCAGCACTGTGCCGCGGGACGTAACCACTACGTCCGCGGCACAGAAGGGGTTAAAGCCTTCATGGACGGATTTAAGAGTAATCCCACCTAGACTACCTTCAGTCCCATCCTGGAATCTTAATAATATCATACCCACTAGGCTCATAGGTCCTCCTTTTGAGACACTTCCTTCATGTCTTATTCAGTTCTTTTCTTGAAAAGTGGCATTTTTTAGTCGCTATTACTTCAGTCAGACGTGTAGGTGAGCTCCAGACATTAACTTTAGAAGAACCTTTCTTTCAAATATACAAAGACAAGGTGGTCCTCTATACAAACCCCAGGTTTCTACCAAAAGTATTTTCTCAATTCTACATCAATCAAACCATTGAGTTGCCGGTTTTCTTTACACGGCCTGACACAGTGGCAGAAAGATCACTCCACACTTCAGATATCAAAAAGGCACTCATGTATTACATTGACAAAACTAAAGAATTTAGGCAAACTAAACAGCTTTTTGTAGCTTTTTCAGTACTACATAGGGGTAATGCAATCTCGGAAAATAGCACAGCTAGGTGGATTAAGTGCATTCAAACTTGTCATGCTAAAGCAGAAAGACAGTTGCCACTAACTCCTAGAGCACATTCCAGTAGGAAGAAAGGTGCCACTATGGCATTCTTGGGAAACATTCCTTAAGCTGACATTTGTAAAGCAGCTGCTTGGTCTACACCATTTACTTTTACAAAGCATTACTGTGTAGATGTATTAGCACGTCAGCAAGGCAGTGTAGGACAGACTGTTCGTAGAACACTTTTCCAGACAACCCCAGCTCCCACAGGCCAGCCACCGCTTTTATGGAGGGGGCTGCTTTACAGTCCAAGCAGAGCATGTGTATCTACATCCACACATCATTGAATGGTAATGTTACTTACCTAGTAGATGTCTGTTCGTGGCATGTAGTGCTGTATGTTCACATTTGCCCTCCCTCCTCCCCGAATGCCTGTAGCCGTTTAATTTACCCTACATATGCATACATGTTCATACACTTGCATGGACATCTTTCTCTGTACTTCTCCTCTACTCTCTCCCACCCGCCTGCAGGAAAATCAGTCTAACAAAGGACTCTATGCCCGTGCGCATTATCACCGAGAAGGAGGAGCCAACCAGTCCTGTGACTCGAAAATGCTTCTTGAAGAGAAACAACTTGTAGCACTCCAAACTCAACACTAGATGGCAGGAATATGCAAAGCATGTGAATCTACAGCACTACATGCCACAAACAGATGTCTACTGGATCAGTAACATTTTCCTTCTGTGACATACCCCATTGCTTTTTCAGATTTAATTTCCCATGTTGCAGCTCAGCAAATTCCCCATTGAGCCACTTGGTGGGTTTGAGGTCCACCTTAGTATCCAGTATTTGGTGTTAGCCAGAATGTTTCTTGATCACTTGATGTACTTATGAACAGAATAACTCATCCATGACTCCTGGTAACCAACACTGCTACTTGCCGGAAGGGAAACTGGTAAAAAGGTACATATTGTGCTTGGGTCGTCTGCCCACAGAATTGGGACTGGCTGACTTGAACACATCATTAAAGGGTAACAGACGTGACAGAGCCAGTCAGCCATGGGTGGTCTGAAGAAGAGCATTGCTTGGTGTGGTGAAGCATATAATGAATGAATAAGATGCATTTTAGTCTGAGTGCACATAGTAAATGTACCCTTCATTGTATGAATACAAATACTGCCATGTTTAAGAGAGATCATATATTAGTTGTGGCTTGGTAATTGCTCCAAAGTACCTTGGAATGTTGGTGGAAAAAAAGCTTGATAACTCTACTAACCTATTTTTCATCAGTAGTAACATTTGTCAGAAAAAAAAGTTTTCTTCTGCTATTGGAGCTCGGATAGCATGAATGTGCCCTCCTCAAACACCAGATTAAGCTTAATGTTGCATATTAGTTCAGACTCGCACAAGAAAGGATTCCCCAGCAAGGGAAAAAGTGAAACCAACACCTTTGCTATGGACATAGCAAGTCTAGTCTTTGGGAGAGAGACTGCTTCCAGTCATGGTTTGGTTAGCTTTTTGTGGGGCTGGAAGGAGTGAATTCACTGCAGACGATGGAGGATAGCCCAGAACTCCGAATTTCTGGTCATTGGCCAGTGTTGATGGAGATGTGCACACTTTAGAGAGATGCTACAGGGAGAAAGGGTGTAAAATACCTCCACTTCTATTTTTTGCAAAGAACAGTTGTTAATATTTTTGGGAAAACCATCACCTTTTTATTTATTTATTTATTTGTTCTTTACCTCCTTTAGCTTCTTCTCTCCCCTAAAACTAGCTGTATCTCTCTTTACTGCTGCCCACCCAAAACCCTAAAATGTCCCTTAGTTCCTTGTACCCACCCCTTAATCCCTACCTCCCTTTACTTCTACCCACCCCCAAACCTCATAATCATTCCCATTCCCTTTACCTCTACCTACTCATTAAACCTTAAAATTATATTTGCTTCTCTTTACTCACACCTTTTAGCTCCCCTTATTTTAAATAACATAAAAAATGTTATTTAAAAAAGTACTTACTTGCTTAGTAAAAGTAGATTTAGTGCAGTAAGTATGCCTGTGGTAAAGGCATACATGGTAAATGAAGGCTGTTTGTTATACTCCTAGTTTCATTTTTCCGCTTAAGGAATAGCTTTTCGAACACAGAGCTGTTGCTTTCATTATCTTGCCCGGTATAAAATATTAACTCCAGAGAGTAAATTTTAAGTTTTACTCACTGCTGCTCTGCAATAGGTGCTTAAATCTAAACATATCTTAAGGTAGGTTAAAATCCAATCTGTTCTTCCTACAGGAAGCACCGACTTTGAGAAATGCCTTGCTTCAGGTGAAAATATGACATGCTGAGACTCTTTAGGAAAACACTATCCATTTCTTTCTGCTGGTATTTCTCATTTTGTGGTGCTCTGTGTGAGTTGTGAGATTTGTATGTACCCAAGCTTGGGATCTCGGAGGGCAGAATGTCTCACTATTGCTGGGCAACAACCCTAGTGACCGTCCAAATGTGGAGCCATTGGGGCTCAGGGCCCAGGCAGCAAAGACTGCAGAGAGGGACTCTCCCCAACCAAGTTCCTTCTGGCACCCCCTCTGACACCTCTCAGATACCTGGGATGCGAGCGATGCAGCCAACTTCACAATCAGATGTGGGCTGCACGTGACCGACTCACTAGGCAGAGCAGTTTCTTCATCGGTGGCCTTAGAGAGCCACAGCTGTCTGAGAACGCTGACTTTTCAGGTGCTGTTCAAGACTCGCTTATGGACATGCCCTTTGATGGTCCTTGTCTCTCATGAGACAAGGTGGACTCCATGCTGGAGTGCTTCAAGGACAGCAGAGCTGCGCGCCAGATCCTAGTACTTTTCCATGGCACCCAGATAACCCAAGTCCACCTTTCGCTCCTTTAGTGGCCATGGAAGGGGCTTCCAGCTACCACAGCACGCAAGCTCCCCAGCTTCTGCATGACTGGAAATGTGGTATCCCCAGACCTCATGGGTCAGGCAGCCAGAGGCCAGACAAGTACACCACCCCCTCAGCAGCCACAGCCTCCAAGCCTCTTTAGTTTGCCCTCCGACCATCATGGACAGCCAGTGGGAGACAGGATATAGGATATGCCATCACCTGCACCACTGGAAGTCGATAACATCAGACCCCTGGGTTCTCCAGATTGTCCAAAAGGGCTACTCCCTCCTCTTTGTCTACCCCTCCACCCATGCCACCCTCTTGCAACAGGTGATGGAGGACCATTTCCCCTTACTCGGCCAGGAAGTAGTGGCTCTCTTGGCCAAGGGAGCCATAGAGAGGGTGTCAATGCCAGAAGTAGGCCATGGTTGTTATTTCTGCTACTTTCTGGTGCCCAAGAAGGGTGATGACCTTTGTCCTATCTTAGACCTGCACCCTCTCAATTTAGTCCTCAAAAATTTGAAATTTAGAATGTTAGTGCTTGCTCAAGTCCTGTCTTGCATGGACCCCTGAGACTGGATGGTAGCGTTGGACTTGCAAGACACACATTTACACATTCCCATCATGCATGCCCACAGATGTCACCTGCGGTTCACAGTGAGCCATGATCGCTTTAAGTTTGCTGTGCTCCATTACTAGCGCCCTCTGGTGGTCACCAAGATGATGGTGGTGGTTGCAGTTCATCTGTGGAGATCAAGGTTACCAGTATTTACCTATCTCGACGACTAGCTGTTAAAGGCAGGTTTACTCCAGGGTATTGTCTCCCACCTCCAGATTATGGCAAACCTCCAGCACTCGCTGGGGTTCACTATCAATATCCCGAAATCACACCTGGCTCCCTCTCAAATGCTCCCTTTCATCAGAGGTGGTCTGGGATTGTGCAGTTTTGGGCTAATCCTCCTGAACAGTGAGTCCAGGATATTTAGGCTGTGATACAGATGTTTCAGCCTCTATCCTGGGTTTTGGTGAGACTGACTCTGAGGTTGCTGGGCCTCATGGCCTCTTGCTTGTGAAGTTCCAGTGGGTGCAGCATCAGAGGCATAATTCCAGCATGTCCCAGATCTTGGAGAGAACTGCAAAAGATCTTCAGTTGTGATTAACAAACCACAATTGGGTCAGCAGCAGACCCCTCTCCCTTCCCCCAACCAGATCTGACAGTGGTGCAGATGCGCCACTCCTGGGATGGGGCAGCCATCTGGGAGAGGTGGAGATCAGAGGTCTCTGACAGAATCCAGACTTTGCATCAAACTACTGGAGCTCCAGGAGAGCCGGGTGACATTGAAAGCCTTTCTAACCTCCATCAAGGGAACTCTAGTGCAGTTGTTCATGGACAACACCACTGTCATGTGGTACTGCAGCAAACAGGGCAAGGTGGGGGTAGTAGACCCTTTCCCAACAGGCCCTGGACATGACTGGAACATCAGGGCATATCCCTGGTGGTTCAACACCTGGCAAGCTCTCTGATTGCCATGGTGGACAAACTCAGCTAAAGTTGGCTAGCAGATCACAAATGGTGTCTCCATCTGGTGATGGGGCAAGGTCTCTTTCAGTAGTGGGGAGAGCCTTGGATAGATCTGTTCACCTCTGCTGAGAATGCACGGTGTTAGCCCTTCTGCACACTGGAGTATCCAAGGAGACACTCACTCTGAGGTGCTTTTCTTCTCGAGTGGAGCTCATGCCTTCTGCCCATACCAATTCTGCCCAGAGTTGTCAAGAAAATCATGAACGACCGGGCCCAAATCATCCTTGGGGCTCCAGACTTGGCTTGGGGAGTTCGGTATTCTGAGCTATTGAGCATGGCCACTGGCCTCCGATCAGGCTGCTTCTTCAGGATGATCTTCTGTTCAAGAAGCAGGGCAGGTTTTTCCACCTGAACCTGTCAATGATGCGCCTTCATGTGTGGAGATTGACCACTGATAGCAGATACCTTTCAACCTTCTGCCCAAAGTCTGCAACGTTATCTTGGCAGCCAGGCGCCCGTATACGCCTGCCGCTGAGGCAAGTTTGTGGCATGGTTTACAGAAAAGTAAGTTGACCTTCTTTCTGCTCCGCCTTCTGAGGTCCTTCTTTTTATTCTTTCTCTTGCCCAGCAGTTCTCTGCTTTGGGCATATTAAAGGACTATATTGTTGCCATCTCAGCTTTTTTGCAGCTGCCAGATCAGACATCCCTGTTCAAATCCCTTGTTGTAAATAGGTTTTTGAAAGGTCTCCAACATATGTTTCCACCTTCACCCTTTGTCATGCTGCAATGGGACCTCAATCCTGTGCTTACATTTCTGATGTGTGCACCCTTACAGCTGCTACATGACTGTCCTCTCAGGCTCCTTACCGTCAAGATGGCCTTCCTAGTAGTGACTACATCTGCCCGGAGGGTCGCTTTGCCATCTAAGCCTCCATAACTAACCATCTGTCCAGACAAGCTGGCTTTTCGCCCTAGAGCTTCCTTTCCCCCGAATATTGTCACTCATTTTCATGCCTACCTTTTAATCTCCGCCGCATCCCTCTACGGAAGAAGAGCGACTATCGACTAGACCCAGAAAGAGTGTTGTCGTTCTACCTTGACTGCACAAAAGATTTCCAAGGTTGGACGACCAACTCTGTTGGATATGTCGGAGTCCAGAAGGGGAAGGCTGTGCAGAAACTGACCATCAGCTGCTGGATTGTGCTCTGCAATAAAATCTGCTACACCTTGGCTAAAAGGCAACCCCCTGAGCGTTTGCGTGCTCATTCGACCAGAATCAAGGCTGCGACCGCTGCATTAGCATGCAGAGTTACAGTCCTGGGCATCTGCCAGGCAGTAACTTGGGCTTCTCTGTACATGTTCTGCTGCCTGAACAGTCATGTCCCTCAGGATGGGCACTTTGCCCATTTGGTCATGCAGGACTTTCTATTGTGAATTCATTCCGCAGAACCACCGCTGGGGAGGTATTGCTTGTTTGTCTATTCTAAGGTAAGGAATCTGCGGCTAGAAGTCTGTATCAGATGAACAAGTTACTTACCTTTGGTAACGCCTTATCTGGTAGAGACTCTGCCTAGCTGCTGATTCCTTACTGACCCACCCATCCTCCCCGCTCTGCAAACAGATCTGTAGGGGCAGGGTTTTTCCTGTTTAAGGGCCCTAGTTTTCCACACCAGTGGGCAGTGTTCTTTGTGGCGCTGCTCTTCTGGTGTGGAAAGTCATGAAAAGAACCTGACATCTGCGCGCTGGGGTGGTGCCTATATAGGCACCTCAAATGTCACTTCTGGCGTTGATGATGCCACACGGAGCCAAACGACTCCACCTACTAGAGTGCAGGGGTACTGCTCTTGAAATACCACTGGATCCAATTGATGCCTGGGAATAATTCTAAGGTAAGAAATCTGCAGCTAGATAGTCTCTACCAGATCAGGCATTACCGAATAGAAGTATTAAAGAAAAGCAGGAAGTCTTAAAAACATATCCCCATTCAGGGAAAATGTTCTCCTGTAATTTGAATAAACATATGCAGCATATATCTAGTAAAGCAATATCCCATGCCAACAGGTCAAGGATCTTATTGCTTGTATATTTTTTTAAAGTCCCCCTTGCTGCCACTCAAGCTATTAGGTTGGAGTTTGGGTTGAATAGTATATCTGATAGAGACTTCTAGTTGCAGATTCCTTACCTTAGAATTTCCTCCAGGCATCAGACGGGATCTGGAGATTTTTCTTCGAGCAGTACCGTTGCACGCCGTCAGGTGGTATTGGTCGACTCCACGTCCGTCGTGGTTGACGTGATGACATCGGGGTCATACATAAGTGCCACCTTGCACGGTGAAGTCAGTTTTTTTATTTTTTTCCTTCTGCACCGTAAACTGATCCAGCAAGAGCTACCATGGTCGTTTTTTTTTTTTTTTTTTTTTTTTTTAAACCAGTTTCAACACTTTTGCTGAGTTTTTTTGGTGACTTATGGTTCGTATAGAATGTCCTCGAAGACCGGGTTCAAACCTTGAGAGGACTGTCGCTGCATGATGTCGGCGATGGATCCACACCGGGTCTGGTTATGGTGTTTGGAGCATGACTGGAAGTTGTGCTCCGAGTGCCGGGCCACGCACCCAAAGGCTTTGATGGAGGAGTCCCGAAAGCTCATGCTGGTCTGGCATTCGACTCGGCATCGCTCCCAGTCTCTCGAGAGGGTCCGAGACTGCTTGCGGAGTCACCACCACTTGTCTTCTTCCAAGTCTTCAGGTCACTTGGGTAGGAAGAAGAAGAAGTTGAAAAAGGCTAGGCATTCTTCGACTTCACCCCATCGCTCAGAAGATGCGACATGGGAGGAGCATCAACGTTCCAGGCTTCAGTCCTTGGAGCTTACTACTGGGTCCCCACTCTGTGCCTTCTCGAGTTTCTGGGAGACGGAGCGACCCCTGCCCAACTAAAAGTCTTCTATGAGGCCATGCGTCTCATATTTGGGCAGTCTGCACCCCCGTCCTACTCCGGACCGTCTGGGCCTGGGGGTTCGGTTGGGAGCCCTTTGGGTTCGGTGCCGGCAGCTTCGGCCTCCGTAGGCCCCTCTGGATCCGCTATCAGATCTGTGCCAATACTGGTCCTGCCATTGCGACTGGTGCCGGCTAAGTCATCGATGCTCTCGACGTCGACCCAATCTTAATTCCGAACGACCCGGAGTCTGAACGGCATCAGCTGATACTGCTTAGACGATGGGGCCTACTCACCCTAGGTCGGGGTCGCTGGACCCTTATGAATACCAGCTGGATGATCCTAACGTGCACAGGAATTTGGTGAGGCCAGTGGTCTGGATACTTCTCCAGGCGCTGGCATGCTTTCTCCTCCTACCGTGGCTATGGCAGAGGAAGGCTCCTATTCAGTGGTGGTCAGCAGGGGTGGCTAAGGCCCTTGGCCTTGAACTGCCCACTGTAGCGGTCAGGACCAATCTCCTGACAGACATGCTTCAGCCTGGGACTTCAGCTTTGGAGCCTTTCCTCACTTTCATTGAAGCCCTCACGGATGTACTTCTGGGTACTTGATCCAGACCCAGCACAGGGGCTCTTATGAATAGGACAATCGCTCGCCGGCATCGGCCCCTCCCCGAACGACCCTAAGGGCCAGATGCATCAAAGGTTTTTACCCATTCTATGGGAAAATGTGTTCATACATATGGCCCTAAATTCCTGTCCCCATACTCATCTGCAGCATTACCCATCTGCTCCCCCCAATAGGGAAGTCAAAGAGGCTGGACCAACTTGGGAAGAAGATGTTTTCTTCCTCCAGTCTGGCGTTGCGGTCAACATCCCCATGTCTTTTGGACCGTTATACCCACGCCTTGTGGGATACGGTCGCGCAAGTCACAGCTATCGGCTCCCAAGCTGTTGCTGATGGAAGAGACGCGGCTGGATACAAGCGGCTCTCTGGGTAGATCGGTTGCTTCGACAGTGGCCTTGAGATGCCACACCTGGTTGAGGACATCTGTTTTTTCGGGGATTGTCAAACAGACCCTTTGGACATGCCCTTTGGTGGCACCCGTCTCTTCGGAGACAAGGCGGATTTGGCGCTTGAGAGATTCAAGGAGTCCCGGGCTACGGCTTGGTCCTTCGGCCTTTCGACTACCTCTCGTCCTCAACAGTTTGCCTTTCTCCCCGTTCATGGCCGTGGAAGGGGCTCTCCGTCGCATCCCTTTCCCAGCTACTGTGCCACCTATGCTACTCAACCACTGCATGGCCGTAGATGCAGAATTCCACAGGCTCGTGGGGCAGGGAACCAGAAGTCTGGCCAGTCCACACCTGCCGCAGCCTCCAAGCCTTCCTAGTCTGTTCCCCCATCTCAGAGCAGTTGGTAGCAGGGTTCGCCATCACCTTCCCCACTGTGAATCCATCACAATGGACAAGTGGGTTTTGCAGATCGTACGGAGGGGCTATTCCTTCCCCTTCGAGATGGCCCCTCCGGCCATGCCTCCATCCTATGTCTGGCGGAGGATCATCTGGCGCTTCTCTGTAAGGAAGTTGCTGCGTTGCAAGGGAGCCATAGAGAGGGGTCCCTATGCCAGAAGTAAGTTGTGTTTGTTATTCCTGCTACTTTTTGGTGCCCAAAAAGGAACAAGGGCTTACGTCCTATCCTAGACCTTCGGGCCCTCAATCTCTTATTCAAGAAGATCAAAATGCTCATTTTGACTCAGGTCCTGTCTGCCTTGGACCCAGGATACAAGATGGTAGCGTTGGACTTGCAGGACGCTTATTTCCATATACCAGTCTTGTCTTCCCAAAGACGCTACTTGCGATTCTTGGTAGGTCACAGGCACTTTCAATATACCGTGCTCCCCATCGGCCTTACCTACGCCCCTCGGGTGTTCACGAAAGTAATGGCGGTGGTTTGCAGCACATCTGCACAGGTTAGGGGTTTCAGTCTTCCCCTACCTCAACGACTGGCTGCTGAAGGCAGATACGCCCCAGAAAGTCGTCTCCCACCTTTAGACCATGGCAAACCTTCTGGACATGCTAGGGTTCACTACAAACATGTCGAAGTCACACCTGGCTCCCTCTCAGTCGTTCCTTTCCATCTGAGCTGTTTTGGACACAGTGCAGCTTTGGGCCTATCCTCTCGAAAAGCGAGTCAAGGATATTCAGGCTATGATTCCGATGTTTCAGTCTCTATCCTGAGTTTTGGTGAGAATGACCGTGAGGCTGCTGGGCCTCATGGTCGCCTGCGTCCTGATAGTGACACATGCCAGATGGCATATGCGGGCTCTGAAGTGGGACTTGAAGTTCCAGTGAGCGCAGCATTAGGGCAATCTCTCCGACATGGTCCAGATCTCAGAGGGGACTGTGAAAGATCGGTAATGGTGGCTTTCGAATCAGGATTGGATCAACGGCAGATCCCTCTCCCTTCCCCAATCAGATCTTACAGTAGTGGCAGACTCCACATCAGTCTTCTGGCGCTCCGGGCGATCAGGCCTGCATTGAAAGCATTCCTTCATTCCTCAAAGGGAAAGTGGTGCAGGTATTAACAGGCAACATTACTGCCATGTGGTACTGCAACAAACAAGAGTGGAGTAGAGTCCTGGCCCCTTTGTCAAGAGGCTCTGCACTTCTGGACGTGGCTGGCACATCAGGACATTACCCTGATGATTCAACATCTGGCGGACTCTCTGAACACCAGAGCAGACAAACTCAACCATTGATGCATAACAGATCACAAATGGCATCTCTATCTGGAAGTGGTGCAAGGTCTCTTTCAGAAGTAGGGAGAGCTTTGGTTAGATCTGATCATCTCCGCAGAGGATGCACAATGTCAGCTCTTTTGTGCATTGGAGTTTCCAAGGCGGCCCTCGCTCTGCAACGCTTTTTGTCTCGAGTGGAACTCAGGCCTCTTTTAGGAATTTCTGCCTACACCACTTCTGTCCAGAGTTCTGAAGAAGATCAAGAACGACTGGGCCCAAGTAATCCTTGTGGCTTGGGACTGGGCACGGAAAGTAGGGTATCCAGAGCTACTGAGCATGGCCACAGATCCTCCAGTCAGACTGCCCCTTCAAGAGGATGTTCTGCCGCAGAAACAGGGGGGACGGTCCTCCATCCAAACCTGTCCCCTCTTCGTCTTCATGCCAGAGATTAAGCGGCAGCAGTTGGCAGTTTCTGACCTTCCGCCCGAAGTCTGTGATGTTATCTTGGCAGCCAGGCTTCCCTCCACCAAAATGATAGATGCCTGTTGTTGGCCTAAATTTGTGGCATGGAGTACCAACAATTCTGTTTATCCTCTCTTTTCTCCCCTCTCTGAGGTTCTTTTGTCCACCCTTTTTTTTAGCCCAGTAGGGCTCTGCTTTTGGCACCCCTAAAGGTTGTTTATCGGCTTTATCAGCTTTTCTTAGATTGCCAGGCCAACCTTCCATTTTTAAGTCTCCTATTGTTGGTAGATTCCTTAAGGGACTCACCCATTTGTTTCCTCTCACTCAGTTTATCATGCCCCAGTGGGACCTCAGTCTCGTCCTCACTTAATGTGTGCTCCTTTTGAGCAGTTACACAATTGTCCTTTGCGGCTACTTACTTTTTCAAAACTGCATTTCTTGTTGCTATCACCTCTGCTTGCACAGTGAGTGAGCTTCAGGCTTTCTTCAAAACCCCCATTTTTTTCTGTTCACTGTGACAAATTACCGCTACGTACGAGAGCCTCCTCCCTTCCCAAAGTAGTTACACCTTTTCATGTTGGCCAATCCATCACTTTGCCTACTTATTACACACCTCCACATCCTTCTCATGAAGAGGAGAGCCTCCACCGTTGGGATCCAAAAAGAGCGTTGGGGTTCTACGCCAAGCGTATCAAAGATTTCTGGGTGGACGATCAACTCTTTCTTGGATATGTGGGTGCGAAGAAAGGAAAGGCGATGCAAAAGCGTACCGTCTCACAATGGGTACTACTTTGCATCACAATGTGCTACGCTTTGGCAAAGAAGCAACCCCCTGAGGGTTTGCGCTCTCGCTCCACCAGAGCAACTGCTTCTACCACAGCATTAGCATGCAGACTGCGTGTCCTGGATATCTGCCAGGCTGCAATGTGGACATCTCTGCACACATTAACTAAACATTACTGCCTGAACAGCCAGATCCGCAGAGATGACTACTTTGGTTGTTCAGTCCTGCAGGACATTTTAGTATGATCTTAGTTTGCAGCCCACCACAGAGGATGGTTTTGCTTGGGTATCCATACTAAGGTAAGGAATCTGCAACTAGAAGACTATCAAATGAACAAGTTACTTACCTTCGGTAACGATTTATCTGGTAGAGACATATTCTTGTTGCAGATTCCTTACCGACCCAACCATCCCCTCCACTTGCGAACTGATTTCAAGGGACAGGGATTCAATTTTTAGGGCCTTAACTCTGGTGCTCAATTTTCAGTGTTCTTCATGGTCAGTGCTTTGGCGTGGAAAGTCGTGAAAAGAAACTGATGTCGCCGAGGCTATGCCTATGTACAACCCCAATGTCATCACGGTGACCACGATGGCAATGACGGATGCGGAGTAGACAGACGCCACCTGCTGGTATGTAAGGGTACTGCTTGAAGAATAATCTCTGAACCCAGTCCGGCACCTGGGGGAAACTCTAAGGTAAGGAATTTGAAACTAGAATATGTTGCTACCAGATAAATCGTTACAGAAGGTAAGTAACATGTTCTTTTGTGCTGGATTTAGCTACAGTATTAAGTTGGGCACATCATTTATTTGCTAAGAAAATGCCTTAAGGAAACTACTAATGTTCTTAGAAATTTTTAAACAGAAATGAGAGAATAGTGGTTTTATAGAAACGGTATTTATGCTTTGGAGTTATTTAAGATGTGAAATATTATTTTGAAATAGTGTCTTTGCGACAGTTAAAATGTTTGCTAAAACAGTCCTCGTGCGTTCGGCTGGATACTGATTTTGTTTTTGTTCTAAAAAGGAAAAATATAATCTAATCATGTCCTCCTGCATTATGAAAAAAACACAACCACATTTAATGTGGAACCTTAGTTATGGAATACGCCGTTGGATTATTCTTTTGAGAATGGACAAGCTACTGTTAAGCATGACAGTTGCTTAGCAAAAGAATGGGTGAATTATGTAACAATGATATACAAGATCTTGATCATGTAAATAATTCATTCTTCATGCCTGATTAATTAAAATCATTACTTGTGATAGGAATTCATATAGATGTGTGTGAGTAAAAATGTTCACGGTTCAAAAACAAATATAGATATACTGTGAACATAGAAAACACATGAAATGTAAATAATACAGCCTCGTAACAGTGTAAAAAATATCAGTTCGCTACCCTGTACCTTTTCTATTTAGCTAAAAAAAGAGCACTGCAACAACCCCAGATGGCATGGCCGCCATAGTAAACACATAACAGGGGAAATTACTGGCAAATTTAGAAACACAGTGGGTTAACAGGACTAAGCCCAGACGGTTTTGTGCCAAAACTGTCTTGTCAAGATCTTAAGCAGCCAAGCTGGCTGGGTGAGTCATTGGTATGTTTCCTGACCCAACTGATTCCTGATCTTCACACACCACTGAGTTCAAAGACAGTCACTAAGGGTATGCGCAATTTCTGTCCAAATATCCTTTTACTGACCAGTAGCCAGAGACCCATGTGTTGACCACCTATATTTTTTCCTGTGGCCGATGGGAGTGGAGGGCCCTGTACGGTGACATTTCTGACCAAATTGGAGAGACCCTGAAGTCAGCACTAGGTAGCCCCTAGGTTTTTTTGATGCTATACCCAAGAGTAAGTAAATCTCTCTACCTATGAATTTAACCAGTTGAGTGTTCTGAGTAGTGTTCTTGGGATGCAAAGTCTCAGTAACATCCTACATGAACAGATTCCTAGGTTAGTAAATTGGCTAGGAAGGACAGCAGGGCAAATGCAGAAAATGTGGATTACTGATTCACTCCCCACAAGTCTGCAGATGCTTCCTTTACTCTTTTTCAGTCATTTGGGGGTGTTTTCCATTATTAGAAAGTTACCAAACCTCAGTGCCAGGAACTTGTTTTTAATTTGAATTGAAAAAGTGCTTGGTAAGTAGCCCTGGGTTTTGATAACCTTTGGAGTTTATTACCAACCAAGAATGCAATCACCGTGCAAATGCAGTTTTATCTTCTAGCCAGTAAAAGAGATTTTGGCGATCATTAATAAGCGTTTTGAATACATGCTGCAAAACGTGTCGTTTCCAGACTTCCTGTGTTGACAGTGCATCTAGGGCTTCCTCTCGGTAGCGCCCATGAGATGAATTTTCTCCTGCTGTGTTTAGCTCTCTCCGTACTAGGTAATCTAGACTATCTCTGCTGGCAGATCTCAACTTGTGGCACAATTTGAGTGAAGACCCCACCTGGCCCTTAATTGTTTCGCCAGGCCAAATTCAAGCCTCAACTGGGCTGGTGAGGCTGTTCTCGGTAACCTCAATATTTTTTTATATATTTTAGAGAGCACACTGTCCAGCAGTAAGGCCGCTGCCCAGTAATATTTCTCTCCCATATGTGATTGTTGGGATCAAGAGTGCTCTTATTAGTTTGAGCAGAGGATCCAGTCATCTGAGGCCCCAAATCAACTTTGCTGTCTTTAAAAATGCTGACAAAATGGCTAGGGCCTTTACTGCCATCTTTTGTAGGTGCCTCATTAATCATTTTGGACACAGAGATATGTATACTCGTTCTTTGGTTGTGATTTTTGCCGCTGATGTGCCACGTTCCAGATTTATTGATATTTCTACCAAATATTCCTATTTTGGTCTTACATAGATTGATCTCCAAATTGTTCTCTTGATCATGTAATATTTGTATGTCTTGAATTGTACTTTTTGCATCTTCAACTTTTAAAGCATCTTTTTATAAGATTTAATGCCCATTCTGTTGAACATGTTCCCAGAATATGTAATATGTTCAAAAATCTTTAAATGTTTTTAAAAAGGTTTTTGTATTTGTATTGAAATACAAGTTGTTTATTTGAATACAAGCATGCACTCCAATTTGTACAGCACAAAAGCTATTTTCAGAGGAAACCTCTGGGCATTACCCATCAGCAGCAAACATTCCAAAGCCTACTATTCCCTGAAGAGGAAGTTCCTCAGATGTGTTTTTGAACGTGACTTCCAAATTGATCTTTCTCAGTTCTTGAGGCAGCTCATTCCCCAGCTTTGCTGCCAGCACACAGAAATAACGGCCACTCTGTTAGCTTTACAGACTCTAGGAGTACAAAGCAGTACTTAATTTGAAGAATGACGTGAGGAGCTGAGATAGTGAGGCCACTTGTTATGAATGGCTCTAAAATTAACCCTTAATGTTGATCATTTTGTTTACTGGCAGCCAGTGAAGTTGGTTCAAGCAGGGGCAAATGGAATGTCTCCTTGCCCAGATAAAGATCAAACATACAGACACATTTTGAAACATATGTAACTTATCAGATTGGCAGGGACACCTAACTATAGCATCTAATCTTAAAGTTACTAGAGCATTTGCAATAAATTTTTTCGCATCTGAGCAGGTAAGAATATGAAGTTCTTGTTTAAGGATTTGAGCCCACCAAAATAGGTTGCTATAATGAACCAAATTTGGGGTTTAAAAGAGAGGTCTTGATCATATTTTATCACTAGACTTCTCAATACTGTGGAATGTAGCTGGAGGTTCCCCTAGATCTTTTGGCAACCCCCTTCTGTGGGTCAAGTAGGTAGGGGAGGAGTTGCCCAAAAAAGTAGCTCCGACTTGTACAATTTTGGGCAACTCTGCTGCATCTGTCTAGCTACTGTGGATAAACAGCCTTGGAACCTTTCCACTACTGAGTTGTCAATCGGATGCAAAGAATGCATTAGTTCGGTGTCTTCTGTGCATGACACTAAACCAAGACCCCAGGGTTCCACCACCTTGGCCAGGGACGCCATATAAATATAACATAGGCCCTCATTACGACCCTGGCGGGCGGGGAGAAGTGGCGGTAATACCGCCAACAGGCCGGCGGGAAAAAAAATGCAATTATGACCATGGCGGTTACCGCCATGGTCATCCGCCACTTCTCCACTCTGATCGCCAGAACGGTGATGACCGCTGAGCTGGAGACTTCGGTCTCCAGCCCGGCGGCCGTCACCAGACCACCGGCGGTATCAGGAGCCTGCATACCACCATGGATTTCGGGTGGTTTGGAACCCTGGCACTGATAGGGGTCTCCCCCCTCCTCACCCCCAACATCAACATACACACCCCCCTCCCCACCCCTAACATCAACATACACACCCCCCAACACGCACACATACACTACAACACATACCCACAGACATGCAAAGAGACCGGCCCGCACACATTTTCCAGACACACACCACCCCCCTGCATGCATACACGCACTCACACACCCCCTCTACATACTCACACGCACACCCCCATGCACTCACACAACACCCCATACCCTAACGGACGATCACCTTACCTTGTCCGGTGATAGGACGGGATCCATGGGGGCTGCTTTGCCGCCAGCTCCCCGTCACCAGAACACCGCCACACCGAATCCTGGGGAGGGATTCGGTGGGCGGTGTTCTGATGACAGGGCGGTGGAGGTGGAGCAGCCTCTACTTCCCCGCCGACCGCCAGTATGGCTGCTGGCGGCTCTCCGCTCCGAAAAAGGACAGAGGGCTGCCAGCAGTCATGATTCGCTGCGCGGAAAACCGCCTACACTGGCGGTCTTCAGCACAGCGGTAGTGTGTTACTGATGGCCGATCCTTGAGGGACATGTATCTCAATATCCTATAACTTGAAACATAAAGGTGAGACTGTGAGCTCACATGGCTGCACATGGTCAATAAAAAAGATTGTAAACATTTTCTGGCCTTGCCGCCAACTCCATCTTCCTCCAGACGAGATGGTGCACACTGTTAAAAGCAGTAAAAAGATTTAAAATCATAACCACTGCTTTCTTTCCCTGGTCTAGGTTAGATTTTATAAACGCTGAGACCTCCAAAGGTGTATCGTCATTTCTAAAACAAGGGTAGAAAGCAGATTAAGCCGCATGCAGAATTTGCATATTCTCAATGAACTGAGATAGCTCTTAATTCGCCAGTTTCCCCAACATTTTACCAAGAGCTAAAAATAAGCAAATTGGACTATATTTACTCATATTGGAGGGGTCAGCGTTGGGCTTCTTCAACAATGGCAAAACATGCCTGTAACGGGCGAGGTGCCGATCCCGGGTCCGAAGCTCCCGTCGGGGAAGACAACCGATACCCCCGGGGCACGGAAGAGGATTCCCCTATAATGACGTATGACGCGGAAGGCGTCATAAAGAGGAAAAGAGAAGACGGACGGGAGGAGAGGTCGGAGGAAAAGGAGGAGCCGAGAACGCGGAGAAGCCGAGGAGAGGAAACCACCATCACCCAGGAGCCGGAGGAAGAGCGAGAAAACACCGTGGCAGGAGAGCAGAGCACGAAAGGAGAACCCGCCATCAACCAGGAGCTGAAGGGAGAGGAAGACACCGCCAGCAAAGTGATCGAGGCGGAGGGAGAGACCCGGAAGTCGGGACGCCCCGAGGACAAGAAGAACCAGTGGGCGACCCCCAACCCGACCGAAGAGAAATCGGGGGACCGCCTACTTGCCGGCCGCGCCCCTGGAGGGACGTGGCCCTCCCAGGTACGACTATACCCTGCCTGGCAGACTCTGTCAGGTTGGCTCACCGGGAAAAGAGGGAGGTGGGGGGAGAAAAGGGAGGACGGGGAGGTCTTTTTAAAAGAAGGGCAGAAACCTGCAAAGAGAGGGGAAACCCGTTTACTTAACCCACGGACTGGGACACCCCCCCGAGAAACCCTAGAAAGAAGAGAAGGTGTTGTCTGGGACAAAAGGGGGAGAGAAGGCACAATAAATAAATAGAGAAACCCACCACAACCAGCACCGCCGCCCCTACCTATTTCACAACCCCTACTAACCCCTATCTGATTCCTTACCTTAGCCCTACTTCATTTTCACTTACCTGATTATTTTTATTTTTCCTTTCTTTTGGGGAATACGGGCGACCGGAGGACGGGAAAACCAGACCGCCTCAAGACGGAGCCAAGACACCACCAGAGCCTGAAAAGGGAAAAGAAAAGGGGCTTTGAGGAAATAGAAATTAGGGCTGATCTTGTGAAGAGGAACAAGAGAGGACTGGCCAAGAGATAAATAAAACAGTTATTATTCCCTCAAATAGCAGTGCCTGTCGTATTCTTCCAATATCTTACATACGTCAGATAACGAACCCATTTACAGTGGTGTCAGAAGTGGGATATTGGAACAAGCGACAGGAGAATTCTAGAAAATGGAGGGTGCACCCACAATGGCCGATATGATGCAGCAACTGGCTGAGGGCCAACGCCATCTGCAAATTGTATGGGAGGAACAACAGAAGGCTGCCAAGGTGGAAAGGGAGGCTCTGCAAAATGCACTTAAAAGTCAGGCCACTATCATGGCCAACAATCAGTTGGTACATGACAACGCAATAAAAACTTTGACTGATACCATTGCCGCAACTAGGGTACATCCAAATGTACCGAGTTCCGTTTTGCAGAGATATCAGGAAGGCGAAGATCCCGACGCCTTCTTTACTAACTTTGAACGCGTTGCCCTTTCAGCCACCTGGCCGCAGGACAGATGGGGTCAATATATCGCTCCCTTGTTAACCGGGACACTTCAAGCAGCATATCAAGCGGTTAACCCGGGAGGAACAACGCCCTATCCGGACATCAAGAAGAGTATCCTAGAAAGGGTCGGCTTTGATACAGAACATTATCGGGTTAGCTTCAGGAAGGCCAAGTGGGGCCCCGCTGAGAACCCTCGAGCCTTATATTTTCGGGTCAAAGACCTAGGTCTCAAATGGCTTGGACCCATAGGGACGAATAGGGAAGACGTTATCGAGGCCGTCCTCCTAGAACAATATTTAGATGCCCTACCCACCAATACTCGCCATTGGATCAAGCAACACCCAAACCCCGACACGAATACTACTATTGAGCTGGCCTGCGCTTTCCACCGCTCCCTCGAATTCAAAACACCACTCCCGCGGTTGTTACCTCAACCCGTTAGGCAAAACCCGGGACAATCTGCAGCCACGGGGAAAAGGCCAATAGAGGAACCGGGAAGAATACGAGGGATGGAAAAGCCCTATGGGCAGCAGCCCCAATGTTTTAGTTGTGGGGAATGGGGACACATTGCCCGCTTTTGTCCTTTGAAGGCCGGAAAACTCGAACCCATGGAAATAGGGGTTACGAGAGGCCGGGTATTCTACACCGGGGGGAAAGAAACCCAATACAAAAAGATAGTGTCCATTAATGGAAGGGATACGTTAGCACTCATCGACTCCGGATGTAGCCAGTCCGTAATTAGAGCGGACCTAATTACTGAGCATAACCTTGACCCGGATTTCACGGTATCCATATGCTGCATTCATGGGGAAACAAGGGAATATCCCCTAATATGGACTACCCTTTTTTGGGAAGGAAAGGAGACCCCCATACGGCTGGGGGTAGTTGAAGGTTTGGTAGAAGAAGCCATCATAGGAACAGACTTTAAAGACTTTCCGATCCTCTTAGACAGCACACAGAGTAAGAATGACCTGGATGCCTGGTTGGGAAGCGCCCCTTTTTCTGAATTAACCATACCAACCCCGGTGATCCGCTATAAACCCACTAAAAGAGAGAAACGAGAAGCCAGGAAGTCCTATGGAAGAGGAGATATGAACCACGATAGTCTTAATGCACAGGTACTCGCCCTCGTTGGTCTTCCGCCCTTCCGATGTAGTCAAAGAGACGATCCCAGTCTGATCCATGCCTGGAAAAGCGCCAAACCTCGAACCATAGATGACAAGGGTCCCTCCTTTATAATAAATAGAAATCTGCTATATCGGATCACCAGTAACGAGAGAGGGGAAAAGAAACAATTATTGGTTCCCGAACCCTATAGGCAGCAGGTGTTGCATCTAGCCCATAATCAGCCGGGGGGGGTGGTCATTATGGGAGAGAGAAAACCGAGGAGTACCTATTAAGGAAGTTCTATTGGCCTGGGGTTTTTTCTCATATCAGAAAGTTCTGCCAACAATGCCCTAGATGTCAGTTGATCGATCCCGTTCCCAAGAAAAAAGCCCCCCTACATCCTCTGCCCATTATTGACGTACCTTTCTCTAGAATAGGAATGGATTTAGTCGGGCCACTTCTACCGTCTTCCAAGGGATACCGATATATCCTAGTATTGGTCGACTACGCCTCTAGATATCCGGAAGCTATCCCCCTAAGCAGTATTAGCACCAAAAGTGTCGCCAACGCCATGATAAGTTTCTTCTCACGAATAGGGTTTCCCCGAGAAATATTGACGGACCAAGGGACCCAGTTTATGTCCAACCTAATGTCTCAGATCTGTCAAATATTAGGGATACGACAGCTAAGGACAGCGGTTTATCATCCCCAGACGGACGGATTAGTAGAGAGGTATAATCGCACCCTGAAGACCCTCCTGAGAAAGACGATTTCAGAGTCAGGTAAAGATTGGGACAAGAAACTTCCCCTAGTGTTATATGCGGTCAGGACCCATGAACAAGCCTCTACAGGGCATAGTCCATTCGAACTGCTGTTTGGGCGACAGCCTAGAACCCTATTGGACATGGCAGCTGAACTATGGGAGGAAGACGAAAACGGGGAAAAGCCTCTCCTAGAGTACACTAGCGAGTTAAAGTCTCGACTACAAACAATATGGGAAGATGTGAGAGGGCATATGGAAAAAGCCCAGGAGAAACAGAAGCAATACTATGATAGGAACACGCAAGTGCGATCTTTTGTAGAGGGAGACCGAATATTAGTGCTGTTACCCAGTTCAGACAATAAACTCTTGGCAAAATGGCAAGGACCCTATAAAGTAATAGCAGCAGTAACTCCTGTTACCTATAAGCTACAATTAACAACTAATCCCAACCGATTTCAGATCTTTCATGTTAACTTACTAAAAAGATGGGAGGAATCACAGGTGGACCAAAATATAAACTGTTTAATTAATACAGTAAAAGAGCTAGAAATAGGGTGGTGCCCCACGGACCCCCCCTCAAGGGGCGAGGTACCCCTCCGAAATGCGG
The DNA here is from genome assembly GCF_031143425.1 of Pleurodeles waltl. NCBI lineage: Eukaryota > Metazoa > Chordata > Amphibia > Caudata > Salamandridae > Pleurodeles > Pleurodeles waltl. The sequence goes on from NC_090449.1 coordinate 437,770,084, forward strand.
ACTTAACAGTGCAACAGAACCAACAACTAAACCAACTCCTTAATAAGCAGCCCCACATATTTTCCCCGATTCCAGGTAAAACAGATCTAATCCACCACCAGATTATAACCCAACCGGGAAAAATAATCCGGTTACGTCCCTATCGCATTCCCGAAGCAAGGAAGGTCATAGTTGAAGAGGAGGTAAAAAGGATGTTAGACATGGGTATTATAGAGCCGTCCCAAAGCCCCTGGTGCTCCCCGGTGGTATTAGTGCCAAAACCGGACGGATCTATACGGTTCTTTATCGACTTTAGACAAGTCAATGCCGTGTCCCAATTTGACACGTATCCTCTTCCCAGGGTAGACGAACTTCTAGAACGGTTGGGTAAAGCTAAATACATGTCTACCCTGGACCTAACCAAGGGGTACTGGCAGATTCCTTTAGCTAAAGCAGATAAAGAAAAAACGGCGTTCTCCACCTCTTCCGGTCTATATCACTTTAACGTACTTCCCTTTGGACTACATGGGGCCCCCGCCACTTTTCAGAGACTTATCGATACTATATTGCAACCACATACGAGATACGCAGTCGCCTATCTGGATGACATTGTTATTCATAGCGAAACCTGGGAAGACCATTTATCCCATTTAGAACTGATCATTAAAGCACTGGCGGCGGCCGGATTGACCGCCAATCCTTCCAAGAGCCGGCTGGCTTTCAATGAGATTCCCTATCTGGGGTATCATATTGGAAACGGGAATATTAGACCACAAATGAGTAAAATTGAAGCCATATTACGCATAAGCGCACCCAGTACAAAAAAGGAGATCCGTTCCTTCCTCGGACTAGTGGGATATTATCGTAGATTCATACCCCACTACTCTACAGTGGCCGCCCCTCTCACTGACCTGTTGAGGAAAGGTCAACCTAAGATCATCACAAGTTTAACTGTTCTACAGTCCCATAGCTATCGTACCTTACAACGATGTCTAACCACGCAACCGGTATTAAAAAATGTCCTGAGTTCAGCCGTCCCTTCCACCTCCAAACAGACGCATCGGACATAGGCCTGGGTGCAGTACTTTTCCAAAAAGATGAAAATGAGATAAGCCATCCAGTGGTCTTCATTAGTCGCAAGCTATTTCCACGGGAACAGAACTATCCCATAATAGAGCGTGAGTGCCTGGCCATTAAATGGGCTGTGGAAAGTCTTCAGTATTATCTCCTAGGGAGGTCCTTCCTTTTATACACCGACCACGCACCTCTTACCTGGCTCTCGAGGTATAAAGATACCAACGTTCGCATTTTAAGATGGTTTATGGAGCTTCAACCTTTCTCCTTCCAGGTTTGTCATCTCCCTGGGGACCTTATGGGGCAAGCGGACTATCTGTCTCGATTTCCGGGACCTGGGGGGCTCGAACAGCCCCATCCAAGGGAGGGGATGTGTAACGGGCGAGGTGCCAATCCCGGGTCCGAAGCTCCCGTCGGGGAAGACAACCGATACCCCCGGGGCACGGAAGAGGATTCCCCTATAATGACGTATGACGCGGAGGGCGTCATAAAGAGGAAAAGAGAAGACGGACGGGAGGAGAGGTCGGAGGAAAAGGAGGAGCCGAGAACGCGGAGAAGCCGAGGAGAGGAAACCACCATCACCCAGGAGCCGGAGGAAGAGCGAGAAAACACCGTGGCAGGAGAGCAGAGCACGAAAGGAGAACCCGCCATCAACCAGGAGCTGAAGGGAGAGGAAGACACCGCCAGCAAAGTGATTGAGGCGGAGGGAGAGACCCGGAAGTCGGGACGCCCCGAGGACAAGAAGAACCAGTGGGCGACCCCCAACCCGACCGAAGAGAAATCGGGGGACCGCCTACGTGCCGGCCGCGCCCCTGGAGGGACGTGGCCCTCCCAGGTACGACTATACCCTGCCTGGCAGACTCTGTCAGGTTGGCTCACCGGGAAAAGAGGGAGGTGGGGGGAGAAAAGGGAGGACGGGGAGGTCTTTTTAAAAGAAGGGCAGAAACCTGCAAAGAGAGGGGAAACCCGTTTACTTAACCCACGGACTGGGACACCCCCCCGAGAAACCCTAGAAAGAAGAGAAGGTGTTGTCTGGGACAAAAGGGGGAGAGAAGGCACAATAAATAAATAGAGAAACCCACCACAACCAGCACCGCCGCCCCTACCTATTTCACAACCTCTACTAACCCCTATCTGATTCCTTACCTTAGCCCTACTTCATTTTCACTTACCTGATTATTTTTATTTTTCCTTTCTTTTGGGGAATACGGGCGACCGGAGGACGGGAAAACCAGACCGCCTCAAGACGGAGCCAAGACACCACCAGAGCCTGAAAAGGGAAAAGAAAAGGGGCTTTGAGGAAATAGAAATTAGGGCTGATCTTGTGAAGAGGAACAAGAGAGGACTGGCCAAGAGATAAATAAAACAGTTATTATTCCCTCAAATAGCAGTGCCTGTCGTATTCTTCCAATATCTTACATACGTCAGATAACGAACCCATTTACAATGCCCTTTCTTTCAACAGAGGGAAGCGTACCTTAACTCTAAAGATTGATTGAATAGTGCATTAATAGTTTGATTCACCATTGAGACCGCTAATTTAGGGTCTGTGGGGAACAAGAATCCAGGGGGGGAGCCAGAACTAGTTTTAAGGATGGCTGATTCTCAATCTGTCAGAGAAATATGCTCAAAGGTATTTAGTAGTGGGCTATTCATCCTAGTCTGATCACGGAAAACAGGGACAGTGCTACAAAACCCCTGTTCACTTATTAAAATTATCGATTGTCGCATAAAGATTGCAGCACAGTCATTTTTGGTTAACATAGGGCAGTAGATATGAAAGATCGAACAAATTGAAACTTTTACTTGATGCATTTACTGCCTTGGCTATTTGTCTTTAAAAACAAATCTCTGATTGTGATGTTCTTATACTTTTTTGGAAACGTTTTAGCACCTTTTTCGAAGCCAGCTTAGCCCCTAAATCATAATTCTTCTTCCATTGCCTTTAAAGTTGCTTACAGTGGTGTTTTTGCCACCAGCAACATGGTCGAAAAATCGGGAAGCTGAAGGCTTGTGTCTTTTAGTTGCCCTCTGTTAATAGGTGCTAATTTTTCAATTACCTGGGACAGGGAGATTGTTAAAGGCATTTACATCCACATCCATGTTCCCCTCCAGGGTAGTATCAGAAGGGACCAGGGTCTCTAGTAAATTCGACTCCAATATTGTATGCCAGAGCTGAACTAAATTGTATGTCTTGGGGACCTAAGGGGAACTTCAGGGAATGACAGAGAAGATAGCACCATAAAATGACCTGACCGTGCCAAAGATTGCGGTTTATCTGTGGCTAGGGGAGGACAGTTGGGAGAGATAAGGTGCAGTGTGTGGCCCCGTTAAGAGTGGGTCCTTCCATGTTTTGCTGGAAATTTAGATCCCCCAAAGCCTCATTCAGCAGGCAAGCCACTTTAGCAGTGGGGTTATCATTATGGACATTGTAATCTCCAAGCACTGTGAAATTTGTATACTTCATATATAGGGGGCAGCTGCATCTGATAGCAGTTTCCCCAAATTAACCAACTATCCCAGAGGGGAATAAATCAAGTCTCCCACAAAAAAGTGCAGCATTTTCATAGAAAATACTAGACCTTCAGCCTCTTCCAAGTCCTCCAATGTTCTTGCCGACCAGTGTAGTCGTGGATGATATACCAAAACAACTCTCCCTCCAACCCAGTTCTTCCGGTCTATGTGTAGGTATTTGCTCAAGTAGTATCCAAAGACCCTCCTAGCCAGGTTTCTGTGAATTCATGGCTCAGAAGGCTGTAAATATCCATAGTGTGCTTTGGAAGAGATCTTGAATGAATCAAGCAAGCTTTTATGTAGAAGTTCACCTTCAGAGATATAAAGAAAAAAAAAAGTATAATATTTTAAAATATGTTCTTCTCTCTCCTGCCGTAACTATGCTGCTTCAAATGAGGCTTGCAGTAAAATCCCACACAAAAGCACAATTTCCATGGGTTGTTTTCCTTAGAAAAAATGTTGAAAATAATCATATTGTATTTATCAAACATTCAATCAAAACTTTTTGAGAATGTTTAAAAGTTATTTTGGAGTATTTGTATGAAAGGTTCCATTAAAAAAAAAAAAAAAAAAAGTTAAAATATTGAAAGTTTTGGACAAACATACGTTATTCTTTTCAAGCATGCAGTGCATAGTTGCCTCCAGTAAGGAATTGCTGGAGGATGAACATTTCCACAAAATGATATGGACGACCGCTTTTTAGGCTTTTTTTCCCCGTTCTTTAGCCATACTATACAGCATCTCCAGTGCAACCTATTGGCTTTGCCAAAGCTTGTTGACATTACAGTATCAACTCCTCCTGGAGAGTCAAATCCTACTTGACGTTTCTGTTAGGTGTACATATAACACTGGGGATGCACTTGAAAGGAAGAAAATAAGCTGCCAAGATATTTCTTGTGTATCCACGGTCTGGTTGTTGGAATACCTTTTTTTTAGCCACCCAGACTTCTGTCTTCTGGGTTTATTGTGGGTACACTGGCTGCTTCAAACTTGGTTTTAGTGTTTGATATGGGAGGGCAATAAGATTACAATAGTACAACCCCCAAACATACCCCTAAACCTCAGAGCCCAAGAATATTGTAGCTGAAGACATTTGCTATTGTTATAATGCTGAAGTAAGTAATGCTTAGCCAGGGGCCTTTTTATCTCATGGTTAGGGTGTGTCGAGGAATCATTCTCTGATGCTAGCTTGTGTGGCATCTCTAGGCACCCACTTCAGAACACTGTTGGACCTAAGGAAGAACAGAAGAAGTCTGGACCTGCTGTCCGTAACCTAAGAGGAGCCCTGAAGGGGTGGACCTGCACCCTCTTGTACCCAGGTCAAAGAAGCTCTAAGGGTCATAAGGCTGACCTCCTGTTTAAACTATAGGGACATAGCAACCTACAAGAAGCCTGTGAGTCTGCAAGTGCCTCCTCTGAAGTCCTGGGGGCATCAGAAATGTGCTCCTGTGGTGGATTGTAACTTAAAAGACTGGATCAGAAGCTAAACTCTGAACCAGGACAACCCTGGTTGGTGTATCTAACCCATGCTTCATTGCAGCCAGCCTCAAATTACATCTAGATCCTGATCTACCATGACCATTGACTATGATTGTCACATTGACTATGATGACTTTGTGCTTCTTGACACTATTCCTACTTAAAACTTTGAACATTCATATCTCTGGTTCCCCTGGTTGGATTTTGGTCCCTTTCGTGTGATTTGGTTTATTGCATTTTACTCTATTTTTCTAATTCAGTTTCAGATTACTGTATTAGATTTGCATAAAAACTTTACACATTGCCCTAAGTTAAGCATGTCTGCTCTGTACCATAGGTACCAAAGGATTGAGCTCAACTCCCTTAAAGGAGCTTATCATCATAAATGTCTACATCCACCCATGCAAAATGAAGAATGCAGAAAGGATGGCAACCTTGCCAAATTTAATAAAGACACTGCAGAACATAACCAGCAGTCGCACTTTATCATTTCAGGGGACTTCAACACTGACCTCAATTGGAGGTTCAAAAATTCAGGCAACCAATTCAGGCACCCCACGAAAGCAGCTAGAAGAACGAGTTCTAAAGATCCTGAATGGTAACAGAAAGGAGAACAACCGGCAGCAATAACCTTTTTATACGACAGGATTAGGTCAACAGTTGACTACACGTTAAGAAGTCAAGGAGCACTTCTATTGGTGAGCCTATTCCAAATGATCTCCAGGTTAGAAAGTGATCTTTTTCCTCACGTTTTCAAACTAGAAGGCAAGTTTCCAAGTTAAGGGCTGTAAGCGGACTAGCCTCAACACCAGTAAGTTAAAACCCAACAAGGTTAAAATGGTATTACCAAACTATAGAGAAAATAATGGCTGTAGTTTATTGCTGTGCAGAAAATCGGGAAAAAGCTAGCATAGAACCAAGGCAACCCGAAAAAGCTAGGATAACTTTAATTACAGATACTGACAAAATTCCCAGCCACAACCACACCACATGTGAAAATAGAAGGAAATAAAGCTACAGGGGGAGCAAGAAGTCAAAGCTGATACACCAGGGGACTGTGTGAATAAAAAAACAAATTACAAGAGAAGCGAGAAGATTAGTAGCGGATGCAAAGAAAGGGAAAATAGCTGGAAAAACACAACTTCGAAACATGAGGCTACTCTAGCATAAGGAATGCTGGAAGGCAAAAAAGTGGTATCAAGAAGGAATTTGGAAGAAGCTCTCATGTACCAGCAAACTAGCAAACCGTAAAGAGTTTTGGGGCGTTATAAATGGGCTGGTAGTGGGACCGGCCTGACATCAAAACACAGGGATCTTGTAAAAAGTCTGAGAGTCCCACATCCATAATATGTTTGCCCTACAAGCTTAACTGCCAGAAGAGTGAGAACTGCCAGTGCAACAAAAAATTGAGGACGACTTTATGTGAGGTCAGTTATGAGACCAAGGAGGTAAATCCCACAACCTAAAGCAACCAAATGGACAACGCAGAACATCAGAGTATAAGTACCTACCTGTCAAACAACGCGGAGCCCTTGACTAGCATCAAGAAACTAGAGAAGATCTTCAAGAAATTGAAGGCGGAAGGAGCTGCGGGCCCGAATGGACTGCCAAACGTGCTATTTAGGCAGAATGTTGATTTCTGGGTTCAATATTGAACACCTCTTTTTAATCAAATCTTCTACATGAACGTCATACCAGACTTCTGGAAATGGAACATTTTCCACCTCATCTTTAAAAATAGAAGACAGTCTTTGCCAAACAATTACAGGTTAATTGCACTGATTGATGTGGAAGCAAAATTGTATGCATCATGTTTACTTCAAGACCTGCATACGTGGGTCAACAAAAAAAAAACTTGCCAAAAACGCAAACTGGGTTCAGACCAGGCAATGGTGACAATTACAAATCTAACAGTACTTACTGTGTTAGCTGAGAACCCAATACAGGTCAAAACCCATCTATTCCTATGTTCAGTTGACCTTAAATCTGCTTTTGATCAGGTCCCCCGTGGCCGCCTTTGGGCAAAATTAGCAGAATGGGGCATCCCTATCTATCTGTTAAATGCAATCATAGCACTATATTGTGATGGGGGCACCAGAGAGCATGGCCGCCACTCGGTGAGGCTCCGCTGACCGGTGACTGTAAATCCTTTTTCATCCTTCAGGAATGGCATTGCTAGCGATCGATTATGCGATGGAAGATACTTGCCTCTAACAGAGCATATTTTTGCAAGTAAAATAGACATTAGGGCGCTGTAATTCACTGTAGATCCCTTGTGACTTGGCGATGGTGGAGACAAGAGGCCATGGTTGGAAGGCCCCAGCGGAGTCTAAAGGGAGACCTACACTGAAGCACACAATCACTCCCAGGTGCGCTCATCATTGGAGTGCTGCGATAACGGGCTTTGGTGGCCCCTGTGGTAGGGGGCCACGCCCATCGCCGTCTGGAGACCTTTTGTTGCAGGGCTGGTGAGTGGAGGCCTGCGTGGGACACTGTGAGCCTGAAGGCTTCAGGAGGACTGCAGCCTTCTGGAAGCTGGGACTGAGAGAGATCACAGGCTGCTGTGACCTGCGGATGCAGCCCGTGTGAGGAGTTGTGCTGCAGCAGGCTCATGCAGCAGTGGAGACTGACTTATCCTGCTGAGGAGTGTGGGAGTTGAGGATGCAGGGACACGTTACCTGCTCCGGCCACAGGGTAGCTACCAGACTGAGAGCTTTCGGAGCTGGGGGAAGAGGCCTGATACTTGACAGTATGTCGGGCCTGTGAATTCCCAATGTGCCTGCAGGTGTGGCTTGAGGTGTGGGGACATTTGCAGGACTGAGAAGCTGTTGGCCTGCTTGTGCCCCTTACTTGCTGCCTGCGAGGAGTGGTGGCTCCCATACCCCTCACCCCCTATCCCCCCGCACCCTCCCACACCATACCCCTGTCCAGCCTGTCGACAGATCTGTTTGAGACCTGGTTGTGGACCACCCAAGAGACAGTACACACCCAGGCAGTATAACAATACATGCATATGTGATCTGCTTGTGCGCCTCGGAGACTCTGTCTGAGGAGAGGCGGGAGCCAATTGAGTGAGACTGCCCGCCACGACTGCTTGAATAACACCAACCCTTCTGAGGCTGGACACCAGCATCTCATCTTACACTCTCAAGATGGGGAAATCTGATATAAAGCAATCAAAGCTGATGTTTGAGCAGCGCCAGAAGATGCGCACGATGGAACAATCCCAAAAAGATGAACAGTTGTGCTCGGGCATCACTGACAGTACTCCTGCTGGAACCGATATTCATGCAATGTTCTCAGACGTAAAACACAGCCTCACTGCCATTGACACCAAGATTGACTTGCTGACAGATCTATTTGGTCACCTTAAGGAAAGGGTTGGTGGCCATGGTGATCGCATAACACAACTTGAAAGTTGCATGTCAACACTGGAAGATGACGGGGCGCAGGCGAGCGAGAAACTGCTCCAGGTGTAAAAAATCATAGATTTGATTTGCAACAAAAATTAGTATTTGGAAGCACGCTCACAGTGTAACAATTTCAGGATGATGGGAATTGCAGAGTCTAGTGACGTGACCCGTATGGAGGACTATGTGGTGGCGATGTTGCTCACCCACTTCAGTGAGGCACTCTTCACACTGTGGATAGGGCACACACATCCCTGGCCCGAACCCCCTGCCTGGAATTGTGGCCCACAATTGCCCACCTCTTAAACTTTAGAGATACTGTGCGACGATGTGCGCAGGATCGACTGTGTCTTGTCTACCAGGGCCTGACCATTTACTTCTGTCCAGATTTCCCGGTTGCCGTACAGGAAGCTAGAAAATATTTTTTTGCCACTCAGACGATCCCTCCACAATACAGATGCGAAATATTCGCTATTATACCTAGCCAAGCTCCAAAGCTTCCATGTTGGCCAGACCACATATTTTACAGACCTGAAAGTGGCTGCTAAATTTGTTTAAAATATCCAGCTGAGGTCAGCAATGCTGTGCACCGACACTGCCAACTCAGAATCGAATATCCTTGACAACATTGAATAGAACCTGCGTGCCTCCACCCCTTGCTGCCTAACTACAGACTGAAGGTGACTGTCTCACTGGACATGGGATCTAGTTTATACCCTACCATATGGAACCAAAAGCCCCTTGACTATTAGGCTTTCCCCACACACTTATTAAGCAAGGCTTACATAGTGGGGGATGCTTCTTGATGCGACTCCTTCCCCAGTCCCCAGCTTTCCCTAGCTGAGCTTCTGGGTGTTCTCTCCCCCCACCAGGATGATTCTCTGAATGTTTTTCCTCACTGGCCCTCGAAGCCAGGTTTGGGATGGGTGGGTGATTTTCGGCCTGAATTTGGAGGGGGGGGGGGCGTGGGCTGGAGCGGGTGGAGAGTTGTATTCTTGTTGGGGTGTTTTGTTAGACAGTTTTTTCTTATTTGGTTTCCTACCCTTTCCCGATTCTAATTCTTTCTCCCACTCAGTGTATGCTTACCAATGCTGCACTGCGCAACTGCCCTTGCCGTGCATGCGACAACTCTGGTGAACCTACCTAAAGCAATCACGTTATGGCACCATTAACCTGCATAATGTGGAATGTGTGTGGCCTAAATGATAGGTGCAAGACACATCACATGATGGGGTACTTGTAGAGACATGGCACTGACATCGGTTTCCTACAAGAAACACAGCTTGCTTAAGTAGCACTGGGTCGCCTGCGTGCCAGTTAGATTGGGGAACATCACACCACACTATTCCAACTATGCGCGGGGATAGCCATACTCCTGCAAAAGGGCTTGCCTTGGCGCACGAGTAGGACACTTTGCAACAACAAATACTGGTATGTGATACTGGCAGGTACACTACAGGGACACCCACTCAAGCTTCTCTCCATTTACAACCCCAATACGGACAATCCTGTTTTTTTTGTTGTAAAGGTTTAGAGACTGACACAGGCCCTTGGACCCGCCTGCATTCTGTGCGTCGGAAACTTTAATGTGGTCCTTGACTACCGTGACCAGATTTTGAGGACCAAAAACCGGGACAGGTCAGACATAAAAGGACTAACGACTTTACACTCACTTTTATATCTGGCCTGTCCCGTTTTTTTGCTTAGCATATATATATATATATATATATATATATATATATAAATATACACACACACATCTCAAATTTACAAGACTATACATATAAATTTAGCTATGGCTCACACCCTGCACCCCCAACCCACCCCCACCCACTGCTCTCTGCCCCCCACTCCTGTCCTCTCTGCTGGGAGCAGACAGGGAACTGTGTTGCCTGACAGTAACCGATAAAATACTTTAATTATTGCATACTCTGTAGGCCTCTGTTAAAGGAGAGCATATTTTAAATTTATTCTTCACTAGATAATCTGACCTTTGTCTCAAAAACCGAGACATTTATGTAATAATTTGACCTTTGTCCCAAAAACCGGGACATTTGTTTAAAATTAAGAGAAGCGTCGAGACACCGGGACAGTCCTCTAAAAACCGGGACTGTCCGGGGAAATCCGGGACGTCTGGTCACCCTATCCTTGACCCCTCTGCAGACAGGTCGAGCATCTCTAGACAACCTCATACCCGTGCGGCTACCATGTTATACTCCATCATGGAAGATGGTATTGATGCATGGAGAGCCCGCCATGCGAGTGACAATGAGGGCACTTGCATTACCTCGGCCAGCCTTGCCTTTTCACGAATAGATTACTGGTTAGCCGCTCAAGATGTAGATACATGGACTAGAGAGATTCTCTATATGCCACGTAGGATGTCGAACCATGCTCCAGTCCTGCTTTGCAGAGCCCCTGGCCCCTCTGTGGGGGAGGGGGGGGGGGGTCTCTGGATTATAGATCATGAGCTTTCACATGGCGTCTGCCCCTGAATGCACTGGAAGACCAAGTTTTCCAGTAGGAGATGTGGACAGCCATAGTGAAATATTTTACACGGAACCAGGGCACAGTGGACTCACGCTCCACCCTATGAGATGCGTTCAAACTGTTATTTGCGTGGTGTGCATAGCCAAACAAGCTGGTCTGCTACGCTGCAAAATGACCTGTTGTGCCTTGAGTCTGAGATTAGGGCACTAGAGCTCCAGTTTTTCACTGACAAAAGTGAACACACACCACACTGGCAACAAATTAAGCAATTTCGAGGAGGCTGCACAGTGGGAGACACACTACTTATATAAAGAGAGACATGCCCGTCGATGCGGGGAGGGAGATAGAGCACCCAAAACCCTTGTGAACATGCTGTTCAAGCCCTGGGCCAGTGACTATACTGCAGAATTGCATGCCGAAAGCAGGGAAGCAGCGATAGGTACGGCAGCAGTACACAGGAAAATTACCAATTTTCACTCCTCCCTGTAGCAGTCTACTATGCCCACTAAACCCCTAGAGTTAAATGCATTTTTTGACATGTTACAACTCAAGACACCACAGATTCCTGGACGAACCTTTCACAGTGGAAGACGTCCAGGTGATCAGTGCTCTCCCTGGGGGCAATAGACTTACTGCCGCATTTTATAAAGAGTTTGCCCCCTTCTAACCCTGCATCTCCTGATCATGTAGGAGGAATTCCTGACAGGGGGAGCACTACCACCATCCTTACGTGAAGCACTAATTATCACGATTTTAACACATGGAAAAGACTCCCTAAAATGCGACTCCTTTAGACCGTTGCCTATGATTAACATGGAAAAGCTAATTGCTTCCAGACTGTTACTGCTCCTCCCGCTCATACTTCACCTAGATCAGTCTGGGTTTGTCCCTGAGCGCTCCACGGCCCACAACCCCTGAACCTTTTTCTGTGTGCCTTACTAAACACTGGACCTAGATCTTGGCGTCGCTGCGATTTACCTAGATGCCACTAAGGCCTTTGATTCGCTAGAATGGCCATACCTTTTCGCACTATTGGCTCAACTTGGTAGCCCTAGTTTTCTCAAACTCTTCCGTCTCCTGTACACAAGTCCCGTTGCTCATATCCGCATTAACAGACAAAATGCCCCTCTCTTTCTGGTGACCCAAGGAACATGGCAGGGCTTTCCTTTGCCACCAATCCTTTTTGCCGTAGCAGTAGAGCCCCTTGTGGCCCAACTTCACCAACTCCACCACCACCGCGGCCTGGTCTTCTCGCCCCATGGGTTGTTGGTATACAAGTTTGCTGATGACGTCACATTATATGTTCAACACCCTCACAAGAATTTAGACCCTCTAGTCAGGGAAGTCACCAAATTTGAAGATCTATCCGGAATCATCATCAAACTGGACTAAGGCCCTCCTTACAACCCTGGCAGTTAGTGGAGAAGTGGCGGTCTTACCGCCAACAGGCTGGCGGTAAAAAAATGGAATTATGGTCATCCGCCACTTCTCCGTTCCGACCGCCAGGGCGGAGACAACCGCTGGGCTGGAGACTTGGGTCTCCAGCCCGGCGGCCGTCACAAGAACGCCGGTGGTATCACGACCCGGCTGACCGCCATGAATTTCATGGGTTTGGGAACCGCCATTAAATCCATGGTGGTAAGCACTGTCAGTGCCAGACAATTCCTTCCCTGGCACTGATAGGGGTCTCCCCCACCCCCCACCCCTGAGCCCTCCTGCCACCCCCCAAAGGTGGCAGGACCCCCCTCCCCACCCCTACCCCCAACATCGCAACCCAGACACACACCGTACACGCATGCAGACACCACCAACACACATACCCGCACACATATCAACAAATATGCCAACAGCCACACACACAGACATACACACACACATCCATTCAGACATACATACAGACACGCGCACATTTCCAAACACAACACATCCCCGCATGCATACACGCACTCACACACCTCCTCTACATACTCACACGCACACCTCCATGCACGCACATCACTCAACCTCCCCCCCCCCCTCCCCACCTCCCCACCCCCAACGGACGATCAACTTACCTGGTCTGTTGATCCTCCGGGAGGGAACGGGATCCATGGGGGCTGCTCCGCCGCCAGCACCCCGTCAACAGAACACAGCCATGCCGAATCACGGAACGTGATTCGGTGGACGGTGTTCTGTTGACGGGGCGGTGGAGGTGGAGCAACCTCCACTTCCCCGCCGACCGCCAATATGGCTGCTGGCGGCTCTCCGTCTGGAAAAGGATGGAGGGCTGCCAGCAGTCATAATTCACCGAGCGGAAAACCGCCTGCACTGGCGGTCTTCAGCACGGCGGTCCCTCGGCGGTCTTGCAAAAAGACAGCCGAGGTTGTAATGACCACCTAAGTCTGTAATTTTTAGCCATGCAAGATACTGCTCTGGTGTGTATCCCCAGTGCGCGTCAGGCATGGGCTGATGCTCATGACTGACCCAGCACTGAGAAAGAGTGGCACAACTGCTGCGTTCAAGCATGAGCTCTCTCTCTCCCAATTATCAGCTGCACCTCATATACTCCGAAGCGACTGCATAGCATGGGCCTTCTAGCGGATGTGCGCTGTATCAGATGCTCGGTGCTATGCGCAGACTTCCTGCACTCTGCCTGGGATTGCCCAGGTGTCGGCGAGTTCTAGAATGCTGTTTTTGATACCATTGAGGAGGTAATCGATCTCCCTTTGGTGTGCACAACTCGTGTTGCACTGCTTGGGTATGTACAGGAGTTCCCTCCAGAACAGCACATACTGACTGTACTCCTGCTGGCCAGACGGCGACTAGCCATCCACTGGGGACATCACCCAGTGCCCAAAAAAGATGCTTGGCTCAAAGATGCAGTATACAGCCAAGATAACCTGACAGCTTAATGGGATCTCCTTCCAGCGAGATCGCAGCCTAAGGACACCTGGGCCCCACTGGAGCGATGGCGATGAGGATATGCCCCCTGCTGCACTAGCACCTTATCAGACCTAAATGTGCCTTCTGACGATGATACCTTGCAGAAAAGTGGCATGTGACGACTGTACCGTTATGGTGGTTCAAACACAACGATTGCACCCCTCAAACAAAGTGTTTCCTCCATGAGACCTACCTGAGTGGTTCTCCCCCTCTCTTTCGTACACCGATTAATACTACTTGTTGAGTTCCACCCTTTAAGAGTTGGTATTGGACTCTCAACATGATGACGACATTGGACAAATGATTATTGCTGCATACTATACGACTTATTGAGATGTTAGATGTACTAACCGTTTGTGCTGTATTTGAATTGCCAATAAGACGAAATATAAATAAAAATAAATAGCATTGTATTGTGATACATGGGCACAGGTTAAAGTAAGTAAAACATCCATACAATTAATGGCTTGAAACTGGGGTGCGTTCTGGCCCCAAGTTTGTTTAATTTACATCTTGCCGACTTAGAAAGCTACTTGGCACAATAGGACAGCCATCCTTCCTGCTTGGCAACAGAGAAAATAGTGTGCTTACAATACGCCAATGATATTGTTATCTTAAACCAAATGCCCATTGGCCTGCAACGGTCCAACAACACACCAGCAGCCTATATAGACCACTAAGGCTTAGAGCTGAATTTACGTAAAACCAAAGTGGTTCGCCTGGTCGACACAAAGTACAAGGCATTTACCTGGTCCATTAAGGCCAAACAGGTTGAGGTTGTGTCCACATATAAGTACCTGGACCTCAATATGGAACATCAGCTGTCCTTCAAACAACACCTGGCTGCCCTACAGGCAAAAGCGCATTCCCTAATTTTCTCATTTAAGCTGCTGAAAAAGAACTCAGCTGCTCTTCGTTTGGTCATTTACTAAAGGAAATGGCAGCACAGTTCATTCCAACAGTGGCATATGGTAAGGAAATCATGCATTGCAGGGAAACGGACACGTTACTCTAGCTACAAACAAAAGCCTACAAAATGGTAATTTTCTTGCCAAAATCATCCTCCCCCGCCCTGGTCTGGCTCGAATTTGGACTAAAAAGTCAAACACTGCAAAGAATGAACGCCTTCGTCAAATTGGATCCATCTCCAACAAAAGACAAAACTATTTTAAATGCTGCAACCAAAGTGATATACGTAAACAATTCATAATAATGATCAAATAAACAATGAAAATCCATTAAAATAAAAAGGAAACAAAACTATATTAAAACAAAATAAACATTCCAAATTTACCCAAAACATTGAAAAACGTTACATTTTGAAAAATCGAAATGACTACTTCCTCTTGTGGGGGTGGGGGGCACTAAGGAGGACGAGGAGAGGTGGACGTCAGGGACTGCAAGTCCCAGTACTGCTAACGCCGGGAAGTGCCACCACCAGACCCCAGGGAGGAGCCTCATGCATCTACTCCAGCGCTAATAAAGCCTACAGTGGCCTCTCGCTGTTTGAGGGGCACTAAGTAGGATGAGGTGAGGACATCAGGGACTGCAAGTCCCAGTACTGCTTGCGCAGATTGGTGCCATCGCCAGACCCAGGGGCAGAACCTCGTTCATCTGCTCCAGCCCTACTAAAGTGCCCCACAGGCTCCCACTACATGGGACGTCCTCTGGCAAGGTTCAGGCATAGACCGGGTCCATCTTTGCCTGTCATCAACAGGAGAAGGCCAGGCCATCCCTTGTGTTTATTTGGTTGATGATTTTTGGCATTTTTCATTCACCTAAGATACCGTTGTGAGCCCTTGTTTTTCTCTGTGCATATTAGTAGACTGTGCTTCAACTTGGCAATACTTCTCTGGGCTGTGGTGCAACTTTGAATTTGAACTTTTTTTTCCCCGAACTCTTGATTGCTAAATGGGGAAATGTAAAGTGGGCCCCAGTGCTGTGGTCCCCACTTGTTCTACCACCGATAATTTTTTAGTACAGGCGGTGGCAGCCATAACAATGGAGATTGACTTGGCGGGACGTAGGCTCTCTGCCTGCAGACTTTTTGAGCCCTTAACCCTTGATGCCTGCTACGCATTCGGATGTGTGCCCAGGTGCAAGTCAGTTTCAAAACAGCTCTGGGGGTGGCTTGAAGGATAGCCCTCTCTCGAGCCTATTGACCAAGTCCAGGGTAGGTTCTGATCATGATGACCCTAATGAGAGGGACGAGGAGAAAGATGCTTCAAGATATGAGGAATTCTGATATGTGCTCTCCTTTATGCGCTCGAGCAGCTGAGAGGCTGAAGACCGCAGGTAAAAGTAGAAATGCTTGCCATAAAAACGGCTCTTCCTGGAGTGTCACAAATTTAACATCCTTGGATACTGGTGCCTTTGTATCTGCCTCACTCTGAGATAGCATCAGCACACAGATGAGTGACCTACTGGAGGCAGAGCTCCGCCCAGTATTTGAGCACTTATCTGTCATTGAGGCGCAGGCATCTTCTGTATGCAACAGGCTGGAGGAAAGGTTGCTTGATCCCCTGAGGCTTCAAACGCTCAAGTCAGCATACCTGTGGATGAACGGTTATATCCTACAGATAACGTTGAAGCAGTCCCTAGGGGAGTCTGTAGGCAACTAAAAACTGGTAAGGTCACTGGTAGGGACCCACTGCCCACCTCTGGTAAACCCCTGGTACAACCTGGATGTCAGACTTGGCCGAAATAAGCAAGGTGAAGGAAAGCAAGGGGGATGATGCTGCAGTACCGACTAGGACAGGAGCTGAGAGCGCTATGCTCTCCGTGATCAATTTACCCGCGGACTCCTGTCCATATGTGGTCATCCTTGGTAATGCTCCTGTTTTGGGGGATGGTGTCCGAGAAGATACTGTGGATATCAAAAATAAGGTTGCACACTGGCTTCATAACCAAGTGGTTCCTGTATGTAACTTTCACTGTGAAATAATTTTTGTGCGCAGGGTAGGTGGTATTGGTCCCCTGCCCCAGCAGGTGGTTGGGGAGTGCATTATTATACACTTTCTTAGGCCCGTTGTGGCAGGCAACATTATTTTTAAAGCCTCTTTTGGTTTGTCAAGTACGGCTCACACAAGGATCCTCCCATTAGTTTTTTTTTTTTGTATTTTTTTTTAAAATATTTTTTTATAAGCACACTGCATCTTTTATCACTAATAGTATAGCAGTGCAGCCTGTGCCTAAACTTCCTGTAGTACCCCAGTAGCTTCACGGAAACAGGTTTGCCCCACTTTCATAGTTGAATGATACTGACTGACTAGTTAACTTTGATAATTGTATCTGTATACCTAGCAAGAATAGTGTTATGAAGGGGTGGGATATAAGGGTACAGCAGTCGAAAACTAGTTTGAGTCTCGCAGAGTTCACCACAAGCCTGATGATCTGTTTGGGGGAAGAGACTGTCCTGATTTCGTAGAAGATGTGAACCATGAAGGGATGACGGGTCAGACTTTGGATTTATATAGTCTAGGTCATGGGTACTCGCAAACATTTTCCCAGGAGCCAAAAAGTTTGGTCTGTGATGTGACCGAAGGCCGCATCAATGCCAGCGGAATGACGGTCGGGCGAGGGGGTTGGGAGGACTGGCGGTTAAGAATTGGTAGGTGAAGCAAAGGGTATAAATCTATTGGCTGAATTGAGCAATATGAAACTAGAAAACCTGGGATTAATCTTAGCTTCCCCACTTTTCCAAATTGTGTGATCCTAGGCAATTGCTTAATTTTAGGTTCAGGGTCTGCACCGTACAAATCTGGTTCTGTGTTTGATTTAATAAACTATAATGTTGTTCATCTATAATATGACCCCATGCCACTCAAAAAGTGCACATAACATTTGGCTTACTTGTTTAATATACTATTGGCGTATTTGTCAGGGTAGAAGTGAAAATGACTGTTTCTAAATTCTTATTTGAAAACTATCACATTTAAATTAATACTTCTCATTGCACTGATAGAGTAAATTATACTTAGGTGAAATGGACTGCGTGTTAACTTAATACACTTTTTTTAAGTGGCTGTTATATTTGTACACTTTTGCTGCAAGATGTCTTTAAAAATGAACTTGCTTCTAAAGTGAAGCTCAGGATTCCCTGATTACTTTCTTTCCTTATCACCAGTTAACCTTGAAATAAACAATTGCCTCTTTATTTACGATCGAGTGAAGAGCAACCCTGTACTTCTGTTGTCCACGGGGCCGCATGTAAAGGTCAACTGGGCCGCATGCGGTCCCCGGGCTGTACTTTGAGTATCCATGAGTCTAGGTGTAGGTAAAAGGGAGATTATTACCTCGTTATCAGTCAAAGAAGTTAACAGCAAAGCCAAGGTGGAATTTCACAATTGGAATGCAGCAGACGTTCAGGCCAAACTGTATAATGAAGATTGGGTAGCTTCTGTCAAAGGTTTTGAAATTGTGTTTCTCCGAGAGTCATGGTCCTGTGAGGATGTCCACCTCGACGGTTATAAGGCATTTAACCTCCGCACCTCCCCCTCTGATTCAGGGCACACCAAGGGGGGAGTTGGTGGCATGGTTCAATTTGCGGTTTAGTTGCAAAATCACCCTGGTAGCAGTGGGAGAGGCATCTATGCAAGTGTTTGAGGTTAGGTGGGTACCTAAGAATATTTTGTACATTATTATTTTTTATAATAACGATTTCTCAACCAAAGACACCATTTTAATAGGAAGATTATGTTTGCTAATCAATGACTTGGTTATAAAACATGCAAATACTTTGGGTCCTTTCTATTTGATTTTAGCTGGGGATTTAATGCTAAATTAGTTAACAATCAGTTCTTAAATACCTCATTAGGGGGTTGCGACTTAGATATGGATGATCCTGGCAAGGGGAACCTGATGGATGCAAGGGGACGACTCCTGTACACTAGGCTACTGACTTATGTTTTGATCTCTGCTATCCAACAATTGCCGATTCCTACTTTTACGGGGTGAGGGGGGATCATTTATAGATTATATTTTTTACACTAGGAATTTGTTATATGCTTTCTGATGGGAGGATAATTCCCACATTATATAGTGATCATAACCCCCTCGCACTTACGATTAATATAGGTATCAATGGGGTGGAGGCTAATAGCAGTAAACCATCATCTGCTGTTAAGGATGGGGTTCTGCGCCTGGGTTGGCGCTCTGCCAACATGGGTAACATTTTGACTAACCTGACAAGGGAGTGCCCTGCTGGGGTTGTACGGTGTTCTGATGGCAGGGAGCAATCTGTGGTGCTCGAGAACTTCGAAACCCTTACAGATTATGTTAAAAGGGTACTAGCTAAGCCCATTTGTGCTGCTAGGAGAATGAAGAAGTCTTGGTTTGACAGGGCGAGTAGAGTTGCCAGGGACAAATTGTTTTGTGCCTTGAAGGCCAGTCCAAAAGATCAGGGGCTAATTAGAGCCTGTAGGAATGATTTATAAACTTTCTTTTAAAAGAAGTAAGGACGAATTACAGGGAGGGGAAATTGGACAATTTGGTGGTAGCTTGCCGGCTGAAGGACATCCAGGGGTTCTGGAAACAGGTTAGGGACGTTTCAGATATAGGGAGGTCCCCAGATGTAGTAACTATCTATATTAGTTCTGAGCCATGGATGAAGCACTTTAGTAATATTTATCTGCCGGGGCCCAGCCAGAAGGCAAATGGGTCTTGTGACGTTGCTTTACCAATCGGTATTTCTTTTTCGGAGGAGGACGTTCTTAATGCCATTTATAACAGTCCAGCAAACAAGGTCTCTGGGCTGGACTGGGTCCCTATGGATCTATTTAAGGCTAACCCAGAATTTTGGTCTCCCATTCTTATTAATGTGTTTAATTCAGCTTTTAAGGCTGGTATGCCTGAACAGTGGTGAGTCAGTTATAGTTCCCATTTTTTTTTTTTAGAAAGGCAGGTGTGGTGACCCTGCGTGCTATCTCCCGATATCGCATGTCAATTCTGTAACAAAGTTAATCAGGCAAGTGGTTTTGGAGCATCTACTGGACTGGGCTACAGGTAGAACTATTCTCCCCAGCACAGTATGGATTCCGAAAGGGCCTAGGAACAGTAGAACAGTGCCTTAATCTTCATGGTTGCAAAATAGAAGGTGGCTGAGAACACCTCCATTGATTTGGTGTTCATGGATCTCTCTAGCACCTTTGATTGCATGAACCAATCTAAAGTTTGGGCCAAGATAACAGCTGTTGGGGGAGAGGCTGATCTTGTTGCATTCCTACGCCTTCTTCAGTGGGATTTTAAATCTGCCGTTAGGTTTGGGAGTAATAAAGAGTGCACCCGACCTTTGATGTTTGGGGAGGTGTGCAGCAAGAATGCATGCCTATTCTTTTTTTGTTATATAATAATAAGCTGGAGTCTGCTCTTGGTACAGTGGGGACTGATGTTCCTGTTGTGAGTGGGAAGCCAATGCCAGCGCTGCTCTATGTGGATGACACTCTGCTATTGGCTAGGGCTGTCAACAGCCTGAAATTGCTAATTAAGTCTGTTGTCAACCTTATGGAGGAGTTAAATCTGCAGACCAACTTGTCAAAGACTAATATTATGATAGGTGGCCCCAAATGTACAAAAGTGTGTCTCATTTGTATTAATGGCCAATATATTGGCAGGGTTTCCCAGTACCCCTATTCTGGGGGTAATGTTTGATGACTCCTGTTCTTTGTCCCTGTGCCTAGCATTAACAATTGTTCAGTTTGCTCGTGCAGTGTGGTTGATCTTTAGCCCTAGCAAACAATCTACGGGAAAGCCCATTGGATCCATCCTAGAAATTTATAGGAGAAAATGTCTCCCTTCTCTGCTGTATGGTGCGGGAGTGTGGGGTTAAAGAGATATTATGAAGGGCCAAGTGGAGGAAAATAGGGTTTGTCGTGGGTTGTTGGGCATCCCACCTGCTACTCATTACATAGCTCACCAAGAACTTGGCCTGGAATATGCTGGGGACCTAAATAGTCTCACCCGCTAGTGTTATGGTGCTCTGTTTGGCTTAATAAAGAGGCGGTCGTAAACTGGAATATTATTATGGATTGCTTCTCATGTGACCAGGGAATTTAAATCCCTTGGATTAAGTACATACAATTGACAACCCTGGCTTTAGGTTGCCCCTATATTTTTTGAAAACCCAAGTAGCATTTCTAAGAAGGACGAGGGGTGGTTGAAGGACGGGTTCTTGGCCTTATGTAGGGACCAGAGGGAGAGGGTGGAATTTATGAAACCAACTATCAGGGACTTGTCTTGTTCAAACAAATGGTGGTGTTGCCCCATATTTGGGAATGATTAAAAACCCGTGGGAACGGGCACTACTTCCACGGTTTCGGACCAGTCCTATTAGATGGCAACTATGTTTTTCTTTGGAGCAGTGTGCCCCTGCAGCCATTCTTTTGTGTCCCAGTGATGAAGCATCCACCAATCCCTTTTGCACTTCGTTTTTCTATGCAAGTTTTATGCTTTGCTTATGAAACAATATTTAACCCCCATATTACAAACCCTGGATTTTAAGAGATGTAGAGCCACATTCCTATTCCTACAACAACTCGAATGGCCTTTGGTGTGCAGAACGGTTGGATCCTTTTTAAAGACAGCTGTATGTGTGCGAAAATCAATGCTATTTTAAATTAGGTGTTTTTAGTTGAGGAAAATAATTCTGGATCTTGTGGCTTTATTGCTTTGGGGTGTGGGTTTAGTTTTAGATGATGTAGTAGTTTTGTTACGTGAGTTATTATTTTATTATTATTATATATTAATATATTTTATGTATTTATCTCATTATACTTGTATTTTTATGCTGTGACTTTTATGATCCATTTTTATGTGGTTGAATAAAGTATTTAATGAATAATGTACTCCCTCTTCAACATAGAAAAAACAATGGGAAAACAATTATACTTTAGAAGAAAAAAAGTATTATTCTTATTCTAAAGGAATCCACAAAAGGGAAAGTGTTGGAGTTTTTAGGGACAGGTTTACTTTTTCCTCTCCAGCCTAACTAGGAAAGCATTAGATTGGGGTTGAGATACTCCAACATAAGCAATATTAGGAAAAATGGAGGCGGGCCCTGTTTACTATTGCCACTCCAGCATAAACAGTATTAAGAAAAATTGAGGTGGCGGGTCTGATTAACTATTGCTACTCCAACATAAGCAATATTAGGAAAAATTATGGACTTCAGAGGGATCGAATTTACTAGTCCCACACCAACCTGAGCAACAGTAGGGAAAGTGTTGAAAACATATATACAGTGTTAAAAGTATTAAAACAATCACAACATTAAAAATAAAAATTTGAAAAAATCATAAAATAAAATTTTACTTTAAAAAGAAAACAATTTGTGTAAACCAAATTACTTATTTAACAAAAAGTACCAAGGTAAGCATGATTTACCAATTTTAAACATATTACAATATAAACAGTTCCCACCATACTCCTATATATTCCAAACATCCCACAAGAAACTGAAGCCCCAAAAAATGAAATTTAAATTGCGTTTAAACGTTTAAAAAGAAAAAAAGAAAAAAATAGTAAGTCTTTGTAAAACAAAAAGGCCCTAATAAGTTAATAAAATAATTTAATTGGTTTAAATAATTGTCCTAATTATACAATTAGAATAAAAATAATACCATGTTAAAAAATAAGTTACAAGATGATCATAGCTACGATGATTAACCACTCAAAAAAAATCCCGATTTGAAATGTAAATTAAAAAAATTAGTATTTAAATAAATGATGTAATTAGTAATCTGGTTAGCCAACCACATTTTACAAATTGTCAAAAAAAAAAAAAAAGTTATAAAAAACATTTAAATCTCTTCCCACCCTACTGCCCTTCAAACCCAACAACCCACCAATAATTAAATATAAATAAACTCAAAAACAAGTTCTGAAATATGTACAACTACATTTGAAAAAGAGATATTAAACATTATTCTTATCTGAGATATCCTGTACTGCGATAATTTTGTCACCACAATTTTTGACAACATTTTGTATCCGGTATTATTTTTGAGATAATATTGTTGTGTCTTAATGGCCCTTTAGGCATTCTACAAGCCCAAGAGCAACAAGGTCCCAAGAATGTAACATTGGAGGACTCTGGCATTGAGGAAGACCCAGGATTCCCGCAGGCAATACAACATCAGAGGACAAAGACAATGCGAAGACCCTCATTTCTGTACTATCAGCAGAGGATCAACCCTCCGGGGATAGACGTTGAAAGCAGTCTCCGCTTGAGGCAGAGCACTGCTCCAGTGAAAGTCTGACATTGAGCCACAAGACTAGCCTCAAAAGGCACCGAACTTTGGTTGCACCCTTTGGCTCAGAGTTTGGTTGGCTTCGAGAGCCTCCTTTGGCTCAAGAGAAGCCTTGAGTTAAAGCTCTCAGCCACAGCTGATACCAACTCTGCCTCCAGGGTAAGAACAGTCTCCTTTGAATTTGAAGTCTTTTTCAAGGTTGACGCCAAAATCGGCAACAAAAAAAGATCTTGGTGCAGAGAATGGAGTTGAGTGAGCGGTTTCCATGCATCAAACTCCCAGAAGCCCTTGATTTTATACAGTGCAAGATTTACACCAACCTGTCCAAAGGGAAAATCCTTGCACACCACAAGCACCACAGCTAGCCCCAGGGAAGTAAAGGGAACTAACCTTTGAAGAGATGATATCAGAGGGGCTAGATAGCTTTCCAACTCCCACAAAAAGTAGGGAACATCCCACTTCCTCTGAATCTCAGTATCCTCCTCAGACACACTACACCATAGTTACGACACAGACACCTTAGCCTTCAAAAGTCTGTTCACTCATTTCATTCAGAATCGCAATAACCAGTATGATGCTCAAGATTCTCATTTTGAGCCTACACCACCTGGGGATCGGGATGAAACACAACGATTATTGGATTGACCCACAAGATGGTATTAACCTGGAGCCATATCCGGTAAAGCTCTCACCTCTTGATGACATTACTGCATACCTTGCAGTGGTACAAAGAACTACTGAACACCTTAAAGCTTTACTTCATGTATTGGAGAAAGAGAATGTAATCATAGTAGAAATGCTATCCAACATTAAGAGAGTGGTGCAGCATTTGCCAGTGTTGGAAAATAAGACAAAGTGTGCCACAATAAACTTTAAAGAGCCTGTAAACGTTTGTGTTTACACCAAGGATGGAGAAAAAATAGACACCTCCTTCTATTGACGCACCATTCATCAGGAGTCATATTCCACTGGATTCTTTAGTTGTCTCAGCAAGGAAGAGAACTTCTGCCCCATGCTAATAGAGATAACCCACTTCTTAACAGTGAAAGTAGAAAGACCGACACCGCTGGCAAGCTCATCACTTCTGGAGCATCAACCCAGTGGAAGATTTTTAATGTCGGGCTCCTATTCACATACAAATGGCAGCTACTAGAAGATTAATCAGTTTGTAAAACACTTGCCAGAGGCATACTGTAAACAAGGGGAGAGAGATTAAGAAGGCATAATCAAATCAAATTCCAATATTCAGTGCCCTCTGTGTTCAATCAACACAACCTGCAGGGAAGTCAGAATAAGTATTCTCACCACTACCACCATACATGGCTTAGAAGTCCTGGTTTCCGCCTTGAGGTCCAATAGCACCTTATTAATTTGCCATTCACTGGAGAGCATCCCTTTAGACCTCAGGTGGTGGATAACCTTCTAGAAAAGATTTTTTTAAATGACATGGACACTGCTGACCCATTGGAGTGCTTCATACACAAAACTAGCTTTTTGAAACCACAACCCTGAGGGGGATCCAACGCTGCAAATGCAACCCAGCACACAGGTATCCAGCAGCAGTCCTTCCATGAGGGTCAGCGCTGCATGTCCAACCTAGTTTAGGTATTAACTGTGGCAGCAGCTGAGCCAAGTGTACTGATAGCTCATGCAAGGTTCCTCCGCCTCCAAACAGTGACCTTTCCCTCTTTCCACCCGATCACACATCACCTGTTGGTGGAAACTCTGGCTACACCTTCCCCAAATTGAAGGAAATAACCCCAGAGTGATTGATCCTATCTGTTGTTCATAAAGATATTTCTTGGAGTTCCACATCACACTACAAAATATAAAAACCTCACCAACAAGCAGTGAGTCAGCAACATCTAAGTAGTCAGGAAGTTGCAGCAAATAGGAATGACTCTCATTCTGGTCTCATCGGGTTTGGGGTAGGCAAACGTATTTCAGTGATTCTGAAAATGTCAGTTCATCTGCACGAGAAATCACCAATCGGACCAGACCGATTGATTTAACATCAGGGTCAGCTCAGACATCCAAACCTCCGGCGAACGAATCTAATGATTTGACAACAGGGGTCTTAGAGTTTGGCTGCCTAAAGCTCTCCAACTAGTGTTTGAAATCATGTGTGTCATTCGCACTTGCTACATGAAATGATTTGTCAACTACTGTTTAAGCAAATAGAATAACAAAAAGCATTGGTGCAGGATATCTAATACAATACCAGAAGGCAGGATTGACAATCACTTCCATTCTTTTCCAATAATGTATTACATTGACAGAACCAAATCTAGCTGCAAAACAAAGTAGCTATTTGATGCCTTTGCACAACCTCACTTAAAAAAAAATGCTATCTTTAGTGGGGCCATTGCCAGATATATAGTTAAGTGTATACTAAAGCAAATGTGCACTGCAAGAAGTGCCTATGGCATATTCCTCGTGAAAAAATGCAACTATGGACTTCTTAGGAAACATTCCTATGACAGACATAGGTAAAGTTGGTCAACACAACACATTTCCAACCACCCATTCCTATGTGGACATTCAAGCACGTCCAGAAGCTTTAATAGGCCAAACTAAAGACATTGATTCAAACATCAGCGTCATCTGCTTTCTAGTTCCTGCTTTATGGGAGAAAACAGCTTTACAGTCTATGCAGCTCTTGTGATCTACAGCAGCACATACTGCAAACGTAAAATAGCACCATGTGACTTTCTGTTTGTAGCTTGTAATTTTGTAGATACTCTTGTGTCCTCCCACCTCGCTGAAAGCAGTTCAATGATTTAAGATGCTTATCAATCATATTCACATTGTACTAAATAAATATCAATTTCTAGCCACACTGCGCTCCACTTACATCATTCATCCACTGGGGGGAAAACAATTTGAGTTGGAGTCTCTGTCCAGGTGCACTGTGAGCTGATGAATCACAAGATATCTGAACACCGAAGACATATTAAAATGAGAACAAACTGCAAATGTGGGTCCCCAACACTATATGGCAGGATTATGCACCGCCACAAACACAGAATTACAGGGTAAGTAACATTCTCTTTCTTGAACAGTGGCCACCTATATTATTATAACAATAAGATATATAGAGATCTCAAAGCCTATTGTTATCTATGATGCTGATTTTTGCCGTACACTACAGGGCATAGTTAGTTAACGGCTCTGTTGAAGCATAATCATGCTAGATTAGCAAGTATTTCTCGAAAAAGGCTTGCTGCATATGTATATATATTCAAGCCTTAATTATACTTGCTAAACTTCAACAATTTTATCACCCATCTCCAAAAGGTAAACCAGAGTTTAAAATGTTAAAGTTCGGAAACTAGAAAAGCTGTAATAGTAGACACATGTGTCAAGGACAAAAGGCTTCTGGCGTGCCAGTTAAAGTAGCAGGATGCCATATGTACCTATTCTTCCTCTAGTCGCAGTAGTGCATTTTAAGTAGAACATTAGCGCTACATAACTCGTAAGGTCTCTTGAATTTGTACCTTGTGTCCCAAGCACCTCTCATCAGGTGTATTTTTTGTACACTTCAGGGACCGTCCAATATACTCTGTAGTTTGTGGAGACCTCCGTGACAAAACAGGAAGTCAGTTGAGTGATCGAAGATAGTGCTGTAAAGGATATGTCACGTTGCATCTTCTGCCTTGAGTTACAAAAGCTATGATTTTAAAATGTTAAATCTAGCTTGGGTATATGAGGAATGCACTGACCACTTTCTTTTGTTTGGTTTTGGTGGAGAATGTATGAGGTTATTTTGCTGTAGATTTCAGATTGTCAAAACCACAGAGAAATTCTGTTTTCATTGCTGTTATAGTAACCCAACAAATATAGCTGTTTGCCTACCTTCCAGCTCTTTTTCTCTTGTGATGCTGCGTCTGAAGTTTTTTTGCAGCCATAATCATCTAGTTGGACATGCAAATGGCCTTCATAGAATATTCAATAAATGTATGCTTTGGACTCAAAAGATATACAGATTTATATTGTATGTTTACTGAAGTTTAACAGTCCGAGAATTGCCACATCTCTTGGTCTAAAACAATTGTTATTTTTTCATATATAACATGTTCCATATATAACACAGAGACTTGACTTTTTACAGAAATGTGAATAAAAATAGAACAGAATTCATTTTGGAATGTATTAGTATTTTCTCCTACTCCCACTAACCATAAGCCTGAAGTATTTTTCTCACCTGCCTGATGTTTTTTTTTGCTCACTATCTGTTATGCTGCTCTGTTCTACAACAGTCTCATCAAAAGATAGGTCATACAACCCTTCTTTATGAGTAAATATTTCAAATGGCTAGGGCCAGGTCTCTAAACAGGCAGGATGGTGTAACAAAGTAGGGTCTCTATTATAGCTTCAGAGCCAACATCAGTTGTAACTAATGGAGATCTGTTCTTTCCTCCCAGGTGGTGCATTACATGACTAAGGGCCTGATTTAGAGTTTAGCAGATGGGGTTACTCCATCACAAACGTGACGGATACCCCATCTGCTGTTTTACAATCCCATTACATCCTTTGGGAATCGTAATACAGCGGACGGCATATCCGTCATGTTTGTGACAGAGTAACCTGCCCACCAAACTCTAAATCAAGCCCTTAGTCTTGACTGACCCTTAAAGAATTGTAGAACATGCAATCACATGCCGGGTATAAGTCACTTTTGCTGTCTGTTAGGATAATAATGTAAAGATTCATAAGTTTGTCTAATATAGTATAGGTAACAATCAGACACAGTGCAATGCTCTTGTAACAGAGCTATTTTTGTGGACTTCAGGGTTTGTCCTCAGTGTTATTCTTTCAAAACAATGGACTCTCATTAAAGAAAGTACCAAATAATCTGGACATCTGTATATTTATTTGAGGTTTCCATTCTTGATGGTTCTCCCACCTTCTTTGGTGAAAGGTTAAGCTTGCTCTTCTGTTGAGTGTTTACGAACATTAGTGAAGATCCGATAATTAAGAAAAAATTACTTACTTGTAACACTGGTTCTTAATAATTGGTATCTTCCTTAAATTCATGAACAACCTTATGCCTTCCTGATGTAGCCAATGGACTTAAAGCTACGTGGCAGGTATTTTCAATAAAAATGAAAAGTGGTTGTTGAATGGACATGCAATTCTTGCTGGGACAGTGTTGCCTCTTGATGCCACAAGTCCAGTTTGAAATATGTGTAGGCAAAGTGTTGGAGTAAAAGCTTTTTCTCTCTATTATAAAAGTGTTCTGGGATCTATGCATGAGTGGAAATATTTAGTGTTTATGAATTTAATGAAGATTCCCATGATGAAAAAACATGTTACAGGTAAGGCCCTTTTTCTTACATGACAGCAATGTACAGGCTTCCCTGTATCCTCTAATACTTTAATTCAAGAAGTGGTTGTACAGGTTAAAATTGTAAATACATTTTGTTCTAATGCTATTCAATGTCCTTACCTTTGAATTGTGATATTTTTCTTTCAGCGAGTTTGGTGGTCAGAGATTTGAAATCATCCACGTCCATAAGGTGGAGTGTGTGGTACCCTGGCTGAATGACGCCCTGGTATGCTTCACTGTTGCCCTTCAGCTTTGCCAACAAATGAAAGATAAGGTACACTTTAGGATGGATTTATAAAGTTGAGATGTTATAGGGTGGCAAAAAGGCTACTGTATCTGAAGACCTTGCTTTGTCTGCTTAGGTAACTACAAATTCAGTCGTGTTCGATTTTAATAAACTTGTAAATGCTTATTGTGGTTAGTTGTGAGTTGCAAGATGTGGTGGAGGGAATTCGGACTATGACTACGACACAGGTGATGCGATTGGACAGAAGAGAACTAGTATGAGGACCTGTAGGAAGCTAGTGGCTTTGATACCTCCTCTAAGTCAAGGATTCTGTCACCCCACCCAAGGTCCTGTCACTAAGAAAAGTGCTTCTTACACCATGGTGATGCGTAGGGTGGCCGAAGTCCTTGACTTCAACTCCCCACCTTGGAAATCAACACAAGTGTTCTGATAGAAATCCTTCAGCTGAGGCAAACATCTATTGAGCCCCTCTTGTCATTTAATGATGCACTAACGGATTCTGTTGTTGGGGTCATGGGCCAAACCTTGCTCTGGCCACTTGATCAACCGCCAGGTCACACAGGTCGACCACCCTGCCCCGGGCAACCCTGTGTTTTTATCTTGGCACCACTCCCCTGAAAGCCTGGTGGTACAGGTGTCTACAAGCAGCACAAACCCTAACTTGTTTCTAACTACCTCCCCTCCCAATAGGCAGTTAGAACAAATGGAGACATTTGCCAAGAGAGTCTTTTCATCCACCAGCTTGACACTTAGATCACTGAAAGCCAGCTGCTTCCTGTGGTGCTATTCTCAAGACCTTTGGGTCTCGGTGGCCCATGGCCTCCAAGGAGTTGCTGAAAATCTCTGACCTTTCCTCGTGCAGGCTATATAGGACAGTCATGACCCAGCCAAATTCACAATTCTGTATGGCTAAAACACCACCACTTCGATCGGGTAGGTCATTGGCACTAGTGTCGCTATTCGCCGCCATGCAAGGCTGCGGTCTACCTTTTTTTTTTTTCCCCAGATGCTGTACAGTCGTCCCTCATGGATATGCCTTTTCACGGGACTCACCTGATTGGGGGCTAGGCAGATTTTGCTCTTGAGTGGTTCAAGTAGCGTAGGGCTCTGGCACGCTACCTGAGCTTATCTTCCCCACTTCGCCAACCTCATCAGAGCTGTCACTTCTTCTGCAGAGGTTACGTCATTTCGTCAGCCAATGCAACCTCAACAAAGAGCCCAGCAGTATCACAGTCAAGGCTGTGGTGCCCACCACCCCCACAGTTCAAGTCAACCGGCTACCCAGTCCATATCCCCCCGGCAGTCTCATTTAACATGTTCTTAATAGAGCACAACCACCGTTGGGATGCAGGCTCTGACAATTCTTGCCAGGTTAGCAGGCCATGTGAAAAAGAAAAATG
Organism: Pleurodeles waltl; assembly: GCF_031143425.1. Lineage (NCBI taxonomy): Eukaryota > Metazoa > Chordata > Amphibia > Caudata > Salamandridae > Pleurodeles > Pleurodeles waltl. The sequence goes on from NC_090449.1 coordinate 437,800,173, forward strand.
GCAGGTAGGGATAAATTTAATACTAATTTGTAAGAACAGTCCTTAATTCTGTTACTCCTGAATTTATTTCTTTTTCATGTTTATTTCCCAAAAAATATTTTTTTTATAGCAAAAAGGATCTAAGGTGATATCATACACAACTGAAAACATATTACATCAATACGTGTACAAAGCAAAATAAATTATTCACAATACATCTACAATAATTTACATATACATTTTTTAACAATAAAGAAAAAAGAAAAAACGAAAACAACTTGAGGTAATGCCCTACATATTAAGGATGTGGTCACTATTATGTTACTCCTAATGTGATCCACTTTTACTTGCTAAGACAATGGGCTTTACGTGCACTAAACTATCTAAGCCTTGTGTATTTCTTTCACACAAGCGTGATAGTGTGCATCTCAAAAAAAATATTTTTTAGTGATATAGTCCAAAAATTAACAAGCCCAATCCGCTTGCAGTACATAAAGGTCAACGCGTTTCGGCCAGCTCATTTATGGCCTCATCAGGACTGAAGAAGGGCAATCATAGTTCTAAAAAGACAATCAAACATACCTATATCAGAAATACATTTATATATACATTAAATAAACACATACAGATGTATATTACATGCCATCAGATAAACTGATATTAAATAATGCTCTATTTGACAGTATTACCTCCATTTTTAAAAAAAATATATTTTTGATAAAAAACTGGGCAAATATATATGTATATATATAGATAACCGATTTAAACAGCCAAAACCTGATACGTTTGTATCTAACTCTGCCTCACTTTTTGTCAGACTAATTGTAAAAAGTAAATTGTAAAAAGTACCTAATGTCTACCCTATTGGTGTTCTAAACAGCTTAACTATTTTACCTTCATTATAGAAGGGACATGGTGCATCTCATCACGTCCGCTGTCTTTAGATCAGCAGAATCGGTTACTGTTTGAAATCCAATCCGTGTGCCTTGAATCGATTTACTGATCGAGAAAAATAATCTTGCATTAGTAGCTGCAAAGCTCTATTCTCAGTTAGTGGCTGAAGGCTTGTATAATAGGCCGTTAAAACACCTAAGTAACAACCTATAGAGTTATTTACCGTCTTTTATCGAGTGCGGCGTGTGCTCGTGATTATTGTCGAGTCCGCGAGTCTAATACCGGGCGCATCTGCCGTTTCTAAAACGTTGCTACGCGACGTCACACGGTACATGCGCGCTGGCGTCTAAAGTAACCAAGCCAATCATTATTCGATTTAAGACATCTGACTTCTTGCTAGTCACAAGTAGCCACCCGTTGTAATAGCGGCGGCCATCTTGAAACAGGCAAACATGTGCCTTTTTAAGTAAGTATTCCGATGCTACCTTTTGTCTCAAAACCTCAAGACCTATTATTCATCATGTTTTTTTTAAAAATATCAACAACAAATACTAGCCCAACTAACTAAAGATGTCAATTACTAAACAGGATTAAATCGCCTTACCTCTTCAATCTCTTATCAGCGGTCATGACTGTGCGGTCGCTGGTCTATTATTACTATTAATTCGTCCGTCTTCCAGGTATTTGTACATGATCGTCCACGTTTCACTGGCCATATTTTATCATCTATTTAAAGCATTACCTAATTGGACTAGCTAGAAGAGGCATTTGCTTGAGCAGATTGTCGATCCCTGGTGTGTGTATCACACCCAATTATATGTATACTCAAACGCTAACATACTAATTGTGATTACTTGGGCCATCTTACAAGTGCTTGCTCATTACCCACACTCGTTACTGACAATGTAAGGCTGAATCTCCTTATACCTCTGGAACAATTAAAATAATATACAGTCAGAGGTACCCAAACAACACTACATACTTTGTCTACAAGTGCCTGTATGTCACCTGGAAATATGTCATTACATACCAATGTTGTTTCAGAAAGATGTCATTACACCAAAAGCGTCGTTTCACCCCAACTTAGCAGGCCATAACATCAGGTGGGTTCTGCAAATTTTTAGGAAGTGATATTCCATACCCTTCTGTATCCCACACCACCACACCTTCCAGTGTCCCCCTAGCTACTGACCGAGAACCATCTATATTGCAGCAAGAAGTGCAAACCCTTTTGACCAAAGGGCATATTCAGAAGGTTCTCAAAACTGTGGTAAGGGAGATCGGGAGACCTGCTGAACCTGGGGGTTAGGGACATCCTTTATTATATCTAAAGATTAGGGGAAACGTCCTCTCTCATGAAGTACACTATCAACATCAAGGTATTCCTCTACAATGAAGAGACACTAAAAGTAGGAGTTGTTACGTATCATAACTCAATACTACTGCACTAGAAGGTGGGAAAAGGGGGAAGAAATCCTTTTTTTCTAAGTAACCCTCACCCACTTGTCGCATAGGTTCTCATTATGCTAATGAGGCTACTGGATTTGGGAGACAGAATCACATGGATTGTGGGTACTAAGTATGATTCCACATCATATGATGCCTGTCAGCCTAATTCCGGTTCTCCGGCTAACTAGCAGCGCCTCATCTCTGGCCGAGATGATTGTGCCAACCGAAGGGACTTGTGGTTGATCAGATGCCTTCCCTTTCTCTTAATTACCAAAGGTCTCATAGAGGCAAAGACAACAGAATCAGAATATAGTTCAATAAGGATTTACTGAAGTAACTGCATCTTGAATACGAAGGTATGTATTGCAATAACTAGGATGATAAAAAAAAAACAATAAAAGCAAGCAGGTGACTAACAGAGTAAAACACAAGAATAGTCCTACCATACTGTCACTAAGAGTGATGTATATATTTCTCCTACCTACACAATGTCTGAGCACAGCATAATAAACCTAATCTGCCCTACAGGTTTCCCCCCTGGGGGTACATCATCCTTCATACCTAGAGGAAGAAATCTGGAGTCTAGAGAGACACTGTCCCCATGTGGATCAGGGAGCTGGCTTTCTAAGCAATTAGCTGCAGCGAAGCAGTCAGCAATCAGCATGCAATCATGGTCATCTGGCTGGAATCTCCCTCTAACGTGTCTGGGACAAAGGAGTATTTTTATACTAAAACAGCTGCCATTCTAAGAAATAGTCCCCATGTATGAGTGTGTGTTTTCTGTGAATGTTGGAGACACACCATACCACGTTTGTTGGCAACCCTATCTGACTGTAGCCTTGGAGAAAACCCAAACTGAAATAAATGTCCTACTAAGAACGTAATGCTTCCTGGCTAAAGTACTATGAGATAAAGAAAATAAAACAGCAATGCAAATGTTGATATTGCTAGAAAAATAAAGCAATGCTGAATAAAATGTAACAGGGTTAAAGTGCACAGCAGCAGGCCTAGTTAGCTTAAAACAACATGGCTGTAATAGCTATACAACACACACTAGTGGTGTGCTTCATCATTGAGTTCACCATGATCCCTAAAAGTCAGGATGGGCTCACCCGTATTCCAGGGAGCTCTTTTGATATCTGGGTGTTGGTAACAATTACATAAACATTCCTCATCCACTCCAATGGTGTCCCTTTATTAACGGAGTAAGTGGGAAGATTAAAAACGAAAAGAAGGGAATCTAGGATGCAATGCTCCTGTGACCCTATATGTCACCAAAATATTTTAGCCCTCCTTTCTTGGCCTGTTCAGGTCCTGGGCTTTTGTCAGGGTGGGCTCATACTTCTAGCACTCCACCCATGGTGTATATTTTATACATGCTATATCTGTGTGGCATGAAGTGAAATTAAAGGCACGCTGAGGCAAAGTAATACTTGCCAGTTCAAACTGTATCTGTAAATGTAATGAAAGAAACATGTACATGCCATAAGCGTAGTTCCCACAATCTGTAGTTATATAGGGCCTGATTTAAATTCCGTCGGGCAGGTTACTCCACAACGGTGACAGCTGTCCGTCTGCCGAAATATAAATCCCATTATTTCCTATGGGATTTATATTTCAGCAGACCAGATACCCACCACCATTGTGATGGAGTAACCTGTCCGCCGAAATCTAAATAAAGCCATTAAGGGTGACGCGCACATCCTATAAATGTGCAAGACTCTTCACATTCATAAAACTGTGATCCAAGTATGTCACTTTAAGGCGCTGCATAATATTTATACAGGATTTTCCATACTGAGCATTTGCTGCTGCATGTGAGCGTTGCCAAATCAGAATTTGGTGCCACAGTGTATCATACAAAAGCTTTCCACTTGTGAGTTCACATCTGAGCCGTACCAAATCTGGAATTGGCCACTGTGCTCAACCATACATGCAAACAAAACATCTGTGAGGACCTAAAGAGGTTGTGGAATGCATACAATATGATGTGGCATACTATGATATTGCATAATGATTTTTTTAACACTCACCCTCTAATCGGATCATTTGTATTCCATGGGGGGAGGTGGGGGTTGAACTTATAGTCACTAGGAAAAAAACAATTATCACCATAGTGTTACTATTTTAAGGGCTACTTGAATTCAGAACACTCTATTCACTCACTTTAATTTAAATAACCAGAGTTATCCTGGTGATGAATTATCAAACTGCTGAGATCAATGGCGAGGTTAGGAGCCCTGTACTTAATTACAAAAACAAAAACAGACACTCCTTCTTACCCACGTCTAATGAGATTTATTCATTTGGGGGTACATTACCTATTATTAGAAGTTGCTTCTTCAAACATTTAAGTTGTCGGTAGGATGAATCAATCTAAAAATTCCATACAGGAGGTTTACTGTTTAACAAAAGTAGTACCCATAAACGTTTGACAAAAGAACTCCACTGTGTGCGGCATGTAATGCTATGAGCCAAGTCTCAGTTGCACCTGATTTCCGACTTGCCACTCTGACACACACCTCTTTGGTTTGTTCGGTCACCTTGGGGTCTGCCACCTATCTCAATACGGGGCTTCTTAAACCTTTCAAGAATCCACCAAGATTGTTTAAGTTACCCCCTCATTACAGGGGAACTCTGACAAAAATGATTTTCCCTTTCAAAGGGAATTATCATTATACAAAGTATGTGAAGGAACACAACTGTTTTCCAAAATATGCAGGAAATCAATTTTTTAACTATGATCAGTCTTGTTTGATGTTGAAATATCTTTCATTTAAGATTGAGCATATTGACTAGTCAGGGTATGATAGAGGTAAAACACTCTAAAGGCCCGTTCTTTCTCTGTAATGCCTTGATCTACCTAGACCCAGGTTTTGGGATCACTTCAAGTTCCTGGTATAGACCATATGTTTATTGTAAACACCTTTGGAGGTCAGTGGTTCCAGTCTTCACCTACCTCGATAACTAGCTGTTAGAGGTGGGCTCACGCCAAGCAGTCGTCAGCCACCTCCAGATGATGGCAAACCTCCTGTCATCTCTGGGACTCACTATTGACGTGCCAAAGTCACACCCACCAACTCTTGATATGCTCCCGTTCATGTGAGCCACTGTGGACACGGTTTGGTTTCATGACTTTCCCCCAGGAAAAAGAGTTCAGGACATTCAGTCTATGGTCCTAATCATTCAGCCTCGATCCTAGATTGCAGTGGGGTTGACTCTGAGGCTGCAGGACACTGGTGCCCTGCTGCATCCTGCTGGTCAGGCAGTCCAGGTAGCATATGTGGATTCTGCATTGGGATCTGAAGTTGCAGTAGGCCCAATGTCAAGGGGTTCTCTCAGACCACATTCATATTTCGGAGGAGACTGCAAAAGATCTGCAGTGGGGGGTTGGTTGACAGCAGTTGGGTCAACGACAGACCCTCTCCCTTCCCTACCCAGAGCTTGCAGTAGTGACCAATGTATTGCTTCTGGGTTGTAGTGGCCATCTAGGAGAGGTGAAGATCAGAGGTTTCTGATCTCCAGCGGAGTCCCAGCTGCATATCAACCTGCAGCTGCAGGCCATCCGCTTGGTGTTGAAAGCCTTCCTTCCATCTCTCTCAAGAAGAAGCTAACTTTCAAGGAGGAGCTTGCCTTGGAGCCAACCCCCTCCATCCAAGATCTGAAAGCATGAGAACTGGGTTGCTAGTCCTCTGCTATCTCAACTACAGCATCTACCTCCTCCTCCTCCACATCCATTCTTTTCCACTCCTCTACTTCCCAGTTCACCACCCCCACAGACACCCACACCACCTAATTCAGTGGAGGGTTCTCCACATTCATCATAGTGGGGTGAGGTCCCTCCTTCCTGCTTGATCCTTACAAGGCCATATTCAGCCTCTGGCCTCTGGACAACCTGTGGGACAACTGCAACATCGACCCACCTGGGGACTCTCACCAAGACCACAACTCTGCCCACCCATCTCCTCCATACGATTACCACCTCATATCACAAGGTTAGTCACAAGGCTGACACTTTCCACAAGGTAGAGTTGCATAAGGTCCAGGAAGATGAGGACATCCTTTTTTAGAAATGTGGTCTATCACCCAGTGCTCCCTGCACTTCCTCTCCATGCTCAATGGAATGTTAAAAACAGCTCTTGTAACCTTCAAGGAGCCAGTGAAGGCCAGGATAGTCTCCCCAACGGTTAAGAATATAAACCTTCATCCTCCAAACCCATCATATATCTGGGATCAACTCCCATCGGACTCTTTATTGGTCCATTAGGCATTAGGTGTACACATGCCCAGGGCACTGGCGACTCATCTCTGTCAGATGACAATAGCAGAAAGATAAACGCGTCCGACAAGCAGGTGGCTGCCCATTCAGCGACTCACTGACAAATTGCCAATACCATTGGACTGCTCTCCAGATATGTTCAGGCCCACTGGGACCAGGTAAAGGACCTCTTACAACACCTCCCAGATCTGTACAAGAACCTGGACTCTTTTTCTGAGGGTAAAGTAATATTTAACACCATTATTCTGTGTGCCGTAGATGCAGCTAATATTGTAGTGCTGGGCATAAATTCAAGTTTCCTTATTAGGTGCCATGCTTGACTGTGCGTCTCTGGCTTTGGAGCATTAACGCCCAGAAGCCAAGCTTGTGTTCAGCCACTGCCTGAGGGTCGTGGTTTGCACCGGCACAAGGCTTCAGATTCAACACCACTGCAACCTTCAGCATCAAAACTGCTGCCAAAGAACCAGCATCTCTGTGCTGACACCGAAATCAGCCTCAAAGCCGATCGCTGGTCTGAAAAATCCATCGGCACTGGAAACGCCATCTATTCTGGCAGGGCAGAAACCATCTTCGGCACCAAAGAGGCTGACACCAAAAGCTCCTTTCACCGGGGCCTCCTATAACCAGGAGCAGCTGATTTTGGAGCGCCTGCAGCAGAGACTCAACACCAAGCAAAAACTGATTCTAATAAATCAGCAGAATGGCAGGTTATGCCTAGTTCAGTGTTTCTGGATTCAAGTCAGAAGTGCAGCACATCTGCTCAGCCTGCCCTTCAGTGGGGAACACCTCTTTGGACCACAGGTTGATCCAACTCTGGAGAAAATTAAAATGGGCAAGGCAATGGCAGCTCTACAAAATGCCTTGTTCCCGGGATTCCTTTTTTAATCTGCCTACAGAGGGGGTGCCAAGGCTACCTCCCTCAAGTGTCTTCCTCCTACCAGAGGCAGCAGAAACAGATGCCTACACATGGCTACTCCCAGGGAGGCTACAGAGGTAACAACTCGTGGGCAAAGGAAAAGGTGGTCAAACAGTGATTCTTTCTCCCTTCCACCTGATCACAATACACTTGTTGGGGTAAGACTGCAGAGGTTTCTTTTGCAGTAGCAGGAAGTAACCTCTGATCAGTGGATCCCATTCCATCATCAGGCAGGGTTACTACTTAAAACTCATTGAAACCCTGCTAAACATCTCTCCCTGCAAACACACTCTCTCCCCAGAATACCACCACCTCCTTCAAGAGGAGGTAGAGGCACTCATCCTTAAGGCAATAGAGCCTGTGTGCCACACCAGCGCGTCAAAGAGTTGTACACTCTGTACTTCCTCATCCTCCAGAAGGACAAGACACTCAGGCATATATTGGACCATGGACCCCTCAACAAATCATCCTAGTAGAGCACTTCCACATAGTCATGCTCCAGGACATCATCCCTCTTCTATAGCATGCCGACTTCATGACTGCACTCAACCTGAAGAACGCTTATTTCCACATCTTGCTCGACTTTGCAGTGGTAGCTATAGTTCTTGGTAGGTGGCTAACATTTTCAATTCAAAGTGCTGCCCTTTGGGTTTACCACGGCCCCCAGGATGTTCTTAAAATGTCTTGCCATGGTAACCTCTCATCTGAGGAGGAGAGGCATCCACGTGTTCCCTTATTTGGACTACTGGCTGATAAACAGTGCAAAAGTACACAGGCATCGGCAAATCCAATAGATCTCAAATTTGCAAGAGCTTATTGGCTTTGCAAGTGTGTTTTAGTCATGTTGTACATCAGCATGGCTAAAAGTTAGTGGCGTAGAGGAGAGTCGCATGGAGTGTCGTAGAGTGAAATGGCAAAGAGTGGTGTAGTGTTGTGGAGTGACAGTGTTGTGTATTGGAGTGGCATAATGTGGAGTCGCTTAGAGTGGCACAGATTAGAGTGGTGCATAGAGTGCGGTGGCACCGAGTGCAATGGCGCAGAGTGGTGTGTCGTAGAGTTGAGTGATGCAGAGGGCAGCAGTGCAGAGTATAGTCGAATGGTATAGAGTGCAGTGGCATAAAGTGCGGTGGTGTAGAGTGAAAAGTACAGTATAGTGCCATAGAGTGCAGTGGAGTAATGCAGAGTAGAGTGGCATAGAGTTCAGTGGCTAAGAGTGCAGTGTTGCAGAATGGAGTGTCGGAGTGCAGTGGAGTAGAGTGGCTTAGAGTACAGTGATGTAGGGTTCAGTGGCCTAGGGTGGAGTGGCTTAGAGTGGAGTAGATTGGCCAAGAGTGCAGTGACAGTAGATTGCTTCAGAGTAGAGTGAACTGGCTAGAGTGAAGTGGTGCTGGGTAGAGTGCAGTTGTGTAGAGTGACAGAGTGTAATGGCGTAGATTAAAGTGGTGTAGAGTGCATTGGTGCAGAGTAGATTAGAGTGGCATACAGTGGATTGGCACATAGTTGGGTGTTACAGAGTAACATGCATTGGTGTAGAGTGAGGTGGCATAGAGTGTAGTGTTGCAGAGTGGCAAAAAGTACAGTGGTGTAGAGTGAAGTTGGGTAGAGTAGATTGGTGTGACCTAGACTAGAGTGGTGAAGAGTGCATTGGCTTAGAATAGAGTGGTACAAGGTGAAGTGGCATGGAGTAGTGCAGTGGTGTGAAGTGGTACAGAGTACAGTGCAGTAGTGTGGGGAGGAGTAGAGAGCAGTGGTCTGGAGAAGAGTAGAGTGGACTGTAAAAAGCGAGGTATAATAATTTATTGTACATATAATAAAATCCAATACAAATAAGCAAAGCAAAAAACAATTAATAACAATCGAAAATAAGTGCCCTCACAAACTGAGTTCAAGCTAAAAGCACACCATAAATTGTGCATGCAACATATTAAAAGACAAACCACCCAACCCGGAGCCCCGCATAAAACACAAAGCAATGTACATAGGCACAGCCCTAAAGTGCTTGGTGCATAAAACAATAATTGCAGTAAACGTCAACATATACTGTTAGAGTACCTCATCCTAACCAATAATGGACAAAATGGCAAGAGCGTGGAAGAGTTCCAACGAAACGTGTTCATTGCTCGCAGTGCCATTAAATTTAGATTGTGCAGTTTTAATAAATTTGGTCAGTAACACATTTAACGTTGGATTGCCTGGGTCCAGAGACTGGATGATTGCCTGTCGACAGGAGCGGATTCCCAATTCATTACATTTACTCCGGAGCAAAAGTCTACGCTCCTTTAATAAAGCTGGACACAGGTAAACCACATGATCAATGGTTTCATCTGCATTGCTACAGCCTCTACATGTCATACTGTCCCCAGGGGGTAGCTGCCATTGGGATAAGTGTTTTTAAACAAACCCCAATTACCCATCCATCCTTAGGGCCAAAAGGGCCTTTTTCAACCGTATGCACAAGAGAAAAAACTGGAGGACATACCTGGCTTAAAAGAACCAATTACTGCCCAGGCATGCTTCTGATGGACAAGAGGAGAACAGTCTGAGTAATAAGAGTACTGTTGAATTAAGCCTTTTAATCTCTGATTTAAACAAGGATTAGGGGGATTGCTTTCCCAAAGATCCCCTGCATCCAGTCGCCGTTTACATTCAACCAAAAATTGGGAATAAATGCACTTTGGTTTTAGCCCACTAATTCCTTGCCACAGGACTGCCTCCAGTTTGTAACACAGCTTCAGGAAAGCGCCAGCGTCAACTGCCACCAAATCCGGAAGCCTGAAGTCTAGCAGTACCTGCACAGGTAATGCCAGATGCGGAACATGAAAGACTCTTTTATAAATGTTATTAACCAACCTATTTAATAGGCACAAGCCTTTTCCCAACAGAATTTCTTGACCATAAGCCAACGAAGGGGTAATCTTTGCTCTCATGACTTTCATTAGGGGCAGGAGGGTCGGCCCCTTTAAAACTTTAGCCAATTTGGAAAAGGCCACCTGCAAGGCCACAGCTTTAATTCGATTTCCTTCTTATGTTTAACAAAACTGCCCCTGGAGTCAAAATGCACCCTTAGGTATTTGTAGGACTGGTCAGAAACAATTTTATGGTTTTTATAGTACCAGCTGAAGCCAGAGTATTTTTTCCTCCCAAAGGGGACCACTTTTGTTTTCAACAAGTTAACTTCTAAACGGTTTGTGGAAGCATACATCGCAAGTTCGTTAAGAAACCGTTGAAGACCGATCTTAGTACAACTAAACAAGGCTAGATCATCGGCATAAAGCAGGTGACTAAGCCTGAAGCCACCAATCTTGGGAGGATGAAAATTGACGGCGTCAAGAGATGTTGTCATATCTGCAATAAACAAATTAAAAAGAAGAGGAGCAAGTACACAGCCCTGTTTCACACCACGGGTGGTAGGAATTTTCCCAGATAGTGAGCACCCATCGCCAAGCTTAATACGGACCCAGGTGTTAGTATGGAGTTCAATAATGGCACCCAGGAGTACTGAATGGATGCCCCAACTTTGCAATTTGGCCCATAGGGCACTCCTAGGGATCCAATCAAATGCTGCCTTGAAGTCCACAAAACAGCAATTCAGCATCAGGCCTGACGAGATCGCCCTGTCAATCAAGATAGAAAGTGCTAATAAGTTGGTTGAAGTGCCTGAGCCAGCAGAGAACCCCGTTTGGACTATGGGGATTACACCCTTCGATTCAGCCCAACACGGAGATCCTGCAGCAAGAGGCTGGCATAGAACTTAGCCTCATTGTCCAGCAAGGCTGTCATCCTCAAATTGGCAGGATCTGACCTTGAGCCATTTTTGTATAAAGGATGAAGGATGGCACCACACCAGGACTCAGGAATTGTTAAAGTTAAGAGGCAGTGTTCGAAGAAATTTGCAAAATTATTGGCCCAAAGGAGAGGATCCTGTTTGAATAACACCTGTGGAAGACCATTGGGGCCAGGGGCTGCAAATGGCTTAGCCTTCGAGATAATATGGGGGAGGCGCAATTGAAAGGACTTCCTTACTCCCTGCAAGGAGATTAGAGACCCTGTAGACGAGGGACACATTTTAAGTAAGGCTGGAATAAATCTATGGACCCCCCTCATCCAATGATTCCGCATCCTGCTTACTATCGGAGAAATGGGTGGTCAGGTAAGACGCCCATGCTCCTTCTGAAATGTCAACAACGCCCGTGCCCCTTTGATTACTGTTTAGGTTATTAATAAGGGACCAAAATTTCATGGAGTTTGGATCTTTGCTTGCGCTTAAAAGTTTAACCCAAAACTGACTGAGATATGTCTGATCGTCATCATAAACAGCCTTCCTATAATCTTGTCTCAGTTGTTTATATTCAATAAATAGACTCTCAGAATCAGGGCTTTTCCTGATTGCCCTTGCTAGCCTATTCCGTACTTTCTTTAAATTCTTGGTTTCCCTGGAAACAACAAAAGACCGAGATGGGGCACAATTACGCACAGGTTGGTGAAATTTTAACCATAAAAGGCAAGAAAGTTTCACCCATGACTTAATTGGGGACGCACAACCCAATGCCTCAGAATTAAAAAAAAAAATTAATGCATTCACCCAGTACTGTGCCACTAATAGAAGCATTCCATTTTATACGCTTTAGTGATTGGAAACAAGCGCCACCACCCACTGTCCTCGTGACATCATAAACAGGAAATCTTGATTTAATAGATACAATTTGTGGATGATGGTCGCTCTCACTCCGAGAGGAAATCAGAAACCTTTCAATGCGGGGAAACAATTCAATGTTACAGATGGTATAATCTAAATAGGCGTGAGATCGACCATCGGACCTTGTCCACCGTGGGGGGACATCATCACATAAGCGACCATTCAAAACTTTAAAGCCCATAGTGTTGAGTTGCATTACTAAGTATTCTCCCAACGGGCAGTGCAAACAGCCGTGGGGCCTTGATTGTTCTGGAATTAGCTGGCAGTTACCACAATCTGGACCCTCCATTGTATCCTCGAACAGGTTTGTGTTAAAATCACCAGTTATAAGGTAACTAGCGTGCGGGTAGTCCCCCACTAGATTGGCTACAATCTGTATCAGTCGAGACCATCTGCTCCTTTTTTCCTTAGATCCGGGGCAATGTAAACATTAATTATTATGAGGGTCTCCTGCGCAGTCCCATTCCTTATGACAATCCCCTGGATCCAGTTATCCTCCCAAGCCAGAGGTAGTATACTCCCATCTAGTTTAACAGTCACATAAATGGCTAAACCGCCCTTGGCACGGCCATTCTTGCTCGTTCTATGGGCAGGTTTCTATATTTCTAAGTACCCTGGCAGTGGACAGCTGTGCTCAGCCCAGGTTTCCTGAAGTGCAATTATATTGTGACTATTAAAAAATGTTAAGAGGTTGGCCGAGGCAAATTTATGCACAACCCCCTTGATGTTACATGAACTTAGGGACAGATATCCAGGTGTTAGAGCAGAACCACCCACCTGTAATGGTCAATGGGGGTGGCAGTGCAAAAGAGTGGACGGCAACCAGTCCTGGTAGGAAAACCCCTTAGAACCAAAACCAGTGTGGGAGGTACCATTAAAAGTGGAGGAGCCACCCAGGGCACCTTTCAAGATTGAGAATGGTTTCGGAGCTGTGGGAGCCATCAAACATTAAGGTTTTGCTAGTAACACAGGATAGCCAGACTCTTTAAGGGGAGTTATTGTAATACCACAAGAGCAAAATAAATCTTTCCTAGCAAGAATAGACTCAGCTATTGTGGCAGCAATTAGTGAGACCAAAATAGAGTCTCTTGGATAAGGCCCCCTAGAGTCCAAGAATTCAATGGGCACAATGTCCCTAGAACCGATGTAGTTAAAACCTGAGATAGCGTTAAGGATTCTTAAAATATTCCCCCTGTTCAATATGTCGTGGGGGCCCCTGGAGCAGTATTCTGGGGTAAACACAAGTTTTAAAACTGAGCGTTCCACTAGAGTCATTAGAGGATGCGTGGGAACTGGAAATTGTGGCTGTTCCTCTACATTCTGTAGACCTGCAAGACCCCCCAGAACCAAATTTTCAATGGGGACGGTCCGAAGGCTTGGTGGCAGGATTGCAGGAGAACTGCTTCTGTTGACAGACTGCAATTTAGAGGAATCAGGATCCAAAGCATCGCCATTTGTATTCCCGTGGACAGTTTTGGATACAGGCAGTGTGGTGACAAGGCGAGCAGAACCTCCACAACCCTGGTACGGGGCTGCCGAACCCAACACACTACCAGAGTTGCATTTCTCACCTGGAACCAGATGGTCCTTAAGAGGAGAATTGGTTTCCTGCACAGTTGTTCCCACTGAGGTACTGGGTTTTTCAGAACCGGTACTGATCCGGTAACCCAGCGGTGCCAGGGTACACCCAAAGACCTCGGGTACTTTCCTGATTCAGACCACAGAAACTCAGAGTCTTCTAGGTGAAGTCAAAGATCGAATTTATTGGCTGCAGGCAAGTAACAAGCGTCCTAGAAGTACAACAGCACGGTTTGTATGTTCTCAGGAGACTGTTCTCCAATGCAAAGTCAGGTTTCCTTATATACAGTTTTTTAAGCTTCAGGCAGACATTCTTGACATTTTGGTTGGTCATTCACATGTTTTCACTACAAAGGAAAAAACAGTGTCATGATGAAACCTCATATTTCATGTCATCCAACCCATAATAAATTTCCCGGCAAGGCCTAGTATTTTACATCAGATAAGTGTGGACCCCCAATAAAAACGGGCCCCTCCCCCTCGTAAAGTAAGAAGAAGAAAAGAGCAGGTGCAGGTGTGAGCAAGATTAGGCAGGGTGTGTGAGCGATAATAAGGGTTTTATGGCATGGTGTGCCTTGATGCTATCTGATTCGGCCACTGGGAGAGGGACTGACCAAACAGGTTTGGCCTGAGGCAATGGTTCCAGTTTGCCCAGGTGAGAGAAAAGTCAATCAAGGTGTACGTGTCCTTGGAATCAAATCTGACTGTATTATAAGCCTATGTGAGGGCAACTTTTAAAAATGGCTGCCGTGTATAAAATGGGAGCCACGAGTGCAGGACGAAAATGGCGATTTCAAGGTGAAAACGCTGCTGGAATTGAGCGAAAATGCTCATGCTTAGTGTACTAGTCATTATCGGTCTTTTGATACTAAAATCGTACTGCTGTGGCAAAGTAAATTAGATGGGTCCAGAATTTTTAGAACCACAAACCCTCCTTTTGCCCTTACATAGGCAATAAACCTATTCTCATGCTAATCTGAGTCCAGGTCTTTGTTTATAAGGCCATGGAGATGTTGCTGGAGAAAAATTCTAGTACTTGGTAACTCTCTCTGGACAGGTCTCCTCGAACATGAAGTAGCACAAAAGGCCACATATGGCAGGACAAAATAAGGAATACCTCTATCTGCAGTAGGTGGCATAAGATCACACACCCAACAATTAGTGATGTTCACTACTAACTAGTGTTGATGCAGAAGCTGTACAAAAGAATTGCTTACGAATTCTGATATTCTAACCTGCTCATGTTCAGGAAAAGGGTGAAAAGAGTGCAAAGAAACAATAGTAGGAAAAGACATAGGTTGGGAAGTGGGTGCAGAAGTCAATTGAGTAGAGAAAAACAATCCCACCCATAAATGACAACGTCATGTTTAAAAGACACTAGAAAACACGTTATTAAGAACATATAGACAACGGGAGTAAGTAGTGACCACTATTACAAATGAAATAATAATTTTTCACAACCCTAACCAAAAAGCTAATCTTAAAATTATCTAGTAACATTTTTAGGGCTCCTCTGCATTTCAGTAATTTTTGTATGTTCAGGTGGAACAGTGGTGACTCTCATCAATGCTCTAAGGTGAAAAGGGGGTACTCTTTCCACAGAAAATGGACTTTATTCTGCTTTTACTAAACAGAATAGTACTTTAAAACAATGCCAGCAAAACAATCAGTCTCCTAACACCTAGTCTATACAATCACACGGAAACCTCTTGTGAAACCAACTATGCCCAGAGTCCGTTCAAAAAGCCTCTCTGGCAGGCTTCTATTGTCCATCAAATTTTCTCTTGTTGTTTTCTTTCGCATGGGCCTCTCAATTCAGGCCTCTTCGTGAGAAAAGTACTGCTTAGTTGGAGTGCCCTCCTGGCAAACACCCACAGCTCACTCGAAAGTCTCAATGTCTTAAAGCAATGCACCAGTGTCTCTCCTCTGTGGCAGACACTACAAACAATGTGCTCTTCATTGATCAAGGGCACAAGTCATCTCGTGCAAACCCAAGCACCATTAATTGGGAAATAGCTCAAGCTCAGCAGCACTTTCAGACTCCAACACTCATTATTTAGTGTCAGAGGACGGTCAAGCTGCTCTTTCATGGGCACCACAATATAGTGCCTTTTTCCAAACTTGAAATCTCCGGTGCACTGCCCTTCTTCCGTTGGAGCAAAAAAAAAGGGGGTTTGTGGCCAAAACTCAGGCCAAGGGGCTCAAGGGATTGCACACTGTCAGAGGTTACCAGCACATGACAGGTAGAGAAATGAAACCTCAAAACAGCTCCGCTATCAACAGGAATCCTTCTCTTTAGCTCTTTTACACTGAAACTTTGGTTTTGTGATGTCCAACGCCGTCTGATGGAGCAAGTACGATACCATGCACTGGCGATCGCTGTCCAGCTTTGCTACTTTCTGGGTGCTGAGACTGTAGGGCCAAGACGTCCGTCTTTCATCTGTAGCTGTCACTGATGGGAATTAGGCTTAAATCAATGTCCTGCAGGTTATTATGACTTGATACCCGCAGAATCTAGTGACGTAGGAAATGTGCCACAGTTGTTAGTTTCCTTCAATTTAGTAAAAAAAACAGTTCATGGTTTTTAGCAAGGGGACTGCAAGCAGCTGGTCTGCAATCTTCAAAGGAGTAGCCATACACCATGGGCATAAAATACAAAGACAAAGGCAGAAGGGCAAAACAGGGTCCCTAGCATCTTTAATTGGGTTCTCTCCATTATTCTCTGCCATCTATAGCTACATGAGAATTCTATCTGAATGGATTTCCTCACACAGTGGCATTGTCTAATGGGGTAAACACATATTTTCCTCAATGATTAAGTCTAGGTGTTCCTCCTTACCTTAGAACATCTCAATAGAGAAATCACATGATACCGATTATCAGGGACATGTAGAAACCTTCCTTTAAAAACTGTGCATCAGGTGCACTATGCAATACACAGGCTAATAGTCAAATGTGCAAACAAAAAGACAAGAACTAGAGGGTCCTGATATTTGCATGATTAGGACACATCTGATCCCACCAAAAATTAAAGTAGCAGGAACAGAAGGGAACCGAAAACCAAATTAAAATAGACATTGAAAATTCGTCATGTTCAAAAAGGTAAACATAAGATATCTCCTATTGAAATGAAAAACTTGTCTTACTATAATATTGAGTCAGATAACCAGTCTATCGCTACCCTGACAGTCAGGCTGGAAAACATTGAAGCAGGCCTAAGGCAAATTCTTGAAAACCAGTCTGGTCATACCAAAGGGAATTATACATAACATGGGGGTCCCTGGTACATCACTGCAGTCTGGAAATGTGAACCTGAACAATACATCAATAATAATAAAAGGGCTGACTGGTGAAAGGAATTCGAAAAAGAGAAATGGGACTAGGACATAGCTAAAATCTCAATAACTAAGCATGATGCGACATTGGTCAGGGGAAGTAACAAAAGAAAAAATCTATAGGAAGAACAAAAAAAAATTATTTGGGTGATAGTCAGGCATGTGACACAACACCGAGAGTACGGGTGATACACAAAGGCCAAAGTTACACAAATTTTAACTCTACTGTTGGCGACTACACCATATACGGTACTCCTAGCTAATGTTTCAGTTCCTTCTTCAGGAAAAAATGAAAACCTGGTTTTCTTTTTAGGAACGAAAGCCATATGCTACTTAGGAAACAGAACATCATTAACTAATGTAATATAGAAATTAGGCCACCTTGAGTCACAGATCTATAATTTCATCCTTAGGTCCAATCAAGGCTACATAAATGTAGGGCTGCCTGTTCCTTTAAGGGAAGGGGCAGTAACGTGACTAACTACAGGTGACACACTTTGATCCTGTATATCTCTTTTTATTTTCCTTCAATACCATTATAGCCAAATAGACATACACTGGTGAAGTGTTGTCTTTTATGTTCACAGCATGAAATATCATTATCTGTGGAATTTAGTAACCAGAACAAGTTCAACCAACTGTTGCGTAGCGATGGGCATCGTCATGACCATCCCCTCACAACACAGGGGAGCTTGTAATAGTATCAAAAGCAGCAACAAACATGCAAAAAACAAATAAAAAATAATAAAAACGCACAAAACGTCAAGCCATCAGATATACTTGCTGTGTATCAAGCACAAAAAGCATAGACAAAACAATAGCATGTGTGAATAAGCGGTGACACACAACAACATGTCATGTACTTTATGCACTGTAAACCTGCAGCCCAAAACCCAATATTTGGGCATGTTTAATTTGTCAGGTTTAAAATCCTTACCCTCCTTTTGACAGTAGATCACCAGGCAATGGAAATCTGCTGTCAAATATAACTTTACTGTTTCTCTTCTAACATACAGGACCAGCAAGAACAATTCATGATAGGACCAAATACATGAAAATAAATTTCCATTACTTAACTGTTACCCTCTTGTCAGTTACTTCGCAACATCAAGCCACCTTAGTTTTACCTTTCTAAAAGTAAAAATTGTTACACTGACACTCCATATTAATTTGGCACCTACAATTTCCTCTGTGAAAAATAAGTCTTAATTGGCAAATCGTTCTCATTAAGGCATGTAGCCTTCAAAATTTTAGAAAAGGGCTGCATCTTATTTTCTGTCTAAG
Organism: Pleurodeles waltl; assembly: GCF_031143425.1. Taxonomy (NCBI): domain Eukaryota; kingdom Metazoa; phylum Chordata; class Amphibia; order Caudata; family Salamandridae; genus Pleurodeles; species Pleurodeles waltl. The sequence goes on from NC_090449.1 coordinate 437,818,583, forward strand.
ACTTAATGCAACACTTCGTTTTCTGTCAAATAAAAGCAACTAGCAGGCATCATTTTATTTTTTTAGAGCGGAGACACAAATGTATCAGTTCTGCACAGCATTTAACATGATGTTGGGACTTTCGAAGAAACCCCTTTTTTTATATTTTCCCTTTGGAATTAAGTTCTTTAATTGTATTGATGTTCTTCTGGAGAAACCAGAAATCCCACTTTTAGAGGCCCGTAGGGTCATTCTGCATTTCACAGAGACAAGGTCCTAATTTAAAAGGTCACAAGTGTCAACATGACAGCCTCCTCCATTGTTTATGGGAAAACTAAAGATAGCATCTCAGCAGCGTGACTTGAGCCAGCCTCTGTAGCTCTCCTAGCTTCTGCCACTCTGAATCTGTCAAAGGCAGTAGGCCTTCCTATTTTCCTTCTAACCTGCAATAATTCACTCTATTTTAAAAAAAAATTTTTTTTCCTTTTTAGGCGCTAAAAAAATTATCTCTATTTCCAGATTATTAAACTACATTTACTGTGAATAATTCACAAACCTTAATAACACACATACCAGTTGTTAGAATAAATGCTTGTTGCAATCCCATGCAATGGTACATATTTCATCAACCTCAAATGAATGAACGTCTCAGTAGGCCCAGCTGAAGTTAGAACCTTCAACCTTGATATTAAAACAAGCCTTTGTACTGGCACATTGACTCATTGAATCATAAGAAGGCACAACCTGCAAATATATATCAAACCTAAATGTATGCATTTACTGAAGCCTGAGACACTTTAAAAAGTACTCTGAATGAAAGAAAATGCAGTTTAAACAGTGCTTTTGCCCAAAATCGACTTTGATATTTTAGGCATTAAAAAATCAATATCCTACAATTTTCTTGCATAATATGCATTACCAGAATGTCTATTACACAATCCATGAGTCAGCCATTGAAAATATTAACTTATACTTTATAGAAATGAGCTTGTTTGCTCCTGCGCCAAGGGAAAATTGCACATACAAATGTCATTTTAGCGGTGCAACATAACTTAAATTACATTTTAATGTTAGGAGGTCATAGTATAGGTATTAAGCTTTATAAATATTAAAAAACGATTTTGAAAGGCACTTATTTTTTAAATAATTTTTCCATAATTAATAATTTTCTTTTTAAAAAAAATAAAAACCCAATTATTCTTTTTTTGTGATAATTCCACATATAAAAGCAAGCTGCATCGCTTGCCTATTATTTGGGATACATTAACTCACAAGCCTAAGCGCATAAGCCTAACTTGAAATGCGTCACATTTTTGCGCCACTTTCATTTAAAAGGAAGGTTATGCAAAATTCCACCCATGTTTAACTGGGAAAGTGCTGGCTGAATTGAACATTCCTATCAAATATACTGCAGCTGAAAAGTTTGCCTGTGAACATCTAATACAATGCATCTAAGAAAAATTCTGTAAATGTTTTTTTTTTTCTTTTTTTTTTTTTTTGCAAAAATAGATAATTTCGTTTTTTTTTTTTTTGGGGGCCCTATTTATATCTATTGAATGTGTTTTCTAATTTATTAAGCATTTAACGGCAGTTTTGTGTATGTGCACAATTGCTCATTCTATAAATTAAAGAGCAACATATAGCTATGTTAGCACATCACATGGTTCATTTCTGGATTTCTTCTAAGTTTCTACTTAATATTAATTAACCAACATTTTACTTAACAAACTGTAAACATCAAGAAGACCTACAAATACACATTGAGCTCATTTGAAATATAAACAGAAAACACTCAGTACACACAATACAGCGCGCTTTAGCCATTTTTCATAAATAGCGCCGTCGCAATTTACTTACAGAACCGTTTGCAGATCCTAGTTGTAAGTCATATTTACAAGAAAAAAAAGAAAACTTTTCTCAATTATTTCCAAGAATAGAGGACCCATACTTTATTAAACGTGATGGGGCCTACTCCGTGCTTCACATATAGTTCATAGGTTGGAGTTCCAATCGGAGGAACCGGACATGAGTCCTCCAACCGGGAGTCCCTTTTACAACCAAGACAAAACAAATTTCCAAGTCTGCTAAGACCAGGCATCTTCGCTCACTAGTCTAGCTTCAAACTTCAAAGGATTATCGTTTACGATAGTCTCGTGAATACACGAGTTCCTCGGCTTTGGTACTTGCAAGTTCCAAATCAAAGTGATCCCGAAGGGATACCAAACCAAATGTCCAACTAAGGACCAAACCAAGTGTCCAACTAAGGACTGGGAGACGCTCCACTTATACTTAACTGAAAATATCGATGACGTCACCAGAAGACTCGTCTTATCGTTTCGCTCTACCAAACATCAAGGGTCCAAATCAGGGCGATAGCCAGGGCAGCAGTCCTTCGTAGCCGTCGGGAAGCGGGGAACCTCGCAGCAAAGACTTTCGGACCACGTCGACATGCAGGGGTCGATGAAGTGGTGGCCTTCCTCCAGAATTTTCACACGAAGCTCCCCACGGACCTCAGGCTTGAACCGGTACCGCTGGTATCGCCCCATGTTGGGCGCCAACTGAGGTACTGGGTTTTTCAGAACCGGTACTGATCCGGTAACCCAGCGGTGCCAGGGTACACCCAAAGACCTCGGGTACTTTCCTGATTCAGACCACAGAAACTCAGAGTCTTCTAGGTGAAGTCAAAGATCGAATTTATTGGCTGCAGCCAAGTAACAAGCGTCCTAGAAGTACAACAGCACGGTTTGTATGTTCTCAGGAGACTGTTCTCCAATGCAAAGTCAGGTTTCCTTATATACAGTTTTTTAAGCTTCAGGCAAACATTCTTGACATTTTGGTTGGTCATTCACATGTTTTCACTACAAAGGAAAAAACAGTGTCATGATGAAACCTCATATTTCATGTCATCCAACCCATAATAAATTACCCGGCAAGGCCTAGTATTTTACATCAGATAAGTGTGGACACCCAATAAAAACGGGCACCTCCCCCTCGTAAAGTAAGAAGAAGAAAAGAGCAGGTGCAGGTGTGAGCAAGATTAGGCAGGGTGTGTGAGCGATAATAAGGGTTTTATGGCATGGTGTGCCTTGATGCTATCTGATTCGGCCACTGGGAGAGGGACTGACCAAACAGGTTTGGCCTGAGGCAATGGTTCCAGTTTGCCCAGGTGAGAGAAAAGTCAATCAAGGTGTACGTGTCCTTGGAATCAAATCTGACTGTATTATAAGCCTATGTGAGGGCAACTTTTAAAAATGGCTGCCGTGTATAAAATGGGAGCCACGAGTGCAGGACGAAAATGGCGATTTCGAGGTGAAAACGCTGCTGGAATTGAGCGAAAATGCTCATGCTTAGTGTACTAGTCATTATCGGTCTTTTGATACTAAAATCGTACTGCTGTGGCAAAGTAAATTACATGGGTCCAGAATTTTTAGAACCACACCACCAAGGGAACATTGACAGGCACAAGCTGAAGGGGATTGGGAAGTGAAGTCACCCTAGGTGCATCTTGGGACTGCAAAGGCAGCTGCACCTCGGGGTGAGCTGATGGTCGGACATTTATCAAAGATCCTTGAAGGGGTTGGCTCCGCCTGCTGTTCCGTTGTTTGCGGAGTCTTTTTTCTTTTTCTCTCTTGCTCAACAGAGGTTGAGCCACAGAATCAACTCATGAGGATGTTGAACTAAGGCAGGTTGTGTAGGGGTGCGAGGCGGGTGAGAAGAGGCAAGCACCGCCGGCTCAAGTTCAGGAGAAAAAGGAGACGTAAAAGCACCCCTAACCTCTTTGACCAATTCCGGGGCTCCCGAAGCAGCTGACCAAGGAGGATTGGTCAAAGTTACACTCTTGAGAAGACAGAATTTATCTGATGTTTTTGGTTGGGTGAGCCCCCAAACCAAATCTGAGGGAACACTTGGATTCGGCGGGAGTGCCGAGGACACGGGCACTGAAGATAGCCTCTTAATTTCACATACAACTGTACTTAAAAAGGTGGGTAAGGATGAAAGACTTTCAATGATTGGAGAACAGCAACATGTCGGTTGAACGTAATTGGAGTTTGTCTGTGCTCTGCTAATGAGCTGGTTAAGATTCTCAATTTTTTGATCGATACCAGCTACATAAGAGGCCAGTGTGTTCAGCAGATCAACTTGAACCTCCAGTTTGTCAGAGTGATAATTCAAAGCCAGCACAGTGGATTGAAGAGTTTGCAGAAGCTGAGGCCAGGCCGAACTCGCTTCCGTAGGCGTAAGAGGGGGCACAGGGTTAGGTTCCTTGGCAGCACCACTCCGAGAATCAGATTGAAGACAGGAGAGGTCAAGGAGTGATTGGTCATTAAGCTCGCCTTTAAAGAAGTCTGTTTGAGAGCTATAAGTGGCCCCACTAGAAGACCTTAGTGGTAACATTGGAAGGCTGCCTGTTGAACTCCAGATCCATTAGGCTGCCGGGGGCCTGGGTGGTAGGAAGGTACCATGGACCTGCAGGGAGTCGTGGCAACCTACAATCGGCCCACCCGGCCCGTCCAACCGATGGGGAACTGAAGGGGAAACCGCTGAAGAAGGCACCCCCTCCCCTGCTTCAAGGAGTTGTCACTAGAGATAATAATCGGAGAGAGTTTGTATTTTGGCAAAAGTGCAGCCCCCTGGTCCTCAAGGGGTGGTGTATGGCTCACTTCGCTCTGAGATGCTAACTGGAGGAAAACAGGTGAAACGGGTGAGGCTGGACGATAAACTTGTGCCACTGTTATGGAGTGTCCACAAGCAGTAGGTAAGGGATGAGTAATTGCAGACTTCATAAGAACACTCTGGCCTAGTTCCGACTTAATCTCCCCACCATTTGTCAAGAGTTCCAGTTTAGGTTTTTTCTTAAAGTATGACAGTAGAGAGGACTTGCAAAGCTTCGAAGGACGTGGATATGGCATAAGAACAGCAGTAAGTTGAGGCTTCAAAGTCTCTGAGCTGGGCGAATCAGCAACTGGTGAAAAGAGAGCAGCTGGGATTACAGAGGCTGACGGTGAAGCTGGTGGTGGAGGCAGGGAGGCATTGCCCACATCGACGGTACAGCGACAGTTCTTGCACTTTTGAGGGTTTGGATGCTCCTTCCTTATTTTGCCAGACCTCATGGTACAGCAGAATCCTGGACCTTTCCTTCAGACAAGGACAACTTCAAGGGGGAGAGGTGACGCTCAGCGTAGGAGGATAAACCTTGAAGAGACGCTTTCACGGCGCTCGTTTGAAAGGTCAGTGCACCAATTGAAGACTTAACAGACTAGAAGTCAAGGGATGAGGGAGTCCCAATTGAATTGTAAGACAAGGAAAGCAGGAGACAAGGCACGGGCAACACGGTACGGACAAGCTGCACTAGCGTGGCACCAGCCGCTTCCGTCAGAGCCGGGTGCCTGCAACCTAAGTTAGTTTGTACACTGCCCAGCTCGGGCAACTTGTAGGATGTTGAACACTTGCCTGAGGCCGCCGTCTCCTGCGATGCTCCTATGTTACACTTATGTTGCTTTAATGTGACTCCTGAATAACTCCTATGCGGCTCCCGCCCAGCGGATCTTACAGTCCTGAGGGTTCCAGGGAGGTCAATATTGGTATTGGCCCAAAGTTCTCTTGTACGGCTGCCAAGCACCCTGGGGCCGCCCGTCACAAGATGGAGAGCAAAAAGGAAGGCAGTGGCTAGCCTAACGCAACCCCCCTCCGGGCCCAAGCTCCCTGCACAGGCGGGCCAGGGAACCAAAGACCAGCAACAACAGCCCAGGAAGTCAAGGACGGCCAGATGGTGGAGGGGAGGGGGGAGACAACCGGAGGCCAGCCCGATACTACTAGGATGCTGAACAGCAATTCCCAAGCGCAATAGCGGATGTAATTACCCCCGAGAGATAGGCTCTCTTTCACGCAGCTTCTCTCTCGTAGGGTGTGGGTGTAAACTTACTGCAATCCTCCTCAGTCCTCCATGGCCCTTGCGATTGACCCCCAGCTCCGGCTCCTGGTTTCAGCCGCCAGACGTCTCCGCGGCTTCACCTCTCCACCTCTCAATAGGCACCGGCTGTGGCGGCAGCGTCCTGGCGACCGGCGGCTCTGACAGCCGCGTGGCAGCTCAAAGGCACCGCCTCCCTGGATGATGCAACCTCTCTGCGACCTCACTGTCTCGCGCAATCATCGCCTCAGTTCTCGATTCTCCGCGCTCATTCAGCCCTCTCGTACTCTTGTGGAGTGTTGTAGAGTCGAGTATGCATGGTGTGGTAGCGCACTACCGTTACGTACAACATATTTTCAGTCAAAATGACTATTAGATTTGCACAGACATTGTTTTACTAATAAAACTATACACTGTACAAAAAAAATGTGTGGAAATTGCACCACCCAGTGTAATTCATTGTTTTGATCATACTAAAATATTTCTTTCCAACACACTTCAGAAATAACAAAAAATGTGCTTCATTTGTGTTCTAATTCCGATATATTCGGACGTGCTTATATAGTTATTTTAAATGTTGAGATATGCTAGAAAAAATGTCTTTCCTACCCCCAGTGTCCAGCAAGATTGTCAGATAAACCTTCTCACAGAGTCAGAGAAAGAAAAGTAAACAATTGTCCTCAGAGGACAGCTCCTGGCCTCGGTCTTTGAATGCACAGTAAATGTGACAAGAAAAGAACAGGATTTAAAGTCCTGTTTACAGAAAGGGGGTTAATGGAACAATACAGTAAACATGCTTCAGTCAACGGGATGGACGAATGGAACCTGGAGAGCCTAAAGCAAGTACAGCTAGCAAATAGAAAGCCAGAAAATGTGAGTTACAAACCATAAAGCCTGTGTAATCAACTGGAGGAATGCATTTCTAGGTCTACTTTCTAAAAGTCCCCAAGATGTATTTAACAAATGTCTGGTAGGCTGCGACCTAAAGAGTATTTTGCACATACCCAGATCACCATAGACCTCTTGCATGATCTAGGGTTCACCATCAACACAGTAAAGTCCCACCTTAAGCCTCTTCAGACACAGCCTTTCCTAGGAGAAGTTCTTAGTTCAGTCACCCTGAAAGCATACCCCAGCGGTGACCAACTTCAAGCTGTACGCTATTACTTCCTCTTTTTCAGCCAGATGGCCACTTAACTGTAAAGTAGGTCCTGTGCCTCTTCTGAATGATGGCCTCCTGTATTGCCATAGTTCCTCATGCCAGACTGCCCATGCTTCCACTACAAGAGTGCCTAGCTGCACAATGGTCACAGCAGGAGGGCCACTGGGAGGCTCTAGTTTTGATTTGAGCCAGCACTCATTGCTCTATGCAGAGGTGGAACAGCAACAATCTGTTACAGGGCCGTCCTTTCCTCAACCGAGTTTTGCAAGTGACCATCACCACAGGTGCTTGGCTGCTGGGTGGGGTTGGTGGCTCATTTACAGGACTGGACCGATCATGGTATGGGGGCACCCCACCAGCTAGGGTTCTACGTCAACTACCTGGAGCTACTGTCCATCCATTTGACTCTTAAAGCCTTCTTCCTCCACATACAGCAGAACGTAGTACTCATCCAGACAACACAACAAGGGGGCACACACTCACAACAGCTGTCCGCATTAGCACAGGGCATTTGGCAGTGGGCACTCTACCACAACATTCAGCTATGCCGGATTACTTGCCAGGTGTCAGCAACGACTTTGCAGACCTGCTCAACAGGATGCAGCAACAATTCCACCAGTAAGAACTCCACCAACAAATGTCCCAGCCTTATGTTGTTGGGGTTCCCTGTTGTAGACCTCTTTGCCACCAACAAACGCCTGTGCCCAAGCTTCACCTCCAGGTTCCCGCAGTCCAACAGCAATGCACTATCTACAAACTTGTCAGGGATATGTGTCTATGCCTTGCCTCCTCTCCCATTCCTTCCATATTTAGTCCGGAGGCTTCGGCAAACATTGCTCACCCTCATCCTGGTAGCTCCCACCTGAGCCAGGCAACCATGATTCACCACCTTTCTTGACCCTACCCTGGTGATCCATGGGAAGCTTCCCAAATGGCAAGACCATCTTATCCAGAACTAGGGCATAGTGCGGCACCGCAACCACAGATACCGGTCCGTCTTACAATTTGGCTTCTGAAGTCTTACAATTTGGCTGCCTCAATCTGCCTCCAGGATGTATATCTATCCTTAAGGAGGCAAAGAGACTCAAAACACAAGCCTCCTATGTGGCCCTAGTAACTCACGAAAGGCATTTGCACCTGGACCTCTGACTCGATCTTTTCACCACTTCTTAGAATGCTCAGTGTCTGCACTATTACATGTAGTTTCCATGGCAACTCTTTCTCTGAGATTGCTTCTACCTGGAGTGGAGCTTGGTACTACTATGTCTTCCCGCCACTGCTTCTCCTTTCCCAATTTCTGTCGAAGATCAGGAATGACTGGGCCCAAGTCATCCTAGTGGCACTGGATTAGGCCAGAAAAGTGTGGCTTCCGAAACCCCTGGGCATGACCACCAGTCCTCTAATCAAGTTGCTGCTTTGGGAGGACCCTCTGTTAAAGATGCTGGGCAGGCTGCTGCATCCATGCCTGCAAAACCTGGATTTCCATGTTTGAAGTTACAGTGGTGGTAGTTGACTTCCTTCGATCTTCCTCCTGGGGTCGTTGATATCCTGGCAGCAAGGCGTCTTTCCACAAAATCAGTGTACGTCAGTTGTTGAATCAAATTTGTGGATTGGTGAAGCACCTGCTGAATCAACTTGTTACAAGCTAAGTTGTCTGAAATATTATTGTTTGTTCTGTACCTAACCAAGAAGGGTTTGCTTTGGGCACTGTTAAGGTCTGCTTTTTGTTTCTCAGTTTTTTTGCTGTTGCTGGAAGAACTTTATTTAATTCGCTTGTAGTGAGATTTGTTTTAAAGTTTTGAACCTTTCTTTTTATCTAAATTCATTGTAATGCCTCACAGGGACTTGATCTTAGTGCTCACTATTTTGATGTGCACCCTTTTTGAGCCACCTCACAGTTCCTTGAGAATTCTGACACGGAAGACTTTCTCTTCACCATGACATCAGCTTGACATGTGAGTGAGCTGCAGGCTCTTTCAGTCAACCCACTTTATACAAGGTTTTTTTTTCTGGTAAAGTTAGTATTGAGGACCCGAGCTTCCTTCCTACCAAAGGAGGTCACTTTCATGTTTGGTAGGCTGTCTTCCTTTTAACATTCTTTGCTCCATTTCATCCTTCTAAAACGCCAATGAAGGTGAAAAACTCCATTATTCTGATGGATACAACTACCTGTGGATTCCTCACCTAATGAATACTCCCATGGCGCCAGCATTCGACGGAAATCTTCTTCCTAGCTTCTGCACGTCAACGAGGACGTCACATTTGCCCACGCGACGCCGTCTGACGTCATACAGGCAATAAGAGGTCCGTGCCGACGTCAGTTCCCTTTTTTTCGTGCGTTCGAAACGGTTATCTTCGAGGGAGCTACTGTTGCTTTCGAAGTTAGTGTTTTTTTCTGCTGCGTGATTTTTCTCTGAGGTTACTATGTCTCAGAGGAAGTCTGGTTTCAAGCCCTGTCGGGAGTGTGGGGGCAAGATGTCCGTTACTGACCCACATTCGGACTGTTTATGGTGCTTAAGCTCCGACCACGACGTCGCAACATGTGATTCATGTCAACACATGAATCCCAAGGCCCTAAAAGAGCGAGAGGCTAAACTCTTCATGGCGAAGTCGAAAAGGAAGGAGAAGAAGCATCATAGGAAGTCCTCCTCGCCGAAGTCTCATCGGCGTCATCAAGACTCCCGGCGCCGTAGGGATTCACGGCACCATTCCAGCAAAGAGAGGTCTCGATCGAGGTCGCCTTCGGCTCGGCGTCGTAAGACTTGGGAAGTCAGTCCCACAGTCACTCCACATCCATCGATGCCGTTGCCTTCTCCGGCTTCACTAACTTCGCCTGGGCAGACATCTTCAGTGGTTGAAGTGACGCAGCCTCAGGTGTTCTCTCCGGCGTCGCAGACGTCGAGGCTGGCGTTGGGGTCACCTTCGATCCAGGCACCCCAGTATCTGGCTTTTCCTGCCCCTGGAGCCGATAATACCGCATTTTTGAATGCGATGTATACCATCTTCCAGCAGATGGCTCCAGGAGGTGCTCCAACTGGTCCTTCGGGGCCGTTGGCTTTCACCTTGGGTGCTCCGGCGCCGCTACGGCCAGCACCCTTCATGCCCTTTCTCCCCTTAGGGAATGTGGGCTCGGCGCCGGTGTCGGCTCCGGTGTCCGCTCCGGTGGCCCCAGAGGTTTCGGCCCCGGAGGTTTCTATCCAGTCGACTTCGGGGTTTTGACCAGTGACTCCGACAGGACCATCGGAGACTCCGAGACGCACCTCTCTTCATCCGGCTCCTACCTCGGCATCGAAGCTGCCTGTGGCGCCGGACATGGCGTTGGATGGATCCGGAGATCGGCGTCGATCCTCGACTTCGGCGGATGCCATGTCGACGCCGCGTATTGAAGAGAGGCTACATTCTAGGAGGCGTGCTCTCCGTCTCTTGGAGGAGCAGGAATACCAACGGGTCTTGGAGGAAGGAGAGATTGAGGATTCTGGCGAGGGTCTTCATGGTCTGGATACAGCTAGTGGGCTGGATACTTCCCCTGAGTGGGACTTGTCATCTCCAGGGGAGTATACTGAGGAGGCAGCCACTTTTCACGCTGTAGTAAGAAAGGCAGCTAACTTTCTTGAACTGCCTTTGCCGGTAGCGGAGGCGAAACAGAATTTGTTGACTGAGGTCCTACATCCGGCCTCTACTGCAGCGGAGCCTCTTTTACCATTCAACGAGGCTTTGCTTGATCCGGTGTTGGAGGTGTGGAAGAAGCTGGTATCTTCCTCGGCTGTTCATATGGCTGTGGCCAGGAGGTATCGGGCTGCGCCATCTGACCCTGGCTTTCTGTCCAGACACCCTACGCCGGAGAGCTTGGTGGTCCAGGCCTCCTGTTCTTCTAGATCTGCCCCTGGATCTTTTCCGACGGTGCCGGGGGATAGAGACTCCAAGAAGTTGGACTCACAATCCAAGAAAATATTCTCGTCCTGCAGCATGGCGTTGAAGTCCACCAACGCAACATGTATCTTGGGGAGGTACATCTATGCTCTTATGGACGAGATAACATCATCACATACGGAGCTTCCCCAAGGACTTTTGAATATCGTCTCGGATGCCCAGGCTGCTGCAACCCAGGTTATCCAATCTGGGTTGGATACGACTGACTCAGTGGCTAGGGCGATGGGCACGGCTGTGGTTGCGAGGAGACAGGCTTGGCTTTGCAACTCAGGGTTCTCTGCGGACGTGCAGTCGACCCTGTTGGACCTCCCGTTTGATGGGGACAAACTTTTTGGAGCCAAAGCGGATTCGGCCTTGGAAAGTTTTTAAAGAAAGCAGGGCCACAGCCAAGTCATTAGGACTGCAAGCCGCTTCTTCTGCCTCCTCCAGATTTTTTAGGAGGTTTCGTGGACTTGGACGTGGCTCTTCCTCCTCTTCCTTTCGGGGGAGATTCCAGCAACCTGCCTCTTCTCTCACCTTTAGATCAGTTAGAGGGAGGGGTAGGGCCCGCACCAGGGGAGCCTCTCAGCAGCACTCTGCCTCTTCCTCGTCCTCTGGAGGGGTGCAGCAGGGGAAGCAGCCTTAAGCTTCCACTAATTCCCACTCACTCCTCTCCTTTAGGGGGAAGGTTACTGCATTTTCTTCACAAGTGGGAGGCTATTACATCAGACACTTGGGTTATCAGCACTGTGGGAAAAGGCTACACCCTTCCCTTTCGGGAGTTTCCACCCCCCATCCCGCCCCACCCATCTTATTGTTCAAAAGAACACCTTCTGTTGTTAGAACAGGAGGTTCAAGTCCTCCTTTTAAAGGGCGCGGTGGAGTTGGTTCCAGAGCAGGAAAGGGGTCGAGGTTGTTACTCGAGGTACTTCCTGATTCCCAAGAAGGATGGTCGGTTGAGACCAATCCTGGACCTGAGGATCTTGAATTGGTTCCTCAAACAGGAAAAAGTTCAAGATGCTGACCCTAGCTCAGGTGCTTTTGGCGTTGAACAATGGAGATTGGATGGTGTCTGTCGACTTGCAGGATGCTTATTTTCATATCCCAATACTCAAGTCGCACAGGAAGTATCTCCGGTTTATGGTGGGGTCGCAGCACTATCAGTTTGCGGTCCTCCCGTTCAGTCTTACTTCGGCACCCCGAGTCTTCACGAAGGTGATGTCGGTGGTTGCGGCAGAGCTCAGAAGGAAGGGGATAGCAGTATTCCCTTACTTGGACGACTGGTTGATCAAAGCCAAGTCCCCGGAGCTTGTGTTGCATCATCTGCAGTCAACAACCCAGTTGTTGTTCGACCTGGGCTTTTCGTTGAACGTGCCCAAATCTCACCTAGAGCCCTCTCAACGCCTCCTGTTCATAGGGGCAGTACTGGATACAACATTGGATCGAGCCTTTCCTCCGCCTCAGCGGATTCAAGATATTCAGGAGTTGGTTCCAATGTTTCAAAATGGAGCGGTCGTTCCAGTCCTCAAGGTCCTTCGTCTGCTCGATCTGTTTGCCTCCTGCATACTGTTGGTCACGCATGCTCGCTGGCACATGAGGGCTCTTCAGTGGTGCCTCCGAAGGCAGTGGTCTCAACACAAAGGAGATCTCGAAGGTTCTGTCAAGATCTCCAGAGACACTGCTGCGGACTTGAAGTGGTGGATTGCAGGCAACAATCTTTCACAAGGAAAGCCGTTCACGCAATCACCACCAGTGACCACGGTCATAACGGATGCTTCCACTCTAGGGTGGGGAGCTCATCTGGGGGATCTGGAGATCAAAGGGCTTTGGTCTCCAGAGGAACAGATTTTTCATATCAATCTGTTGGAGTTGCTGGCTGTACGTCTGGCTCTCAAGGCCTTCCTCCCATCCCTTCGCGGTCAGTCGGTTCAGGTCCTGACGGACAATACTACAGCGATGTGGTATGTAAACAAACAGGGAGGAGTGGGGTCGTACCTTCTCTGCAGAGAAGCTCTTCGGCTATGGTCCTGGGCAAAGGACCATCAGATTTGCTTGGTAGCAAATCATCTGGCCGGAGTCTTGAATGTACGTGCGGATGGTCTCAGTCGCCATTTCTCGGCCGACCACGAGTGGCGTCTCCATCCAGATCAAGTCCGTCTAATCTTCCAGTTGTGGGGGGTTCCTCGGATAGATCTGTTTGCCACCCGGGAGAATTCGCACTGTCCGTTATACTGCAACCTCCAGTATCCGGTGCAGGGGGCTTTGTGGGGCGCGTTTCAGAGAACCTGGTGCGACCAGTTGCTTTACGCGTTTCCCCCCATACCCTTGATTCCTCGAGTGTTGAGGAAAATTCGCCAAGACCGGGCCCAAGTAATCTTAATAGCTCCGGATTGGCCAAGGAGGGTGTGGTACTCCGACCTTCTCCAACTCTCACTGTGCCCTCCGCTCCGTCTCCCTCTCAGGGCAGACCTCCTCTCGCAGGGGCAGGTTTTACACCCCAACCTCCAGAGCCTGCACCTTCATGCCTGGAGATTGAACGGGGCAACCTGAGTTCCTTCTCTCTCCCACCTGATGTAGTGGATGTTATCTTAGCGGCCAGGCGACACTCCACTAAAACTATCTACGCTAATAGGTGGTCCAAATTTGTGGTATGGTGTGGAGAGAGACAGATTGATCCCTTATGTGCTCATTTGTCAGATGTTTTATCTTTTGCTTTGTCTTTAGCGCAGAAAGGTTGTGCAGTGGCTACTATTAAAGGTTACTTGTCTGCCTTGTCAGCCTTCATTTGTCTTCCAGACCAACCATCGTTATTTAAATCTCCTATAGTTCTTAGGTTCTTGAAGGTCCTTATGAATAAATACCCTCCTAAACCTTTTGTTATGCCTCAATGGGACTTGTCCTTGGTCCTGACTTTCCTTATGGGGTCCCCTTTTGAGCCTATGCATTCTTACCCTTTAAGGTTCTTAGTTATTAAAACAGTCTTCCTGGTGGCCATAACACCTGCAAGGAGAGTGAGTGAGTTGCAGGCTTTATCGGTTAAACCCCCTTATACAACTTTTTATGGGGACAAGGTAGTGTTGAGGACCAAGGCTGCTTTCCTTCCGAAGGTTGTTTCACCCTTCCATTTGGCCCAGACAATTACTCTGTCCACGTTCTATCCTCCGCCTCATCCTTCAAAAGAAGAAGAGAGACTTCATCGCTTGGACCCAAAGAGGGCGTTAAGCTTCTTCATTGACAGAACGAAGGATTTCAGGCTGGATGATCAGCTTTTCATCAGATACGTGGGCAAGAGGAGAGGAAAGGCAGTCCACAAGAGAACACTCTCCAGGTGGGTTATTCTTTGCATTAAAATGTGTTACTCTTTAGCAAAGAGGGATCCTCCTGATGGTATTAGAGCTCATTCCACCAGGACTAAGTCTGCCACTTCGGCCTTGGCTAGGGGTGTTCCTGTGGTCGACATCTGCAAGGCCGCAACTTGGTCGTCCCTTCACACTTTTGCGAAGCATTACTGCTTGGACTCTGAGGTCAGAAGGGACGGCCATTTTGCACGGTCAGTGCTGCAGGATTTCTTGGTTTGACCATACAGGCACCCACCACCGAGTGCGGTACTGCTTTGGGACTCTATTCATTAGGTGAGGAATCCACAGGTAGTTGTATCCATCAGAAGAACGAGTTACTTACCTTCGGTAACGACTTTTCTGGTGGATACATTAGCTACCTGTGGATTCCTCACGGTACCACCCGCCTCCCCGTTGCCTTTTTGGTCTCACCAAGTAATCCTTGAGTGTGCTCCTCTTGGTCTTGAGGACTGCAATACATTATGTATATATGGATATTTGTATATATATATTTATTTGTGTATATACATGTTTAGTGTATATATGTATTGATCTTTAAAAAAAAAAAAAAGTTATATTAAATCTATAGCCATTTTCTTGCAATGATGTGTAGTTTACAATGTTATCTTTCATTGCATTGGATTATTGTTCTCAGGCACGTAAAAAAGTGTTGGTACTGACGTCGGCACGTCGGCGAGGACCACTTATTGCCTGTATGACGTCAGACGGCGTCGCGTGGGCAAATGTGACGTCCTCGTCGACGTGCAGAAGCTAGGAAGAAGATTTCCGTTGAATGCTGGCGCCATGGGAGTATTCATTAGGTGAGGAATCCACAGGTAGCTAATGTATCCACCAGAAATGTCGTTACCGAAGGTAAGTAACTCGTTCTTTAGACCCTAAAAGGGCATTGAGCTTTTATATTGATCATACCAAAGATGATTTAGCGGACGATTCGTTTTTAATAGGGTTTTCCTGTGCAAAGAAGAACAAAGCACTGCAAAAATGTATCATCTCTTGTTGGATTTTTCTCTGCATAAAGATCT
This sequence comes from Pleurodeles waltl, assembly GCF_031143425.1. NCBI lineage: Eukaryota > Metazoa > Chordata > Amphibia > Caudata > Salamandridae > Pleurodeles > Pleurodeles waltl. The sequence goes on from NC_090449.1 coordinate 437,833,922, forward strand.
GCTATGCACTGGCAAAGAAGCATCCTCCAGAAGGCTTGCGGGCTCATTACATCAGGGCCAAGGCTACTCCTGCTGCATTAACACATGGTGTGCCTGTGCTGAATATTTGTCAGGTGGCTGTGAGGACATTGGTACACACGTTCACCAAGCACTATCGTCTTCAGAGCAGGTCTGTAGAAAGGGGCATTTTTCTCACTTACTCAGCAGGACTTTTTAGTCTTAGCCGGGGTAGGTACTGCTACGGTATCTATTCACAAGTTTGAGAATCTGTGGTTATAAGTATCCATCGCAAGAACATGTTCCTTTGGCTAAAGGTCTTTCTGGTGGATAATCTAGCTGCAGATTCGCCACCGCGCTCCCACCGCCACGTTCTTTAACTGGGCTCTTTCCATCTAAATGTAGATATGTTTCAGACAGATGGTAAACTTTTAACAGAGCTTCTTAATTAAGATTATAGTCCATTAAGGTTGGTTTGAATTCAGTATTTAGTACAAACAGAAGCAAAATTCACTCGTGATCCGCTGTCCATTAGTTATTGTGAGTAGGTCACTCAGAAATGCAAACACGTGAGCTAACACGTTTCGGCAAACGTTTTTTTTTTTTCAAGCTCCTCTTTCATGAAGAAATAACAACTGACAACTTCAATGATTACACGTGAATCTTCCATTCTTTCTCTCTTCAGTTCGGCTGATTGCAGACCGATTTCATAATCCCTGCAAATGGTGTCATAGCTTTACGTTTCTGATGGATACAACTAACTGTCGATTCCTCACCTAAAGTATTTTCCCCACCCGCCAGCCCTCGACGGAAATTTTCTTCTAGCTCTGCACGTCGACGATGACGTCACAATTGCCCGACTCCACGTGCAGACGTCAGTTCCCTTTTTTCTGTGCCTTCAAGTAATGTTTTTTCTTCGAGGCTACCAGGGAGCTACAGTTTCACTCCGGTGTAACTATGTTGCAACCGAGGAAGTCGGGTTTTAAACCCTGTAAACAGTGTGGAGGTTGCATGTTGGTCACGGACCCGCATGAAGAATTGCTTATGATGCCTTAGTTCCGACCATGAGGTCGAGTCATGCGGTTCATGCCAACGCATGAATCCTAAGGCCCTGAAAGAACGAGAGGCTAAGTTGTTTCTTGCTCGTTCTAAGAAGAGGAAGGAGAAGCATCATCGTAGAGAGTCTTCTTCAAGATCCTCGAAGACTCATCAGCACCATCGGGACTCTCGACGTCGACATGGCTCACGGCGCCGATCGAGCAGAGAACGCTCCTGTTCGAGGTCGCCATCGGCTCAGCGCCGACAGACGTGGGAGATTAGCCTGACTGTCAGGCCTCCACCTCCGACTCCTCCAGCTTCTCCGACGTCTCCACTGTCGGTGTATGAAGTGGATCTGCATCAGGAGCCGAGGGCTTCTCCGGAGCAGGAGATGCCTGGGCTGTCATCGGCTTCACCTCTGTCGCCGGTTCCTCAAGGTTATCCGGCTTTCCCGGCGCCAGGCACGGACCCCGCAGCATTTCTGAATGCTACGTTTAATATTTTTGCCACCATGGCTCCTGGTGGTGGGCATGCGGGTCCGTCAGGTCCTTTGGCCTTTGACTTGGGTGCTCCGGCTCCTTACAAGCCAGCACCCTTAATGCCCTTTCTTCCTTCTGGAATTACCGCTTCGGCGCCGATGCCTTTGGCGTCGCCCAGAAGACTGGTGACACCGATGACGTCCACTGTTCCGGCGCCGATGGATTCACCACGGATCCAGTCGACTTTGAAATTGCCTGGGGCGCCAGGGGATCCCGCGTCGGATGGCTCCGAGGGTCGGAGTCGTCAAAGATCTTCGGCGTCGGCCGACGTTTGGGCTCAAGTCCAGGCTCCGCTCCAGGAGGTTAGCTCTAAGGCTGCTGGAAGAACAGGAAAATGAGAGGCAGCAATTGGAGGAAGGTGAAATCATGGAGCCTTCAGGGGACCTGCAAGGCTTGGATACTGCAAGTGGCCTAGACACTTCCCCGAAATGGGACCTGGCTTCTCCGGGGGAGTATACGGAGGAGGCTGCTTCTTTTCACACTGTAGTGAGGAAAGCAGCAGACTTTTTGGACCTTCCACTTCCTGCTGCGGAGGTGAAGACAAACCTCCTGACCAAAGTGCTGCATCCAGCGTCAGCTGTGGCGGAGCCTCTTCTTCCTTTCAATGAAGCTCTTTTGGATCCTATTAAAGAAATTTGGAAGAAGCCAGTGACTTCGGTGGCCGTGAACATGGTGGTGGCGAGAAGCTATCGTGTAGCACCAGGTGATCCGGACTTTCTGACCAAGCACCCAACTCCGTAGAGTTTGGTTGTCCAAGCGTCGTGCTCCTCCCGTTCTGCTCCCGTTTCGTTTCCCGGGGCTCCAGCGGACTAGGAGTCTAAGAAGATGGACCAGGCAGCTAAAAAGGCCTTCTCTTCTTGCAGCATGGCTTTAAAATCTACCAATGCTACTTGCATTTTAGGTCGTTACATTTATGCCCTTATGGATGAGGCTAAGGGCCACCTGGGTTTATCACAGGGGGTATTGAACCTTTTGTCGGACGCTCAGGCGGTGGCGACCCAGGTAATTCATTCTGGGCTGGACACCTCGGACTTGGTGGCCAGGGCTATGGGCACATCCATAGCGATGAAACGGCAGGCCTGGCTGCGATCGTCAGGGTTCTCCCCTGATGTTCAGACTACTCTCCTGGACCTGCCATTTGATGGAGACAGACTTTTAGGATCAAAAGCTCTGCTTTAGAACGATTCAAAGAGAGTAGAGCCACAGCGAGATCCTTGGGTCCACAAGCAGCCACATCCTATGCTTTGAAGTCTTTTAGGAGGTTTAGAGGTTTTGGTCGTGGCGCTTCCTTTTGTGGCAGGCTCCATGCGGCAGGACAGCTATCTGCAGGAACTCTTCCTTACAGATCCTTCAGGGGCAGGGGTAGAGTACGCACTAGAGGTGCCACCCAGCAGCACTCTGCCTTTTCCTCCGGAGGGGTGCAGCAGGGAAACCAGCCTTAGTCCTCCATCACTCCCTGCTCACACGTCTCCTGTAGGGGGGAGACTTACTCACTTTCTTCACATGTGGGAGTCAATAACATCAGACTCCTGGGTCACCGACATTGTGGGGAAAGGGTATGCTCTTCCCTTTCGGGAGTTTCCTCCTCCCTTCCCTCCCCGCCCATCCTTCTGTTCGGACTACCATCTTCTGTTACTGCAACAGGAGGTGATGTCCCTTTTGTCAAGGGGTGCAGTGGAGTTGGTTCCAAAGCAGGAGAGGGTTCAGGGCTGCTATTCAAGATATTTCCTGATCCCCAAAAAGGATGGTCGGTTGAGGCCAATTCTGGACCTGATGATTTGAATTGGTTCCTCAAGCAGGAAAAGTTCAGAATGCTGACCCTGTCACAGGTTCTTTTGGCGTTGAACGAAGGAGTTTGGATGGTGTCTGTCGACTTGCAGGATGCGTACTTCCATATTCCGATCCTCAAGTCGCACAGGAAGTATCTCTGTTTTGTGGTGGGGTCGCAGCACTATCAGTTTGCGGTCCTTCCGTTTGGTCTTACTTCGGCACCTCTAGTCTTCACGAAGGTGATGGCGGAGGTGGCAGCGGAGCTCAGAAGAAAGGGAATAGCAGTATTTCCTTAACTGGACGATTGGTTGATCAAAGCCAAGTCTCCGGAGCTCTTGCGGCATCACCTGCAGTCAACAACTCAGTAGTTCGACCTGGGTTTCTCAGTGAATGTGCCCAAATCTCACCTGGAGCCCTCTCAACGCCTCCTGTTCATAGGGGCAGTACTGGACACAACATTGAATCGGGCCTTTCCTCCGCCGCAGTGGGTTCAGGACATTGACGTTGATTCCAATGTTTCGAAATGGAGCGGTCGTTCCAGTCCTCAAGGTCCTTCGTCTGCTCGGTTTGTTCGCTTCTTGCATTCTGCTGGTCACGCATGCACGCTGGCACATGAGGGCTCTTCAGTGGTGTGTCCGCAGGCAGTGGTTTCAACACAAAGGAGAGCTCGAGGACTCGATAAGGATCTCCAGAGACGCTGCAGCGGATCTTCGATGGTGGACTGCGGTCGGCAACCTGTCGCAAGGAAGGCCATTCTCGCTACCTCCGCCAGTTGCCACAGTTGCAAAGGATGCTTCCACTCTAGGGTGGGGAGCTCATCTGGGGGACCTGGAGATCAAAGGTTGTTGGTCTCCAGTAGAACAGAAGTTTCACATCAATCTGTTGGAATTGCGGGCGATACGGCTGGCTCTCAAGGCCTTCTTCCCTTCCCTTCGCGGTCAGTCGGTTCAAGTCCTGACGGACAACACTACTGCGATGTGGTATATAAACAAGCATGGAGGAGTGGGGACGTATCTTCTCTGCAGAGAAGCTCTTCGGCTCTGGTCCTGGCTTCAGGACCACAGGATTTGCTTGGTAGCAAATCATTTGGCTGAAGTTCTGAATGTGCGTGCGGACAGTCTGTCGGCTCATCTCGACCGATCATGAGTGGCGTCTCCATCCAGATCTGGTTCTTTACATCTTCCAGATGTGGGGGTATCCACAGATCTAGATCTGTTTGCCATTCGGGAGAACGCGCACTGCCTGTCGTTTTGCAGCCTCCAGTATCCTGTGCAAGGAGCTTTGGGGGATGCGTTTCAGATGTCCTGGAAGGGTCAGTTGCTTTACGTGCCCCCCCCCCCCATACCCTTGATTCCTCAGGTTTTAAGGAAGATCCGCCAAGGTTGGGCTCAAGTCATCTTAATAGCTCCGGATTGGCCAAGACGGGTATGGTACTCGGATCTTCTCCAACTCTTTTTGTGCCCTCCGCTTCGTCTCCTGTGCAGGGCAGACCTCCCCTCGCAGTCGCAGGGGCAGGTTCTACACCCCCACCTCCAGAGCCTGCACCTTCATGCCTGGAGATTGAACAGGGCAATCTGAGTTCCTTTTCTCTCCCGCCGGAGGTGGTGGAAGTTATTTTATCGGCCAGGCAACACTCCACCAAATCGATCTATGCAAGCAGGTGGGCCAGATTTGTCAGTTGGTGTGGAGTGAACCAAATTGATCCCTTGAAGGCCCATTTGTCTGATGTATTGTTATTTGCTTTATCCTTGGCACAGAAGGGTTGTGCAGTTGCCACAGTTAAGGGCTATTTATCAGCGCTATCGGCTTTTCTGTGCCTTCCAGACCAACTCTCTCTGTTTAAGTCACCTCTGGTTTTGAGGTTTATTAAGGGTCTCACTAATAAGTTTCCGCCCACTCTGTTTGTTATGCCACAGTGGGATCTTAATTTAGTATTGACCTTTCTTATGGGATCGCCATTTGAGCCTATACACTCTTGTTCCTTAGGATTCTTAGTTTTGAAGACTGTTTTTCTAGTGGCCATAACATCAGCTAGAAGAGTGAGTGAGCTCCAGGCTCTTAGTGTAGAGTCCCCATATCTTTCCTTTTTCAGGGACAAAGTGGTGTTAAGGACCAACGCGGCTTTCCTCCCGAAGGTTGTAACAACCCTTTCATTTGGGGCAGTCTATTACTCTAGCTTCCTTTTACCCTCCACCTCATCCATCAAAGAAGGAAGAGAGGCTTCACCGGTTGGATCCACGAAGAGTGTTGAGCTTCTTTGTCCACAGGACGAGGGAGTTCAGGCAAGACGATCAGCTCTTCGAGGGATACGTGGGGAAGAGGAAGAGAACGCTGTCCAGGTGGGTCATTCTCTGTATCAAACTTTGTTATTCTTTAGCAAAGAAAGAACCCCCTGTAGGGCTCTGAGCCCATTCTACCAGGGCTAAGGCTGCTTCATCGGCCTTGGCTACGGGTGTTCCTGTGGTTGACATCTGCAAAGCGGCAACTTGGGCATCCCTCCATACTTTTGTCAAACATTCTTGTTTGGACTCTGAGGTCCGGAGGGATGGCCATTTTGCCCGCTCAGTGCTGCAGGATTTCTTGGTTTGATCATTCAGGCACCCACCTCCGGAGGTAGTACTGCTTTGGGACTCTATTCTTTAGGTGAGGAATCCACAGGTAGTTGTATCCATCAGAAGAACAAGTTACTTACCTTCGGTAACGCCTTTTCTGGTGGATACATTAGTTACCTGTGGATTCCTCACGGTCCCATCCACCTCCCCGTTGCCTGATTGGTCTTGCCACAAATTCCTTGGGTGAGCACTGGTATATTGTATATTTGTATATGATAATGCGATGTATATATATTTCTTTATTATATATGGTATATTTCAAAGGAAACATGTTTGGATATGTATATATATTTATTTGCATATTTAGTGTGTTGTTTCCATTAGTTTCGTTTCATATTATTGCAATAAAAGTTGGTATATAAGTTTACTTGATGTGCTTATATCACTCTGTAATGTCAATGTTCACCTCAAAGGCCCATAAAAAATGGTGATAATTGAAGTCTGCACGTCGACGAGGGCTTCTTATTGCCTGAATGACGTCATACGGCGTCCCGTGGAGTGGGGAAATTGTGACATCGTCGACGTGCAGAGCTAGAAGAAAATTTCCGTTGAGGGCTGGCGCGTGGGGAAAATTCTTTAGGTGAGGAATCCACAGGTAGCTAATGTATCCACCAGAAAAGGCGTTACCGAAGGTAAGTAACTTGTTCTTTACAGCCCCTACTACTTTTTCCTAGGCACCCTGCCTAATTTGTGGTCTGTGAATGCTCTAGGATTAGTGTGTGTCCTCAGTGCTTGTTCTAAGTAGGGTGTTTTCTTTGAGGAAGCTGTAGTAACTGCAGGTGTTTCTCTGGACCTCAGAATCATTATATCGGCAAAGAAGTTTCTGAATGCCTTCAGCATACATTTGCAATTTAAGATGTTATTCAGTTACATGTGCCTTTCTTATGTTTTGAAAGTACATTGCAGGTTCTTTTCGTGAATAGGAATTCTGACTAGGAGTCTTAATAGAAAGTTGTTGTCTTTTCAGCGATGAACTGTGATGAAAATTGCCTGATAAATGTTACGGGGACCGCACCATGAAATTGTTTGGCTAGCCTCACTTACAGGTGCTGAAGGTGCCAGGAGATTAAAAGGGTGAAAGCCCGATTTATTTAATATGGTTTTTAGACTTCACACGAACGTTGTTGTTTGGCCAGTGAAACAGTTAAAGTTGAATACTTATACCAAGTTAAAAAGTCTGGTGAATGCATTTTTAGTTGCGACGTACCAATATGAATACAAAAATGAATGGGTAACGGCTACAGCAATGTAGAGAGTAGTAAAGTTTGTTTTTAACCCTGTCCTTCTCATTTTAGATTTCCGTGTTCTCCAGTTACTGGAACTACAGGCCTTACTGAGGCTCCTGATACGCATGTTCCCAGGAGCGCCGAGCTCCACGCTTCCACGCTTGGGAGAGTTCGTAGAAGCAGTGCCTGTTCTAGGCTTGTGAGACTCCGATGTAGATGTAAACGCGGTATTGTTCACTAGCGCGGTTTCCACGCTCCCGACTGGAGGCGGCACCAGCTCCTTTGGAAACCCCTGTTGTGGCATGGTCTCCCCTGAAAGACTTCCACCCTCGGCCGAAAACCTAAATGTTCTTTTATATATTTCGGATTTTCACCTGTGCATGGACCCCTGTGTTCCTGGTAAAGGGGAAGTGATTTTGATAAATATGTCACTAATAATTTTACAGTTTGCACATTCCATGAACAATGGTAGTCACATTACAGGTAGATAAGCTAATACTGTCCCACGAGTTTTCCTTCCAAAAGTCTTTCCAAATTCCTTTCGTTTATTTAAGCATTTTACTCTAGAGATACGAAGGAGAGATATTTAGTTTACTCACATAACATGTATTGTTATGTGCAACTCTAGGAGCTTCAATGGATTTTCCAGCCCCAGTCTCCTGCCTTACCTTCAGTGTTAGCTGCCGCATCATAACTGAAGAGCGAATAGCTTCTTTTTTTTTGGAGAATGCTTCATTCCTGTTTGTAGTGAGGTACTCGGTTCATTCTTTGGGTAAGGTCACTTAACATTCCGATTTAGTTTACTTTCCACGGTAGTGGACTTACGTTATCCACTCCACTATACCTCTCATTCCGTTTTCTACATTGTTGCAGATCAAAGGGAAACACGCCTCTCTCTCTCTCTCTCTCTCTCTCTCACACACACACACACACACACACACACACACACACACACACAACACACACACCTTTCCGTCTTCCATTCAGTACATGCACAACAATAACCTTGAAGAATATATGCATTTTGTCAGTTTGAAGCCAGAAGAGATCAATGTGTTTTTTTGTGAAATAAAAGTAATTGAAATTTATAACCTGAGATTTTGTTTTTTTCTAATATTAAATAGAGAGTTAGGTATTTGATGTTGTTTAGACAGACTTTTTGCTACTCCATATAGTCTACAAATGACCTCCTGTCTCGCAGACTAGTCCAATTTGAAAACTGTAGGCACTCGTTTGTCTTTGAGGTAGGAGGCTCCACAGCTTGGCAGAGGGAGGCCCGTCTGCTGGGAGTGATACAATCATTGAATGGGTGTGGAATCTGATCTTATAACTCCCTCTCACTATACATCATAGAGGAGAATTGAGACTGTAGGGACCTCACTGTACCGTGCAGAACTAACACACTATCACGTATAATATGGCAGGCTTCAAGACTGCTGAATTTCCAGTAAAGAAAAATTACGGGCATACCTTGGAAGGATTCAGAATGACTTGTTTGAATTGGCAGATGCTTTCAAATATTTCACAGCTTCAGTCTTGGTTCATGGAAGTATATTCAGGTTTCCACAACTGTATGAGTAGTGTAAAAAACAACATACGCACGCATATAACCCTGTTATCTTCCTATGAACCTCTGTCCATTCTCAGGTGTTTGAGTGCCCAGATACCAGGTATACGTTTACCTTTGTGTCTAAGTGAGTCATTCACCATTAGGGTACTCGAGTCGCCAGGCGGGACAAGTGTGGCTTATTGGTTGAAAATAGCTTTTTTTGTTCGCCCATCTCCTCCCATGCATTCTCCAAAATGGATCGAACTGCACAATCATCTGACTAGCTCTCCTGTATCTCAGCCTCATACAGCTCTTTTCCCCATCATTACAAAGCACCAGACCCCTACAGTGACACTCGGCCCATTTTTTTTTTATCCATCTCAGTGATGTTCTGTGCCTGCCTGTTAATTTGGCCTAGCTAATAAATTTCAACTATGCAGGTGATATCAAGGGCTAAAAATCGGCATAGGACCCCGATTGGGTCTTGTGCCTATGCATAGTTCTCTTCAATCGCCTGATAGATTAAATCAGTCTGCATTGCCCAGTTTCGGCATTTTGGTCTGGAAAATGACCAACTGTGAGAGAGGAGCGTGGTGTAAAATAATAGTTGGATAGATATATAGTAATGCCACAACACAGTGTCTGTTAAGTTTAATTATACTGAATTCAGCAAGGCATCCACTGCCTTAACCATGGTAATTTGTACCCTGCTTGTATAGTTCTGTATCCCACCAAAAATATAATTCTGAAGTTTGACTCCCTCTTTATTATTGATACAAAGGGCACAGTAGTCTAAAGGAAACATGGGTAATATCAGAAGCAGTGAATAAATGTTCATGGCAAAATGCCTGGGCTTATGGCCTGTGCTGCTGGCAATTTGTCTAAAGTAACAACATTGTGAATGAATCAATAATGGTAAGATATGCAACGATCCTAAATCAATGGCACGTTTTGAATGTTAATAGGTAAAGTGGCGTCTTGTCAGGTTTTGGCAATAATAAAAAAAAAAGTAAATCTTTTAGTTTTAGTTTGTAGTCATTTGTACAATGCATATTCTCATATCGTCCTACTTGCTCATACGCTTCACTAGCGTACCACTCACTCCTAATAAATGTGCTTATAGCACACACTTCCAAATTAGGGCCTGATTTAGATCTTGGAGGATTGAATACTCTGATATGCCGTCGGCTGTATTAAGATAATGGAGATAATCGGATCGTAATACAGGGATATCAGTATTCCCTTCCACCAAGATCTAAATCAGACCCTTAGTCTTATGCAGGCCCTCCCACATAAAGAGACAAAGTAATTTGCCCAAAATCGCAAATTATGATAAGCAGGAAGTTGTCCTCCAGACACAGTTCTTATGTTGCTGAGGTCATAAGACCAATTCTCTTTGTCGCCCTTTCTCCTCATGTTAGTTTACCCGTGAAAGTCAAAAGAGTAATTAAGTTCTCTGGTGTGTGCATTGCAGAGTGGTAGTGAACTGGTTTTTAGACAGTTCCCTCCAGTCATGTTATCTTCAGGTATACTGCCTCTGTGACCAATATGCTTATTTCTGATAGATACTCCTAATAGCGAATTCCTCACCTTTTGAATACACCCCAGGCATCAGACTGGATTAAAAAACGTTTCAAAAGTACCACTGTGTGAGGGTAGCTGGTGTTATGTGGCTGTGTACTGATGTTCCTTTCCAGAAGTGACTTGCAGAACCAAATATAGATGCCATTTACTGACTTAATTTATTTTCTTTCCGCTGCCCCAGATGCAGATCCAGTTATATTTTGCCTGTTAACAACATACTTCTCTTGTACAAAGTGTTGAAAATATATTGTGCTAGGGAAAATGTCACCTCCCAAGGTTATAAGGTTTAAGCCTGTAGAGACTGTGGCAAGCAAGTGTTTGTGACAGATCCCCATCAAGTTTGCCTGGAGTTGAAAGATTGCTCCAAGACCTACAGTGATTGTGCCTTGATGAATTTCAAGGCTATCCGGGATCGTGAGGCGAAGCTCTACATCTTCAAACACTGAAATACTTCATGCCATGGCCAGTCAAAGGGAACATCCTGTTCCCATTTCTGCTCACCCGCACAGTAGAAGTCTTCGGGTAAGCCGTAGAAAAAGCATAAAAAGTCCAAGCTTTTCTCGGTCCCATCCCACCACTCTTGAACTCCAGAAAAGGCGCAAGGGCATTAATTTGTCTCCCAGTCTCACTCCCGAAGCTGATACTCTTTTCCTGAAGCAGCCCGAGTTTCGGACTCCACCTGCGACTCCGCAGCAACTCAAACAATATCATGAAGCCATGCTGCAGCTTTTAGGCAAATTACCAGCTCCCTCTGGCCCATCTCTGGGCCCCAAGGAACTGTGAGAGCCTCAAACTGCACTCCACTTGCGGGTCCATCCTCACCACCAGCTAGATTCTCTGGACCCACTACAGGCTTTGCAACAACTTCATTGCCAAATCTGATACTGGTGCCACAACCCGAGCCAGAACATGGATCATCAACGCAGATTGTGAATAACGAAGTACACCCTATTGTGCTTTCGGACCCGGTGTTGGCACCTCTTTGACCTCAACTGAAGCCAGCCCTAATTGTCTTGGGCCTCAGCCTTTGGGAAACCCATCAGACTCCAAAATTATGCCCATGCTTCAAGGAAGGGTTTAAACATTACTTACTTTATTTGGAATGGATTCTGAAAATTATGCTGGGTATAAATTTGCTGAGCCATATACAAATGACAAATGGTATGAAGACCTTCAAGATGCCAGTGGCATTGACACTTGGCCAGACACTGGACTTTACACATCCTGACCCTGCTATTGAAAAAAGTGCCTCATTTTCAATGGTTAAGTGAAGGGCTGCAGGGGTTTTCAGCCTACTCAGGGAAAACAAATACTGAGCACCTGTTTTCCATTAATGAAGCCCTTGCAGACACCTGCCTTGAGGTGTGGACCAAAACCCTGTACTGTACCGTCACTGACAATACAGATTGCACAACACCACCATCCAGTCCCAGGTGATGCAAACTTTTTGACTCTGGACCCATGCCTGGGAGCTTAGTTGTGTAAACCTCCAAAGCAAGGTCAACCCTATTGCTTTCCCTACCACTCCTTAGCACAGGAAGCCAAAAGTAATTGAAACCTTTGGGAAGTGCATGTTTTCTTCAAGAAGTTTGGTACTGTGTTCTGTTAACGCCAGATGCCTCTTAGAGCCTTATACTCATGCTCTTTGGACTCTGTTACTCGAGTTTTACTTGGTGTCCCTGACAATTTGCATCATGTCCTCACACAGGCTGTCCTGGATGACTCCCAACACATTTAAATGTATCATCCACTATGGATTGGACGGCACAGATTGCCTAGGCAGGACAGTGGCACCAATGTTGCTATGAGGAATTGGCACCACTGTTACCTATGAGGAGGCATAGCTGGCTGGCGTCTGGGTTTCTACATCAACTTTTAGTCTACATTAATATATATGCCTTTTGATGGTTCTTGCCTTGGTGAGAAGGAAGATTCAGCCTTTGAGCCCTTTAAGGATAGCAGGGTCACAGTGCGCTCCTTGAGCTTGTCTGCACCGCCACATCCACCTCACCAATAGTTTTTCCTCTTTCATGGCTGTAGGACTTCAAATATCACCAAGTTTAGCCTGCTCAGAAAATCCAACAGCCTTTTCATGGTTGAGGCCGTGGCACCCACAGACCATGTGCAGCATATTCCTGTGCCCCTCCTGCTGCCACAGCCACAAAACCTGTTTAGCATGTCCTTTGAGTCACACAGCCAACCTGTCTGAGTCAGGACCTCATTTTTTTGACATGGTGGCAGATTATAGTTTAAGGCAATTGGGCACTACAGATTGTCCAGGGTTATGCCTGCCATTCCCTGTTCTCCTTTAGCACCTTCCACCATCTGTGGTACGGCTGACGGAGGATCTTCTCTTGTAGAAGAAAGTGCATTCCCTTCTGGCCAAAAAAGCCATAGACAGAGTGCCGGCATTATAAGTAGTACTTGGTTGTTACTCCCACTATTTTTCTAACACTGAATTAATGGCTTCCTCCTATATAGACTTTCACCCTCTCAATCCCTTACTGTGGAAGGACAAGTTAATTAAACTCTCCCTGGCCCAGGTCTTGCCCGCCCTCGACCCTGGAGACTTGGATGGTACTGATGGACTTGCAAGACACTTATTTTAATATCCCTGTCCAGTGACCCTGCATGCAGTGGCTGCGGTTCACCGTAGGGTAGGACAATTTCCAGTTTGCTGTACCTCCCCTTTGGCCTCGTCAGCGCCCCTCAGGAGCTCATGATAGTGATGGTATTGGTTGCTGCACATCTTTGGAAGTCGGAGGTTCCAGTCTTCCAGGTTTACCCACCTTCAGAATACAGCCAACCTCTTCATCTTGATGGGGTTCACTATAAACATGCCAGAGTCATACCAAACCCCTTCACAAATTCTCCCCTTCATTGGAGCCATTCTGGACGTGGTATTGTTTTGCTCCCCCAACCACACAGGCATCTGGTCTCTGGTGGAGGCCAGGCTCCATATCATCCTTCTGGAGCTGTGGGCCATCAGTTTGGCATTGAAGGCCTTCCTACCATCCATCAAAGGGAAGCTTGTGTAGGTGCTCATGGAAAACGACACCACAATCTGATATTGCAGCAAACAGAGCAGGGTGGGGCCTTGAGTCCTGTGTTAGGAGAAACTATCCCTCTAGAAATGACTGGAACATCAGAGGATTTATCAAGTAGTACAGCACCTGTCGAGATCTCAAAATACCAGGACAGACAAACACAGTCTGTGACACCTAGCAGGATCACAAGTGGCACTTACATCCACAGATGGCACATAATCTCTTCCACAAACGGGGAGAACTTTGGCTCGATCCTTTTGCGACCGCTGAGCGCACGTAGTGTCAGCTTTTCTGCACATTGGAGTTTCCAAGGTGACTCTATCTTGGATACACATTCCTCCTGGAGTGGAACTTTGGGATCCAGTATACCTTTTCATGGTAAATTCTCCTGCTACGAGTTCTGAAGATCAGGATTGACTGAGCCCTAATCATCCTAGTGGCACCGGATTTAACACTGAGAATGTGGTATCCAGAACTCCTGGCCATCAACATCTATCCTCCGATCAGGCTGCTGCCTAAGGAGGATCTTCTGTTGCAGCAGCAGGGCAGGGTCCTGCATGTGCACTCTTTACCTCCATGCTTGGAGACTGGGCATTAGTGTTTGACTGCATTTGATCTCATGTCGATAGTTGTCAATGTAATTTTGGCAATCTGGCATCCCTTGACAAAATTTGTATACGCCTGCCATTGGGACAATCTTGTGGTTTGGTGCCGTACTCAGCAAGTTGACCTACTTCAAGTGATGCTAGCCAAAGTGTTGGTTTTTGTGTTGTCCCTAGCCTAACAAGGACTTCTTCGGCCATTGATAAAGGATAACTGACAGCTCTGTTAGCTTTTTTGTGGTTGCCAGTTATGTTTTTGTTAAGGGTTCAGAACATTTTTTCACTATCTCCTTTATTACTTCCCTTAATTTAGTCCTCACCTTTTGAACCGAAGCACAACTGTTCACTACAGCTTCTCACTCGCAATATTGTGTGCCTCATAGCTGTAACATTAGTGTGGCGCGAGTTAGTTGAAAGCCCTCCCTGTCAAAAAGTCATTCAATACTTTCTTTCCAGACAGGCAGATTCTGAGAACTTGAGCTTTCTTTCTTTAGAAAGTGGTGACTCCTTTTCACGCTGGGCAAAACACCACCCTACCGGTGATCTTTGCTCCACTCACCCCTCGAAGGACTAGGAGAGATCCTACTGGCTGGATCCAAAAGACATCCATCATACTAGGGAACATCGTATGGACGATCAGCTCTTTGTGGGATTCGCTGGAGGAAAGAAGGGCAAGGCAGTGCAGAAGACAATAGTCTCTCAGTGAATCGTGCTCTGCATTTAAATCTGCTACGCAATTGCCAAGAAACGGCCCCAGAAGGTTTACAGGCTCATTCCATCAGAGCTAAGACTGCTATTGCTGCATGTTGCTAGACATTTGATAGGCCGCTACAAGGCATCACTCCACACATTCACAAAGCACTTCTGTCTGGACAGGCAGGTCAGTCAAGATGGGCATTTTGCGTACTCGGTCCTGCAGGACTTTTTGCCTTGAGCTAGATCATAGATCCACCACCAAGACATACTTTGGTATTTATTGAAAAAGGGGGGAAACTGATTAGAAGTACCTATCATAAGAACAAGTTGCTTAACTTCAGAAATGCTCTATCTGGTAGCTACTCTATCTAACTGTGGATTTCTCACTGACCCTCCCAAATCCCCTTTCTGCTATTTTACAACTAAAAAGGTCATCTGCACACTGGCCAAGGCATTTGCTGTGGGCCCTGGGGATAAGGACAGCATAGAAAGCAACTGACCGTTTGTGCAAGGGGTATCTATATGCGGTTCTTTGTATCTCTTCTGAAGCAGACTGACATCTGCGCAGAGCTGCACAACACCACCTACTGGCTCACACAGGCTCGGCTAACAATTGTCTGGGTCCTGTATGATACTTGCGGCATATTCAAAAGGAGAGTGATTTGTTGTTAGATAAGATAGCTAATAGAAAGTGTTACTGAGGGGAAGTAACTTGTTCGTTCAGAGTGTATGTTGCTTTCATTACATCCTGGGAAAGTGGGAAATCTCGACCTTTGTGAAGTTGTCCTATGGTTCTTACTTTCGCCCAGTTTGCTGCAGGTTAAGTGGAAACTCCAACATACCCTAAAATTACAGTTTCTTGCTCCAGAATGTCCTATGGTTGGACATCGCACCGTTCAGCCATTTCCATGTGAGCTAGGTAAGAGGTTGCTTAAGGTGACAGTGAGAGACATCTCCAAACATACGGCGATTACATCGCCCTATGGAATCTGCTCTGTTAACTTGCCATACACAGCCTGTTTAGTCCACTGGTGTTGCCCACTCCCCTCCGGCGATGAAACCGCTAGCAATGAGACTTCGCCAGCTGGATAATGACTGGGGTATTCTGCTTGATTGAGAGACATATCTGGGGTCTCTATATGCTGAAGAAGTTTAGTCTACTTCAGGGATATCCGCAGCAACATGTCGACATTGACACAGCTACTGAGTTCTTTCAAAATGGCCTCTGACATCAGAGTGAACTGGAAAAAGTCCTACCTCTTTCCTCCCCCATATCCAATACGTTCTGTGCATGACGCTGGCATAGACTGCTACCATATCAAATGGTAACCTACCACTTTTTGATATTTATGCATTAATACTTACACTCCACCTAAGACTTGATTGGCTGCAGCATGTTGAAAGCAGTGTCATCACTTAGGTCCCAGATTTCGTTCTGGAGAACACTTTCCACGTTGGTACTAGGTAGCGTGGTCCCTACAAAAATGACAATGCTGCCTAGAATTCTTTTTTCTTTAATTTGCCAGCCTGTCTCCCTCGTCTGTAGTCTAGATAGCATTATGGGTGATTTGATATGTAACAGCAGACGTAGGGTTTCCTTAATTTGAAGCTCCCTGCGGGTCACGAATGCCTGGGAGCCCCAGATTTTGAACTTTGTTATTCAGCTGGCCAACTTGAGTGGCCAGCCACTGGCTGGCTGGCCTTCATTTATTTGAGTTTTTTAGTGCAGCCAGATGTGATGTTAGAGTGCAGAAACTATTCATTCCGGAATCTGTCTTACCTAAGCCTTCTAATAGACTTATAGGTGTGGCTCATGTTAGCTGCTGCTGGGCGATGAACTTCTCCCCACAGACTATCCCATATGCCCCTGAAATACTGCTGTCGAGTATCCATTATTCCCGATCAGACAGACCTGTTAGTGCAGCTGAAGCCTGGGAAAACTTGGGGATTGCCTGCCTGGGAGACCTCTTCCAAGACAGGGTGCTTATTCCATTT
Source organism: Pleurodeles waltl (assembly GCF_031143425.1). Taxonomy (NCBI): domain Eukaryota; kingdom Metazoa; phylum Chordata; class Amphibia; order Caudata; family Salamandridae; genus Pleurodeles; species Pleurodeles waltl. Next base: position 437,850,577 of record NC_090449.1, read on the forward strand.
GAAACCTTACCCAAAGTTTGAACTTTCTCCAGGGCAATTTGTCCTTCATAAACATCTCACACTAGCACCTCCACTTTGGCCATAACAGACACTGAAACTCCTACTCACCCGTTGGTGCAGACCTTATTTACCATAGGGACAGGATGTAAGCTAATATCTTGGTTAGTCAAATCCATCCCAGTTCGGACTGAGGACCCATTGACATCCTTATGACCGAAATGGAATAGAGGTATAGGCTGCCCATTTTTGCAGAAGGAATCAGAAAAACTGCTTACTCACCCACACAATTTCAAGAAATGCTAAATTTCAGTACATACAACCTAATATTCTGCATTAAGTGTACCTGACTCCAGACAGACTGATTACAATTTTATACAACTGCTAGTTCCAGTTGCCCGCTGTGTTTCCCCTGGAGCGTGTGTAAAGGATGGGATTGCTTGCAGGATGCCACCTACTGAAAAGACATTTGTACCATATTGTTTATTACGGGCCGTCAAGGCCTCTACAGTATAGAAACCTGTATACTGGGACTGTGCAAGCACCACCAAGTCCACTAAAGCTGAAAATAAATGTATTGATCCGACTTTCCTCTAGCTACATGCTCCATCACCACGAAATGGAGAGCCTAGTTGCTGCCAACTGTATTCTAATGGCATGCTGCTGTTTTTCGCTGAGCTGAAGCAGAATCTTCTCTGAGGCAAGAATAAGCTCAGGATTTATGTTAGTGCCCTCTTGACGGTTTATGGGATGATCTTCTTTCCTCCTTTTCAAGAAAGTCTTAAAGACGATACCAGATCCCTGTGAATGCACATGTTGTTTTCTCCCTTCCAATCAGTAAAGGGGCAGCCCCACCCCCTCCCAACTCTATCTGGCTCCTTGCAGCTATGCGAACAGTTCCAGCTGCAGCAAAGAGTTGGTCAACTGCAAAATTTCCTCAGTTGCTTCCTTTTTGTAAAGATTTATTATATACTGTTAGAAATGTGGTTATTGGTTGACTGGGGTGTGAGCCCTGGTCAAGCTGTAACCACAATCCTAGTCAAGGTTACGGACAAGCAACCCCAAATGAACCTGTGCTCATCCCCTGGTAGCTTGGCAGAGAGCAGGCAGGCTAAACTTAGAGGCGATGTGTAAAGTATTTGTGCAACTTTTAAAGCAGTGAGAACACCACACAAAAATATCCTGATCCAAGTTAGAACAAGCATTTGCAATGCAATAGGTCTCGCATTTGCTTGAGTTAGAGCTTTTGGCATTGCAAATTCATAACTGGACTTTTCTTGCCACACAAATTGGTCAACCCTACCTCATAAGTTCATCTTTTCCTGCCATATAATTCCAGTGGCCCTGCATATAACTAAAGCACTTCCATTTACCTTCTTCCTCTATAGGCTCATGTTGCTAGATGAAATCGTGTTCTTTAGTTGACTTCATGAGGCTGACATTTCTAATGTTACCCAACTACAAACATGCCCAATGTTAGAAATGAGACTGAAGTATTGGAAAGCATGCAAAGGCACAGATTATGAAACAAATTACGAAAAAAGAGTAAAGAGAATAAAATAGTGGTGCAGCAGTGTGTGAGGGGCGAATCTAGGTGAGAGTCATAATGAGTGAAAGAGCAAGAAAAAGTAGAAGAGTCACTGGAGGGGTGATGCAGTGAAACACTAAGCAAATTATTTAAATAGTTTCATTATACGAGGGCTGAGTGATGAAGTGCAAACGGACGACTGAAATTTACAAACAAGTCAAGGCTTGAGCTACTGGCAGTCTTGAGGAGCACAACAGGCGTAAGAAAAGGCTTGATTCACAAAGGGACTTGCAGCACGTAAAGTTATGAGTGTGGCTCTTCTGCTGCAGAGAGTGGGCCATTCGGAAAATCCGCACCATTCGTAACTGTACATGTGGTAAGATCCTTTGTGAATTGGGCCCAGCCCAGGATGAGCAGGTGATGATATCAACAAGCAAGGAGCAGACTGGAAGTAGTGAGGGAATGGGAATGCATCGGAGAAGTCAGGGAGAGACAGGATATGAAACCATAAAGGATTGAGGAAAGGCAAGGACAGCTGTGCCAACATTTAAAGGAGTTAAAAACGTGATGAAAAATTAGCGAATACAAGCATAAGAGCAGAAGAGAAAAGGGTGAGGGTGCGTAACAGCATATATACTCTGAGGCAGTCGTAGATTAAAATATGAAGGATTGAAATTGTAGAAACATGTGTTCCAGAATGTGAAAGATGTGAGAGTCTAGCAGAAAAAAAGCTCTGGGTTAAGGATAGGGCAAGGAAGATTAATAGGCGAATTCTTGGAAATCTCTTGAAGCAGTAAAAGAAGAACACTAAAAGGAAGGGATAACAAGTGATTTTTGAAAGGCAAGTCCAGTAACAAATGAAAGTGATGGCCATGGTTAAAAGCCCACAATACTTACAACAGGTCAAAGTGCTTGCGTGCTTGACCTAAAACGGAAATGTATGTCAGAGAGAGACTATCGAGAGATAAGGGGGATTGCCTGCTGAAAGGTGGAAGTGAGGTAATTTGGAGGAGAAGGTGGTGATGGGGTAGGGGAGCCAAAGAAGACTGTCGCACTGGGCGCCACCAGAGCTAAAGCCGGCCTTGATTAGCCTGAATACTTTCTTTTGTAAATTGTAAAAATATTTTATGTGCATGAAGGCAATATATAAAAGTATTGTGAAAAAGTAAGCAGGATGGTGGCAGGAAAACAGGGGAAGCAAGACAAGTGAAGGCGAGAAACAACAAGTGGTGAACAGAAGAGCGTTTGTTTTTAAAAGGAAACGTTTATGGAAGCTGTTGCGCAGCCTCGCATAATAGACACAGGACCTGTGAAGCTTGCACACAAGAAGAGAGTAATAGGAATTTAATGTATCCACGAGGGGATATGACTCACACATCTTGGAAACACTGACAGTGGTACGTAGATACTGAATGGTGCGCCCATGTCTCACCTAAATTAAACCGGAGGTATGCTGAAGAAGAAAAGTCATGACATAATTATTTGTTTGGTGGGAAATGACTTATGTTGTACTGCAAAGGTTATGCCTAGAAATGTACACGTCTGAAAGAAGTAATGTTAACGCTTGCAAAATATGCGTGCAAACGTAAATCAGTTGCACAAAGAGTTTAAAGTATTCGGCTGGCTGATGATTCAAAGCAAGTTGTGAATGTTTTTACTACCCTGCAAATGGCATGGGCATAAAAATGGACATTTTAGAAAGAAATATTGTTTAGGCTACAAAAATATGTGCACCTGGTAGAGACATACAATCGCACGTACAGTGTTAATATGGGTGCGCATGTAACAAAATAAAAATGCCATTACACTAAGTTTTTAAAGAATGGTGTAAGTTTGAATGTCCAAATCTACATAGCTGAGCACCACACCAATTTCACATATTACAGCTGCTGCAAATGCCTAACTTCACATGCTGGAGTGCGGACATAGGGTCCAGGAACACAGGTCTGGGAAATACAATCGCTGGAGATGAGATTCTTCCTAAGTAACACGACTTCAGGAAAACTAAAACATTTGTACTGTGTGGAAACCTTCGAATCCCAGCAGACTACACGCCTCGAGAGGTACTAGAAGTAAAGTTTGCGAATGACTGACTGGGCGACCTCGTGACATCCTATAAGGACAAACCTGGCACAGCCATAAAAGTGAAAGTTCAACGTGATTCCAACTTCTGGCGCAGAACAAGATGAAGCGATCTTAGCACGCACCGTCTACGAAGAGGGCAAGTAAAACACGAAAGAGCTTAAAATCCCCCGTCAATATAAACAAGCATTTGGAATGCAGTGGTGTCGTGTTTGCTCGAGTTAGAGCTCTTAGTGTTGTAAATTACTGACTGGACTTTTATTGCCAAACGGACTGAAAATAACAAGAGGAAGAGAGTGAGAGTGAGCTGGCCCTGGAAAAGCCCCCTTCTGTTTTTATTATGTTTGCAGAGGGAGCTGGTGGGGAGGAGGGCCTGAACAAGCACCCACACTGTTGAGGTGAAACAGGCAAATGCCCCAAAAAAGTCCCTTACAGAAGAGATAAAGAGGACATAGCGTAATTACACAGTACTTTGCTCTGCTCCCAAAGTGAAAAAAGGCAGGACAAAGAGGCAGAACTGACTACTAGCAAGCAAGGATTTTTGAAGGACACTGCAACAAACAAATCAAAATGCTGGAACTCACTCTATTGTATACTTTAGTATACAGCAGGCCGAACGCTAACGCTCGACCTAATAATAGATCTGAATTTAATAAATAAAACAAGATCAAAACAACAAAAATCCAATTCATAGAAATGGGGATATTGAATTTAGAAAATTTTAGCAAAAAAAGCTCCAAAAAGCATGAAGCGACAACTGTGGATATCTGGTCACACCAGACAGGGACAGAGTTGCAGGTTCAGGCTGACTGCAGTGGATCGTGGGCTGGCTAAGATACCTTTAGTTCCTGTTTGTTTAGCGTTGCATGGATCCTTGTTGAAGATGTGGTGAAGCGATGCACCAGTCCCAGGATGTGGTGCAAGGTCCTGTTGCAGTGACTTCAAGTACCCCCTTGACGAGGGATTGCGATGTGAAGTCCAGACTCGGGGATGCGATGCGCAGTTGGGGTGATGCAGCTCTTTCGAGGAACTTCGGGATTGCGATGCAGAGTCAGCATTGTTCTTGAGGCTGTTTTCGACAAGGGATGCAAGGGTCTGAGCCAGGGATGTGTCACCCAAGAGAGGATCCGATGCAGCATCGGGCTGCACTACGATGGTACTGCTCAGGTTTGCGCTGCACAGCAAAGGAGATAATTTGGTTCTGCTGGATCCACAGAGGCTGGCAGAGCGACGTAGGCCCACTTCCAAGAGTTCAGGACTTGGGTGGCACTACTTGGCAAGGAAGACTCACAGTTGGCAGAGTCTAGGTGCAGATGGAAGCCTGTTATGTCCCTGAGGCTTCAGATCTAGGAGGCAAGCCAACTACCCCTTAAAGTTACTCTGGGTTCAAGATATGCAGGTTTAGTCCTCACCCAGGCAAGAGGGCAGCAGGGCAGTGCGAGAAGCTGGCCTGGTTTGTAGTGGGTACCAGAGGTATTTACACCTTATACCAGGTCCAGTGATCCACCTTAGTGAAATGTAGGCAGTGTCTAGCAGCTTAGGTTGTGTAGAGGTAGCTGTAGCAGAGCAGCCAGGGCTGAACTAGGAGACATGCAAAGCTCTTGCAATACCACTATAGTCACGCAGTACTTATACACAAGAAAGACAATACTCCGTGTTACCAAAAATAAAGGTACTTTATTTTAGTGACACAAGGCCAAAAAGATCTTGGAGGCAATACACCTTCTAGAGGTAAGTATCATACACAATATATACACTAGTAACCAAAATCAGGTAAGTAAACAGTCATAGAATAGTGTAAACAGTGAAAAACACAATAGGGTTGCAATGGGCCTATGGGCAGCACAAACCATATGCTAAAATAGTGGAATGTGAATGTCAGTTTTCCCCCTAAGCAGGTGTAGTGTGTAGAGGGGCACTGGGAATGTAGAAAAACACCAAAGGTAAGTAAATTACCCCACCCCAGAGCCCAGGAAAGCAGGAGTTGAGTACAGCAGGTTTCCTCAGAACACACTAGACGTCATGGTTTAGGATTATGCAAAAACGAAGCAAAACTGCAAGAAACCAATGATGGATTCCTGGACCTGAAGACCTGTAGAAAGGGGAGACCAAGTCCAGAAGTCGATGAAGAGTTCAGGATGAACAGGACCCCCTGCTAACCTGAATAAAGGTGCAAAAGTGGATTCTCTGGTTGGAAGAAGTCAGAAATGCACCAAAGAAGACAGCTGCGGGTTCCTGCTTGGTGCAAGAGATGTCCCACGTCGAGTCGTTGGATGCAGGCTGGTTTTCGTCATTGGATTTTGCCAACAAGCCTTGGCTCACGCAATTGTCGAAGTTGGCAGGAAAAGGCGCTACTTGGGCCCAGGAGGGACCTGGGTGTCTCAACTCGGACTGAGGAGACAGAGGGGGCTCTCAGCACTTTAGAAAGCTCTCAGAAGACCAGGCAGCACCCACAGGAGTCCCAGAACACGGTGACGAAGGAGTTGCAAAATGCAGTCATCGCAGCACTACACAAAGGGATCCCATGCTGCCGGAGAAGAACTCGGGGAGCTGAGCATCGCAGGATAGAGTGCTGGGGACCTGGGCTACGCTGTGCACGAAGGATTTCTGGAAGAAGTTTAGTTTAGTTTAGTTTTAAAGATTTATAAAGCACATGGCGACCCGAAGGCATCCCAGCGCTAAAAGCAACAAAGCACGAATAGGAGGGGGAAACAATGCTAATTACAGAATAAAAAAGTTTTGAGCTTTTTCCCAAAGAGGTGCTCGGAGGGTTCATAGCGGAGCTCCAAAGGAAGGGTATTCCAAAGGTGGGAGGCCTTACTGGAAAAGGAATTGTTGCCCCAGGCTCTCTTAGATCGAAAAATGTGTACATATCTCAGAGAGGAGGAACGTAAGGTCCTAGGAGAAGTATGCAAGGAAATGTGTTTCCTTAGAGAGATGGGACCTTTACCATGTAGGGCCCTATGGACAATGCAGAGAGATTTAAAATGGATCCGTTCTTTGATGGGGAGCCAGTGGAGGGTGGGGATAGCCAATTTGGCGGATTAATATTTTGAGGAGTGAGTAAGAAGCCTGGCAGCTACATTTTGCACTCTTTGCAGCTTCTTTATAACATAAAGAGGGGAGCTGAGGAACAGGGAGTTTCCGTAATCCAGCCGGGTAAGAACTAAGGCTTGGATGAGAATTCTTCTGGCTGTAGGAGGAAGCAGAGAGAGAATCTTTCTGAACATGCGCATAAGACCAAAACAGGTAGAAGAAACTTTACTGGCTTGGGAGTCCATAGTAAACCTGGGGTCAAGAATCACACCTAGAGTTTTAACCTGAGATTTAGGGAGAGGAAGAGTGCTGAAGGCATCTGAGAGCGGGGGAAGCGGAAGAGCGGGGGGACCTTTGCCCAAAACCAGGACTTCAGATTTTCCATCGTTAAATTTGAGTTTGGACTTGGTCATGTCACTCATACAGCGGGAGAGATTGGTCACCGGCGAGTCTCCAGAGCTGGAGAGGGATACCACTAACTGGGTGTCATCTGCATAGGTGACCAAGGACAGATTATGAGGGGCAACTACTCTAGCTAAAGGTGACAAGTAAATGTTAAAGAGAGTGGGGCTAAGGGATGAACCCTGGGGGACTCCACAAGCCAAGGGGAAAAGGCCAGAAAAGAAGGTCCGGTCCAAGACTTGAAAAGATCTATCTTTAAGGAAGGAGGAAAACCAAGAGAGGGCGGAACCTCTGACTCCTACATCTGATAATCTCCGACAGAGAAGATCGTGGTCGACAGTGTCGAAAGCTGCACTTCGATCAAGCAGGATGATGGCTACGTGAGACCCTAGGTCTAAGAGCTGGCGGGCCGACTCAGTTACTGTAAGGAGAGCTGACTCAGTGCTGTGCAAGGCTCTAAAGCCCATTTGGGTGGGATGAAGAAGTTCATTGCTTTCGAGATAGTTGGTTAGTTCAGTGTTGACACGTTTCTCAAGGATTTTTGCAGAGATAGGGAGGAGGGCAATAGGTCTGAAATTTTCCAATAAAGTGGGGTCAAGTTTGGGTTTCTTCAGAAGGGGCTTAACCACAGCATGTTTAAATGACTGGGGAAGGGAGCCCGAGGATAAGGAGCTGTTAAGAATTTTAGTGAGAGGAGGAGCAATGGTGCCTGCTACCTGCAAGAGAGCAGAGGGAGGGGCGGGGTCCAGAGGGGAGCCGGATTTAATTTTGGACAGGAAGTTAATGGTCACCTCCTCGGTGAGAGGGGGGAAGGAGGTTAGAGAGACTCCTACAGGAAGGGAATCAATGTCATTACAAATAGAGGGATTATTCATATAGGCGGGAAACCCAGAGTATATACTGATGACTTTGTCTTGAAAAAAAGATGCCGGTCGATTACTGTGGGAGATGGAGGCTTCCATCATGGGGGTAGAAATGGGAGGGGAGGTCAGATCTCTAAAAATCTGAAAGATTTATTTCTGAGGACATGAAGAACATTCAATTTTTTCACCATAAAAGGTAGACTGGGCAATTTTAATATTGTGGTGATAGGTTCTGACTGATCGCTTGTAGATCTCTCTGTTCGAGAGACTGTAGTTTTTACGCCACAGTCTCTCAAGTTTTTTACAGTTCTTTTTGAGTTCAAGCAGGTAAGGGGAGAACCAGGGTTTAGATTTGAGGGGTGAGGGAACTACTCTGGTTCTGATGGGTAGAACAACATCCAAGGAGGATGAGATACATTTATCAAAAGAGGCTGCAGTTTCTGGGGCAGATGAGTGACCGGTTTTGCCATGGGTCAAGAGGGCCTTACGCCATTCTTCCGGGTCCAGTTTTGGCCAAATACGTCCAGATGTGGTAGTACTGGGGAAGTGCCCTTGGGTGGCCTCATACGGGAAAGTGAAAGAGAGAAGGGAGTGATCGGTCCAGAGTAATGGCAGGGGAGGGGCCGTCAGCAAGTTGGCAATATTGCTAAATATAAGATCCAACGTGTGACCCTTCTGGTGGGTCGGGCCAGATACATGCTGAGTTAGTTGGAGTGCTGTGAGTGAGGTTGCCAGTAATTTAGCCGAAGGGCAGTCGGAGTTGTCGAGATGAATATTAAAATCTCCTAAAATGGTTAAGTTGGAGAGATTGCAGATATGACTGGCTGCAACCTCCGGAAGAGAATCCAGGAAACGTAGCACAGGTCCAGGAGGTCGATAGAGCAAGATACCTGAAAAGGTGAAAGTGGGGGACAAACATAGTGAGAACATTAGGCTCTCACAGTCAGGAATATCTAAGGGTAAGGTGGTGCATTTAATAGTAGTTTTATGAATGATAGCTATTCCACCACCTCTGGTGGCGGGCCTATCTAGATGAATAATGGAATAAATAGAAGGCAGAGAGTTACAGATGTGTACTGTAGAGTCTTCATCGAACCAGGTTTCTGTAAGAAACAGTACATCAGGCAAAAGGTCTTCAAGGAGATTATAGATGTGTAGAGAATGAGCGGGGAGGGATCGGCAGTTAAGCAGCATCATTCTTGCTGGGTGGGGAGAAGGAGTTTCAGAGGACGTAGAGGGCACGGCGGTCCAACCACATCATGGGCAGGAAAAAAGGAAGGGGAAATGAGTCGCTTGAATGGGAGAGACAGGGATTAGAGGGTCCTACAAGCCAATAGTTGCAGAGAAGAGTAGACTAACCTCGTTGGGGAAAAAAGAACAGCATCTCTGGGCTCAGGATGTTCAGAACGCTCCAGGGCGCGGACGGGCGCAGACGGGCTTGCCTTTGGCGCGCCCGCTGCGCGGCCGGCTCCTCTTCGTCATTAAATACTGACGAGAGGCAGCCTGAGCCGGCTTTGGGGAGAGAAAAAGACTATACCGTCAACCTGACAAAATGGCGGTATAGAAATGTCCCAGACAGGAAGAAGGGTAAAAGAAAGCTGAGCAACCGGTGGCCACTAACCACAGGCTCCGGTGCTCAAATGCGGCGTGAGTAAAAAAGAACAGTAGTCAAAGGTAAGTTTAAAAGGCCCAAAGTAAAAGACCTATGAATAAAAAGTAATTATTTTAAAAATCGAATTATTATTAAAAAAGTAGTAAAATTCAATAAACAGTTATTATCACACACAACAAGGTTATAAAATGGGAGCCTACTCGTGTGCCACTCGCTGCGCGGCCGGCTCCCCTTCGTCATTAAATACTGACGAGAGGCAGCCTGAGCCGGCTTTGGGGAGAGAAAAAGACTATACCGTCAACCTGACAAAATGGCGGTATAGAAATGTCCCAGACAGGAAGAAGTGTAAAAGAAAGCTGAGCAACCGGTGGCCACTAACCACAGGCTCCGGTGCTCAAATGCGGCGTGAGTAAAAAAGAACAGTAGTCAAAGGTAAGTTTAAAAGGCCCAGAGTAAAAGACCTATGAATAAAAAGTAATTATTTTAAAAATCGAATTATTATTAAAAAAGCAGTCAAATTCAATAAACAGTTATTATCACACTCAACAAGGTTATAAAATGGGAGCCTACTCGTGTGCACAAAAGCCCAAGAATCTGCAGAACACGCGGTGCACAGGGGTGTACTGTCTGGCACGGGGAGGCAAGCCCTTAACTCCACCAAATTTGGACAGCTGGACCTGTGGACAGTCAGAATCACTTCGGTCCACCACCTGTGTTCTAGGGATCATACTCGTCAACAGGAGAGAAGTCTCAGAGTACCGGTCGTCCTTGCAGAGAGGTTCCTGCTGAAGCAGGGAAGTGACTCTGTCACTCCACGGGAGATTCCTTCGGTCCTTCTGGTGCAGAATGAAGACAGACAGTCCTCAGAGCGTGCACAACCTGGAAACTGTTGCAGTTGTTGGCAGGAGCTGAAGTTGCAGGGTCACCCATATCCTTCTTAGATACTTTGTTGCAGTTAGTGTTCCTGGAACAGTCTTCAGTTGATCCAACAGTCAGAAGCTGAAGCAGAGGATGCAGAGGAGTCCTGGTGGAGTCTTGCAAACCGAATCTGAGGAAACACCCAGAGGAGAGACCCTAAATAGCCCTGAGAGGGAGAATTGTCCTTACCTAACCAGGTAAGGACCTATCAGAAGGGTTCTCTGACACCACCTGCTGGCACTGGCTACTCAGATGCTCCCAGAGGGTCCCCACACCTTGGAATCCAAGATGGCTAACGCCAGGGACACTCTGTAGGAGCTCTGTGCACCACCCCTGGGGTGGTGATGGACACGGGAGTGGTCACTCCCCTTTCCTTTGTCCAGTTTAGCGCCAGAAGAGGGACTGGGGTCTCTGAACTGGTGTAGACTGGATTATGCAAGGAGGGCACCATTTGTGCCCTTCAAAGCATTTACAGAGGCTCTGGGAGGATACCCCTCCTATGCCTGTAACACCTATTTCCAATGGGAGAGGGTGTAACACCCCTCTCCTAAAGGAAATGCATTGTTCTGCCTTCCTGGGATTGAGCTGCTCAATCCCCAGGAGGGCAGAAACCTGTCTGTGAGGTGGCAGCAACTGTGGCTGCAGTGGAAACCTCGGAGAGCTGGTTTGGCATACTGGGGGTCCATGGTGGAGCCCCCAGGGTGCATGGAATTGTCCCCCCAATACCAGAATCAGATTGGGGGGTACAATTTCTTAATCTTAGACACCTCACATGGCCATATTCGGAGTTACCACTGTGAAGCTACATATATATATTGACATATATGTAGTGCACGCTTAGAACGGTGTCACTGCGCTCACGAAGTCCGGGACATTGGTCCTGGACAACGTGGGGGCACCCTTGCTAGTGCAACAGTGCCATCACACACAGTAATGTTGCACCTAGTTTTCAGTAACTGAAGGTTAAATATATAGGTGACTTACGAGTTACCTGGTGCAGTGAAAATAGCTGTGAAATAGTACTTGCACTATTTCACTCAGGCTGCAGTGGCAGTCCTGAATTAGTGCTTGTATGAGATCCTTATGGGTGGCAAAAGAAATGCTGCAGCCCATAAGGATCTCTTGGAACCCCAATGCCCTGGGTATCTAGGTACCATATACTAGGGACTTATAATGAGCGGGTCCAGTATGCCAATCTGGATTGGAATATGGGGTCACTAGACTATAGTGACAAGTTTGGAAAAAGGAGAGAGCATAAGCTCTTGAGTTCTGGTTAGCAGGGCTTCAGTGACATAGTCAAGCATACTGACATATAGGCCACAAACTGAGTACTGGGGTCCTGATTAGCAGGATCCCAGTGAGACAGTAAAAGCACACTGACAAACAGGCAAACAATGGGGGTAACCATGCTAGAAGAAAGCTACCTTCCTACAGGCAGCAGTTCCTTTAGAGCAGCAGTCCAGCAGAGTGGTAGTCCTTGTAGCAGCATAGCAGTCCTTCTTTCTGGCAGAGTATCCATTGGTCCAGAAATGTACTTAAGTTGCCTGAGGTCCTACACAGTTGTGCCTTTGAAGTGAGAAGAAAATTCCATAGGCATGCCTTTGAAGTGCATAGATGCTCTATCTTTCCTGCCGTGGCTCCAGACTAACTGTAGGGGTTATGCAGCCCTTTGTGTGGAGACAGGACACAGCCTATTCAGGTGTAAGCACAGCTGGGCCCAGCTCCTCTCTCCCATCCTGCCAGTGATGGCCCATCCACTCACATCTAAGCTTCCATTGTGTATGGCTGCCTAGGTGGAATACACAAAGCCCATCTGCCAACTACACCCATTCATGTGATAAGACAGGCTTCAGGTTCTAAATGGCCATGGTAAGACAATTCTAACTTTCTAAAAGTGGCATTTTGCAGAATTGTAACTTAAAATCTGACTTTACCATAAATTAGGATTTAAAATTAGGGTTCCAGAGACACCAAACATGAATCAGTTATCACTTCCCATTTGGAAATAATATAACATGTAGTGAGGCAACTCAAATGTTAGCCTATGGGAGAGAGAGGCCTCTCAGTAGTGAAAAACTATTTTAAGAGGTTTTCACTACCAGGACATGTAAACTTAAAACTACATGTCCAACTTCTTAAATATACTACACTCTGCCGTTGGGGCTGTCCAGGGCATACGTTAGGGGTGTCTTGTATGTATTACAAAGAGGGTTCAGGCTTGGCAAAAGGTTTATTTTGCCAGGTTAACATGGCAGGTTAAAACTGCACACACGCTGTGCAATGGCAGAACCGAGAAATGTTTTAAAGGGCAACTCAAGTGGATAGCACTATCAGTGATGCAGGCCCACTAGTAGCATTTAATTTACTGGCCCTCTTTACTAGGGACTGATAAGTAAATTAATATGCCAGTTGGGTATAAGCCAATGTTGCCATGTTTTGGGCAGGAAGCACACACCCTTTAGCACTGGTTAGCAGTGGTAAGGTGAGAAGCGTTCTAGGGCCAACAAAAACAAAGTCAACAAAAACAGGAGGTCTGAAGGCAAAATGTTAGAGCGGAAACCATACTACGGAAACCAGGTCTAACACATACATTATATATTTTGTCAAATTATTTCCAGACTTAGGCAGGGAAATGTCAATTGAACATGTAAATGTCTTTACTGGTTCGCACAAATTAGAATTCTGATGTGCTGTTAGTAATGCTGAGAACTTTAAAAAGGGTCTGGAGTTCTTCCCTTTGAAACTATTATCATTAGCCTTTCCTTCAAACCTGTTATAAGCTAGAGGTAAGGCAGAGTGCAAACCAGATACAATAATGGGAACATAAATGGCTAGTCCCTGTTATTTAAATGTTTAAAAAAAATAACATATGTTAAATCTTGGCACAGTCAGAAAATGTGCATCAGTGTTTTCTTGACCAATATAGAGAAACTCTAAATGATGCGTGGAGATTTTTCGTATCCCAGATTTGCTTTCCAGAAATATGGTAACTTTAGACCTAAAGTCCTATGAGTCTGAGTCTTTCTCCCAAGCAGATCCCAAGTTGATGCAGGTGACCCCACCCAAAACCGAGAGAGATAGAGACAGACAGCGAGAGAGACAGAGACACACTGTGTCCTGAAGTTCATGAGTTTAAATCTTCATGTCCGATTAATATCAGTAGATACATCCCGATGCAGACTTTGCTTTCCACCTGACCTGGGGGCCAGCCCCTCCTCTGGGGCCAAAGACAATTCCAACTCCACATGTGGTGCTATAACCGATGCCAGGTCCCGAGCATCAATGCTGACAGCGACACAAGAGGAAGAGCCAATACTTTTGGATTCACTAGCAAATCCGCAGTGACTTCAATTGAAGTCTAGCATACCTCCTTCTTTAGCTTATTCCAATTCTGAGGCACTTCCTCCAAATTATAGGTTTCCTAACTAAGGTGATGACTCCAGTGACACCTTGCAGCCAAACAGTTACAAAAATCTCTTTTGGACCTACAGAAGGCCAATGGTCTTGACACTTTATTGTACACTGGTCTTACTTTTCCTCCTCCCCCTACTGAAGAGTCTTTCTCCTTTGAAATGGTCATAAGGAGAGCAGCAGAAGTTTTACTGTGGTGGTCAAGACGAAAATCCTAGCCAAGGTCCTTCAGCCAGGGCTGACGACATAGCAACCCCTCATGCCTTTCAGTGAAGCCTTAATGAACACACTGCTGGGCACCTGGGCTAAGCCAGGAACTTGTTGATAAGTCAACTGTAAAAGAGCAAGGAGGCAAAGGCCTGTGGTGAGAGACCCAGTTTTCCTCCTCCAGCATCCGACACAGAGAGCTTGGCAGTCCAAACCTCCACCAGCAGGCTCAACCCTAACCATTTCTGACCAATCCCCCAGACACAGTGTCAGAATCTATGGAGGAATTTGCCAAATGCATGTTCTCCTCAGCCAGGCTTCAGGTCTGTTAACTCTAGTTGCTTCCTGGTGAGCTATTGACATGCATTGTGGGACATAGTGGCTGAGATTTGGTCAGTGGTCCTAGATGTCCTTCTGACCAACCTGCAGCAAATTATAAACAATGGCCAGGATACTGCAAAATAGGTAAATCGTTCAGGCCTGGATTCTACTGACTACTTGGATAGGCCAGTCTGTAGCAGTGGTATGCTTCAGTGGCACGCTTGCGTTCACTGTACTCTGTTTTCCAGCGATGTTCAACAGTCCCTAATGGACATGCAGACTCAGCCCTTCCTTGCTTTAAGGAAAGCAAGGCAACACATGCACCTTCGGACCTGGCAGTTCTAAGCGGGATCCAGAAGAGAATACAACAAACTTTGCAACAGCAGACATCCCTGGGGCTTCTACGGCACAGGTCGGGAATCTGGCTACCAGTTTCAAGGCCCCAAAGGGCAACAAACTATCCAGTCCTCCACCCTTCCCACTGAAAAACCACTCAAGTTGCCTGGTTGGAGGTCAGATCATCTATTACTCCATGGGTGACAGAGTATCAAGTCAGAAAGATGGGTACTCCAAATTGTTCAAAATGGTTATACCCTCCCTTTCCTCTCCATCCCTCCTAATATACCTTCTACACCAGAAAGACTCCTGGAGGACCACTTTCCCATTCTGCTGGGTGACGTTCAGATTCTTTTGGATAAAGGAGCCATAGAATGCTGGCATCAGACTTCTGGACTGGTTACTTCAGTTGCTTTCAGGTGCCGAACAAAGACACTGTTCCATCTTTGATCTTCACCCTCTGAATTTCTTCCTCAGAAAGGAAGTTCAGTACGCTCACCCTGGCCCAGGTACGGCCTCCCATGGATCCAGGAGACAGGATGGTGGTAATGGATCTGCAGGATCTACTTGTGGTTTAAGTTGTTAGTGCTCCCCCTAGGCCTCACCACTACACCGCAGATGCTCAGGAAAGTGATAGTGGTGGTCACTGCCCTTCTTCAGAGTTTGAGAATACCATTATTCCCAAAGCTCAGTGACTGGTCGCCGAAGGCAGGCTTGCCTAAGAACGTTGTGGATCACCTCCAGACAAATGGCCAATTTGTTGACATCACTGGGATTTTCCATCAATGTCCCGAAATCACACCTAGCTCTTTTTTAGAGACTCCCCTTCATCGGAGCCATCCTGGGCATGGTGCTGTTTTGAGTGAGTCTTCCCTCCACCTTGAGTTCAGGACTTTTGACCTATGATCCCAATGTTTCAACCCTTGGCTTGGGTCTCAGTGATAGCGTTTCTGAGATTCTTGGCCTTTTGGGCTCTTGCATCTTGCTTGTGGACCACATCAGGTGGCACATGCAGGCTTTGGAATGTAATCTGAAGTTGCGGTCTCGGAGAACCTTTCGGATTCCATCCAGGTGTCAGAGGAGATTGCAAAAAATCTGCAACTGTGGCTGCTGGACTGCAATTGGACTGATAGCACACCCCTCTCCCTACCGCATCAGTGTTGTGATGCATCCCATTGTGATTGATGCATCATTGCTGGGTTAGGGAGATCATTTGGGAGACCTGGTGATCATAGGACTCATCTCTGGCAGAAATCTGCCTGCACATCTACCTCTTGGAGTAGTGGGTGATTTGTTTGGTATTGAAAGCTTTCTTCCCATCCATCAAGGGGCAACGTGAGTGAGTTCTCCAGACAACAGCACCGCCATGTGTACTACAACAAGCAATTAGAAGTGGGTTGTTGGTCCTATGCCAGGAGGTCCTGTGCCTCTGTAACTGGTTGAATCACCAGGACATCTCGGTTGTTTTGTAGCACCTGGCAGGATTTCTAAATGCTAGTGAGGACAAACTCAGCCGGTGTTGCCTAGCAGATCACGAATGGCGACTGCAGTTAGAGGTGGCAGAGGGCATCTTCCAGCAATTGGGAGACCCATGGCTTGATCTTTCTGCCACTGCAAAGAGCACATAGTTCCTAATGCATTTCTCACACTGAGACACATTTCACCTGGATTGGAGCTCAGGACTCTTATATGCTTCTCCTGACCAACTTTCTGTAAATCATCACCAACAACCAAGGCATCATAGTGATTCTGGATTGGGCGAGGAGAGTGTGGTACCCGGAATTTCTGGCCATAAACATTAGTCTTCCAATCTGGCTCCCCCCTCCCTGGGTCCTCTGTTCACATCTTCAGGGAAGTGTCCTGTACCCAAGCCTGCACAACTTACATCTTTATTCTTTGAGCTTGAGCGGCGACAGTTGAAGGCCTTCAATTTCCTTTCACAGTAGTGAGTGTCATTTTAGCAGCCTGTTGTCCCTCCACTAAAACTATCTCTATATGACACTGGGAAACATTTGTTATTTGATGTTCTTCCTGGTGTATCCAAGCTTTGCAAGTCCAGTTGTCTTATATGCTACTCTTTTGTTTTCACCCTTAGACCAGCAAGGTCTCTCTATTTGTGGTTCAACAACGAGAGAGGGGGGCAGGGAGCAAACAGAGTCCAATACTCAGGCTCCAAAATCCATAGTCTATCAGGTATGAAGGGTCCTGTTCCTGACCAAAAGCAAAGAAAACAGGAGAGTAGGATGGGTAATAGGAATCCTGAAAATGCTCTTTGGTGCCCTCACACATCCCAAGGGATGTCATGCTTTATCATAGGGTTTTCTCCTCATTGGGCTAGCGCTGCAATGCCCTACGGGTCCCCCGAAGGGTCACTTTAGTTGAGATCTTTTTGTTTGTTTGCTGTGTGATGAGCGATGTCTATATGAGGGCAACGTGAATATGTGAGGTGAAGTGAGTGTGTAGAGGGAAATGAAGGGAGGTTAAAACTGTTTAAGAGAAACCACACTAAAGTTTAATATTGTGGTGCTCTTGGCAGAGTTAAAACAAGATAAAAAGGTTAGGGCTAATACGAGCAAATGATGTACCCAGGTAGCTGCAGTCTCTAACTGTGATCAGTACAACATGTTTCACGCCCAGTGGCCCCAGTGAAGGATCTGCGGCACTTCTTCAGGACCAAAACCCATAGGATTCTACCGCACACCTAGAACCTGATCTGTACATTTAGGTATTCCCCACATAATAAGATATCTGGATGAGTTAGATAGGAAAGGAATGTCCAGCCTCAAAGAAGATAAGATGAATACACACATTTTATAAGTTCAGGAGTGTCACCAAGATCGCTTTTTAAACCCAGCTGGTAGTAAAGTCTCCAAATGCAGACATGCATATGCTGTAAAGGGTGCTGATCAGTTGCCACAATGTATACATTTTTTTTTTTTTTAAACAACAAACTAGTGCACAGACTAACAATATACATAATTATATGTGAGACAGACAAAAAACACTATTGATGTCACACAGCATCTCATGAATGTTGGATTGACCATAAGTGTAGGCAGGGAGTCTTACCCTTTAGATCAGTCAGGGATGCCCCTTAGATCAAGAAGCAGAGGATAGCGTACAACTGCTAACTGTAGGGGCATAGCAACAATGGACAGATCTTAAGAACAGGGAGTGGAACATGTAGAAAGCCATTATGCAGAGAGGAAGCATATATAGAAGTACTCACATGGTATATGTGTGAAGAAAGCATAAGACCTACCTTCCTCTGCTTGCCTTGATCGAGGCTGAGCAAAGGAGGCATCTTGTCTTATATAGTGAGTTTAACACAAGCAATTCATCCCAGGTGTGTTTGGTGCCACCTGCTAGAAGGAGAGTGCGCCGCACAGCCAATCAGGGGAGATGTAGCACTCTCCTTAAAAGTCGTTGGGCTTCCCATGTATCAAAGTTGTCTTACTGTGACAGCTATCTTCAGATGTCTTGTGTACCACTGTTTCAATATGGCATGATTGAAAAAGGTTTTAAACCAACGAGGTGCTCTTATTCCTGCCACAATCGGAGCCCAAGGTTTGCCCAAGATCGGACGCTGCTTAAGAGTAACTGATCAATATAAATAGCGAAAGTGCCTTCATTGCCTAGTCAGTTGCCTGCCATCTGTCTGCCATCTGTTGGCTAAGAACCGAGTCACTCGGCCAAAGGGGCACAAGTGGGATGTGTTTTGAATCAAACTACAAGGCCCTCATCTATAGACTATTGCCGGTGGCCATCTTAAAGTCAAAGTGCAACACAGCAGTATAATCAAAATCAAACACTAGTCATTCATAATGATGTATATTTCATCACAAACAACAAAGAGTAAAAAAGTGCCCTTGTTCCCAAACTTGACGTCTGCTGTATAAAGACTGGGCAGCACAGAAACAAGAGAATACATGGGGGTGTTTATCATCAAACCTACTGTGCCCCCTATCTATGGGTGTGTTGTTAGAGGCCATCTTAAAATATATTGTAGATCACTTTGTCTGCGCAGAACACAGGGGCGCAACAAAGATGAGGCAATAACTATTGGTGAAAATATATATGCTTGATCACAGGCAGAGATAAGTACATATAGTTATCAACCATGTCCCGTAATGAAATACATGGATTGTGAAATTCATGTTTTCAAAGGTAAAGGGAAAAGGCATAGTGGTACCCACCCTGGACCATAATGGCAAAGTGAAGGAAAATTAAGATGGACCTAGAGGACTAAGCAGTGGAAATTGCCATAAATGCCCATGGGGTGACTGTGTGGCACTATACAAAACACGTTGCATATCATTTGACCATGTCTGTTGTCCTCGGTGTTCATGAGAGATGGAAGTAGAGAAAAGTGGCATCCCCAGGTGCAGACATGATGGACGAGGATACACTCTGTATTACTTCACGCCAAATTTGCCTCCAGGGCAGTCCACCTGAGGTCACCCTGAGAGTGCTTGGAGTTATGCAAATTATTCCACATCTTGGTAGTGTTGCTTCCACAATGGATGTTGCTTTGATACTCCATTATCCTTATTTTGACAGATCTCGCAGTCATTCCTACATAATGGAGGCCACATGCACATGTAATCAAAAGGATGCAGTTCAGTATATTCAAATTAGTGTGGCTTTTCTGTGTCCTGATGAACTGGGGACCTAACTTAACTTCCCTAGAATGATGAGTTAGTGAACAAACCAAGCATGAACCACAGGGATAGTGTCCTGTGACTGGTGGCAGCCCCCACTGGGTACTCTGCATGTTGGACTGTCGGTTTCGCGGTCTGGTGTGTACCAGGAGGTCCTTCAGACTCTGAGTTCATCTGAAGGCAAAATGTGGTTGTGGAGTCTCAAGGGATCCAGTGTGTAGAATACCGCAATGTTTAGTGATAATCTGTTTGACGTGGTTAGAACTAAGGGTAAAGGTGGTAACACAGGTGATGCTGTCTTCAGTAGGTCTTGTGTTACTCTCCAAGAGGGCTTCCCAATGATTGTTTCATGTCCTTTTCTCAGCCCATTTAATTACTTTCAGTGGCTACTTCTGTGAGGACAAGTTCTTACTGAGAATTTAAGCTTAGGCATCGTACTTCCTCAGTGAGCTGCAATTCATACGATGTCTGAGAAACAGTCCATAGGGCAGATTCTCCCATAAAAACTTTGGATGGTGACTGTCAAATCGCAAGGCTATTGCTGTCAGTGGTTTTCTTGTATGTCTTGGTACACAGATTACTATCCTCAATGTAGATTAACAAATCCAGGAATTTTATTTCTCTCATTGAAGTAGACTTGGTAAGTTTCAGAAATGGGTTCAAAGTATTAATCCAACACCCAAATTCCTGGCACTTGATTTCATTGCCCTTCCAGAACACGAGAATGTTGTTGATATATCAGTGCCATACTAAAATGTTGGTTTCAATGGGATTCATCTCTGTAAAGATATGTTGTTCTTCACAAAAGGCCATATAGAGACATGCCAGACATGGGACGAATGTACTGCCCATTCGCGTCCCTTGTATCTGATGGTAGAGCAGGGTCTTAAACTTGAAAAAGTTGTTTTTCAATGCTAATGTGGCACATTAGATCATAAAGGCGATCAGGGTCGCACTTGTTCATGTCTGAGTTCTGAGGCAGTTATGAATGACCTTTAAGGTAGCATTTTGGGGAATATTGGTGTATAATACCTCCACATCCAGGGTCACAAGGACGTCAATTTCCTGTTGGTCATTGGTATCAGCGATCAAATTTAGCACATCCCTGGTGTCTTTGAGAAAAGAAGGGTTTTTTCAGACCAGCGGTTGCAAGTAGTCACTAAACTTAGAGGTTCTAGCAGGGAGCTGATACCGGAGACAATTGGTCTGCCTGGAGGAGGGATATCCTCCTTATGTATTTTTGGTAGTATATAGAAGTGGGGAATTGTAGGCAAAATATTCTCCAGGAACTCAGCTTCATTTTTGGTTACCCAGTTTTGGGCTTCTGGTATCGTGACCATGGATTGAATCTGTTTCCTAAGGGTGTCAGTTGAATCAGAGCCCAGACGACAATAGTATTTCTCATTTGCAAGCTGGTGTAGGCATTCCTGATCGTAATCGGTAGTGTCCATTACTACAATTGCCCCGCCTTTGCCTGCTGGTTTGATCATGATCGAGGAATCTTCACTCAAAGCCTTGATCACTCGGTGCTGTCCGGATGGCATGTTGTCAAACGACCTCAGAATTTTCATCTTTGCAACCTCCTTTAGGATGGCTTTCTCAAAAGTGAGGACCACACTAGGTGTCATGACTGCCGTGGGCGTGGACCTTGATGGAGTCCTTAATCCTCGAGATTCGAGGTATTCTCGTCCTGGAAAAAAGCCTGGAGACGGATCTTGTGAAAGAACTGATGAAACTTGGTGGTCAAGCAGAAATTGGCCTCTCGTAGGGTCGACACAAATCGACCTCTCGGACCTTTGCATAGGATCTCAATCTCCTCTCCAGTCAAGACACTCTTTGAGAGGTTGACAATCAGTTTTTCTTGGCCCGCTGGCTCCTCATTTGCATCTGGGTTTCCTGTTGTTGCCAATGAACTTGTTTGTTGCCTCCTCTTCTTCTTCCTCTGCTCCAGCCTCTGCCTAAAAATATTTGGGGAAAGGTGTGTTGGATGCCACATTTGTGGTGGCCCAGAAAACAATGGCATAGGATATTCATATATAGGCGGTGGTTGGGCCAGTACCCTGCAGTGCTTGTAGCTGCCGAGCTGTCATTACTCGAAATGCTGCTGGAGGAATGGCGTGTCTTATGATATGTGAAGGAGCCATTGTCTGAAGAGAATTTGCCACCGGGATGTTGGTAATCTTCCTTTGTATAGGGGGAAAATAATCTCTTTATCAAACCTCTTGAAGTCCTTCTGCAGCTTGGATGTCTTCTGCCGCAAGAGATAGACTTTATGCTCATTCATGTGGGCAATAATCTTGGTGAGTCTTGATGTAAATGCTGTAATACAGATTCCTTTAAACCATTGTCTGCAATGTTGATTTCAACAATGAGTGCATCAGATGGACGTTTGGCTGTTTTGATGATAAGGATGAGCGAGTCGTGAGTGCATTTCCAAGTGATTTGTACCCATTTCTGTCTGAACACTAAATCCTCAAGAAATAAGCATGTTGCAGTGGTCACTAAAAGCCTGTTGATTCTTTAGAGCAGTGATGGAGTTTGTTATTTTTGCTGCCATCCACGACTATCAGAATTTCAACAACTACGTTTTCAGCAAAGCTAAGGCCTTGTGCGCTCTTCGCGCATATACCATGCGAGTAATTCTATACATACTTTCTCTCTGCACAATGGGTTTCTACATGTTCCACTGCCTGTTCTTAAGATCTGTTCATTGCTGCTATGTCCCTACATTTCGCACCTGTGCACTACCCTCTGCTTCTTGACCTATGGGGCACCCTAAATGATCTAAAGGGTAAGACTCCTTGCTTAAACTTATGGTCACTCTAACATTCATGAGATGCTGACATAACAGTGTTTTTATTGTCTGCCTCACATATGATTGTGTATTATTAGCCCGTGCACAAGTTTGTTTTATTTTCTTTTTTTATACATTGTCGTGACTGATTAGCACCCTTTACAGCATGTGCATGTCTGCATTTGGAGTCTTTACTACCAGCTGTGTTTAAATAGTGATCTTGGTTGAAGCACCTGAACTTAGAAAATGTGTTTTCAAGTTACCTTTTCTGAGGTTGGACTGTCAATCCCTATGTTTAACTCATCCAGGTATCTTATTTTGTGGGGAATACCTCTATGTACATATGATGTTTAATGTGTGGGGTAGAATCCTATGGTTTTTGGTCCTGAAGAAGCTCCACAAATCTTTTTCTGTGGCCATTGGCTGTGAAACATGTTGATCTAATCACAGTTTGAGACTGTAGCTACTTGGGTTCATCATTTGCTTGTAGTAGCTTCAGCCTTCTTATGGTTGTTTAACTCTGCCAAGAGAACCACCATATTAAAATTTAGTGTGGTATTTCTTAGACTGTTTTAACCTCCCTTTATTTCTTCCTACACACTCACTTCATCTCACATATTCATGTTGCCCTCATATAGACATCTCTCATCACTGGGCAAAAAAACAAAAGATCTCTGCTAAAGTGACCCTTCAGGGGACTCGTAGGGCATTGCAGTGCCGGCCTGATAAGGAGCCCATCCTATGATGAAGCATGACGTCCCTTGGGGTGTGTGAGGGCACCGGAGAGCACCTTTCATCATCCTCTGAGTAATTTACATGGTCTGTGTCCAGCGACCATATACGCCTCCTTTCGCATAAGCTGGTGCTAAGAAGCAACGCAGCAATCATCCCGAAAATAGTCTTGCCTTTCCACATGCAGTAATGTATTACCCCGCAAGCTTTCTTTGCCCCTCCTCATCGAGCCAATTCTGTCATGCAAGATTTACTGGTATGAATCATTACACAGGCTTACCACCTGGGAAAGAGATTTGCTACTTTGGTATCTATTCACAAGGTGAGGAATCAGTGGTTAGAAGTATCCAGCAGAAGACAAGTTATTTACCTTTGGTAATGCTCTGACTGGTGAATACTCTAACCACAGTTTCCTTACCGACCCGCCCTCTTCCCCGTTCTGTGGAATGGTTTCTGCTGAGCCATGTTAATAAGATTCCATCTTGGAGTTCTGCACGTGTGCACAGTCTGATTACTAAAGCTCCACATATGATGGCTCGGACAGATAGCAGGAAGGAACTGATATCAGCACGTTGAGGTGGCGGCTATGTAGGGGCTCTGATATCACTTTGAGAGCAGAATGGATTCAACATGGAGCCGCATGATACCACCTACCGACACATTAGGGAATTGCTGAGAAAAGTCATGAGCTACAGTCTGGCGACTGACTGCATGTCACAAGGTGAGGAATCTGCAGTTAAAGTATCTACCAGAAAGAATGTTACTGTAGGTAAGTAACTTATTCTTCAGGATTGTGTTAATCATCAACCAGATATGAGACTCTTTCGAGGTGGGAAGAACAAACATGGAATTACTGGCTGAGATAGGAGGATATTCAGGAAGTTGCAGGTTAACTGGGTATAGTCTGTTTAGGGTTGGGGCTGTCATGTGGTACTGTTTAGGGCTGAGGGACAGGTTGGACTCTGAGTAAATAATTATTTTGAGTGTTCCAACCGCCTAGGAAAGGGGCACAGGGATTTATAACCGAATCTGCTCCTGTTCCATTTTGTATGTGTTTATTTGAAAGTGCAATAAACAGCACTCAAAGTGCAATGCTGTCTGCAAGTTAGCGTCTTTTTAAGGCTTAACATTATACAAAAGTAATGAATGTAAAGGATACGATCTTCATTTATGTGAAATTCAGTCAAAACTATTTGCTGCAAAATTAGTTAATTCATGCCACAATACCCTGGGATTTGCTGATGCACTACTATATCTGCCTACTTGATGAAGAGTATACAACAATTGTGGTTTTGACTGTTTTTTTTGGAAACAGCTGATCTCTGTTCAAACTGGTCACCAATGATGTGGACACAAACTTTGAAGGAGCCCCGAACAGCAGCAGACTCATTTGGTTTGGGATTTTAGTTAGGGTGGTAGATTTTCGGTTCAGGCACTTTTCATTTTTCAATAATCTTTATTGAAAGCGACACAATGTAAATCACACTGGATGCATAGTACTTTATAAGATCATATAAGTCAGACTCTTCACTATAATCAATACAGCTGCAGTACAAAAAGAGCTCCTTTTGCATTACAGAGACAAGGATCTATAAGGCACTGTTCCAATATTGAGAAATTAATTGGCAAAAGATAAAAAGGAGGCAATGTAGAACGGCAACCAAGAGAACCTCTTTCTGAACAACCTCCCTCTGATCATAGTAAATCCAACTTCAGACAATGCACACCTGCCAGTAAAAAGAAAACTGGCATAACCTGAGTAACCACATTCAACCCTCTAATGTATTCCTCCTCACCTCTCCCACTTTTCCAAAAAACCCCAACAAAAGGAAGAACCTGGCTGTATGATCACTGAAGAACACACACAATATGCCACTTTCAGCTTAGGCTCACAGGCCTACTAACTCCATCATCCTTTCCTCATCGGTTGCAGGAGTTACATAAGGGTACAGTAGAATTCTTTAGTTTTCATATTGCAGACTTTGCCTCAGAGAAGCTGCCTTCTTTAGTCCTAGATTATGTCATTTCTTGTCTTGAAGTACCACTGTGATTTTCCCACTCTAGTTGCCCACTGGGGTCTTGGATTTGTGCTCTTCTAACCAGGACGGAGCCCAATGTATCCTCTACAGAGCAGGTGAAAAAACAAACAAAGGAAATCTGCCTTTTCTCCATGTTCACTCTGATTGTCTGCTTTTGCTGGACCCTATTTTTTTTTTTTTTTTTTTTGCTGGCTTTATTGAACTCTGTTCGGTTTACCCTACTAACCTGTAGTAAAGTTCCTGTGCTCCCCTTACAACTTGATTAAACTGTCCTATTACTAATTGGAATATTTCACTTGCCTATATGTCCCCAGGCCTGGAAGCTAAGTGCCACTAGTGGACTGCAGCACCTAGTTGTTCCATCCACTACAGAGGCAAACAAACATGGCTTCAGATATACTCAGTGTAACCTGACTGCTGCTGTGCAGCCTATTAAAATAACTCCTTTTGACACGTAAAAACCTCTTTTACCCTTATGTGAGTCCCGAAGCCCAGCATGTAAGGGGTACATGGTTTTAAAAGTGGAACATGTAGAAAATGAATCTTGCCCTGTCCCTACAATGACAAGGCCCTAACATTTAATTACCAGGGCAGGCTTAGCTGTTGTATATAGAAAACCAGAGTATAGATTAAAACACTAATACTCTGGAAAGGGGCCTGCTACAAAAATATAATCAAACAACTATTTTTAATAGTCATTACAATTTAATTCAACAATTAAGTTAGATTTTTGAGGAAATATTAAAGAAAATTAACTTTTATGAAGTTACTTTTTGCCTACCTGAACTGTCTGTCAAAAGGCTAATAAGCATAAGCCCCTGCCAGTTCTCTGAATAAAATAGATGTGAGAAAAGTGTGTAATGCCATCCAGGAGCAAACAATAGATTGGCCAGAATGGGCAGAGATGACTTTTTTAAAGTCCACAGAAAGTGCAAGGTAGGGGCCATAGGCCTCCTTTTTAACACAACAATGTAAGATGCTGTTTGAGAGGTATTTTGAGCCATATCAAACACTTGGGGGACACTTGAAATGGAGAGAAAAAATGCCAAAATAATTCTTATGGATCCCATGTCTGGTTGCTGAAGGTCCCTGCTTTTGTTTTGCCAAACTCCCTTGTTAAGGTAAAGGTTTTTAGAAAGTTACCTTTGCCTGCCTAAAACCTCAGGCGGTCCATTTGCATTTGCTCTCCCACTTTTGCCATCCAGTAATTAGCATTTGAGTAGGTGTGAATGGGTGTGAAATGCCTCCTAGGAGCAAATAATAGACTGACCTGAATGGGCAGAGACGCCCCCTCTGAACCTGACAGAATATATAGGGTGGGGCTGTGAGCCATGACATTAAAGTGGCTGTTGGACTTTTGCTTATGCAGGATCATCCCCAGTCTTTTTGCCTCCTGCCTCCCATTTTTTTTCTGACCTGTCGCTGTTGGCTTTTGAACTCTGAACACTTTACCACTGCTAACCAGTGCTAAAGTGCATATGCTCTCCGTGTAAATTGTATGTAATTGGTTTATCCATGATTGGCCTATTTGATTTACTAGTAAGTCCCTAGTAAGGTGCACTAGAGGTGCCAGGGCCTGTAAATCAAATGCTACTAGTGGGCCTGCAGCACTGGTTGTGCCACTCACACAAGTAGCTCTGTAATCATGTCCCAGACCTGCCACTGCAGTGTCTGTGTGTGTATTTTTACACTGTAAATTCGACTTGGCAAGTGTACCCACTTGCCAGGCCTAAACCTTCCCTTTTCTTACATGTAAGGCACCCCTAAGGTAGGCCCTAGGTAGCCCCAAGGGCAGGGTGCAGTGTATGGATAAGGTAGGACATATAGTAATGTGGTTTATATGTCCTGATAGTGGAATACTGCCAACTTCGTTTTTCACTGTTGCAAGGCCTGTCTCTCTCATAGGATAATATGGGGGCTACCTTTAAATATGATTAAAGTGTAGATTCCCCTAGAGAGTAGATGGACATATCGAGTTTGGGGTCCCTGAACTCACAATTAAAAAATACATCTTTTAGTAAAGTTGATTTTAAGATTGTGCGTTTGAAAATGCCACTTTTAGAAAGTGGGCATTTTCTTGCTTAAACCATTCTGTGACTCTGCCTTGTTTGTGGATTCCCGGTCTGGATCAGTTTGACAGTTGGGTTGTTTTTCCCCTCGCACCAGACAGTGACACAAAGGGGGCTGGGGTGTAACCTGCATTTCCTGATTAGCCATCTCTGCTAGGAGGGGTGGAGTGGTCACTCTCATCTGAACGGACTGTGCCTGCCTCGGACAATGCCGGCTCCAACCCCATGGTGTGTGTCTGAGGCCTTGCCTGGGCAAGGCAGGATTTCACAAGTAGGTGTGAGTCCCCTTTGAAGAAAGGTGACTTCAAAGACTAAAATGGGTATAAGAAGGGCACCCAAATCTACAGACTTTAAGAAACACTTCTGGAACCAAGAGGAACCTCTGCCTGGAGAAGAGCTGATAGCTGAGGAAGAAGTGCTGCCCTGCCTGTGACTGTGCTTTGTGGAGCTTTCCTGCAGTTCTGCTTCTGCCAGAGTAAGAGGGCAAAGACTGGACTTTGTGTGCCTTCCATCTTGTGAAAAAATCTCCAAGGGCTTGAGTTAGAGCTTGCCTCCTGTTGTTTGAAGTCTCAGGGACAGCAAAGACCTCTCTTTGCCAGCACCTGGGGTCTCTGGAGAGACTTCTGCCCCGACAAGTGGTGACCTATTCAGTCCCTGGGCCCTTGAAAGGAAAGCTGGTGGAATCCAAGGAAATCGACTTCAGACGACTTCGGACCGACGCCGCTGCTGAATCCGGTAACGCCGCCTGCACCTGACTCCGTGACCTTCGCTGGAACGCAACGCTCTTCGCAGGCCCGACGCCGCAGCAGCCCCGCTGAAGTTTGCGACTCCGTGGAAGTCGAGGCACCACGTCGTGACCGACCACGCTTGAAGTGCACGGATTCAACGTTTCGCACAGACGCCGCGATTCCCGACTTCGCTCCTCGGCTTGTTTTCACTCTTCACCAAAGGTACTGTACTTGGGGGTCTACACGACTCCGTGTCCGGCGCCGCTGGTGTCGGCTTGTTGGGAACTACTCCGTCACAACGCCGTGTTAACATCTCATTGAAGCATTTTTGTTTCTAAGCGCTATTTTTGAGTTTAATCTTTCAAAATTCATAACTTGACTTGTGTATGTCGGATTATTGTCGTTTTGGTCTTGTTTTGTTTAGATAAATATTTCCTATTTTTCTAAACCGATGTTGTGTCATTTTGTAGTGTTTTCATGAAGTTACTGTGTGTGTTGGTACAAATACTTTACACCTAGCGCTCTGAAGTTAAGCCTACTGCTCTGCCAAGCTACCAAGGGGGTAAGCAGGGGTTAGCTGAGGGTGATTCTCTTTTACCCTGACTAGAGTGAGGGTCCTTGCTTGAACCTGACTGTCAACCAAAGACCCCATTTCTAACAGTGGCAAATCCTGCTTGAGTGGCAAATCCTACTTCACAGGTCTGTTAGGGTTTATATATAATATTTGGGGCACACTTCAAAGAGGCCTCCCCTGTCACAAGCAAATGTTAGCGGACACTTGGAGCAGGGTCTTTCCTTTTCCGTTCCACCGCCTCCACCCCTAACCCCCACCACAAAATCCAGGCAGGTTCCAATCACAGTGAGCCTATTTGTGACATTAAAGTGCCAAATCCTGGACTTCACTTTACCTTGTTTCCCTACCATGTCATCCACCACATCTTCTCCTTCTGGCCCCTTAGCAACTCGCATGTAATCGTATTTATTCTTTCATTTGCCTGTGTCTTTTTTTCCTCCTTGAATATGGTGTAAAGTACTCAGCCCAATCCCACCCAAAAGGCAACACCAGGTAAGTCGTCATATGCTGGCCCTCCTTAAGCCAGGAGTCACCAGTCAGGTGGAGATGCCACCCTTCACCACTGTTTACTGTAGCAGCTTGTCGGCCTTGGTAAGCACTCCGCGTGTCCCTCTTAATAATTGCCTCAGATTCCACTGCCCTACTTTGAGCTGTGCACGCTAAGTTGAATTCCCCCATGTGAGAGTGGGGGAAGAGGTTTTCTATCATTTTATCCTCACACCTTGGTGGAAAAGTGTTGACCAGTATTAATACAGCTGTGCATACTACAGGGCAACAGGTCCCAGACGTCAAATCAACGAAAAGAAACAACAGTCTTGGGAGCCTTGCAGTGGCACGACTGTTTTGCGCAGTTTCAGTTGGTTTGAGTATAATGATGTCTCAACCATGTGGTGCCCAGAGCAATGTGAAATGAGGTCAAAACATATTTTTATTTGGGCTTGTTCTTGAACCTCAGCAAATTCACTGTTACCTTCACAAAAGAGCCATTTAATAGAGGACACAATTGATATGATACATGAAAGCTTTTCTAACTCAGAACAAACAGAGCTCTGGCAAAATACTTCTGGTCTTACCAAAGCACGATGTTTTGGTGGTTCCAACAGAATTGTAACTTGTAATTCGATTTTTTTAAAACATGAGGACTAGCAGGGGGTTGGTCTCTAGCAATACTAGTTCAAATTTTTTGGAATAAAAATGAGTGACAAGAGGGTTTCCTGCTGCTTCCATCTTAATAATTGCATTGTCCTCAGAATCAGACATACTCTCCATAGAGGTGTCGGTGCGAGTTGAGGGCAGAGTAGGGTTGACAAAACGAGGAGTAATTAGTTTTAACAAAATTGCTTGTTTCTGCCAAGCGACCCTAAGCTTTTTGTGGATCTTAGTAATAGCTTGAGCCATCATCTGAATGGGACTTTTCAGAAAGGTTAATTTGGGGCCTGATAAACTGTCAATTTCTGGAGTTGCAGACGCACTGAAAGCTCATGCAGTCATTGAATGCCACACTGTTGGATGTAACGGAACACACCGCCAAATACGGGAAACTGGGGAGAAATAGGCAAAGAAAGGGAGAGAAGTTCTGGACTGGAGCCCACTCTTCTTTGCTTTGTATACCATCTGTTTCAAGGGACAGCACCATTTTGGATACTTATAAGGGCTAGTAGACGTGAACTGACTGGAAGACAGAGGGCAGTGACAAATGCCATCCGTTTAACCAATAACGGGCATAACAGCGCCTACGGGTTCTAGCAGCAGATGGTGCTGTGATGAGCAAGAAGCCTACAGAATCCAGCAGAAGTGTCATAGATGGTGCTGCAAAGAAACGTATAAGAATCAACAGATGAATAAGATGAGTGGCAGCACAACAAAAGGACAAGATCAGGAAGGATTAAGAAACCAAAGGAACCAAAAGAGAGGAAAATAACAAAAGGGAGGGATGCAAAAACTGGTGCAAACTGGTTTTACAGTCTGAAAGCCAGTGCAACCACACAACAGATTGCCTGGCAAAAATTAAGCCCAAAAAGAATCTTAAATAGGACTCTACTCTTCTTGATCCAAAAATGACTCCATAAGTAAGTGTAAGTCTAAACTGAGGTTAGCAGCCTGGTATTTCAGCCATTTAAGTTTCCACTGGCCTGTTTTCCAGCACTTCCAGCCCCTGTGAGCCTGAATCCAGACAGCAGGGCCTTCAGAACATTCCTCATGATGTATATGATAACAATGAGGTGGATACATTACTTTCCCGTCAATACAACGATGACGGCTTGTATTTAGACTTGTAAAATGCTAGTGGGCAGAATAGTTCACCTGAGACAGGGTTGGACTACACACTAGAAACCAGACCCCCTCCACCACCATCAGAGGAGATGCCTCTTTTGCAGTTGGAGTCCACAGAGTGGCAGAAGTGTTGGACCTTTAGTTGCCCATATTAGAGACCAAGGCAAATTTAACTGAGATCTTGTAGCCTGAAGCTGTCACTTGCTGCCTTTCAATGAGGCTCTGATAGTAGTATCAACAGTGGCATGATATGAGCAATGCTCAACTATGGGTTTGCCAGTAAGTAGCCTAGAAGCTAGGCAACATAGTCTTTCTCCTAGGGACTCATTCTTTCTCGTCCAGTACACTAAGATTGTGGTGGCTCTGGCTTCAACCAGCAAGGTTAACTCCAATGCTTTCTCTCGGATGGTGTTGGACCTGGCTCCTTCTGCAGCACCCTAGACTTTTTACCTTCACTCCCTTCCTTTGGTGAACCCGTTTTTCTTGGCTTTTAGGACTCTGTGGGCTTTACCACTGCTAACCCGTGCTAAAGTGCTTGTGCTCTCTCTTGCCCTAAAGGAAGGTTCAATTGGCTTACACCTGATTGGCACATTTAATGTACTTGTAAATCCCTAATAAAGTAGAATTACATATCCATAGGTGCCTGTAAATGAAATGCTACTAGTGGTCTGCAGCACTCACTGTGCCACGCACTAAAGTAGCCCTTTAAAACATGTCTCCGGACTGCCACTGCAGCCTGTAGTGCAGTTTTAAACAGCCAATTCTACATAGCAAAATAAACCCTTTGCCAAGCCTAAACTTCCTTGTTAATACTTTAATACAGACAGGTAATAAGATCTGGGTGTATTTGGGAGAGGGCCATCCTTCCAGGATGGTTGGGGAATGGAGCTGTTCCCTGCCCGACTTACATTTCAAAGGGCTGCCTCCAGCACACACACAAAGGGACCTGACACTAGCCTTTTGTCGCCCCAGGCTTCTTGAAGCCTTGGCAGGGGAAAGGAAGAACTTTCCACAACCGGATGTAGGTGTATCCTGAAGATTCCTCCACTTCAAAGGCTGGCACCAGGTATAAATATTGGAACTACTGAGCCACTCATCAGTATACTCCTTGACCTGCGATCATTACAGAGGAAGAACTGCCTTTTTCCCCAGAAGACTGCCCTGCTGCTTGAGGTCTGCCTTGTTTTTCAAAGGACTGCCCTGCTGCTTAAGACTTGTCTTGTTCCCCAGCGGACTGCCCTGCTGCTTGAGGCCGCCCGTGTTTTTCAGAGAACTGCCCTGCGGCTTAAGGCTTGTCTTGTTCCCCAGAGGCCTGCCCAGTTCTGTGCGGAGGAAGACCTACTTTGTTCATTCCAGGCTACCTGAGTGACTCCAGGGGCAGTTGACTGACCCCCAGTTCTGAGCTAGGGGGGCACAAGCTCCAGAGGCCTGCTGACCTCTGCTATTGAGTCTGTGATCCCCAAGAGGTCCTGGACCCTTGGCTGTCATCAGAATACACTCCTCTACAAGAAAAGGAGAAATCCTGAAGGTCTGGACTCTATGTACTGTGCTTTGAGAATGTGACATTTTCAGCAGGATTAACTTGGTCTCTGTAGCCATCCCGTACTCGATCATGGTCCGTCTGAACGTGCAACTTTCGGGTGGTCTAGCACAGCCAGTTGACCATGAGTGTCGCTTTGTGCTTTTAGGTGCTATACTAAACTAAAACTTCAAAACTGCAAATCTCAGGTTCTACTCATAGGGGTTTTGTTATTTTGGTCTCATTTTATTTATTATTTCTTTTCTTTTTTTAAATTAGTTTGAGATTTTTCTTGTGTTGTTTTGCACTTTATTACTGTTTGTGTGCAGTATCAATACATAGAACAGTGCCTCTACGTTCAGCCTGACTGTTTTTGTGCCAAGCTACCAGAGGGCTAAGCAAGGTTAACTTAGTGACTTTTTGTGGTTCACCCTGACAAGGATTGTGGTTGTTGCTTGAGCAAGATTTACACCCCTAATGTCTTACATTGGTGTTCAGTGGTGGGATTCAGTACTTAATGTTTGTGCTGTGCCACTCAGTTTATTTTTGTAACACTAAATTCCCATAAAAATAATCTGATATCAGATTCTGTTTTTTACTAAATTCTCCTTAGATTTTGATTTGGCTATCTTTTTCTTTTTCCAAGTATAAATTAAGGCAGAGCTTCAGAGGCTTTGCAAGGAAATGAAGTTGAAGGTGGGGCAAGAAGGCCACAAAGGTGGACCTTCAGGTAGCCCTTCTGGCCTTTGAGGAAGTCAGAGGAATGAGGACCACTCCAGAGAAGCAGGACAAAGATGGTCCTGATGAGGAGGAGGAAGAGGGTCTGGTATCAGGCCCTGATCTGCAGTCCTCTGAGGCGGAGGACAACTTGCTTACAGGAGTGGAGTCCCCAGCAAGGGCTGGGAGCAGTGTCGTCTCCCACAACCTGTCCCCTGCAGAACTGGTGGACAGGAAAGTTGAAAGAGAGTTCAAGCTGCACCTGGCCAAACTCCAGATGGAAGAAGCAGCCACAAACAGGGAGGCTGCCAAGGAGGAGGCTGCTTCAAAAATGGCTTGGAGGGAATAAACTGCCTCTGGGTAAGGAGAAAGCTGAGGCTGAAAGGGCCTTGAAAGAAAAAAAACTGGCATTGGCTTATAAAGTGAGTCTTAAAGAGTTGGACTTCAAAGCCAAACAAGCCTCAGAGTCCAGCAATAAGGGTGGCAGCAATACAGTGTCCACTGCAGGTGTGAGGTTCCGCATTACCAAAACACCTGGTTCCTAGCTAAGTGGTGGGGTATGATATTGATGAATGGCTTTCAGCATATGAGGTAGCCCTGTAGATGCACAGGATCAATCAACATGGGTTTGGACATATAGGAAGGCGGTAATGGCTAATCTAAATGGCACAGACCCTATCCTGAACTATTATACAACATTTTTAAGGAATGTTGGAAAACAGCTGACTACCGCAAATGCCCTGTAGTGTTCATTGCTTTCTCCTCTGTTGTTTCCTACCTTTACTGTACGTTTGCACTTTGCAGTTAGTTTAGGTACTTGAGATGACAACACGTCTTTGTATTAAGTTGTTTATAATATAATTTCATTATAATGTAATGAAATTGAATTTTACCTCACATAGTATGATTTTAGAATGAATCGTATTCATACGTTTATTTTTTATTGAACTCATTATGTTAGTTTTAATTAACTGTACAAAAACGTATTCATTCATTAACCCTTTCCTGTATTTCATGCATCCAGAAACCTTTGTGAATATTCAGTCAAACTTAACATTTAATAACATAGCAAATCAATGCCATCTTTCAGGTGTGCCTGCGATCTTGCCTCTTGTAGGTTCTTACAATGTAGTTTACTTGAACTTAACCTTTCAAAATCCCTGACACTCTGTGATTGATACTACCAATGACTATATTATGAATGCCCTCATTGGGTAGTTATATCTTACTCATCAATACCTGTACCATTGCTTTCCTTATGCACTCCTAATGAACAGCATCACTAACAACCCAGACCTTCGCAACTAGGTATAGCAACTGTATTCAAGCTTGCTTGTTCAGCCCATTCTCCTTTTCGCTAATCGTTTTAGAGCAACAGCCTATGTCAGATAACAGCCCCATTCAGGTCATCATGCATAAGACCAAAACACTTGCCACATCGGACACACTGCAGTTCAAAACTTTTTGCCTCAAGCACTGCCTCATGATATACTATTCTACCTGTAGGGTCTTCCACCTCGGATACCCGCCAATACCTATTTTTCAGGTGCTCTGTGCTAAGATGCACTGCCACTGTGGTTTTGGCTTGACTTCCAAGGGAGCTCTCTGAGATGGCAGACTCACTAAATGCCAAGGTGGATGAACTCAGGAGACATCATCTAGTCAACCACAAATAATGTCTATTCCTAGAGGTAGTTCAAATTATCTTTGTCCAGTAGAGTGTTCCTTGGGTATATCTTTATACAACCACCAAGAATGTGCAGACTACTGCACGCTAGCGTTTCTACCTCAGGGCTCCCAAGGAGACACATTGCACCTGAGGTCACACTGTCTCCTCTATGCCATTCAACCATTGTCATTCCTTTCCTGGGTTGTGAAAAAGATCAGGAGGGGCTGACCTCGACTCATTCTGATTGACCCAGATTGGACAAGAAGAGAGTGGTACTCAGACCTGCTGCACCTGAGCATTTGCCCTTTGTTTTGTCTACCTCTTCGGAGTTACCACTTGTCTCAACAACAGAGGACCCATATCACTACTACATACACCTCCATGCTTGAAGATTGAGTGGAACCAACTGAACAGGTTTGATTTGCTCATGAAAGTAGTGAATCCTTGCAGCTCGACACTCCTCTAAGAAATCCATTAATTCTTGTCATTGGGTGAAGTCTGCGTCCTGGTGCGAGAACAGTCGGGTAGATCCTCTTCAGGCTAAGATATCTGATGTGTGTTTTGTCGTAGGACAAGCAACTCTTTACTGTGGGTACTGTTACAGGTTATTTGCAGCCCTCCCTGCCTCTATGTGTTTGCCTGGCCAGCCCTTGTTTTTTAAGTCACAGTTTGGAATGTGTTTTATGAAAGGACTCTCATATGTTTTGTCCTGCTCCCTTTAGCATGCCTCAGTGTAATCTTATTTGGGTCCTCACATTTTTAGAGCACCCACTAATCGAGCCTACACACAGTGGATGCCTGAGTTTTCAGATCTCTTGAGTTCATTACACCAATGGCAAAGCTGCTGCTATGGTGTTAGCAAGAAGAGCTCCATTGCTGGACATCTGCCAAGCTGCTGCATGAATGTCCATCCACACCTTAGCCAGCCATTAATGTCTCAACAATCAAGTCCACAGGGAGGCTCACTTCAATCATTCAGTCCTGCAGGACTACCTGGTGGAAGTCCACTTCTCAGATCCATCTTGTACTGCTTTGGTATCTATTTACAAGATGAGCAATCTGGGGTTACAAGTATTCTTCAGAAGAACAGGTCCGCGTCTTCAGTAATTCTCTTTCTGCTGGCCACTCTACTTAACTACACATTTCTCACTGCCCTCCTTAATCTGTGGAGTGGACTTTTAGGATTCTAAAAAGGTCCCAATTTAGGTTTTGCACACTGTCACACTTAGGCCCATATTTATACTCGGTTTGCACTGAATTAGCGTCATTTTTTAACGCTAATTCAGCGCAAACCTAACTCCATATTTATACTTTGGCACTAGGAATGTCTAGCACCACAGTTATGGAGTTAATGTTATTTGCTGGACGTGAAAACCTACCTTGAGTCAATTAGATGCTTGGTAGGCGTTCCCGTCCAGAAAAAGACGATATGGCCTTACTGCCATATTTATCCCCCTGTGCTAAAATCCAGCACGGGGGAGGGTAGCCTAACGCCTGGGTATGGGCAGGCATTATGGGACCTGTAGGCATATTTCCATGGTCACAGACCATGGAACAAGCCCCCAGGTGCCCTTCCCTGGCCCCAGGGACACCTCCACCCACACCAGAGGGACACCAAGGGATGGGGGACCCATCCCGGGTAAGTCCCGGTAAGTATTTTTATTTATTTATTATTTTTTTCCACACTCAGGGGCCCTGACTTGGGGCACCATGCATGGTGCTGGCCCCAATGGCCATGCCCAGGGGACATTTGTCCCCTGGGCATGGCCCTTGGGCTGGTGGGCATGGCTCCTGTCTTTACTAAGATAGGAGCCATGTCCATGGGGGTTGTGCGCCAGAAAATGGCGCTACACTGCTTAGAGGCATTTTTTTGCCTCTAAACAGTGTAGCGCCATAATTTGGCGACAAGGCTCCCGTTTCCCCTACCCCTCCCCCACCCTGTTAGCATCCTTTACAAGGACGCTAACAGGGCATTAGCACTGGCTAGCGCAATTCCATAAATATGGCACCCCGCCGGCGTCTTGGAATGGCACTAGCCAGCACTATATTTTTTCAGTTTTGCGTGAAAAAGTATAAATATGGACCTTCGTGTGTCACACTTGATCTACATCTGAAGTCATGGAAGGCCTTCAAAAGAAATCTGTAATCCGTATACAGGCATGGTACTTATGTATGTTTCTGTGCCACCACTTCAAGAGGCAGTGTGAAGCCACCAAGGAGCCAGATGTCGCCACCTAGTAACGAGGGGACCAGTTGCTAAAAAAAAAAAAACTGCCAAATCCAGCCATGTGCCTGTGGAAATGCATTACATTAAGAATTCTGTGGTACGATAAAGTATCCACCAGACAGAGCATAACCAAAGGTAAGTACCTTGTTCATCAGGTTGATTCTATGGTTACTGTCAATGAGTGGGAGAGCTCCCCAAAGAAGTAGGAACTGCATGTTCATACCCTTTCTCATACTAAAGTTAAGAGCGAAGGTGAGGTTGGTGTGAAAAAGAATTACGAGATTCCTTTCTTTTGAAGAGGGAGAGAGAATGTTATAAGGATGTTATGCCAGGCAAATGGAAGTATTTCGGGCACATGATGTGTGATCATTAGAACCTCTGTCATTGTGCCTTTTATGTGAAGGAAGCTCTTCTCGCTCAATGGCGGACGTGAAACAATCACAAGTAATGTTAGTCGGATTCTCCAGGTGAAACAGATTTTAATTGTTCAAATACATTTCACTTGGTATTCCTCAAGGAAACATGCCGAGCAGCGAATGTAAATGTTGTAAAGAACACAAAGGAATGA
Source organism: Pleurodeles waltl (assembly GCF_031143425.1). Lineage (NCBI taxonomy): Eukaryota > Metazoa > Chordata > Amphibia > Caudata > Salamandridae > Pleurodeles > Pleurodeles waltl. The sequence goes on from NC_090449.1 coordinate 437,887,861, forward strand.
TGATCATTGAAAAATGCCACACATCAATTGGATAAGATGTCCTAAAGCACTTGCCTGGAGAATGCCACTACGAGAGAGAAATAAAGGGTTGAGTACATTACACCTAGAATTTCTTTAGAAGCAATGTGCAATTCGATCAGGAGGTTCAGCAAACCAATACGCCCAAGTTTAAGCTTCCTGCTGTTGCGTTCTCCTTCAAACTCTGTCTTTGTTGTGGAACCCACCCACTCATTAAGAATGAGGTTGAGCAACGACAGGCCTGAAGTGTAAAAATAAATTACCTTTATGATGACTCTTTGGGCCAGATGTATGAAAAAAGCCTTTTGCGAATCGGAAATAGCGATTTTAAAGAAATCGCTATTTCTGATTTGCTAAATGCAATGTATCATATTTGCGATTCGGTAATAGCAATTTCTTAAAAATCGCAAATGCTATTACTGAATCGCAAATTGCGATACCGGCCCCCATTCGAATCTATGGGCCTGTCGGCCCATATTTGCGAATATTTTGCATTTCCCAAATTGCGAATTCCTAACTGGAATTCACAATTTTGGGAAATGCAAAGTCCAGGGTGCTGGGGGCCTAAGGCCCCCTCTGCTGCACCCCAAAACATTTTTTAACAACATGTAAGGTGCACACATGCCAAAAGGGGCATGTGTGCTTTAAATGTAAATTTTTTAAAATCCATTTTAAATGCATTTTTAAAATTTGCACATGGTTACCACCAAGTTCAAATTGGTGGTAATAGCGATTCCTTAATGCCCAATTCGCATTAAGGAATTGCTTCATATATGTGCTTTAGAAATCGCAAATAAGGATTCCTTATTTGCGATTTCTTATTTAGAGAAACAGGGTCACAATTTTAGGGAATCCCTATTTTAGTGATTCCTTAAAATTGCATTCAGAATGCCTTTGATACATTCTGAAAGGGCTTTTTGCATTCGCAAACGGGCATTCGCACCGTTTGCGAATGCAAAAAGCTTTGATACATCTGGCTCTTTGTCTCTTGGTAACAGGCAACTTCCCAAAAACTCTGTAGCTGTCTGCTAAAGAAAAGACACCAATCTGCTCCGTTTTTCGTAGGGGAACTGTAGATTCTCTGAATTAAACCTCTGAATTAGTTACGGTCATGCCACTAAGTGCCATATTATGAAAGTGTTGCTCATAGGAGTGAGAATAATGAATAGGGGTAGTGGATGGAAGCGGCCCAGATGGAACACAACTTACACGATCATTGCACATTCTGAATATAAGAGAAGGCAACTTCAACTACATCCTAAAGATCAGTTTGTTCCCACTACTATCCAAATTATGTCATAAATGTTACACAATTGGATTCCTACTGATACAAGGAGAGCCTCACATACTTTGAGAAAGGTTATTCTTTTTACTCCCCAGTTTCCCTCAAAGTTGGACTATATATTACACACTTACAGGGGCTATGATGAGGTGGAACTTGTAGGTAAGATATAGTCACAACACAGTTAATTCTACAATGGACATAGGGCAGATCATAACTTTACACCATCACTGTGACTGCTGGTGATGTATCTTCGGAACTGTGCCGTTAGCAGCAGTTTGAAGGACACCATACAAAATGATTTCCTAGACAATACGGGCTCCATGGTATTGGAGTGGTTAAAATTATTTAATATCTGTGACTATTTCAATAGGTGAAACATGTGACACTGTATCCTTCTTAAGAGCTATCATGGCTCCAGGGTATACTCCCAGACAGCTATATATATGCAACCTAAGCAAGATTGTACAAACACCTATATGCCAAAACTCTCAGAGTCATGGTCTGAATTGGAAAGATGTGTGGTATATTTCACACAGTTTCCTATTTTCGTGTTGTCCTGGAACCATGCTCTCTGATGGTTCCAGAATGCACAATGTTACGAAGGGGTGTTTGCAATGATTTGAATAAGAAGTCTTTTGCTCGAGCTTTGGCTGTGGTGTCTTCAATAAATTGCTTACTCCAGCTTCTTGGCTGGCGTTGACAATTCTTCAATAATGTGATTTTACACTGTCAATGAGCGAATGCCCTGCAATGAAAGCATTGTGCAACAAATGTGGGGAAATGGACGTTACATGACATGTTGCATGATTGGAAAAATGGTAAAAAAACAGCAACTTCATAGTCACTGAAGTGTGTGATAAAACAGTTTTGCAGGTGAGTGGTACTCACACAGGCAACTCAAAGAGCATGGTGAAAATAGAAGAGATGGAACTTGAAACCATGTTTGATTCATACTGAAGACTAACAATAATTCTCCTATATTGAATCTTTGATAGATTGAAATGGATGAATCTTCCCTGTTGTCTTGGTGGGATCCCCGCAGTATCTAGAAAACAAAAGTACTACGTAAGTACATTAAATGACAGAGAGAAAGCAATTGACATTGTCAACCAATTCACATTGTTTTATTAGAACCAAACATCAGCCAATCAAAGGCAAGACCATGAACCACTCTTCCCCTGCAGAGCCACCACACCCCAGATTTCTAACTGCATGGTGATTGTGAGGGAGTCTCTCTGAGCTCTGCTCAGTTGTTACATATTTGTCAACTTTGGACCTTTCTCTTCTGCCAAAGAAGGAAACATTGGACTAATACTGCTCTGTGGTACTGTTTTACTCAGTATGTTGTTCATCATGTCACGGGGATCTATATAAAGGCTTTTCAGATTATGCAAGCCTTCCGGAAAGCCAAGACTTTCCTCAGAAGTTCCCCATATCTAGTGTCTATACTGTGTACATCCTCATCACAAACCTAAAGAAGGTAAAAACTACAGAACCTTTTCTGCCAAGACGTTAAAGAACAGGGAAGCCAGACTAGTTTTATGGCTCCAAAAGAAGTCCTGGTAAGAATCTAGTTCTGATGAGAATGAGGGTCCAAGTGGCTCTGCACCTGAGCATAATGCAAAAATAAGGGCTCTACCTCATGTGTCAAACCACCAAATAGGCTGAAAACTGCTGATAAAACCTCAGGGTCTGGAAAATTAGTCACTAAGGACCCCTCTTCAGATTCCACTCAGAAGAGATCTTCTACCTCCACTTCTATGTCTGTCACTCCTCAGAAACAGTCATTATCTACAAAAATTAGATCCACTACGACCCATCATCGATGGCAGCTGTGTCAACAAGAACTTCATTGATGGTACGTTCCCTGTCACTTCCAGTCACCACAGTGATTAAAGTCACTCCAACAATGTCAACAAAGACGACATTGGTGATGACAACCACCTCGTCGTCGATGGCCATCCCGTTTACTGCAGTTTTTTAAAATCTCCATTGTCAAGACCTCGATCGGTGGCCTTTGCCTCCAGCTCATCTCCTTGACATGGAGGAATCAGGAGATGAAGGTCTTTTGAGTCCAGATTACAGCTCTTCTCAACTAAGGGTAAAGTGCAAGGAGACAGTTGAAGAAGATCCTAACAGAGACACTTCCACCTATCTGGAAAGAGACTATTATTTCCCTTCTCTCCAGCAGGCCTTCCAAAAGCACTACCTTGATGAAGAGCCCTATGAGGAAAACCAGGGCCCAAGGGAGGATACCGTCTCAGTGCCTATCTCTTTGGTCACCGACTTGAGACACATGCTTAATGACTACTAGAAGCACTTTCCAGAAGCTGGCACAGGACCTTTGTCTAAAAGTCCGGTGCCTGTTTGCACGCAGGACAGTATTACATCCATCACCCTCAGGGATGATTATTTTAAGAGCGATCCGGATGATCAACCAGAGGAAGGGGGAACTACTTTGAGACCCAGCTACATCGGGTCAGGAGTGAGATGATTACGTTTTCCCTTCGTCACCATCACCTTCACCTTTGCCAGCAAGCTCTCCTCCAGGCTTCTCTAATTACTGGAACATACTTTCAAGAGGTTTTATCGGCCTTTCTGAATGCTTTCTGTATGATTTTAAGGACTCAGCAAGAAAATCCATCAAATCTATCTCCTTAGCCAACTATATTTGGGGAGAAGGCCTTAAACTGAGGAAGAACCTAGCTTCGGTCACTGCTGTTGCTCCCCAGCTAGACAAGAAATATGAGAACCCAGATTCTTCACTGGCCTGTTTGATAGGGCATCCTCGCCCATATTCAGTAGTTACACAATCTGCACAGCAACACTCCAGAAATCATTCTGCCTTCTGGGTAGCACCACCAGATAAGGAAGGCATGAGGTTAGACAGCACTGGCAAGCATTTTGCAGCAATGGCAGCTACTTCCATCAGAGACTCAAATACGCTGGTCCTACTGAACCGCCAAATGTGGTCCAATCTAGCTGTTTTCTTTGATACATTTTTTTTCCCCGGAAGATAAGAAAAAGGAGGTGTGAGAGATCTTACAAGAAGGCACTAAGGCCTCCAACAAAATAATAGATCCAGCCATTGACATTTCCTCTACCACATTTAGGCAGATGGAAGGTGCAGCAGTATTGCGCCGACAGGACTGGTTAAAAGCCACCTCTTTCTGCCCTGAGATTCAAGCAAAGATCCTGGATATGCCCTTTGATTGGGGAAAATTGTTTGATAAACATGTAGGTGATGCACTTCAGCCATCAAGGCTGATACTGAAACAGCACATTCCCTTGGAACACTGCAACAAAGGTGCTTTCAGTCCTTTTATGGAGGAAGAGGACAATTCGCCTTTCTATCAGTCCTACAGTTATTAGCCGTATACCCAACAAGGGTATCATCCCCAATACACTAGGCAACAGTCGTAGAGGAGTTCCACCACTACATACTCAAAGCAGCCAGCGCGAAGACTACCCCTGGCTAAAGGAACAGCCCAGGATGCTACAAGAAGACTGTGACATTGTGGCAATCCCAAGACCAACCTTTGAACCACCATCTTTCCACCTTTTACAATCATTGAGAGAGCATCTCTTTGGACAAATGGGTTTTAGAAATCATATGTCATGGTCACACCCTGTAATTTCTTCAAAAGCCCCCCAATCATCCCCCTCCCAAGAGAAAGCATCATCTTCTCACTCTCTTAAAACAAGAGATATGTCTACTTCTCTCAAAGGGAGCGATAGAGAAAGTTCATTTCCAACAGTGCAGCAAAGGTTTCTATTCAAACTTCTTCCTCATCAAAAAAAAAAAGTCTGGGCAATGGAGACAGATCATGGA